>NC_136537.1:22024095-22635970 GCF_910591455.1 Pholis gunnellus
GCGTTTGAAACGAGAGTGTATAATTTCAAAAATGTGAGGCATCAAAACAAAAAAATATAAGCACTTATTTCTTCTTTACTCTCTGCATATACATGCTTTTCCACCTGACCGCAGCAATGTAATTTACGGAAATAGGAAGCATAAGCCGGCTGAATACATTAGTGATTATTTCACAGGGTTTGTTTGTGTTTCTCGACGCCACAGTTGACTGACAGCTACGATTTCCAAATGGGAGAACAAGAGCGAGCGGGAGAGAGACGGGGAGAGAGAAGAATTAATTGGATACAGAAAATTAGCATAACATTAATGAACGCTCCCTGTTGAGACTCATAATTGTGAAATGGCGCGCGAATCAGGGAACGGCACCTCCGCTGCTTATATTAACTGAGTGAAGAAAGACACAGACAGGGAGAGGAAGCAGGGTGGCTGTTTTTGTTTTCCTATAACAATGATTTTCTATACAGAAAGCAAACTGTAATGCGGCTGAAGGGGGGGAAAACACATGATTCAAGTATCTGTAATTACACACTAAAAGATTTGGCTTCTGTTCATTCTTTATTTCGGTGATTCAGATGGTCAGCGCTAAACCAAACATTGAAACAAGGATCGTGCCTTGTGTTTTCTGCTTGCTGACAACATGCGTTTTATGGAGGTTGTGTGTGTTTAAATAGACCCGGCTTTGCTTTTGCAGAACGGTTAGTTTGTCGAAATGACTCGCTTTGCAAGTTGGTCTAAACCTGAAATATTTCAAATAAATCTGCTAAATTAGGAACTCTCCCAGAGCACAATGTGCTTTTAATTAAAGAACATTAACCTTTCTTCACTCAGTTAATATTCTTCACTCGGTTAATATAATTTAACCTTCTTTTGAGTATTTTCTTTTCATTTCAGTAAAATTTAAAACACCATAAACTACAACGATTATTTCACTAGTTGTTTAGTTTATTGAATTTGCATTGTAAGCATGTGACTTTTAAAGAGCATCAAGGAGAAAGACGTAAGAATTGAAGGCTTCGTTACAGATTCAGTGCTTCATAGACACATCATTGTATAATAAAGCAGTGGCTCACAACCTTTTTGTGACCCTTAAAACAAATCAATGCCCACTTGCAACCTCTCTCTGATTAATCGACTCCTTCACTTGAGTCCTATTTTGAAGCCTGAGGAGATCAAGAACAAAGACAAGATCACGGAAAAGTCTGACAAACATTTTTTCCCCAAAAATATTCACACTACACGACTTCAGCTTACGTTTTTGCGCTCGCAGACAGTTTGTACAGCTCCCGGACGAAAGCCCCGGATCAGAGGCAAATCCGCATTTGACTTGGCGCTCGCACTTCGCCGCTCGAGCTCTGCTGACGCATTCCAGATATCTCGCATGCTAAACGTCTGGATCTGTCGGGGAGTTCTGTTGGCGAGCTGGAGCCAATGAGAGCACAGGCCATGGGTTGAGGGGAAACCCGGCGGAGGGGTCGCCTCGCCTGCAGCCTACCTGTCTGTGTGTTGAATTTGCAGCGTGGTCCAAAGTTGTTGTAGCTGCCCCAATAGGGTGTCGAGTGTTTGCATGAAAAGGGTGCGCCGACGACAACATCATCACGCGTGTGTTTTTCCTGACAAATCTTAGTTTGGAGACCTCATCAGGGATTCCAGATGAAGAATCTTGTCTTGTGTGACCCTCTGTTTACGCAAAACCACAACGACTTCAAGACTCCCGATTAAAAGGCGGCAAGTTGTGTATAGTGTGTGTACAGCGATCCTACCACTTTGAATGTCGTGCAGTGTGACCTCGGCTTTAGAGTCATCTTGCGACCACTGTTATTCATCATATCGCACACTTTGCAAAACATATTTCCCCCTACTGTTATCGAAGGATGTCAAAGTAAAATACACCCTTTCCTCACATTAATCTGGCAATAATGTGCCCCTGGCCTTTCCCGGCGTTTATCAGTCCTTCCGAAAGAGACTGACTGTTTCCTGGCAGAAGGGGTTACAACCGGCCTTTCTCTCACTCTCACAAACACACTATCTTTCCTTTTTTTTTCATTTGGAGTATTTAAGCCTTTCTATGTATCGGAGCTGCCGGCTTCCTACTATTCAGCCTGAAAATAGCCCTTGTTTTCAGGCTGAGAGCCAGGGCTTGTTGGCTGAGCTGAGGAGGGATATTACTGTGTCAGGAGGGAACTATCAGAGGAGAACATGGGATTAGTCTGCTACAGGGATGTTCACTTTACCTCGAGCTGCATGGCAGCAAAACACCGGCGTCCTAACACAGGGAGCCGACATTACTATGTTTATGTAGAGTAATTTGGAGTAAGCAGCCATGGTTGTTAGAATGCCTAGTTTGAAACACAGGACCGGTGAACATCCCTGGTTTGAATACCCATCATGATAAAACATGTCTGCTTGGATTGCTGGTGTTGTCAGGTGACTTGTGTAAAAGCCTCCAAACACATAGTAGTAGGTAATATATACAGTACATGATACCTGCCCTTGTTTTCCCTTTTCACCTCCAAGTTGCTGTACAGTACGGCTGAAGACGGGACGAGCAGCATGTTGATTAGATTTGACTCCAGAAACGTAGGGGTGGTGGGATGCTGAAGGTCAGATGAGATCATGTGAGCATGCAGCGAATGATTAACAGTCTCCTTTCTCTCAGTAACGACTGTCAAGTGCCCTTGAGCAAGTTAGTAAACCCACGCCTCCTTTCACTCTAGTATATTTTGACCTTACATCACACTCTGAATGGGAAATGCTAACAGCGACCACATCGACTGCTTGCCCTGGTCGGCCAAACCTCTGTTGCATCAGATTAATGACCTTTATTATGTGAGTTCCTAATATGTTCTTCTTGTCCTTCTCTTCAACGTTGGTTTCCTTTCACCCATGACCTCGATCGTTTCTTAACCTTAACCAAGTTAAAAGACAAAAGATGCTGCGGGAGTCAAGTGGATTTAATTGTCAAAGATGGAGAGAAGTCAGGAAGAGAAACAAAACAGTTTGTCACCAGTTAGAGGAAGAAGGCGAGCAGGTTGCCTGGAGTTTGATCTCAGTGCTGCTCTGCGATTGGTCCAGCAATAAAACAGCATTATAACCGTCCAATCACTGTCCTGTGGCTGCACCATCAAGCATTCGGATTAAAGAAGGGATGGCCGACCGATAATGTTATCCAGATGTTAACTAGATAAACTAAGCCTGATGTATTTAAGATGACAGGCTGACCCCTGGTTCCTCTCACTGCTGACCAGAGATTTGCAGTTTTCTCCAGAGTGAATGTTGTACTTTCAACTGGAGAATATTGTTTGTGTTCAGCGTGGGTACAAGCGACTGTTCTGTGTTTTCTAAGTGGGTGTGTTTTGACGCATGACAAGGCTGCTCATATTAAAATGTACATGTTGTTCTCTCTATCTGTCGTCTCTCTAAAGCTCTTGACAATAAACCTGTTTTTTAAAGGTATTTTATTAATAGTGTATAAAAAGTAGATTTACGGAACAATTAATCACTCAAAGTCAGTCGGCGGGTGATTAATAGAGCAACAATCTCAGTGTTTATGTGCGTTGTTTTGCTTTACCTTGATAAGAGGCTGCATCCGTGGACAGCACACTGTTCTCCCATCACTGTGTTATACAGATCTGCTTTAATGGAGCGCCCTGTTTTTCCCGTTGTGTCAGCAGTTGTGTGTCATCCTGGAGCCCATGCAGGAGCTCATGTCAAGGCACAAGACCTACAACCTCAGCCCCCGGGACTGTCTCAAGACATGCCTGTTCCAAAAATGGCAGAGAATGGTCGCCCCACCAGGTAACTACTGTTGAAACACATGTCTTTACTTTCCATACGCCTGTTTAAAGAAACAGATCCGGAAAGCGTTTTTTTTTTTTTTTTTAAAGTCAAACTCACAAATCTGGACGTGAATGAAAAGATGTTTTCTGGTTTTCCCTCAACAAAGATTTTCCAAATGAAGGAACTCTTGTTCAAAACGGCATCAAATGACGACGGAAATAATTTGCATCTTCGAAAATGTTCCAGATCTATTTTTAAGCGTTAATCGTTTCCTCTACTGAGGTTGAACTGACTTCCTTTACTTATGTACCATCACTCACTTTGTAGGAACAGGAATATATTTTCTCAGACTGTGTTTTTATTGCATCATTTATTTTTCCAAATTTGCCATTATATGTCTTAATCCCTTAAATATGTTTTGCCTGTCAGGTATGTGAAATTCATCGGAATTCAGGGCTGCCCCTTAAATCTCAACCTTGCCAATCTAAACGGGCCTCTCAGCTCTCTATGATTGATGTTTTAAGGGCGGTTTCTGAAAAGTACCAGACTTAAATTGGCTGTGCGGTCTTAAGCTGAAAAAAAAAAGAAGAAGAGTAAGCCGAGTTTTTTTTGGACACATCGGAGTGGCTGCAAATTACAGCAATGCTTAGCGAGGCGTGACGAGATGTCTTTAAAAACCAACACCAGTCAAAAAGCCTTTGACTCAGACCTGTGTAACTTTAATTAAGAGTGCCGGGTGTAATCAGACTTGTAGATCCAGCTCCCCGGCCAGCAGCTCCCCAGTGTCGACTTCGTCTTCAAAGAAAGAAAGAAAAAAAAACAGAGAGGCGGGAAAAAAAACATGGAAAGCATTTTATGAATATAAAGTCTGAGGAGAAAAAAGAAGCTCTTGTATTGATGATTAATTGTGTCCATGGACAGAGAGCTGTGAAAACCTATATGGGTGCTGCAGTTTTATATCCTATATGTGATTAATGAGAAACAGCTTAATGGGATAGTTTGGATTTTTTGAAGTGAGGTTAAATGATTTTCTTATCCATAGTCGGTGTAGTAGAGAAACAGACAAAAGCAATGCACTGCTGTGGACCTATTTTACACATCTGAACAAAATCAATATCAGTTTAAGTGTACACTACACTATATTTAGAATAGTTCAACTCTTCACCTTGCCATCAGACAGTCCTTTCTGACGCCGTTTTCTATGCTCTCTTCAAAGCAACTAGACTCCATTGACAAAAACAGTCATTTTACCTTGCAGAACACGGGAGTTGCAGGTCTTACGCTGCCTCATTTAGTTAGTTTGTCTGGGTTATTGTGTCACTTTGGTGAATCCGAACTAACCCTTTAAAACACCAAAGTCACACAATAACACAAACAAAGTAACAGATCGAGGCAGCGGCAGACCAGCAACTCCAGTGTTCTGCAATGTAAAATGACTGTTTCTCTCAATGGAGTCCGGTGGTTTTGAAGAGAGCATAGATATCGGCTTCATTTCTCATCTGAAAGGGCTGTCTGACGCCAAGGTAGCGCAGTGAAAACATAACGTGCACTTAAACTGATATTGATTTTTATAGGTGACTAAAATACGTTTACTGTACTACTGTCGGTAATACACTGACAATGGGTACGTACCTTATACAACCCCACAAAATCCAAACTATCACTTTACTGTGTCATTTACTCTGATATAATATGCAGCTTTATCGTTCTATGTGGTTGGTTGGTTGGTTTGCTCCACAAGTTGCTTCATGGTACCTTTTTAAATATGAGTTGGTGTAATGTTGTCTCAGAAGTCAGGCCTCCTCAGTGTGTTTTTCGGGACCATTTCAGCCCATCTGTCTGCATTTTCACATGAGGTTTGCTGGAATTGCGGTTTTCCCTCATTGGCGGCGTGCTATTCCCCCTTTCCTGCAATTCTTCTCCAGCTTGGAAACTGGTTGGGATTTTGCCAGGAAGGAAGCCACAGGCGCATTTATGCTCTGATAAGTCCTTTTGGTGGAAATGGAAGTGATTTTAGTGCGTCACCAGTTCAGCATTGAAGGAAACCAGTCGGATAACAGAAATGATTGTCTCTGACAATAGGGACGCTTTTTTTTTCGCGCACACGTCTGTCAAAGTCAGGAATCAAAAGAGAAAAGATACTGATAAAAAACTCCCTTATTGTTTTGCCTCTGATATATAGTTTCAGTTTGTTTGTATCATGAGTCGGTGGTTATTGTAACTGAATATGAAAGCATCTCTCTCGGTGTGATTAGTAAGAACCTCGAAGAAATATATTTCATTTTCAGTCATCTGTTTGAAGATCACAGCAGTGTTTTCTTGTTCCCCTCGAGATTAAAGGAAATGATTTTCTAACAAATGTTGGCAGAATTTGCTAAATCTTGTATTCATAAATTATGCACTACATGGATTATTTTGTAAATACTAGAAACAACAAGATCTCTGTTTAACCTGTGTACTGTATCTTTTTAATAATAATGATTTCACTTGTGATTTAATTGCACCTTCAGGAATTATTTATAACTCATAATTGGAAAAAAAAAACATCTTTCATCTAAGCACAAGTTTCCCAGTGGTGTAAAGTAGCATCTGCATGGCATTGAAAGTTCACTTATTTCTCCTCCTTTTCTCTGTTGTCATCTCTGGTCTCATTCTGTCTGAAATTGTTTAAGAGATTGTCCAACCTCCTGAATAGAATACAACTAAGTTTGGCTCTGGTTACAGCTGGACACCCACAGAACTTCAAAACGGAAATATTTCCTACAAATAACAAAAAAGGTATCTTTTCTGTTACACTGTCTGTAGACTTTTAGGAAAGCAGCATTTTAATTGCTCACTGGAATGTCCTGAAATACATTTTTTTTGTGTGCAAGTTCATCTGCATGTTTCAAAATAGCACTAATACCTGTAATATAACAAACAGGTGGCATACGACAGATTAATGCATGTAAGAACACAATCCTCTGGCTTAAAGGAAATGATTAGAACATAAACACACTCATGCTCAGCAAACGAAATCTATAGTATATTTGCACGTTCAGTAAAACAAACAGGAATGTGCTTTCTGCCTGAGAAGAGCAGTTTTAATCTGGCTCATGCTATTGAGCAGCGACGAAATCATTAACACATTTACATTAAGTTGAGCATCGGGGTCCATTGTGGAGCATTTATGCAAATGAGATGGGTTGATTCTTACTAGTGCATGTCTTGGGAGTTGTCAACGCTCGTGCGGTTTCACCTCTGAAGAAAACAAAGCATGGATCAGTGTAGACTAGTCGCTCTTGTGTCTGTAACATGTATTGTTGTGTGTGTATGTGTGTGTGTGTGTGTGTGTGTGCATGAATGTATATGAGCATTTTGCACAATTTGGTCTGCAGGCTTTTGTGCCTCCACATATGATGCCGTCTGTCCGAGCCGCTCTACTCTGTGACCTAAAACGCACATTCCACACACCACACGCACCCCTACACCTTGTCTCCGTCTGTATGCATTATGTTCTTGGCATTGCCTCTGTTTCTCTTTGCTGGTCGCGCCAAAGCTGAGCCTGCCCGACAGACAACCACGAAGAGGAGGAAACGGAAGAACTCGGCCAGCAGCGCCAACAGCGCCGGCACCACCGCCAGCAAGAAACGCAGCCCCGCCACCAACTTCAGCCTCTCCAGTCAGGTACCTGTAAGCATCAGCTCCACTCGGTTTGCCTCCTCTTTTTACTATGACTCTACATGCATGTTTTGCAGGTTTCCACACAGGCACGTAGTATTCCTAATGGTATTGCAGCTATTAGGTTTAATTTATTTGCACAAAAGAGAAAAAATAAATCAAAAAAACACCAGGGAGGAGAGGGTAGAAAAGAAACTCAAATCTGTGCTGTGAGACAAAGAAACCTCAAGGGATTTGTGTGAAAACGTGTCGCCAGAAAGACAAAGAGAAAATACATGAAACCTCATAAAGGGTGACACAAACGACATTAAAAATCATCAAAGCAGAAAGTAGCACAAGAACGGCTAAATTCATAAACATCATGTAAAGAAGGTGAATAAAAGTGGCCCTTTGGTGCAGGTGGTGTCACATCACGAGCTCTCTATTACGTTTCTTTCCAAGTACTCAACATGTACTTCTGAATATGTATGTTTAAAAAAAACAACAACTGAGCCCGTTGCTCATCCAAGGGGCTGTAGCCCAGAGGTTTTTTTTTGTTTTAGTTTTTTTTAAAGGTTTCTTTGAATTTGCACCAAATGGGAACATGTGGGTGGGGAAAGTGACCCTGTCTCAGCCACCTCTGTTGAAAATGCCCTTGACCAAGACACTGAACTCAGTGAGCCCGGAGGAGTGTTACTGTAGTGCACCGCATAAATAATACAGTCTGATTAAACAAAACGGGACTTTCGCAAGACTCACAAAGCTTCATATGGAGTTAAACTGCAGCTACTTTCTTCCTCGGTCATTTAGCAGCAGCAGCACCTGGTGAAACGTTTCTGATGAAGGTGTTTTGGTCAAAGTGAAAGATCTGTAAATCCCAGCTGCTCCAGCAGCACTGTTCAGTGGCCTCCAGTGAAGATGTGGGCGAAATGAAGTCGTAAGAACTCAAGCTCCAGCTGAGCAGTAAAGAACTATAAATAACTATATTTTAGCTCTATGAGGTCTGATATTTTATTTTTGAGCAGTAAACTGTACTATTATTGTAACAGATTGAAGATTTTTTTT
Organism: Pholis gunnellus; assembly: GCF_910591455.1. Lineage (NCBI taxonomy): Eukaryota > Metazoa > Chordata > Actinopteri > Perciformes > Pholidae > Pholis > Pholis gunnellus. The sequence goes on from NC_136537.1 coordinate 22,032,577, forward strand.
GTAATAGTTCCTGTAAATGAAATAGATAGAAATGCAACACAGTAACAAAATAATATCGGATAAAATCAGTTATGCAGCGTTTCAGAAGTGAAAAAATGTCAAAACATTGTTTAAAGTGATTTGTGATTTTGATGTCGGAGACAAAGTTTTTCTCTCAAATTACTTTTGTCTATTGTTACCCACAAATGTAAAAACTTTATAGATGAATTCTTTGTTTCAAATCGTATCTTTGTACGTTCATCTTTCCACAAATGACTTTGAGTGAACTGTTTAATAGCGTTACCTCAGCAGTGGACTATGTGACCCCCCCAATATCCAGTAATTATCTTATTTATTCAGAAAGAGTAACCTGGATGAAGATAAGAAGCTTTAAAACATATTTTTCTGTGACTCTGCATGCAGTGTTACAGCGTCTGATTTTGCTACGTGTTTCCGTAACAGCCCACTTGACACAGTTCGAGGTTAAATAGCCTCTTAAACAGCTGAGTGTTGCACCACATGTCTGGCTCTCCCCTGGAGGATTTGATGCCGCTGTGAGTGTATTGTCTGCACAGGCTCTATAGTTTTCTTACCGTATTCCATACACTGCTCATTATACACTGTATTGTATTTACACTACGGCATCCAATTTACTATTCTGTTGCCACACACTGGCGCAGCAATCTGTTGTTGTTGTTTTTTTAATACAGGTCATTGCAGTTCAGCTAAAACTGTGCTGATACCAAACAGCGTTAAAGGGTTGCAGGTTGGCATACACGTGTGTTCATCTTGTACACTGGATTCATTCTACTTAATGGGAAATTGGAAGATGCTGATGCTTTTCTATACTCGCAGCGTGTTCAGTGTTGCAACCCCGGTCCACCAGAAGACACGTTCATATACTAGTTTGTTTCTCCTGTTACATTTGGAAAGAAAGACATAGTTCCTGTCTTGATAATGTTCCTCCTTTAACATCGGAGACCTCAGTGCTGTATGTTGTTAGTTTAAGGCTAATAAGTTCTTTAAAGATCTGGGTTTCGGTTAAATGATAATACAGAAAACATGTCTGTGGTGCTGCAAGCCACTTTTTCCAATACATTATTACCCTAACTCAAACTAAGTGCCTAAACTTAACCAAAAAACATTTTTTTTCATGCTTTAGTTGCTATAAGCAAATACAATATTGCAAGAAAAACAAATCAAATATACTTTCTAGGAGACAGGATTGAATGTAGGGACACTGTAGAAGTTGTAGCAGCTCTATGTGTTCTATTTGGGTGAATCATTTAAATACTGTGTGGACTTGTTTCTCCAGTTTCCAACCAGGTTGAGGTTGTTCATCTGCTCAATACTTAACGGTAGAAAACTAAAACATTTCTTGGCTTTTTTTTTTTTTTTTACTGTCTCTCACCGACACACAAACATGCTGTACTGTCCCTCTATGTACCATCTCGTGGTTAGCTGTCTCGTCATCTTTCCAGATTTGTTGCCCTCACCCTCCTCTCCTACCTCCTTCTCTCCGTCTCACACATTCATAATGTACATCACACACACACACACACACACAGACACACACAGACACACACACAGTGTGTGCAATTGTTTTCTCTCTAGAAGGCAGTTTGGCTCTGTGCCAGCTCTCATTATCACCGATATCTGTATACAACGCTCTCCACCCCCCCCCCCCCCCCCCCCCCAGCCCCTTCCACCGTTACATGCACACACTCTACTCCATCACTGACCCCCACCCTCCTTCCACACACACACACACACACACACACACACACAAACATAACCTATACCACTCATGCCGTGCATTCACACGCCTCTTAAAGACCGGCAGCGTGGCTGGTAACATGCTGGTTACATATGTTGCGCGGCTGCTGTCTTTGTCTGAGAAGTTGTTCGTTTGTGGCTGAGCTCAAGCCTACGTGAGCCCAATGACAATAAGGAGTGGACCCTCGCACAGGGGAAGGGGGGGGGGGGGGGGTTACCAGCGGCTGGAGGAGAGAAGGTGCGGGGGGGAGGAAGGTGGGGAGGATGTGTTTGTGTGTATGTGATGGGGGGGGGGCTCATAAAATGAGCAACAGTGACCTCTATTGGCCTGATTTAAGTGTTGAAAAATGTGTTTCTTTAACCCAGCGGGCCTCGAGCAGCAGGTCTGTCATGCTGTCAGTCAGTCAGTGTATTTGAAGCACATATTACAGACTAAACCTGTAATTAACTGTCCAAACCCTGTTTGTTAAATTGGTAGATTGGAGATCTTTTGAGGGTTACATTTACAAAGTTCTCCATTGAGCTCAGACGGAGGTCCTTGTGCTCGTGGGGGGGGGGGGGGGGGGGGGGGGGAATACTCATTCTCTAATTTTATACAAATATTTAGACTCAAATGATCTTGAATCACTATCTATAAGCACAGAGTCTTATTTATGTTGCATAACTTATGTTGCATAACTTGCCCCAAAACTTAAGAGCGTGTAATTTTACTCAGACGGTGGCAAAACTTTATCACTTAAGTTTTAAGTTAAGTTTTTTATTTGTTATTTAAGAGTGGTGGTATTCTATGTTTTTGTTATTGTCAACAAATCCTATAAAAAGGCCAAAACCATTGATGTTAGTAACAAGCATTTGTCTGTCGTTGTCCACAAACTAGTAAAGACACAACGATGAACCTCACTGTTGCACTGGGTAACATGTTCCTTCATTAACATGAACACACACGCTGTAGTTTATTTTGACTCAGTGCCACACACACCGATCAGTGCTCAAATACTCACAGGAGAAACAAATGTGTTTTAATCCGCCCCAGAAAATAGTCCACAACAAATGCACTTGTGACTCTATAACATTAGCTAAACACTTTATACGAAATCATTGATAATTGCTGCTTGATTTTTTTATTAATGAACCCATGTAATTGTGAGCTTGTTTTTTTATTTATTCAAAAGGAACAAATGCGCTTGGAGCTGAGAGCCACAGTCATTTAGAGGCGGATCAAACATTTTCACCGGGTTTATCCTTTAAAGCTGTATTTAGTTGTTAGCATGAAGTAAAAAGATAAATAAATAACAAACAAACCAACACTGAAAACAACATTAAAAGTGTAGATTCTGTCTGCCTAAATACAGGAGGACGAGAGGGACGACTGAACTTTATTAAAAACTTTTTAACATCGAATATCTTGGGACCGTTTTGTTCTCCGGCCCCTTTGTCGTCGCCACATTCCCGCCACTTCTTCTTTAAAGTCACACTTGTTGCGTTGGAGGCACGAGAATTAAATATGTCCTCCGAGCTTCTCACTGCTGATCCATGTAACAAAAAGAAAAAATGCTAATGACAGTTCAGTGAATGGAGGGAGCAGGGAGGCGTTCATGCGACATCCCATTCAAAGTGTCGCCGCTTAGCTCACGCTAAAGCTAACTCTTAACGAGATGAGTAGACGAGTTGACAGTATTAATTAGCTCACAATTAGCTCTCCCCAGTCTCAGACTAGCCACCAGCTGTTATCGTCTGAGGGATTTCCTCTTTTTTTTTTTTTTTTTTGGCCCAAAATTGGCCAGAGGTAGGTTGACAGGCCTCCTCACAGGAACAGATGGTGAGTGCATGGCTTGTTAGCAATCAGCACGTTTTTAGCTAATGACTTAATTAGCTATGCAAATTGACAAATCAGTGTGGATATTGTCATTTAGTTGAAAAGCTCACCTAAATTAATTAGCCTGATTAAGGCATAGTGGGGTGTAGAAGTGGTCGCTAGGGGGGTTTTGGGGATGGCTTCGATAAATAAACTGCGTCTTGTACTTCATCTAAGGGCTGTTTGAAGTGTGCTAAGTTGTCTAGTTTTGTTTACATCAGTGCTTGCTGGAAGTCACCATGTGTGTTTGTCTTCGTGTGCGACCCCCTTGGTTAGTGTACGAGCTCCACACACAGGGTTAATGGGTTAATCGTGCCTTTGACTGTGTTTGAGTTCAGGTGTGTGATTGTACAGAGATCTGGGTTTGTGTGCCAATGCACGTGCACGTTTGTTGTGCGCGTTGCGGAGGAGATGGCCGAGAAGAGCGAGCTCTCCCACGAGCCGGGCCGCGTTGACACACTTGGCCAGTGAAGCGTGCGCTCCATTTAACTGTACAGCTTCTTCCCAGGTTATGGTGGGTGGCGCTGGGGCTCGCCAGCAGGGCAGATGAGATTCAGCACACACACACACACACACACACAAATAAATACAGCCATGATTCAGAGCGTATTGATCATTACACTCCAGTGATTATTTGTCAGCAGAAATTCATGAAGAGTTCATGAAGAGTTTGCTCCTGAAAACATGCATAAAACAAGCAAACTCTCCTTCCAAAGACTCATCACAAGAAGCACAGATAGCGCTGGATAATGGCTAAATCTCTCCCCTTCCCTTCCTTGACCCGCTGTGAGAGGGCCATCTCAGTGAAATATGTCTTACATGATGAGTATTGATTGGGGGGGGCGGGTACAGACAGCTGGGGGAATCCGCTTTCAGGTTTCATTCGCAGCGAGTGTTCGGACAGGGGTCGACCGTCAGGGATGGGTTCACTGGATACACACCAACGTCTCAACACTCAACACAAACACACACACACACAAAGTGTTTGGAAGCAGGGGGTTGTGTTTAAGCGGGGAAGTAAACACCTCCCATCTTATGGGGGTTCGGGCGCTCCTCGCTCAGTTGGGTAACATAAAAACCTTGTAAACAAACAGAAATAGATCAGCAACTGTGGACACATCCGCTCCCGAATGACGTTCTGGACCAGTGAATGTTTGTCTTCATGACCTTGTTGTAGTTTTATCCCTCAGTTTTAAAAGGTGGTTGAATGTTTTTTTTTATATGAGACAGAGGACATGCATATCAATTTATTTGAAGTAATGCAAATGTTGTAAGGTCTTTTTTTGTTGGATGTGCGTTCACTTGGTATTCAGATGGTGATTTGGTCTCAGAATTAGATGAAACAGATATGCATTAATTTCTTCTCTGGTAATTTCTCTCACTTAAGCGTATTCATTTTGAGTCTCCCCGGGGCTAAATATGGTCGGGCCCGCGCAAAACTGAAAACACGTCACGGGTGCCCGTGTAATAATGGATTATATTTGTGAAACCAGTTTTAAAGTTGAGTTAAAAATGCAAAACTAGTAAGATAAACTGAAAGTGTCTTTAGTAATGAAAGAAACAAGCAAATGAATTAAGAAGATAAAAGCGGTAAATGTTTTCTGTTTTGAGAATGTAACTAAAATATTGTTTAAATACGTTTAAAATGATGATTGAGAGGATTGTTAGGGATAAATGTCCAAGTGTATTGTGGTTAAGTATTACATGTTTGGTCACACACTCACAAAATTACATGTTTGTGTCTGTGAAACACATTCAAAACCCCCAGTAATGTGTGGTTTCATGGCTCTTGAGATACACAACATTGACCTGATTGTATGTCATTGAAAACATTCAAATAGAAGAAGTAGGTGAATAAAAATCTCTTAAATAACTCATTTGTAAGTGTAACAAAAAAAAGGACGCAGTTTGAACACAACGTGACCTTTCTTTAAAAAAAGGGCACCATCGGTCAAGAACATCTGTGGTTTCCTCTCCTCCTCTTCAGTTTGTAAACTTGCTCTCCGTGTCTCTTGTTTCCTCCAGGACGTGATGGTGGTCGGCGAGCCGACCCTGATGGGCGGCGAGTTCGGGGACGAGGATGAGCGTCTGATCACCCGTCTGGAGAACACGCAGTACGACGCCACCAACGGCCTGGACGACGAGGACGACTTCAACAGCTCCCCGGCTCTGGGCAACAGCGCTCCCTGGAGCAGCAAACCCCCCGGCGCCCAGGACAGCAAGCCCGAGAGCACGGCGCCCCAGCCCTCGCAGTAAAACAAAAAGAAGAAGAAGAAGAAGAAGAAGAGCAAAACAACAGATCCTTGACTCCACGTGGACTGGACTTTTTAACCTCTCCCTTTCCCCCCTGAGGGCAGTGCTTCTACGCCTCATAAACATTGTACTGAATCAGAATCTGCAAACTCACCACTGGCACGTCCAGCCAAAAATATTCTGAGCATTTTCTTCTTCTCTGGATCACTGTAACATCTCGGAGAACAATGGCATATAAGTTGTATGCAACTGTAATTTAAAAACACCAAGGCGGGGGCTTTTTTTTTTCTTTTCTTCCAGTGGAAAATTGCGGATCAAATTCTCCCTCAGATACAAAGCTCTCGTCTAGTGGAATACTACAGCTGACAGTAGACAGAGGGGAGAGAAGAAGAAGAATGAAAACAACAAACGAAATAGCGAGCTCACCAGTGAGAATGCAAGGTGTTTTTTTTGGGGGTTTTTTAAACAGAGCCGATGGAAGAATTGAACCACATTGGAGACAAATGAAAATTGCATTTTTATTGGAAATTCAGTCGGCTGTTGGTTTGTTTCTGCTGTTGCTGTTTATTTCCATTTCCAATTAAGAGGAAATAAAAGTTGTCTACCGATATGGACTCCTATTCAAACGAGGGAAAATCGTGTACTAGGATTGTTTTTTCCACATTACTGCGGTCGTCACAGATTGTGATTTCATGCAAACCAGTTTGATTGTGTTCGTAGTCTATTGGTATTTTGCTTCTCTCAGAATCTTTTGCAGTCACGTTGTAATTTTGCGCCGATCAGTATGTGAACTTTGCCAACACGCATTGATGCATTATTGTTGATTTTTATTTTTATTTTTTCCCTCCTCGGAAATTGGACTTCTCTCCCTTTAACGACCTACTCCCAAACTGATACTAAAGCCTTTTCCTGCATGATTTTATAGGATTTTTATTTTGTTTGGTATATGTACTTTAAAAAAAAAAAAACACACACACACATCAGTCTGATTTTCCTTTTGGGTTCATCAGTTTGGGAACACTGTTACAAGGTTTGTAGCTCTGTAAATAGAGGTGGAATCTGTTTTGTCCACTGTAAATCAGCCACTGACACCAGTTTGAATATGGCAGCTGTTTTGTTTTGTACAGGAGGATCAGATTTCTGTTGGGTGGTTTGGATGGACGCTGGTTTGCTTCGGTCGAGACCCAAACTGTTTCCTGACCTCTTGAGCTAGTGCAGAACCAAAGCCACAAAGTTAACACTCACAACGTCCTACTTCTTGAATATTGTGTGACAAAAGAAGAAAACAATTTTTACATTTTAAAAGCAACGCACAGATTAAATCCCATCCACCCCACAGAAATAGTTTGACGTCCCTGTATTTGTGCTATTCTTTAATCTTTAATTGAATTGATAATATATCCCTGATCTCTTTTGTTGGACTTTTGTTTGAAAACGAGCAAAAAGACAGCAACATGTGTCTTTATACAATTGGATCTTATGGGTATTTATTTGTGCATTTGTAAGGAAGCTAACACATTTCTAAATATGTTTGAGCCTAGTATTATTAGACACCATTTGTACATTATATAGCAGAGGTGTTCAGTGTCATATCTGATGTCTGGTATGTATGCTTTACCATTATGTGTGCCAATAAACCGTGCTTACAAAGGAGTGGAATTTGATTTGGTTACATGCATCGTGTGTGCAGTTAGCATCTGTTTATTGATTCACTTTATTCACTATTAACTGTGATTAGTCTGATAAATCATTGGAAAGTCCATTCACCCCAAAGTCCATTCAGTCACACAACTAATGTAATTTTGTCTCGTCCAACATGAGCGAAATGTTCGTAGTTTGAACATAAGAATTGGACGTCGCCATATCTGAGGAAGAAAGTGTAGAGCAATCGAGAGCTCCTGAACAGCTGCTACGTGGATGAATGCAATTGATGAGACAGTTAAAAAATGGTGGATGTGACTGATCTTTTTGGAACAGGACTGTTTCATTCCCATCTACATCTAAAAAGACAAAAGTCTTCAGGAAACCACATTTCTATACTGAAATGGTTGTTTTGTGCTATATTGTTCTTGTTCCTGGTTATAAAAGGATTCAGTGATGCACCCGAAACATCACGTGTTGGCGTTAGTCTCTCAAAAATTAAAGCTTTCCAGAGCTGCCATTTTCTGCTGATATTTAATGATCATCTTTGGTGAAATTAATTGTAAAAGAAACAACAAGAAGAGACAGAAATAGAAATGTTTGCACCCAAAGATCATTCAGAAAAATAGAATGCAGTCCATCAAACTTCACTAACTGGTTTCCTTTCTTTTCCACGTGCTCAAAAATTCACTTTTGATGAAAGATCTTCACCACAGGTTCATGCTCCTTCTGCCCTGCTCATTAGAGGTTATTAAAAAGTATTGGAAAATGTAGTCAATCACTAAATATCTAAATAAGTCCTGGAATGTGATGAAGATGTCAAAATGATATCTAGTGGTGAATCTGGGCATAGATTTGTTTCTTTTCTTTAATGTGTAGCAGCCTTCAGTATATGAATACATCACAGTTATGTCCTTAAGTGTCCTGTAGTGAGACACTGTAACTGTTTAAACAATAGCATTGGATAACAAAATGTTATAGGCCCAAAATCAATAGGTGGGTTGTATTAGAGATTCTTCTTGTCTACAAGGATATTGAACAATAAAACATTTAAGATAAAGGTATAATCTGTAAGATCTAACCTGGATTTGATCTATCATCCCTGTATTCATCCCTCATCTGCTAACTTGAGTTATCTGAATAATTCTGCTCAGGAAAACAAATGTATGAACTAGTCTGCAAAGTTCTCCAGACAACTCAGTATCGGAACAGGCCTCGGTACTGTTGTTGGGTAGACTTTAAATCCAGTACAATTTGATGGAACTTTGGCGACACCAGGTGGATTATAAGGAGTACTGCAATAACATGTAATTATTGTATAATTCTAGTTTCATTGTTTTCTCACCATCTCTGTGACATCATGCAGCAAAGAAGCATACATTTCTAAAAATCTGCAAGATTTTAATCGGACAGTTAAATACTAATAATCTTGCAAACAATTCCGTTTCACTGCAAGGCCAGTTTTATTATTTACTTATTTTAAATAACGGAATATTTTACATGACTTGGAGTTGGTCAATAATGTTTCTATCATGACTATTATTATTATTATTATTATTATTATTATTATTATTATTATTATTATTATTATTGTTATTATTAGCAATGGTAGTATCAGTATTATGTATTACAAAAAACAAGATATTGTTGTACGGAAGATATTGTTAATACTTTTAGTCTGAAGGAGACATACCTAAGGATTTACGTATTTAAATGAAGTACCTACAAAATAAATATCTTTTTAATTTTCACAGACTTTGGATTTCTAGATAAATCAATCTAATTAATGTAGATTTCCATTGTGAATACCATGACTGTTTACCTGTAAATTTGGCTTTATAAAAAATAATTTCAACCAAGAAAAGTGAAGTCACCTTTTTGTTGCAGTTACAGAAGTAGTACACATTTTCAAAATAAGATAAAATGTTCATCAAAACTGCTACTAATGAAAGCACTATAGTTATTCATAGTGATTATCAGAGCGTTGCTATTAATGTTAATTTGTTTCCTTATGAAAGAAAACACTAAAATAACACATTCAAATCTATACATTACAATAACAAACTGTTGAATCTACCTCGTGACGTTCACCGTCATGACGTCGTTTGTTTTTTACCCACAATGCCGTGACGTTGCACAGGACGACGCCGCGGCCAAAGTAAAGATGGCGGACGTATCGGGGACCGAGCTGTCAGAGGAGAAAGAGGCTGAAATTGAGCTAAAAAAAAGACAGAAACGACCGTGGGACGATTTGCACAAGTCCGCTAAAATCGGTCTGACTCCGGAACTGCCGGAAACGTTGGGATTTTACGACATTAGCGCTGTCAGGAGGGAGCAACGTGAGCAGCCAGCAGGTAAACCAACTGACGTTACTGACGTTACAGCTGATAAACAGTAGTTTTAGCTCGCGGACTGTTCGCGTTACTACTGCAGTGTCTTCATAAATGTAATATTATAACGAGAACAACAACAGTCAGTAATGCCGGAAGTTAGTTTGCATGTCTGCGTAAAGTTCAGTGGGCAGTAAATGTTATGTAATTTTGATAAGATACAACACTATCTAATCACAGTTTTGCCTCACAGGTGTTACGGCAAATTCTGTCACCCATCAGATCACGTGACCTGATGACTGTCGGCTGTGTGCTGCCTCTGCAAACATGTTGGTTCCAGAAATACACAGAGGGGAAGAGATTTTATCGATAACTTCAGGGCTGAAGCAGTTATTTGATTATTAGATCAGTTTATAGACTGAACTTAAATTACACCTATTTATTTTTTTTAATTTTATAATAATTTTATATTAGTTGCAGTTATTTTTTTAATCAAACACGCGCTGGTTCCAGCCTCTCCAAAGCGAGATAATCCTCACGTGTTTTTGTTTAGGACTGCATGTCTGATTAAACAAGACATTTAAGCCACATATGTTATAACAGCAATGTTTCACTATTTGCTATCATTTTACGGAGAAGTTGGTTAATCAATACATCCAGAAGACGATTGGCAGATACTGAAAATATTCATTAGTTGCAGACCTACTGTAGTGACACCTCACCTGTCAGTTAATGCTCTAGCGTCACAGACACCGATGGGTCACTAACTCAAGTTCACCAAAATTAAAACTATGGAGGCACAATGTTTGGGAACAGTTATCAAAATAAATAATGAGATACTGACTATCCCATGACCTCATTTATGAGGTCATACTTCTTGCTTGCTGTCCTTATAATGTAAATACGACTTGTTCATAATAGAGTTTGCAGTATTAATCTATACCTGAAAGTCCTCACTGAGTCACATCTTGTGCTTTTTAGCTTGAACTCCATTAAAGTCCAACATGTTTCAGCTCCGTGTGCAACTTAGACGTTAACAGCAAAGCTGTTGGTTGAGACAACAGTGTAGTGTTAGCTCAAGACGTGCTTAAGGGGACAATTAATTCATCTTTGCGTTCAGTTGAGGAAGCATGACATGTCTGACAGGATCAGAGTCACAGTATGGTGGGCAGACTGAGACAATACAACAGCCATTTATGAAGCTAGTTTATAACAAGAGATATCACTTTGTTTTCATTTTAAGAGTCTGAATTTAATACATTAATTCAGTCAATTTTACAGTTTTTTACAAGGCAGATTAGTTTAAAAGTGACTATCACTGAACTCACTTCCTCTCAGAGTCATGTTAGCCGTGACTAAACCTACTGTATATGACAGAAAAGTTTATTTAGCATGTTCATCCGTTATAAAGATGTATTCATGGTGCATTGAATCAAACAGTGAGCTGAGAATACTGTTAACCCTCCAGAGAAGTTTCCTCCTCTTTCATGGTGTGACGGTGGGAGCTTCGGCGCTCTCATTGTGCTGCTAGCTGTGGTTGTGATTGTTGCAGACAATGGCCTCGTTGGTAACACTGGCACTCTGATGTTGTTCCAGATCCGTCGTTGACTCGCTTCATTAGCGCAGAGCTCACCAGAGGCTACTTCCTGGAACACAATGAGGCGAAGTACACCGAGCGCAGAGAGAGAGTGTACACATGCATGCGTATTCCCAAGGAGCTGGAGAAGGTACTTCATAATACAAGTATATTTATGATGAAAGTCCTGAACTCAGCTGCCCTCTTTCTCTTCATTTCTCTCCATCTGTCGGCTGTCTTTTCATTCTGTTTACAGCTCACAGTCGGCCCATCACGGAGTCAGTCCTAAACCTCACAACCCACTGTTTTTATTAGCAGTTGGTCAGATTAAGTTCTTTACTTTAGACTCTGTTAAACGATGTAATGGTCATTTTTTTTGACATATAGAGTCTCATCAGTGGTGAAAATTAGCATTTGTTTAGTTTAACATTAGTTTCAATCTCAAGAACACACACAAACACCTTTTTATTTGTTTTTAATTTTGTACAAATGATTGATTTATGTAAAACAATAAGAGATAAAAACATTTTATTTATGTTGCTCTTCTCACGTGCCACCAGGTGGCAGTATGGAAACATACAAGTTGTATTTATCTAAACTGTGTGGTTCCTCTCTCTAATGTGTGACATACTTTATGATAATTTATCAGAAGACTGACCCAAGTTATTAATTACATCTATGCTTTAAGACCACACATTTTACAGTCTGTCTTTGTTCATTGTTTCTGGAGTTCAGTAGAACTTCTCTCTGCAGACTAACCTCGCTCGCACTGCCGTGGTTTTCCCTTTTTTGGGGGGCGAGTGAGGAATGTGTGTAAACATTAAGGAGCTCTGAGACTTCACTATGTTGAGCAGACTAACCTGACAAGTCACAGAATCCACCAATGAGTCAAGACTCTCCCACATGCTTCCACCAAAACGTGCATCAGTTAGAAGAAGGAGCAAGAAGACAACACCTGGTTTAAATGGACTTATTTTTAAAATGACACGGCCATGACTGTTTGTATGTGGGGAGCTGTGAAGGTATGTGTCTGCTGCATCATTGCTTTAGTCTACTCTGTTTAATTTCACCGCCACATGTGGTGGTTATTCGTATTTGTCACCTGGCTTCTCCTCTGATGGGAAGTGATCACAACCCCGTTGCCTTGTTGTATTTAGTTGTTCTCTACGGACAAACACTTAAAGGCGATGAGTAAACGTGTCTGCAGGCTGCACCGTATCTTTGTCGTTGTTTGACTTGGAGGTTGTTTGACTGCGTGTCGTTCGTGGTTTGACTTGGAGTTGTTTCTGTGTGACTTCTCCAGCTGATGACCTTTGGCTTCTTCCTGTGTGCGGATGCCTTCCTGTACGTCTTCACCCTGCTGCCCCTCAGGGTGCTGCTGGCCGTGCTCCGCCTCCTCACGCTGCCATGCTGTGGCTTCAGGTGAGAGCCGTAATCATTACCAAAGAAAAGCCAGTACTTATACACGCATACCAGAGGAAACGCTCAACATAAACCTGCATACAATGTAAGACATAGTCACACAGAGGTATAGACACCTCAGGTATAAGTCTGCACACGGTAGCATTCAGAGGTGTGCGCTTCACAATTACAGCTAAACTGATATCTTCTGATTATCAGGTTTTCTTTGGAACAAAATAATTGATTTTGTTGTTTTTTTGGGCTTCCCCCCGCGTTGCCAGCGTGGAGCTCTGGGTTCTGGCTCTGCACACACTGCGATGTCACAAAGCTGGTTGAAAATCTGCAACGTTTCCCTTTGACTGATGAATCTCACCTTGTTCGCTCAACTCTGACCTGTAAATGGCGATTATTGCTAATGCCATGTCAGTTTGAGAGAGGAAGTGGAAGTATCAGTTGTTGTTTGATTAAAGATATTAGTCATTCATGATGATTAATCGTGCAGTCCTACTATACATATGGATGGAGCTCAATCATAGATACATTAAAAGGAAGATATTAAAGGTATGTTAGCATGATTTGTCTTAAAGTAAGAAAACATTTACAGTCTTCCTTTTTGTTTCTTGATTTTAAACGGTAGACAAATCTTGCAAAACAAAGGGCTGAGTAAGAAAAGTTTGTGTTTCTCTCTTCAGACACGATCATGTTTAACCATCGGTTGCTACTTTTAACAGCAAACGTCCACATTCTGTGCGGATGTAAAATATGCTAAAATGTGAAAAAAACGCATAATACTGCTGATCCACTTCAGTAATATCTCACCGGTTCATGACTTTCTGTTTGTGTGTTTCCCTAAAAACAGGCAGCACATACTGTAGTTTTGAACATGGCCTTAAAGACGTTGTGGCAAAGATGTTCCTGTTACTCACGTATTGTACATCAGCTGTCTAGATTTGTCTAGTTCCGGGTCTCTTACATGGATCATGTGTCATTCTGAGGACTGTAGACTTTACTCTACAGGTCTGGAAATAAACCTGAATGTGTTTCCAGGTCTTCATAAGTTTGTGTTTTGTAAAGATCTGGAGAATGACTAGATATGTTTTTATTAACCGATGTTTCACGTTGAACACACAACATGTTATTACAAAGTATGTTGTATTGAAATTGAAAAGCAGCAGTGAGGTAATGTAATTAACACATTACATTTACACAGTACATTTACTAAAGTACTGTCCTTAAGTACAATTCTGAGGTTATGCGTGATAGTTATTTTTGGAAGCACTAATATTTATGGTTCTGAAATAAGCCATTCTGCATATAAGTATATATTTTAGGTATATTTTGTGTGCGGAAATCTTTGCACTTTTACTTGAATGTAACAGAATATATTTAAAGTGTAGTATTGCTACTTTTGCTTCAGTGAAAGATCTGAATACTGTGCAGTAAACATACTCAGGCCCCCCCGATGGACACTACCTGTCTACCCGCTCGTCTCACCCTCTGTCTGAATCTCCCCTCCCCTTCCTCCCCCGCTGCAGGGCACGCACATGCCCCTACTGCAGAAGAAGCAGGTACGCTCCCTAAAGCCTGTCGGGGCTCCGCACATTGTCATCACCGTCCTGAGCTCCACCTCCATTCGCCCGTCTCTCTTCACCTCCATTGTGTGTCTGTTGACGTACAGCTTGGCACCTCGCACCATGTTTCCATTCTCCGAGACTGGAGCAGCCATGTTGGTTCCACACAAGTCCGGGTTGTTGTTTTTGAACTCATCCGGGGGGGGGTGGGGGGGGAGGTTTTGCTGAGCGTGCATGTTTATTCTCATCACCGTGTGTTGCTTGTCAGTGATACAGCAGCTGCACATGCTTAAACTGGAGGGCTGCTTACTGTACAGCTACTCTGGAGCAGCTCTGGGCTCCTTTTGTCTTTAAGTCGGTTGTTGTTAAGGAAGAAGAAAACATGTCCGACTCTCCTGCATAGATTCCCCCCCCGTAGGTAGCAGGTTCGGCTTCTCTTCTCCTTCTGGGGCAGAGTCTTAATGCTTATTAGGCTAATGCGGTATGAATGGCCCACAGTGGTGACTACTTGGAATGCAGCACATAGCCGACTGCACTGAAACATACTATTCATGTGTTTTTTATGGAGATGATGCTTGTAGAATAGAGATAGTGAACACTGCTTTGTAGGCTCCACTAGCAGCAGCTCAGCCTCCAGGGAGCCGCGTGTGTCGAGATGCATCATCAGCACCGTAACCATCTGAGTAGTAAGCTGCTGTTTACCAGCACGCGTGTTTAAGAGAGGTGTAATGTTGTTGATGCGTTATTCAGTAGATGGTTGACAGAAAGTTAACCGGCAACATGATGAATGATTCAACGTTTAAGTGGTTAACTAGTTCCAACTTTTACGTGATTGTAAATTTAATATCTTTTTGTCTTCGGACAAAATAAGAAATGTGAAGACATCTACTTAGGCTGTTGGAATTTGGGCATGTTTTAGTCATTTCTTTTTATAAAAAAAAAAATCAATTAACTGAGTATTAGTTGAGCAGCGATCCTGTTTTATCATATATTTGATCTATGTCGCAATACTTCTATCTCTTACGTCACTCTCCTGCTACAGCACACTCTGTCTTAGTACTAAACCTATATTCATCTATTGAACATTGAACACTGGACAAGAAAAACTTAATACCAAGAGGGGAAAAACGTAACTTCATAAATGGATAATGTGTCTTTTGTTGTTGTTTTGGAGCCTTTTTTTTACATGAACAGATGGGGCCACTGGATGGAGCTGTAGCTTCAGGAAAACAAAGCACGAGAAATGTTAAATATCATGGAGACGCCTTCCTGATATCAGTTTGAACGGTTTAATCTTATCCTTTGTTTTATGTGAAGATAGTAGAGAAATCAAGCGTTAAAGGCCTTTATGTAAGTTCACCTCATCAGTGTAGTGAATTCAGTGCATCTATTCATTAGTCATGAAGGCAATAAATGTCTTTTATGCTTTGTACAAAAAGGCCCAGATGTTCATCTCATCCCGTTGTCTTCACAGCTGCACACAATTCAGACGACACTTGATTTAAGCTCATCTGCACTTCATCTTCCCCAAAAACTCCGGCCATCCTCTCCTCTCCTCTCGCTCAGCTCGGAGTCGGCTCCTAAAATAGCTCCACGGCCGCCGGGCCCCTTCGCTTCTATCCGAGACATGATTTTATTTTCCTCTCTCGTGTGTTAAAGAAGTGTAACGCGGTGAGGAGGAGTATAACCCCGTTGTTGTGATGCGAGGCTAATCAACAGCCACTGAAGTGAATTAAGGTAATGATGGCTGTTAGAGTAGCTCACCGGTGTCCTGTGCTCTACTGATTCCGTCTGTATTAGTATCTGTGTGCTTTATAGTGATTTAATGGAGAATTGTTTACTGTAGGGTTCAACTTGTGCAATATTAAGAGAGATGGTTGTAGTCTTTGTGGTAAAATAAACAGCCAATAACCACACTGTTTGTAAATGTTAAAGTTGGTGAGTGGATGAAACACCTCTGGCTGTAGTTGGTGGTTGTGGACGTATAGTCCAAGTCACACAGCTGACGTGTGAAGTATGCAGGCTGTCTCAGAGCTAAGCTCCCTCTCTGGCTCTTTGGTTATCCCTGTCACAGTAAATACTAAATGACCGGTCCTATGGATTTGTCAGCCCTCCTCTTAACATGCTCTCAAGCTGCCACTGCCAACCACTGCTACTAATTATGAAAGCTGCACATGTTTTAAACGCGTTATTACCCGTTATAAGACGTGCTTTGCTGTTCTTGCAGTATGTGACGGCTTAGCCTGTGTGTTTCCTTTCATTTATTTTGTCCACTCAACACCTCTTTGAACATTTCTGTCCAAGATGTAGAGTGTGCACCATGTAGGCTTATATATAAATATATATATATATATATATATATATATATTGTATATTATATGTAGGCTTCGATTCAGACCTGCGGCCCTTTGCTGCTCGTCATCTCCTCTCTCTGCCCCTTTACTGACATTCTCCAGCTGCTCTTATAAAGGCAATAAAAGCCCTAAAAATAAACAAAATGTTGGTAACAATAAAGATAGATGCTCAAACACATATGATTTTTTGTCTGTTTGGTTAGATTAGAACAACAAAGAATGAATCCTTATAGAACCAGCAGTGCAGAACTAAAACATATTAAGGAGATAAATGTTATTAATGAGATAACGTTTCAAATAAAGCAGATACCAACTTTAATATTATATATTGTGTCTTGTTTTGTGTTATCAGTAGTTGTAGCCTTTCCCTTTATGCGGGGTATCTCATTTTGAACAGAAATGAATTATTTCCCGCTTTTTATTTATCATCTGTGTTCTTGCATGATATGAACAGCAGAGATCGTTCAGAGCCTCCATAGACGGCCGTAGTCAGTAGTGTTGCAGTCACGGTCATACTTTTCACTCGGTGTTTGTCACCACGCGAGCATTACATCTGCGTACAAACACATTCTATTGTTCACTCGGGTAATATAAGGACCTAAGAGTTATTGTGTGCACATGCACAAACACTACTTATATGGATATACTGCACTGTCAGCATGCAAGTGTTTGTGTGTTCAAGTACATGAAGATGTTCTGAAAGCTTTGTTAAACGTGTTTCTATATTAAATACAGATACCATAAGTTGATCTGTGTGTATGTGTGTGTGTGTCTGTGTGTGTGTGTGTGTGTGTGTGTGGGGTCAGCGGGTCTCGGCTGCTGCAGCCGGCGCAGGTGTGTGACGTGCTGAAGGGCCTGATCATGGTGCTGTGCTTCTCCATGATGCATTATGTCGATTACTCCATGATGTACCACCTGATCAGAGGACAGTCCGTCATCAAACTCTACATCATCTACAACATGTTGGAGGTACCGCACTGTTCATATCTGCATGTGGATTTGAACTTCTAGTGCATTCTCAGTTTTCTCTTCTGATTCTATGTATGTCAAGTTGTGTGCATGTGGTGTACATAGTTCTGGACACTTGTTAAAACCTAAATGCACCAAAAAAATACTTGCACAGAGTGAATCTCTGTGGGAATCACACAGCTAGTAGAATGTAGCAAAAGGTAAATGTATAAAACATGTCAGACTGCACATTTAATGTTATTGGAACCCTCTTTTTTTAGACCGAAAGTAATATCTGTTGTTATGAACTGTGATAAAGCTCAGCTTGATGTGACCTATGACAGACAGCCAACAGATTGTTGACAATGTAAAGTAAAGGTTTGGATATTATCTCAAAAGAGAACAAAAGCGATTTAATACCAAGATTCCCTCATGTGGATGAGAGGAAATGAACCAGTCTTCTGGTTGAAATACATGCCGTTATTAATAAGTTTTGATCTTATCCGTCTTTCCTCTTTCAGGTGGCTGACCGCCTCTTCTCCTCCTTCGGTCAAGACATCCTGGACGCGCTCTACTGGACGGCCACTGAACCCAAAAATCGGAAAAGAGACAGTATAGGAGTCATTCCTCACTTCTTGATGGCCGTCTTCTACGTCTGTATCCTTGTAAACGTCTACAGGAATTCTTGAAATTGGGCGTCTCTTTCCTCTCTGTTATGTTTGACAGACCTCATAACTCAAGCCCACAAATAACTTTTTGTGAGATCTGTGAGTTGTGAAAAAGATAAATGACGCCTTTTAAGTGCTGTATCACTTTTCCGACAGACACCAGACAGATATTGATCAATATTTTGGGCTGGTCAAAGCAGTATCGTGTATTTGTATATATTGTTTTCTTGAGCTTGCAGTATCTCCTTCAGTCACTTGATGTTTGATCGATCTGTCTATATTGATTATTGATTAAAGTAAGGATAAATGACTTGTACAGCATTTACCTGATGCTGTCATCATACAGTAGTAGGAATGGGACAATAATGGATTTTTGTGGTGAATTTCCTTTATTGGGATTATCGTGAATATCGTCTGTCTCGCACGCTATTATGAGAGAGGAGTGAAAAACAGAGCCTGAATTAACAATAGAAGAATGATCATGTAAGAAAGAACAGACTTACACAATGTTACTATTTTTATGTCTTAGTGTCATTGGAAGGTGGTCTGTCTGACTGTTAAGATTTATACTTTTAATTATGTTTTAATTAAAACATTTAGTGGTATTTAGTGTTTTCCTGAGTGGCTTTTCCTCAGTCCTCCATGCCATCCTCATCATGGTCCAAGCCTCCACCCTCAACGTCGCCTTCAACTCCCACAACAAGTCCCTGCTCACCATCATGATGTCCAACAACGTCAGTACACACACACACACACACACACACACACACACACACACACACACACACACACACACACACACACACACATACACTTACAGACATTATAGCTCACAACAATCTGCCTGATGAGATTGTTTAAGCAGCTGCAACCTTGCACAAACTAAATATATGCAAACATTTAACTTAAATAATTTGTGTGCAGATGTATCCCGACTTGTCTTGTGGTGGAACATTAACGTAACAGCTGCAACACGATGGTTTGTTTGGTTTTTCTGGATCCTAACTGCTGCTGACTGCATTTCTTTCTTTGTTCTTCTGTTGTCTCGATCACAGTTTGTGGAGATTAAAGGAAGTGTGTTCAAGAAATTTGAGAAGAACAACTTGTTTCAAATGTCGAACAGTGGTAAGATATTCAATGTCCTATCAGAAATCACACAATTTAATTATTGAAAAGAGCAAGAGAACCAAAACTAATCTTGTGCTTTATTTAAAAACATCTGTATTTTTTAAATACAGTAAAATCAATGTGTTTCACTTCTTATGTGATGTTGTCAGTCCGCATATAATTTACTCTTATTAGGTCAATGTGACGGATAGGAATATCAGTTCATTTTATTTAAAAATGTTAAATAACTAATTATCTATAAACTTCTCACCGTGGGCCACATTGGACCGTTTGGCGGGCCGGTTCTGGCTCTCGGGACGTATGTTTGACACCCCTGATGTAGATGAATCGCACGCTTCTCGTCAGTTTCTTTTAAATAGACATATCACTGACATGTATTTAACATGACTGATTGATTTTTAGTATCAAAGTGAAACCTAAGTCAAACGGTTAATTTCCCTTATTGGAAGCCTTTTATGAATCTATCCATTTGGGTTTAATGGTACAATACAGAGATATTAAATGTATTCTGCATTTCCCTTTTTATTCTCAAAGGCAGCGTGAGTGTGTTTTTATTATCTCAGTCACTCTTATTGTATTCTAATGACAGCAGAAGACAATAGGCTTTAATCAGCTGCCATTTCCCTCTCGCTGTTCACTCACATCATGGAGTCATTTCCTGTTTAAGCAGCTGAGCGTGGTCCTAACTAGCATAGATGATGGCATGCTAAACGTCTACATCTGTGTCTTTAAATGATAGTAGATGGGTGTTTAAAGCAATACTGAGATAAGACTAAAGGCCGTGCGACTGATGTGCTGCTGTAATGTAGCTGACGGGGACTTATTTCACACTTTTCTACAGTAAAGTCTAATTTAAAACCTTCTTTCACGAGGATACCAAATGTGGCTGAATGCAACGTCCCTAAAGTTGTGATGCCTCTGAACCAAGTTGTTCCAGAGTTTAGCGATTGTAATCACAGATGTGTTCATTTTATCCTGCAGACATCAAGGAACGGTTCACCAGCTACGTTCTCCTGCTCATCGTTTGTCTCAGGAACATGGAGCAGTTCTCATGGAACCCAGGTAATCAACCTGCACCTTAATAGATTTATGTTGTACTATAGTACATTTAACAGTGGCAGGTTTGATAGTTATGACATCTGCGGTCAGTGCATGTCATGGTAAACATTCAGAGAAATATGCTGAGTAGCTTCTTTCCTGCTGCTTTGGTTTTGTTCTGCACTGCAACACCTTGGGGATGTTTCTCCCTCCCAACAAACTGTGACTGAGCGAGAGAGCCGAGTGAAGGATGAGAGCGCGGCGTTTCTGTGTGACAGCCGTCTGAAAACACTCCGCCTCCTTCTGTCACTCTCAAAGCCAGAACACACAGTGGATGACAGACGTGGCCTGTCGGCTGGAATCAAAACACACTGATGTGTTAATACTGGCAGAGCTACAGCCTTCTGTTGCTAAAGAGGCGTACAAATCACAAGTCGCCAGTAATTTACTTATCTTCCACGGAGCATTAGTGGTGCCAGCACTGCTTTGTTGACGTTACACAGAACCAAAGCACCTGCTCTCGGCTAATTACCTGCTGAAGAAATGAGAGCCAAATCCATTTTACTCATTAAGTATTTAAGAAATAGTTTGGCAACTTGTAGTTAAATATTAGTTTGAATGACAATGTGTCTGTTTTGTGTAGACTGCCTCGGGGTTAAGAAATATATGTTATTTGCATGTGTGTCTCAGTATTGAACCTTATGTTAGAATATGTCAGGAGTTTACCGCGAACACAACTAACCACGGCTGTTAAAAGTGTTCAACAAAGTAAACTGGTATGTTGTGAGAATGTCGACAACATCCAGCGAAGGTTTGCTGAGCATGTTCACGCTCATAAATTAGATTAAATATTGTTTTACATATCACATGTGTCTTTCCTCAGACCACCTGTGGGTGTTGTTCCCTGATGTCTTCATGGTCGTCGCCTCCGAAGTTGCTGTCGACATCATTAAACATGCGTTCATCACCAAATTCAACGACATCACTGCAGATGTAAGGTCTCATTCACCAACAAACTACTGGTCACACACAATACTTGTACAACACAGTGCTCTATGTGGTCTGTTCCCTGATTAAGACTCACACACTCCATGTTTGGGCTTCTCTCTCCCAGGTGTACAGTGAGTACAGAGCCAGTTTGGCTTTTGATCTCGTCAGCAGTCGACAGAAGAATGTAAGCAACCCGTCTCATTACACTTACATAAACAGCACTGAGCCTACGCAGCTAATCGATGCAGTTTTGTCGAGTGCTGTAACGTGTGCTTCTCCGTCACTGTGTAGGCTTGTACGGACTACAGTGACTCAGTGGCCCGGAGGATGGGCTTCATCCCTCTGCCTTTGGCGGTTCTGGTAAGAAAGGCTGCGCTCTGTTATTATTCAGACATTAAATACCAGAAGAGAGTGAGTCATCGGCACCCAAACGGTATCCAGAACTTCCTGCAAACTTGTACAAGCTGCCATTTAATTTAGTAAAGTCCATTTGTCATTTTCTGACAGCTTATCCGTGTGGTGATGAGTTCGGTGAAGGTGCAGGGAGCCCTGTCATACACGTGTGTGTTCCTCTGTTATCTTGGGTAAGTCTGTAGAAGTTAAACTGTCAAATTAAATAATACTGTTATTACACGATTTCATTGTGGATCCTCCTGCCCAGCATCCACAGCTGAGGGAGCTTTTAAGCCTTACATTACTGTAGTTATACTGAATTTGGCCTTTTCATTTTCCAGATGCTGCATGTATTTTAATCTGACTGTAAACATGTAGCTCAAAAGGAGATTTAAAGGCTGAAAATGATTTTGGTTGTTCATGCACGTCCTTCTTCTTCTTATTAAAGTTCAGGCTTAAACCATTCAGATTTAGGTCAAAGTCAAAATTTCCATTTTTTTAATCTCGACACTGTAGTCATACATCGGTGGATATTTAAATCTTTTGTTTGACTGTAGTGTTTTAAATGTGCAAACAGACTGCCATGTGCTGTCATGCTTGCAGAGTCACACAAACACATGCCGGCGCTGCAATAAACTCACACTGGGAATCAGAGACACACACCGTTACATAAGTATTAACACTGTGGCCTCACGTCGTCCCTGTGCTGAGCTGCCGATTGCCCCGCTTCGCTCTCATTTGCCGGATCCCATTGGGCTCGTACCATCGAAGAGTTCCCCTCAGGGTGAAGAATACAATGTTGTCATCTCGAGTGCCGTCTCTGGCCTTCCCCACCCCCTCATTTAAAAATAACTCTGTCTGGAACAGACCGCTGTGCCTCGGCAAAGACTCAGCCGTGCTGACACGCTCTCAGTCCGAAACACCCCGTCACAGGGAGCGGTGGTCCACAGACCCAAATGTGTCCCGTCTCTCTTATGTCACAGTGTCAGAGGTTAGGCTTCACAGCAAAGCACAGAAAGGAAGAAGGATGGTTCACATCAACATCCTGGTGTCAGTGGCGATCGAAGATGGCACTGTAATATCTCGGCTTCATTCCAGCACTTAATAACAGCAAGAGAGATGGAACAGGCTGTTAAGTTGTGACTACAAGGATCATCCTCATTATTTTTATATTCATTTGTATGAAATGTATCAAAATCTACAGTTCATCTTGGTGCTGAATCCATCAACCAAACTGGCAAAATTAGCTCAAATTGCTAAAATAATATTTTAATACATTAGATGTCAGAAGCAATAGAAGACAACGCAAAAGTGAATGTTATCTGTCATTATTTGATTTCACGAATGGATACATCAGAGCTGGAAAAGCTTTGTCAAAATGTTATTGTTATTTTTAGTCATCCAACAAAGTTTCACCTGTAGAAGACTGTCGACATGCATCTCTCTAATCCGCAGCCTTCTCCATCTTTAGGCTGGTGACACTTAAAGTGTTGAACAGCATCGTGCTGCTGGGGAAGTCGTGTGTTTACGTCAAGAGGGCCAACATGGAGGACAAACTGTTCGAGAGGCCCGCCACCGCTCCATCGTCCGCTGGGAAAACCCCCAGCAGAGCGGACCAGACCAGATGTCGCACTCCTTCAGGTAAACACGGACACCTTTAACGGATATCTTGTGAACGCCAACCCATGCACTACCTTCACATTAAATATGAATTAATGGGGAAATATAGAATTCATATATCTTATTTCCATGGCTGAGGAAAGTTAAATCAATATTTGTGAACATGAGCTCCTCGCGCTCTCAAACTGACGCTATTTATACTGACATATAGTGACGTAGTTCCCTGGTGGAGAACAAAAACAGAGCTGAAAGAGAGAGAACACAACGACAAACGCATGATAATGGTGCTGACCCAGTAAAAGAGGAGAGAGTTCCCAATCCACTTACATACTTATTCAAACATCTTGATAACTACACCGTGTGGAACCATCAGGTTTCCTACAGTCAAAGAAAACCACAATAAGTCCTGAAATATGTACGTTTCAGTATATAAATATAAAATACTTTCTTCCGTGTTCTCATCAGTAGTCTAATGAAAATCGAGGAACGCTGCTTTTTACAAGATAATAAACTAAATAATCACAAACGATAACATAATTAAATAAATTCCTTTCCATGTCTACTAGCTGTTAGACCTCAAGCCGTCTATTTTGAATACATAAATGTTTTACCCAATATCCAAAAATAAATTCTGGCGCATTAGACATTGAGATTTTATTGTGCACTCATATCTTCAGCATGAGAAGTCCAGAGAGCCTCAGTGGAGGTCATGATGCAGTGTGAACACGACACTTTGATTTTGGATCCAAGTACAACAAATGCAGCGTAGACGTGTGGAAAAAAAAGTGTTTCAGTTTGTGCAGCTGCTGTACAGGCAATGACAGAACATATATCAAGTGTAATTATTTTGAAATACACAAAAGCTTCTGATCACAGAACATCGAAAAGACCTGAGAGAGCATCCTGGTGCTTCTCAGGGATAGATATCGTGTAAATGAGGCGTCCTGGGATTTCAGATTCCTCATGAATAATGTGGATGCTGCTCTTTGCCTCCCACTCCATTGCTGATCTTTCCCGTCTCTCCACACTTATGACATACTGTCTCTAATAAAACATTGTCTTCCGGTGATCTTAAGAAACAAATACGCAGAGAAAACAAAGTCATTTACATACTATTTAAATGTTTCTAAAGCTCGTGTTTGTCCGCTGCATGCAGCACGTTGCCAAACTCGCCTCGCCTTCGAGAAGAATCGTGATTTATATTAACATTTTTAAGCATTTAGCTGACATTTTGATTTACATTTTAGGCATTTAGCCGACACTTGAATCCAGACAGATTTGTCAGCAGGTAGGAGCTCAGTGTCCAGCTTCAGGCAGCCAATAGAAACACTTAAGTTTGTGGCGATGCCGAAATGAAACTTGTGACCTTTTAGTGGTGGATGACTCTACCTGCCCATCAGGCTATAAGTCGTTAGAAATAGAGTTTAAATCAAAAACACTGAGAGGTTTAAATATAACTCAGCTATGTTTCATTAGATGATGGCGATGTAGCTAGTATGGCATTAGACATTTTGGAGTTTCACCTCCGATTACAGCGCTTCCATCAGGCCAATGAGTTTACTTCGTCTGGACTCAAATGTATTGTACCTGCAGTACTGGAGATTATTTTGATACAGTTTGACGTTGATCATAAGATAAGTTCCTTCTTTGTAAGGATAGTTGTAGCTGTTTAGCAAGCGTTTGAGCCCTTCTGTGATAGAAGATCCAGATCAATTAACAGCAAGAGTTAATCAGCAACTGCGTTCACAATCAAATACCTCATTATCTCACTACCTCATTACCTCATTATCTCACTATCTCAATACCTCAATACCTCATTTTCTTGCACAAATGCAAAACGTGACATAGTTCCAGGTTCTGGATTTGCAGCTCTTCTGTCTCTCTGCATGTGATGGTGAACTGAATATAAATGGGTTCAGGACTTTTGGCTAAGACATATGAAGATAAATCACCTTAGGCGTTAAGAAGTTGCCATGGCATTTCTTTTTAACCATTTTCTGACATTTTAAAGACGAAAGACTATAAAAGTTTGTTTTCATCAATAATGAAAGTCGTCGTTAATTGTAGACTTTAGACACCAACAACAAAAACCTCATTCCAACATTGAAATATGTACATCTCAATCTCCTCATTAACATTTATGTAAATATCTTGACAGGCTGTTAAACAGGCCCTGTACCTCACACAGATTTGAAGGTGGCGGTATCTCCCTGTCATCCGCAACCAAATCCCCGCAGATCTTTTCCACCGTGCTGCCTGCGGCTCTGAGCCGGGAGCTTTAAAATGACAAAGATCCTGATGGTGCATCACGTCACATGAAACATCAAAGCTGCTAGCAGCGCCTGTGTCTCCGATCAATGTGGCTCCTCACAAAAGCAGCTGCAGCTACCGGGCTTAAGCTCCAACATACAGCGTACATAGAGTGAGCATATTAATGCGAGTCTCCTTCTGCTTCCCACACATTTAGGTGCTGGGATTTGAACCAGCTACCTCACAGCACATGCTCATTTTACTAGCATTCAGCTACCTCGGTCTGCGCCTCCAGCTTCACCTGCTGCTCCAGTGGATTCACTGCACAATTCTGCTCATCTCCATGTCTTTGTCTTAGCACTGATCTGGATTCACATAACATGAGATATGCCATCTGTCTATACTGCATGTTTTTGTCCGGAGGGCAGAAATGGGTAATGAGCGGTTTCACATCAGCCATCTCAAACCCCATATGGTCGTTAGCTTTTATTAAAGCTCACAGATCTTCCAGAGAGGAAGAGGAGAACGGCTCTCTCCTGCGGTACGTGACTTGAATAACATTTCTTCTCAACCTTTTGTAATGTGCACCCTGCAGGACTCCCAACGAGTTTATTGAATCATGTAAATGATAAAACACAGACACAAAAGGGTGTAATTAAGAAAGAAACAGCTTAGCAGCCTTTATGTCCAAGTCAAATTTCCCTAGGTACCAATAAACTTATCCTGAATCTTAAACTAAATAACAAACAAAAAAACAAAAAAGAACTTCTGCTGACAAACCTGCATTACTTGATTTCTTTTGGTCACAAGCTTTTGATATGAGGAACAGTTACTATTTACACTTCCAGCAGTAAATCTTCTGCCTCATTCGCTGCGAGATGTTTGCGATGTTCACAAGCTAGTCGCTTACTTCTCTCGTCTGTCTGTTGTTTCATGCTTGACAGGTTTTGTACAGAAGCTTTATCACGGCTTTGAGCTGAGACTGAACCACAACAGTAAAGTTATAGATGTACAAACAATGAGCTAAAAGACACTAAAACGCTCCGTAGAGCAGAGGAGAACACCACAGTTCTGTGATAATTGCTCTCATACTACACATACTGTAGTATCATGGTTATATAAGCAGCTTCAAATGCCGAGATCAGACTTTGTTCATGAGTCCTAAACTGTCCCTACACTACAAAACGGACAGTTGCTTATTTTATCCCGTGTTGTGTGTCATTGCCAAAGACGAACGGTGCAGTTTAAGAGATGCTTGACTAAATATCTTAAGAATACAATTCTTTTGTTTTCTTTTGGCTAGTTTGACAACTTCTATGAGGTGTTTTGTGATGTCGTTAAAATGTTGGAGCAAAAGAGGAACAGTGGTGGTGGTGTTGGTGTTGTTACATGAACAGTCACGTTGCTTCTTACTAATTACCTGTACAAGTCTTGAAAGACACCAAGTTATAATTGGCCGAGGTCCATCATGTAGTCTGTAATGTCTCCCGACCAAGTCGTGTCAAAAGACCAGATCATCACATTGAATCTGAAGAGAAAAAATAAGTAATGAGGAAAGTGAGGGACGTGTGCACTTATGTATTTATTGACTCTTATTATACATTATTCACTACTGAAGTATTCAGGGAGAAACAAAGGAAGTACAACACTAAAACTCGGCGTTTGCTACTATTCATTTGGCCTACAATGTCTGTTTTCATGGCCTCAATCATATTTGATTAGTAATGCCTTACTCAAACACTCTCTAAATGTTCAGTGGGATGCAGTATTTCTCTGCAGTACGAAATGGAAGTTTGTTGAAGCCAGATAGCCCACAGCTCGGCTGGTTGTCTCTGTGGATGGCCTCGTTCATTTCTAAAGCTACTTTGCTCAAGTCTCTCTAATATGATGAATTATTCTGTTCAATTCTCTCTTTTTGCTCAAAGTTGACAAGGCTTTGCAGAGTTTTCTCTTAATACAATCAAGTGGAATTCTGAAAAGAACCAACTGTTCTTCTTCAAGGTCCATGTTTCATTATTCTCACTCTGTGCTGCTTGGTAACTGAGCAGTCAGGTGAATGTAGGCAAGTTGAATCACTGTCACTCAAACCATAAAACCTTCTGTTATCGCTCAGACGTCTCTTCTTTTTCACCCTTTCACTTCTTATTTTGTTTTCCAAAAACCTTCATTTCTTGTTCCCACATCTGTGTGGCTGACAACACGTCCTGTTTTAAACTATATCCTCCCCTTTGCATTGCCTCATGTTTGATAAAGCATCAGTTAAATACGTTGAAGGAAGAGTTTGAGATTTTCAAATAGGCTTTTTTGTTTTGCCGAAAGTCAGAAGAGAATTGATACCACACTAATGTATTTGCTTTGAGTACAAGGCTGTGACCAAGAGCCTAGCTTTGCATGAAGACTGAAAACAGAGTGAAACAGCCGGACTCACTCCCCAACTACCAGCCCATCTAAAGCTCATTCATTCACATATTGTTTGTTTAATCTCTGTACACAGAGATTGAAAGGAACAAGCTATGGTTTTAGGGTAAAATCTAAATTACATTTTTGGCCATTATTCCTTCCAGGTGAATCCAAGATGGAGCAGCCTGTCACACCCTTCAGCCCACCACCACCACCACCCTCCTCCTCCTCCTCCTCCTCCTCCTCCTCCTCTGTGACCGCCCAGCCGACTCCCAGGACTGACTTGGTTCCCCCCCCGCCCACTGATCCCTCTCCGGCTGCTCCAGCCAGCCGTCCACCGACTCCACCGCCTGAGCAACCGGCACCGTCGCTCTCCAAAGAAGAGGAGGAGGAGCCACAAGAAACCTCCGAACTGAAGCACAGGACTCCCAAAAAAGACCTGCTGGAGATCGACCGTTTCACAATCTGTGGCAACCGCATCGACTGACCAGCGGCAGCCGCTGACGTAGCGACTGACCACTCGGGACAGACGGAGAGCGAAGGGCTCTTCAAGCCGGCTTTGTTCTGGCCGACAGCAGCAGGAAGCTGAGTATTTATTAAAGTCGGTGGCAACACAGTAAGTTATTGTGAACAGAGACAATGCTGCTGCTGCTGCTGCTGCTGCTGCTGCTGTGGAGGAGGAGGAGGACTGGAGTCCAGAAGTTTGACTAAAAGAAAAGTGGCAGCTGAGTCCTCAGGATGAACTGTCATGTTAGTGTGTGTGTGTGTGTGTGTGTGTGTGTGTGTGTGTGAGAGAGTGTGTGGATGGTACAGTATTTGGAGTGAGTATGCGTGTGTGCGTGCGTGTGCGTGCGTGTGTGTGTGTGTGTGTGTGGAACAGCGTATGTGAGAACACACAAGCACTTCCTGTCTGAGTGTCGCTGGGACCAGAAAGGGAGAAACTTCTCAGTTCGCTCAGCAGCCAGAAAACAAACTTCTTTACTTCCTCTTACGTTAGAGGTCTTTTTATTTCCTTTTTCACTTGATTAAAAAATGTGAAATATCTACTGACATATCACTTTTTTATTTCGTTTTGCAGCACAGCTTTTATAATCGGACATTGGGGTTACTTTTGGAAGGCGTCTAAACGGTTCCTTCAATGATGCCCTTGAAGTCGGTGTTTCCCAACCTGAGGGTCCTGACCTGCACAGGGTCCAAGATCCATTTGGTGGGTCACAAGGTGATCAAAGAGTTAGGGAAGCAGAAAAAATGATGCTTCTTAAAATGATGTTTAGTCAGACTCGTCTTGTTACTTTCTGCATAATTTTACAGAAACACACCACTGATGACTCGGGGTAACAAACAGAAAATGGTTCGTTTTAAATGCCAATAAAGTTTGGTAAACGCAGCTCTAAGCAGTCACACAATGACAACACTAAGTGTGGTAGTGAAGCGTTGTACTTCTCAACATCGTCGGTTGAGTTACGGACGTGACTTTTAATTAGAGTCTTTTGGTTTACACAGCCAACGGATAAAGTCATTTGCGGCGCCTTCAGCAGCTAAAGGACTGTTCATTAAAGGAAGCCGTCAGTGCACAACATTAACAGAAGCTGCTGGTAAAACGCTGCTGAGTGCCGCCACTAAATCTGCTGCTTCTACCAGCCAGACGTGTTTCAGAGGTTCATTTAAAACTAGGAACAAAGAAAACGTGTCGTTGGTTAGTAAAATACATTCTCTTCTTGCTTAGGGGACATCTTTCAAATCACTACATACACAATAACAAATAATCTGAAATCGTAAAAAAAAAAAAAGAAATCTATAAATATCGATCAGATATATCTGCCCGCTTCCATCTGTATGTAATTGAGTGCGAAATATAATATTATTCTTAACATCTGGACATAAAGTTCCAGCAGACAAATACTTAATTGACACAATCGCACATCTGATACTGATGTATGTTGAAAGAAGGCATCGTGATGTGAAGTGGAGCCTCATATTCTACTTCAAGGAGGAGGACTTCTATGTAATAAAACACATCTACAGTTTGATTCTGTTTTGGAGAACAAAGGTTGTGTCTAATGTTCGTTACCATTGTAACAAGGAAGATCGTTCTATTTTTGAAAGCTGCTTATTTTATGAGAGTGAAATCCTTCATGTGGTTTTGGGAAATGTCTCGTCTCCACCGGCCTGGAGCTCCGTCTTGTTGTGGTCTGTCTGAGTGTCTCACTGGTCCCAGTCTGCAGTGCAGGTCAACCTGAACCTCATCCTGAACCACAACTGGACCCAGCTGGGTTCACGGAGACGAGTCAGAAGTATTCTTATGCAAGCTGGTCCTGCACACTCACACTGACTGCTTTGTTTCTTCAGTTTGGTTCCTTATTTAATTCCTACCTCAATACTGTGTGAAAATGCCCCCTTTTGGATGAATAAAAGTTTGTTTTCTACGTGTGTTGTGTTATTGGAACAATAAGCAGTATAATTAAAATTAAAGCTGCAAGCAGCGATGTACGGGCCCTCGTATCCTCCCGCACGTCGGAGGTACTGGCGGGATGCCGGCAGAAGCGGCCATAAATATCTGCGACCATCAGACAGCGAGCCCACAAGTTAGACTTATTTTTAATGATTGGACTGTGTGACACTGGAAATTATGTAGTGCAAATATTTCACCAGTTCCTGTATCCACTATGTGGCGCTAGAGAACACGCGCAAACATGCATTATGTTGCTCTATATCAAGTATAGACCACATCGTGTAAATCCAATTCAGTGTGTCACATAACGACACACGACATAACTAAAAAAGTAAAGTAACTAAAAAAGTAACTTTAAAAGTAAAGTAACTTTAAAAGTAACTAAAAAAGGAAAGTAACTAAAAAAGTAACTAAAAAGTAAAGTAACTAAAAAAGTAACTTTAAAAGTAAAGTAACTAAAAAAGTAACTTTAAAAGTAAAGTAACTTTAAAAGTAAAGTAACTAAAAAAGTAACTTTAAAAGTAAAGTAACTAAAAAAGTAACTTTAAAAGTAAAGTAACTAAAAAAGTAACTTTAAAAGTAAAGTAACTAAAAAAGTAACTTAAAAAGTAAAGTAACTAAAAAAGTAACTAAAAAGTAAAGTAACTAAAAAAGTAACTTTAAAAGTAAAGTAACTTTAAAAGTAACTAAAAAAGTAAAGTAACTTTAAAAGTAACTAAAAAAGTAAAGTAACTAAAAAAGTAACTTTAAAAGTAAAGTAACTAAAAAAGCAACTTTAAAAGTAAAGTAACTTAAGTAAAGTTATGACTTTTCGACATGGTACACTGACTTTTTCATGACTTTTTTCGACATCCTATACTATGCTGTTTATAACTCCGCAGCAACTCCCTTCATCAACATCGATTGTCTTCCTTCAGGATGGAGTCCAATCGCCAAAGACGTTGCACTATTCACATTTGTACAATGTGTAATAAATTATTGTGAAATTCTAATGAAGTCTCTCCTGATTGAATGACTTTTTTGACTGTTTTTCGACTTTAACCCCAGTAGAACAAACTGAAAAAACACAATTGGGTTTCATCATTAAATTCTTTTCTTTACTGCATTTGCACATAATTCACTGAACACACGGAAGTCCAGAAGCATCCAATACATAAACTGACCGATGAAAACAAGGTAAAAACAATACATCTGTAATAAAATACACTTTCATGTTCTTATATGCATAATATAAAAACAATAAAGGAAAATATTTAAATTGCAGTAATTACTATTTACAAAAGGCATTTTCTTTTAAAAGGAACTTTTACAACTTCAGTACCTAAAATAAATCAAACTATATGCAGGTCAGGTGCAGTAGTACAAAAAGGCTTTGATATCAGGAGAGTAAGGTGACAGTTTTACAGCAGGACAGAAAGGCGGGATAAGGCCTGATGAACATTAGGTAGCCTGGAGGAGTTCACCAATGAGGAGCGAGTGCTTTTCCTCCGTTTCGTCTCTGGCCGGTCCAGGTTGCCTTCCAACCCAGCTGATATCACGCAGAAGTTCCAAATCATCAAGGTTGATAGGGTGAGGTCATCGCTAACGGAAATAACGAGCCTGTTGACGAGGGCAAACATATCAATAGTACAAACTACTAAACTTTTTCCCCCTATCATGTCCTACAGCCCGTCAACGGCCTCCCTACTGCACAGACCTGCTTCTTCCTGTTTCGCCTGCCCCCTTACACGAGCCAGGTCATCCTCGCTGAGCGTCTGCGTTACTCCATCCACAACTGCCCCTCCATCGACAACTACATGCTGACCCACAACACCGACGCAGCAGACAGCTCCGACACAGAGGAGTGAAGCGGCCAGCTGTGGTCAACCTGGTGATGAATGTATCTTCTCCCATGCCGTGCACATTATGCACTGAACACAGACTTCTATTCGCCAAACCTGTAAGGTAGTGTACTGTACTGTTTATATGTTGGTTGAAATTAAAGATATGTGTAGTTTTGGTTTTCCAAATGTGCAAGGTGTTGTAATTAATGCAGTGCTTACTCTGAATCAACACTACAGGGATACGGAATAAGAGTTTTTCAAATAAAAATAAAGTAACTAAAAAAGTAACTTTAAAAGTAAAGTAACTAAAGAAGTAACTCTAAAAGTAAAGTAACTAAAAAAGTAACTTTAAAAGTAAAGTAACTTTAAAAGTAACTTTAAAAGTAAAGTAACTAAAAAAGTAACTTTAAAAGTAAAGTAACTAAAACAGTAACTTTAAAAGTAAAGTAACTAAAGAAGTAACTAAAAAAGTAAAGTAACTAAAAAAGTAACTTTAAAAGTAAAGTAACTTTGAAAGTAACTAAAAAAGTAAAGTAACTAAAAAAGTAACTTTAAAAGTAAAGTAACTTTAAAAGTAACTAAAAAAGTAAAGTAACTAAAAAAGTAACTTTAAAAGTAAAGTAACTAAAAAAGTAACTTTAAAAGTAAAGTAACTAAAAAAGTAACTTTAAAAGTAAAGTAACTAAAAAAGTAACTTTAAAAGTAAAGTAACTTTAAAAGTAACTAAAAAAGTAAAGTAACTAAAAAAGTAACTTAAAAAGTAAAGTAACTAAAAAAGTAACTAAAAAGTAAAGTAACTAAAAAAGTAACTTTAAAAGTAAAGTAACTTTAAAAGTAACTAAAAAAGTAAAGTAACTAAAAAAGTAACTTTAAAAGTAAAGTAACTAAAAAAGCAACTTTAAAAGTAAAGTAACTTAAGTAAAGTTATGACTTTTCGACATGGTACACTGACTTTTTCATGACTTTTTTCGACATCCTATACTATGCTGTTTATAACTCCGCAGCAACTCCCTTCATCAACATCGATTGTCTTCCTTCAGGATGGAGTCCAATCGCCAAAGACGTTGCACTATTCACATTTGTACAATGTGTAATAAATTATTGTGAAATTCTAATGAAGTCTCTCCTGATTGAATGACTTTTTTGACTGTTTTTCGACTTTAACCCCAGTAGAACAAACTGAAAAAACACAATTGGGTTTCATCATTAAATTCTTTTCTTTACTGCATTTGCACATAATTCACTGAACACACGGAAGTCCAGAAGTATCCAATACATAAACTGACCGATGAAAACAAGGTAAAAACAATACATCTGTAATAAAATACACTTTCATGTTCTTATATGCATAATATAAAAACAATAAAGGAAAATATTTAAATTGCAGTAATTACTATTTACAAAAGGCATTTTCTTTTAAAAGGAACTTTTACAACTTCAGTACCTAAAATAAATCAAACTATATGCAGGTCAGGTGCAGTAGTACAAAAAGGCTTTGATATCAGGAGAGTAAGGTGACAGTTTTACAGCAGGACAGAAAGGCGGGATAAGGCCTGATGAACATTAGGTAGCCTGGAGGAGTTCACCAATGAGGAGCGAGTGCTTTTCCTCCGTTTCGTCTCTGGCCGGTCCAGGTTGCCTTCCAACCCAGCTGATATCACGCAGAAGTTCCAAATCATCAAGGTTGATAGGGTGAGGTCATCGCTAACGGAAATAACGAGCCTGTTGACGAGGGCAAACATATCAATAGTACAAACTACTAAACTTTTTCCCCCTATCATGTCCTACAGCCCGTCAACGGCCTCCCTACTGCACAGACCTGCTTCTTCCTGTTTCGCCTGCCCCCTTACACGAGCCAGGTCATCCTCGCTGAGCGTCTGCGTTACTCCATCCACAACTGCGCCTCCATCGACAACTACATGCTGACCCACAACACCGACGCAGCAGACAGCTCCGACACAGAGGAGTGAAGCGGCCAGCTGTGGTCAACCTGGTGATGAATGTATCTTCTCCCATGCCATGCACATTATGCACTGAACACAGACTTCTATTCGCCAAACCTGTAAGGTAGTGTACTGTACTGTTTATATGTTGGTTGAAATTAAAGATATGTGTAGTTTTGGTTTTCCAAATGTGCAAGGTGTTGTAATTAATGCAGTGCTTACTCTGAATCAACACTACAGGAATACGGAATAAAAGTTTAAAAAAAAAAAAATAAAGTAACTAAAAAAGTAACTTTAAAAGTAAAGTAACTAAAAAAGTAACTTTAAAAGTAAAGTAACTTTAAAAGTAACTAAAAAAGTAAAGTAACTAAAAAAGTAACTAAAAAGTAAAGTAACTAAAAAAGTAACTTTAAAAGTAAAGTAACTAAAAAAGTAACTTTAAAAGTAAAGTAACTTTAAAAGTAACTAAAAAAGTAAAGTAACTAAAAAAGTAACTAAAAAGTAAAGTAACTAAAAAAGTAACTTTAAAAGTAAAGTAACTAAAAAAGTAACTTTAAAAGTAAAGTAACTTTAAAAGTAACTAAAAAAGTAAAGTAACTAAAAAAGTAACTTTAAAAGTAAAGTAACTAAAAAAGCAACTTTAAAAGTAAAGTAACTTAAGTAAAGTTATGACTTTTCGACATGGTACACTGACTTTTTCATGACTTTTTTCGACATCCTATACTATGCTGTTTATAACTCCGCAGCAACTCCCTTCATCAACATCGATTGTCTTCCTTCAGGATGGAGTCCAATCGCCAAAGACGTTGCACTATTCACATTTGTACAATGTGTAATAAATTATTGTGAAATTCTAATGAAGTCTCTCCTGATTGAATGACTTTTTTGACTGTTTTTCGACTTTAACCCCAGTAGAACAAACTGAAAAAACACAATTGGGTTTCATCATTAAATTCTTTTCTTTACTGCATTTGCACATAATTCACTGAACACAGTTTGTTTGAAAGGGTCCAGCCAAAAAGCCATATGAAATATTTATTTCCATCACCTATGGCACCTTCCTTGTGCCAGTAGGTGGCGCTATGACTTTGTGAAAATGTTGGCATGGAGATGTGTTCAGGCCTGGACCAGCATCATGCAAAACTAGTTTGGGGCATATTGAATAAAGTACCTTGTAGCAACTTCCTCTTTCATGGCGAACGGCACGAAATGTGCCTGACATGGGCGCCACATAAAACGAAGGTCGTTCAATGTCAGTACACCATTTCAGTAACTTTTCATCATTAATGTCTTTAGATCATCTTGACCAAATTTAAAGTTGATTGTATGAATTCTGTGGGAGGAGTTCGTTAAAGTACAATGCCTGGAAGTTTGGGACAGATTTGAGCAAGTCCAGTGGAGTTACATCAGCTTGTTTAACTGCGAATCACTTAAAATGGCCGCCATGCCACGGCTACGCCACTCCAGCAAACGTAAAACTTTTAGTAACTTTTAATTGCAACAGTCTTTAGATTATACTGACCAAATTTGAAGTCGATCTGACAAAGTCCCTAGGAGGAGTTTGTTAAAGGATAGCGACTAGAAAGCATGGGAAAATTCACACAAAAATCAAAATGGCCGACTTTCCGTTAATTCTAGAGCATGGTCCCACGACATTTTTTTTTATGTCTTCATATGATACACGTGCCTACCAAATTGCATACATGTAGGTCAAACGTAGCGCTGGGGCTGCGTTTTTGAATATTTGTAGGGGGCGCTATCGAGGCAATTTGAAAGGGTCAAGCCAAAACGCCATATGAAATATTTATTTCCATCACCTATGACACCTGTGCAAAGTTCCAAGGCTTGTTGAGCATCCTAAGCCACAGAAAAATAAGCTTCATTTTTCATGGCGAATGACGCGTTGCCACGGCAACAGCGTTTAACGACAACTCACAATATTCATGATGAAGCATCATCATTGTCTTACAAATTACCTTACCATATTTGAGAGTGATCTCATTCAGTTGCTCATGTCTGTAAAATCTTAAGTAATTTGGACATACGGGCTGTTGGGGCTTGCCTTTCCATTATCTAGGTGGCGCTAGCGAGTAATTTTGTATGCTCGAGCATTGGACCCATAAAATATCAAAATTTCCCGCAGTCCCGATATGCTCGCCAAATATGGGGAGGTTGGGGACATGTCAGATACCCTTAAACGGTTTTTCATCATAGGGTATAATAATAATTCCTACAGATACAATAGGGACCTCGCGGACCCGACGTTGTCGGTGCTCGGGCCCTAAAAATGTCGAAGCTACTATATAGAAAAGTACAACATGTAATTTAGTCCAGGTGTTTACGCCTGTTTTTTTATTGTTATATATAAAAAGTCTCGTCTGCTTAGACAGTCCGTCCTTTCTACAAAATCAATGTGATCTTTGCATGTGAAATGTTACCTTTTTCACATGTGATATGGTTAAAAGCTTAGTTAAAGCTCGGTTAAAGACAGTTGGGATTGTTTTGTCAAACTAAATGAATCTATATTTCCTCCTAATGGAAGCATACTGAAAACACTGACAACGTTAAAGCTTACAGGAGCTTTTTATTATTATTTTTTTTATATCACTGGCCGTAAGTCGATGACCTCACTTCTGTTGAAGACGAGCGCCATCATATCTGCTGCCGGTTTAAGGTCAGGTAGAGTAAATCTGCAGCAGATATTCTTAAGAGGGCTAATCTGCTTATAACTGCTGAAGGCTGAGACGAGCTTCCTAACAGGACAACTGTAGCTGTAGTAGTAGTTGTAGCAGTGGTAGTAGTTGTAGTAGCAGTAGTAGTAGCAATAGTAGCAGTAGTAGCTGTAGTAGCAATAGTTGTAGTAGTTGTAACAGTAGCAGTAGTAGTAGTTGTAGTAGCAGTAGTAGCAGTTGTAGTAGTTGTAGTAGCAGTTGTAGTAGTAGCAGTAGTAGCAGTTGTAGTAACAATAGTAGCAGTTGTAGTAACAATAGTAGCAGTAGTTGTAGCAGTAGTTGTAGCAGCAGTAGCAGTAGTTGTAGCAGCAGTAGCAGTAGTTGTAGCAGCAGTAGCAGTAGTTGGAGAGGGTCCAGAACGTCACACAGACTTTGAGGATGATATGGTTCATTCTGACACAGGGCTTAGACAGATCTCACTTCAAAAAGACAACAAACTGACGAGACGTGAAATAAACGACACGGAGGAGAGTAAAGATATCAGCAGCATACACGGGCTTAATTAGAAAGCAGGGAAAATAACTTAATCCATGTGAGTACGGACGACTTTTTAAAGCCATACGAGGAGGGAGAACTGGCATGTTTTTGATGCATTATTACACTTATTTATATCAGAGTTCTATGAGGAAATCCTGGTTACGCTCTATAACACAGCCCACGCTTTACAGAATAATGGTGTTGTATGATAATAAGATACTTGCTGCTTCCTACAGCTACTTAAATGTAGGTATAATGAAGAAAACAAGACTAAGGGGAACATATAGCCATTTTAGAGGAAAGGAGAATCTATTTTTACTCTTTGTATTATCATTCTGTTGTAAATACAAGGTTCCTTTGGGGTACAGTATTGGGGAAACAAAAGCATGTCATAACTGCACATAATTACCTGCAAAAAATCTGTTTTGTTAACAAAATTTTCCCCAAAAAATAGTATGATTTATTTCTCCTGTCTTCCAAAATGCCCGATTGTTGCTTTTTTGTTTAAAAAAAAAAGTTTTAAAAACTTTAATTATACCTGATTTATACAACAAAATGACAATGTGAGTCAAAGGCTGATATATAAAGTTCTACCAAAGTCCTCAACACACCACATTGTTTCCTCCTTCAGTGAATTGAGTGTCTGTCCAGCTAAACGTCCCATCAGGTCTAAAGAGTGTGTGATCAGTGAAGAAAGGTGCTCCTCACCATCACTGATCAAAGGTCCACAAACAGGAGGCCCCCTTGTCTCCAGGAGCCGGGGGCCCCATGTGCTCCGCGGAGAGGACAACGATGTTATTGTGCAGAGAGACAAAAGCAGAGCCCACCTGATCGCTGCTCCACCAATCACATCTCCCCTCAGGGCTGCACCTCAGGTATCCTCTGTCTGCCCTCTGGGTGGGTCAAAGTCTTGAGGACAGAGAGCGCCTGTTGCAGAAGAGATGGACGTTACAGCCGAGGGACGTGTTTCAGAAGGTGAAATACAGTGAAGCAGGAGAGGAACTGTATAGTTTTATAAAGTAACTACAGCTGTGAGATATAAAGTAGTATAAAGTACATTATTTTACATTTCAGCTGGAAATAATGTACTTTTTATTCAACTGTATATAACATCTGCAGTTATTTTGCAGATTTAAATTTTTACATGTAAAACATGATCAGCTTATTAAATACTATACATTTGTATTATAGATTAAAATAAACAGTTAGCTCAATTGAAATTATCTCCACCTCGACCAATCTGCTCACATGTTACTGCATCAGTGATACTAATACATCATATTATATGATAGTATAACACACTGAAAGGGGTGTTCTGTCTCCATAGGGAGTATTTATATATGATAATACTTTCATGCTTTTACTTGGGTGAAATTATGACTGGAGGAGTTACATTTTCACACGGTGGTATTGCGACTGAAGTACTGGCTCTGAATACTTCTTTCATCATTATGTACATTGAAGTTGTACATCAGATATTGAGATACAACATGTTCCTATTTCCCTGATCTCCACCCACCTCTACCCGGCAGGAGGAGCGCTTCTCTCGGGACCAGTCCTCCCCGTATGGATGCGACGGAGGCGCGCGCACGCACCCACCCACCCGCTCGCTCCCGTGACGCAGCGCAGCTCCGTGCGCACAGATGCTGGAGTGGAAGCGACAGGCGCGCTCATCTCGGTGGGACCGAACGCATCGAAGACCGGAGACGGGCGGAGAAGATCAACCCGGTTTGCGTCCGTCTGGAAGCCTCAGACCGCGGGCAACGATGCTCAGACTGAGTCCCTCCGCGGGCAGCAGGACTTAAAAAAAAAGCTGCGGTCCATCCACCGGGACACTTTCTACTCTCGAGACAAGAACCCAGGCACTCGTCCTCCAGCTCTTTGGCTCTCTCACCTCAGTTCTGACGGAGAGTCTGTAGGTTTCCTCTCAGCGCGATGTGGAAGACCGGCATCCTCCTGCTGCTGTGGGTGTTTTTGGCGTCCGGAGAACTCCAACAAGAGCCGGAGTTGCGGAGACTGCCACCCCCGGGAAAGTTGGATTTCGGTTACGTGCCTGCGGGAGTTTACGAGACTCTGGCCCATTACGAACCGGGACCGATAGGGATCCTGTTCCACATGGTGCACGCTTTCCTCTACGTGGTGCAACCCAACGCTTTCCCGCAAGGTAAGCGCGCTCATCCAGTCTCTCAGGGGCAACAGAGAGACCAGATCCCCGGCGGATCCGGCGGAGACCGGCAGCAGCGTGACATTTGTAGGGGATGCGATTGTGAAATGTCACTTTTGGAAACATTTAATTGGTTAACTCGTGATTAACTGCTACTACAGACTATTATCTCTCGTGCATGTATCGGATTTACCACTCAGACCTGTGAGAAAGCGGATCCCTAATAGGACTGATTGGTTATCCGCACACCAGACTCTGCGTGCAAATGTGCTAATAAAATTAGTTCTCGTGATTGATTGTGAGTAAACAGCGCCCGTTCTAACCGATGATATCCGGTTTGTCTCCTGTCTCGAAAAAGGTGTCCACTCGCGCATTTGTTGCATCACGCACACCCGTGCCACGCGCGCGTTTTGATTTGCGCGCAGAGCTGACAGCGCTCCGGAAGGTGGTGTTTCTGCCTGCGGCCGCACTTTATGTCAGGAAAATTACAATTAATGAGCCCCTCGCTGACAGCATCACGTGCTCCGTGGACGTTTTTGCACACCATATTTTTGCTTGAGTGAGTGTCTGACCCCAAACACCCGGAGTGGGTACCACACACACACACACAAACAAACACACACGAAGGGTGCGTCTTCATGGGTCTCGGATGCTGAAAATATGCGGCTCCTCTCCATGCGTCACAGTCTGTGTCCACACTCCGTCGGAACATTTTGCAGATTAGCAGCTCTCTGAGTCACCTTGTTAATTGGGTAATCCCATAAGCCACCGCTCCATATGTTGTTGGCCTTTTCGTCTCCAGTTTGTCACCAGCACTCGGGGGCTCGTGGCCTAATCCCACAGAGCAGACCTCTGCCCAGCGAAGTGAACTCATTCATGGGTGCAAAACCGCCACATGATGCACAAAGGAAAGGAAGGACATCATGTGGAAACTGTTGGTTTGCAGGCAGCGGTTCAGCAGACAAACGCTCTGGTTGTGTCATTGCTTTGATTGGAAAGCGTTATTATTTTGGGGTTAATAGCAGCAGTGAACGCTTGGATATTTAGCACGGTGCATCCAGAGATCAGTCAGGTCTGTCTGGATGAATACAGGTCTGCAGTAAACCCTGTGGGACTTGCAGAGCTTGTCATCTCCATAAGAACGCGTAACAGGAAGTCCCTCTGTGCCGCGCCGTTGGTTGGGAAACATAACTTGGCGTTACATACATTGCGTTAAAATCTTTAAGACAAGTGAAGAAAACGAATGGGCGAACAGTTTCCCCTCCAGGGGTTTGTGACTGGAGGTGGTGCGGATGGGTGGATGTCACTTCAGCCTGTGGTTGACTACAGCGTTAGCCTCTTCCAGCACACATGTAACTAATGAATCACTGAATCCTTGAGGGGAAAAAACGGCAAAAATTGTTCTTAATTAACAAGAGATGTTCATCATATAGTCAGTCGTTCTGACATTCCATCAAAAGATGGCATTTGGACTCAACCGCAACATTTCTAGACGAGTATAGAGATAAAAACGCTCAATTTCACAGTGAACAGATCCGTTTGACATTATTGTGATATTATGGCAACAACGTATTAGTTTCATTATCGTTTAGTCTATAAAATGTCAGAAAATAGTGAAGAATACAAAACATCCCAGAGCAACATCTCCAGCTGCACCGATCAACCAACAGACTGTTATCTCACATAACATCAACATAATCCACAGATATTGAATTAAAATAATTAAACAAGAAAAGCCGCAAACCTCAGTTAAGAAAAGCTGGAATCAGCCTATTATCGATCAATTACCTGAAGAATTATTTGTTGATGATTTCCTAAAGCTCCAAACTTTACATTTTATATCACGAATATAATTTTTAGACAAAATACCAACTCAAACACCTCTTACTAAGGAAAAGCTCCAAATAAACTTGTAAATGGATTTATATGAGATTCCTTAGTCAAACTACTGTTTTGTTTTTTATGGGCAATAATCGACTTCATTTGGGCGCCCAGTGATTTGGATGTTAAGACACCAAACATGAACCACAACATCACCGATTCAAGCGATTGGTGACCTTTGTTGCATCTCTCTCTACTGTTTACAGGCTTTAAGTGCCGATAATACATTTCAAAAAGAACAGACAAGCTACAGAGATTGCACGTCAACAGATCTATGATATTAGAGCAAACCCAAAGTTCTTAAAAATCAACAAGTAAGGTTTAGGAGGTTTATGCACCACAGACATGTAGCTCAGCGTTCAGTATTAACCGCCTACAACATCTCCACACCTCAACACCACCTGGACGGATGAGCCTCGGGGTAAAAGGAACATATTGTGACACAGTCAGGAACCAACGAGCTGTCGATCTCTCAATGACATATTGTTGTAACCGTCGGTGTGTAATTAGCGACGCCCCATCACCACATCCTCCACAGTCGCTGCGTGACATCTCACATTGTGAAACGTCTTTATAATCTCGTGAACATTTGATGCAGTCGACCGGCGCGTTCATTCTCTGCATCAAGCCGGCTCCCAGCTCGTGGGAGGCGTTATTAGTGGAGAGGCATCGAACGTCTTCAACCGACGCCCACGCCGAGCAAATGAACAGTGACGTGTTCGCTTTTACCGATTTCAACGGCTTTTGGCTGCAGTGTGGAAGCCTCAATAACACCTACCCACAATCCCTCACTCCCTCCCTCCTACACAAACTCTCACCAACACACAACTGCTAATTGCCAATACTGATGTACAGGATCATTAGCGCTTTGCAGAGATGAAATACAAAACTTTGCAGGCTTCAACAAGCTGAATAAGTGATGTGTTTTGTTTTTTCATCTAGACTTTGGTGTCTGTTACCTGAATCTTGATTACAGCTTTATTCAAACATGAGCGGACATTTAGGGGTCGAGCCACGATGCCCGAGAGACACCTTTTAATGCGAGAGGAAGCAGTGAGACGGCTGAGAAGGAGTAAAGAAGTTTAATGATAAGAAGGAACAGGAGTGTTTTCTGTTCTCTCTGAGGCTGAATCACTGACGGATTAAATTAAATGAATTTAAAGCCTTAATAAATACGCTATTATTCTCTTCTAGTGAATCTCGTAGGTAGAGAATTCTGCACCATAAATTACAACGTCCGAGAACAGAATGGAAAGATGTTTAGTTGGGAAGCTCTTTAAATTCCTATTTGCTGATTATTTATTAATTCACCCATGCAGTGTGTGTGGATGAAAGTTGAAAATACAAGGAGGGAGACAGCTGATTGCTGTAACTTTGGTTGTATCTGGTGATCCTGTTTGTGCTCGTCGCACCACGAAGGAGAACATAATGATCAAAGATTAAAACGTGACTTTAGCTCGACACACATCAGTCACCTTTAGCTACGACTCTCCCCAAAATAACAAATAAAAACACTAAACTT
This sequence comes from Pholis gunnellus, assembly GCF_910591455.1. Lineage (NCBI taxonomy): Eukaryota > Metazoa > Chordata > Actinopteri > Perciformes > Pholidae > Pholis > Pholis gunnellus. The sequence goes on from NC_136537.1 coordinate 22,075,742, forward strand.
TACTTTTACTTTTCCAAGTCTCTGAATTAATCAGCCATCGCTTACAGAGGTGCTTTAAGCTCCTTCTGCACTTTGAATAGTATCATTTCACGCCTGTGGGGGAGCGCGGCTTGGGAGCTGCTGCCAGCCACCGTCATGCAGCAGATCCCTGTTGGAAGCGTTTTCTCATTAGCGACTGTATTCCCTCCGCTCGAGGAGACACCACACCTACAGACGGCAGAGGCTGAAAGTCTGGCACCAATTCAAGACGGCAGCCGTCGTGGTGCGCTTTGGTTCACCATGAATAAGTCTCGCTGCACCAGTGAGGTGAAGCAATCTCAGGTGAAACGATCTCGGGCCATGATTGTTATTTAACGCTCATCAAAAGGGAGTCTGGATGCATTATGGGGCTTTGGTTGTGTTCAGTGAAGGACACATGAACATGAAAGGAAGTGAAGAGGAAGCCTTCAACAGATTTTTGAACCAAGGACAAAGCAGAAATCGAAGCTCTTTGTGATGCGCATCAAAGATTCACCGGAATTACAAAGTAGAAGACGTTTTGTTTTGATGTCTTTCATGTTCAAAGGGATAAATATCCACCAAAAAAAAGCTTTTTTACCGTTAAATGCAGATACATTTCAACTACAGAGGTGAATAAGGGTCAAACTTCTGTCTATTCTGTTTTAATTCAGTCAAACACACTTCAGACCTCAAATGTTTTCTGCTGCTGAATTAAAGTTTCCTCCCTTCCTTGATAGTTAACATTGAACATGTAGCCATCTGATGTTGCTAAATCACTAAAGATATTTAAGGTTGACTACAAATACGTACTGTTTAACTACTAAATGGGTATTTCACATAATTAATAGTGGACCTCCACAAAGTTGTTGAGGTTTGAAGAGACACGCGATGCCTCTGACATTTAGAGGCATCGCGTGTCTTTATTTATGGACGTTAAAAATAATGTTTTCGGGTAATAAATAAATATGAATCAGACCGATCACAAAGTGTGAACATTGTTTGAGAGCAACGCAACAGTTTGTAGTTTGAAAAGTTGTCTATTGCCACTTAACGTGGCCTCCAAGTAAACCCTAGAATGGATCAATTAACCAAAGACTCAGGTTTATTAAAGAATCCAAAACAATAACTCTAATCGTTGTTTACACTCCTACACTGTAGTTCTCCAAATTACAACTTCATATCATAATTTGACTCATAATCTTTTGCAAAAAGCCTATTAACATCATTATAGCCCATTACACTGAACAAGAACCAAATTACGAGCGTGGCGAATCACTGTCAGTGGATTAGTCTGCACACGGCGCCTTTTGGCACTTTACAGCCGAAGCAGAAATGTCAAGAACCGCCGAGTGATGGTGAAGACAAATGGAAACAAACAGTGATTTTGGCAGCATTGTATACTCGGCAACATGTTTATTTGGGAGCCAAATAAGAGTTCTTTCACGATGAGGGGAAGGTTGTCAGGATTTCACTTCACTTCACTTTAGAGGTGAACGCAGACAGCCAGAATAAAACAACCTGGTGATGGATAATGAATCGGGAGAGACCAGGCGGGTCAGTCGTAGCGCGTGTGGATGGTGGTTGATGCTGCGGGCGGCGTTCTTCTACTCTATGGCGGTAAAGTGATTAAAGAGAGCGTCCTTCAATTGGAAGGTCGGCGCTCGAGCGCCACGACAGCAAGCATCTGCTCTGCCGAAGTGTCCTTGAGCAACGCGCTGAGCGCCGCCGTGCTGCTGACCGTGCGCTTTTAACATCCCAGTGGAGGACGGGGAAATTTTTTAAAAAGGTGGGAGTGTTGATGGTGTCGGAAGAGGGAACCGCAGTCATGACTCAGTATTTTTCAGCCAGTTACAAACATTTTCCTAATTAGAGATTTCTCCGGCAGCGATTACCATTAGATCTGTGGAGTTTACCATTAGATGCTGTGATCATCCCCCAAAAGGGCTTACATTTGCAATCAACACATTTTCCGGCAGATCTGAATCACTTCTCCTTTTACAATATCAAAAACAAGCGGATAGCAATGACTTGCAGAACCGTGTGTGCTGCAATGACGATGACTGGTGTCTGGTTTTTCTATTATATATATTTCAATAAAGGCGTGTACGTCTCTGTCAAGATCCCCTCATTGCAAAGTTATGTGTGCGTGTCCTGCTGAGTAGGATGTTGTTGGTGCAGCGGGAGCTCAGTTGCTTAAGGTGCATGAGGGTTAAAAGGTCGGGTCAGGTTGAACTGTGCATATAGACACACTCGCAGTCTGTGGACAGCTTGTCGCAGATGGCATCGTCAGTTTGAGTCGAGTTTAAAGGTGCATTCAGACACACAAGAGCCCTCTGGGGGGGAAAAAACAAACACAACGGGACAAAAAGACACTGCATATCGGTTTGTAGGTAACCTTTGAGGTCGTACGTTACAAGTTATCATGGTGGTAACAGAAAGCCGAAATCCTGAACTGAGCTTCACACTAGTCTCTATTTAAAATAGCTTCAGTAACTCAATAGAATCTGTTGTTGAGCATGAAAAAATGAAACATGTTACTGAGGATTACCGTCCATAATTAAGCTTTTTTCTGCGGCAAATTAGCAAATGCAATTAGAAGTTTAACCGTAGTGATTTCCATAAAGTTAAATAATTAATTTGTTTACTTTGTTCACTTCAACACAGTAATGCTGGCTCTTGCATCATCGTAACATCCATGAATATACAATTGACCGATGCTCTTTTAATAACTTTTTTTTATCTGTAATCTCTGGACTCTTCTCTTATTGGGTTAGCGTTATGTGGTTCCAGAGCTGATACAAGCTTCAGTGTAAATGTGAATGTCTTACTTTTGAAACAGAACCCAAAAAGTTTCACTCTGGCCCTCAGGCCGTCCTCTTGGTACTTGCGAGTTAGACTGTAGTTACAGCTGCAGACTCTAATGCTGTGAGGTATTCTCGTTCATAATTGAATGACCAACACTGTGTTGCTCTTCCACTGACCATTACTCACTGGTGTGGGTGGCTTCTTCCTATTCATAGCAAGTAAAGCCGCAGCTGTACATTATACAATTGTTTTACAATAACAACAATATGGTTAAGGTTAGGGGACAGTTGTGGTCTTTGGCAAAATAAAGTAGCATTGACTGTCAGCTGGAAATGGAGAAACAAACAGCTTCCTTAGACGTTTGTCTTGAGAGGACAGTCTCGCTTCTTAATATCAAAACATTGTCAATGCATATTATATTTTCATGTGTTTGTCTTCAGGCAGGCTGAAATGTGGCCAACATGAGCCGACACACATGGAAAATATTTACGTTCCCATTAATGATCAAACCCTGATGGATTCTTTTTTCTTTTTTACATTTTAGTCTCAAATGTTTGCTGGTGTTTAAGCGTGTTGGTCGTCCGCACATCCTGAAAATGGGAGCATGTTGCTGCTTTCCATTGTTCTGAAGGATTGGATCGCTGCCTTGAGGCCGACGGCACAAATATGTCGATGTCCTCAATATTTTAAACTTTTCTCAGCTTCCATCTGTTACTGAACTAGAAAATTATGAGAAGCACAAAAGGCCGGTTAATATGACATCTAATTACGTATCAAACCAACCAGACATCGTGATCTTTCACAAATCCTGAAATGTGTGATATAAACAAAGAACATGCATTTACGATATGCAATTGTGAATCCAAGCAAACCCATCCCTCTATAAATAAACTGATTATGAATGTTGCATCTTCACAAGCATGACCCAGTCATACTGTAGTAGCATCTTCACGACAGAGAGCGCGACGTGTGTGGCTCCTCTGCAGTGTTTCTGAGCCGTCACATGCAGTCACATCATTGCACTGACAGTGACGGCCCTCGGCACCACTAACGGCCCCACTGGCCTGCAACATAAAGCCAGCTGATTACTAGAGGCAATGTGTCACTGCTGCACAGAGGTGAGGAGGCCGTCGCAGGTGAAACCGTACAGAACCGACACACATCATCTTACTGCTCATATTTACAGATATTTTATTATGTGGTACAAAATACATACCCGAGAAATGCTGGATAAACTCTACGCTCCAATGCTCTGCTTATCATTCAAACACACATTCACTACTATTAGATCATTCACTGCTGGCTTCTGACAAGCTCTAGTTGAAGATTCTAAAAACCATTTCTCTCCGTTTGGCATCAGGATAATCTCGTGAAATTTCATGAAACTCGACTGCAGATGAAGAGCGGCGTGCACTATGAATGGATTTCTGCACCTCAGTAGGATTACACGGTGCAGGCAATTCTGATACTTTGAGTTTTGCTCGATTATATTCGCCTCAAACATCCTGTTGTATTGACTACTGGTTGGATAGCAGTGTGTGTGTGTGTGTGTTCTGTGTGGCAGAAACCTCAAAACTTAATTTCTCACAGAATGAGAAATATATTAAAGGCTATGGTAGACAAAAACAATACTCATGAGGAGGCAAAACTGAGATGAGATGGCGATTCAAAACGTTGACTTCCTGTATTTTATTACTAACTTATTATAGCATGTATTTTTATTTATCTTTTTATTCCTTTTTTGTGGTGGAAAACTCCAAGATTTTGTGTTATTATCCTACAGTTTTTCCCTCATGTGTGTTAATTCGTGAAGTAGATGCATAAAGCTGAACTATATCAATGAGAATCATTGTGAATTTAATATATTTGTATTTTGGACTGTGGAACCAACAGAAAATTCAATATGAAGTCCTATGAAGTGTGATGGGCTGTTTCAGTATTAACTGGCATTATATCGTCTAATTATTGATAAATTGATCACAAAATATCAGATTAATAGATAGATAACATGATTTGCAGCTTGCACATGTTGATGTGTGTTATTGTCATAAAAACCTTGTGTGGTAGAGGATGATAATCTCCCAATTATCTGTGTTGTTGTGTTTTAGAATAAATGGGACGCTGTGTTGCATTCGGCTGTTGGTTGTTAACGGAGAGAGAAATGCTTTTCAGAGGTTTTTCTCGCAGGTTGAAAGATATAAACCGGTAACGCTCTCGTCGCACGCCGGCTTCTTTCACATTTAAGCTGCGGCTGCCCGAGCTTTGTGGGAGAAGATCACGCTGCATAATCAGAACACAAAAAGAAACATTGTACGGCTCTTTAATTCCTCGCCCGCAGCTACAGTCCTGTGAAAAGATATCAAAATAGCCTTCGGCTACATGTTGTTACTCCTGAAATTGATCCACAAATCTGGGATTAGTCTTTCTGAAGGCTCAGCCAGCCAGACGAGGTGGCCAGCTGTATAGCAGCGCTTCAATCCAAAATGATTATTTAAATAATAAAAAACACTAACGATCCCAAGAACACCTGATGACACATTCTCGTTCCCTAAAATGAGCACGACGTCACCGACACATGCCTGTGTTAAGAGATATCGATTTAATGAAGGAGACGGCTACAGACAGGCCGCAGCTGAGCATCACAAAGGTTCACTGGAGAGTTAAGATGGTGGCGGACAGGCGGGTTTAACGTCTCCCATCCATTTCCAAAGTGGAAAAGCTTCCCTCACCTTCAACTGATGAACGATCTTGCTGAGGATTCCATGTTTCCCAGGTCCAATAAAAGACAGAGGAGAAGGAGAGAACCGTTTATGTGACATTTAAATCAGCTGTAAACTGAGGACTCGTCCTAAACTATGGATCCGTTAAATCTGTAGTAGTTTTATTAAGCAATTACAGCCCATTAAGCTATTATGTCTCCATTTACATGAACCACTACTTGTGAGCTCGTTATTGTTTATGGGATCATCAAACGTTTCTTTATGAGTGCCATGGCTCTCAAGCTAGCTTGTTTAGTAATGAGACCATCAAAGAGTCAAGAGTTCAGATGTGTGTAACATCAGTGCATGAGCTGTAAAATCCCTCTGTAGTCACATAAACAGCATGTTGTGCCTCTCACAAGCCTTTAACACACGGATCTGTTCAGCTGTGTAGTATTTAGGGGATCTATTGGCAGAAATGAAATATGATATTATTATGAATGTTTTCTTTATTGCATAATCAGTCTTTAGTCTTTGCGGTGTGTTCAAATGCAACTTTTTGGCAAAGACACATGCGACTAGAGGCGACACAATAATTAGCTTTCGTTACCGCCAGACCTTAGATGTTGGTTTGGTGTCTGGGCCTGGATTTCCTCTATACTTTGCCAGTACTACGGTTTCCTTTTTTTTGTATATTTTATTTTTACTGCCCAAAAGAGAACCCAAGACGAGCTTTGTTACAGACTCAGAGACCCCCCCTTTGTCTGCTTTCAAATAACTAAAAACAGTGGTTGTGAAGGGATAGAAAGTGCTTCAAACAAAAGCTTTTATAATTGGACATGCTTCTTTTACTGATAAAGTTTTGGTCAAGATGTACTAAGACACTCAAGCGACACCGCGTAACTCCATCACAATGCGTTGCATGACACATCTAAACAGTGACAGGCCGTTCACTGTGCCACTGAGCTTCAGGGTTGAAGTGCTTTCTCACTGTAAAAAGGGGAAGCGGCAGATCAATAGACTTAACAAGCCACAGAGGAAAGGGATGCATCTCATTCAGACAGCTTGCTCCACCAGGAGCTGGCATATCAGCACACTAAGTAAGTGGGAGATAAGAGCCATGGCATTAAGATTGCCTAAAGTTTGAGACATTTCATGGTAATATTATAATGCCGCCATTAGCTTAAGCTCACAGCTATCTGACGGAGCAGGTGAGAAAAGTGGCAAAGCCGGGCGGAGTGAAAGCACAGGTAGAGGCCAAAATCAAGAGATCGCTGGAGCGAGAGAAGGCTGCGAAGATCAGCTTATTTAAAGAACCAAGACAGAGGAGAGAGAAAAGAAACAAATAGTCGGTGCGTCCGTGTATGAGCTGCCACTTCCCTGGGTGCTGCTAAAGCTGTGTCTCATTCGGGGGACGTCCTATTTGGGTCAGGCCTGGTAAGCCAAGCAGGAGAGGCGAGCGGCTCAGTCCTGCTCAATGGACGGCAAGTCATGCGTCCTGTGTCCCCTCTTTCCGCTTCATTGGCGGGTGCAGTGGTGCCCGCTGCGAGGCGACTCCGGGGACGTGCCGAGTTGAAATTGCAGATGTGTGGTGATAAGAGGGGGGGGGGGGGGGGGGGGGGGGTCAAGCCTGCCAACGCCGCAGATGACTACTCTTAAAAAAAAAGGCCTTCCTCTGCCAACGTGCCGTTTAGCCCCAGTGACGCTCGTCATACCTCTTTACAAGATGTTTGTAGCCGTCACTCAGCGGTGAACAGACGCTTCCCCTGAAGAGGAGGAACATGGTTGTGTCACGTGATGTAGCTCACAATGACAAGCTGCGTGTCAAGATGTGCTCCGTCGAGCAACGGTAGCGTTGATGATAAGGTGTTTAGGGTCATTCCCGAACAGATCTGGTTGACTTCATCACATGAGAAACTATGAGTGCTGTTTGAGTTCATCATGATTGTTGGAGCAGGGAATTAAACCAGCGACTGTCTAGTTTACACATTTGGTACAAGAAAAGCACAAAAGCTTCTCCGTCTTTTGCACAAGTATGTGTGATAATAACACCATCTAAATGGATAAAATGAGCTTTTTTTGTGCGGTTCTCTTGAGGAAGTTCTGCTTTAGAGAATCTAATAACACGTCTCCTTTCCTCACGTTAACTGTCGGCCGGTCAGATGTTAGATTGTCTCGTCGGATTGGTCAGCAGGACACACTTCCTGTCCGTCATTGTCACCTTTGCAACCTTGCTTCAGCCTCGATTATCTGGTGGTAATCTGGGACGTTGTTTACCAGCAGGCCACACCGCAGAAACAATCCTCTTGGCTGTCTGTCCGGAGGTCAGCGCACTGACCAGACGGCTTGGCCTTTTGTCCTTGGACTCCTAAATAACTTCTTAGCCTAACAGTTAAGAGTAGAGCGCTTTAGAAAGCTCACCGTTCAACAGTTAGGAGAAAACTATGATCTGGTGAGTGTTTGGATGGGCGATGTGGCTTCTAAAAATGTTGATTTACTGGATTTCCCACTCCTTTTATGTACTAGATGTACAGCACATTAAAATAATGTCAACTCCACAGCAAGTCAAAGCTCGAAGTAACGTCATGGGGAAGGAGGTGCTGGTAACTAACTTCCAGGAACAACAATGTAAACAAAAAATAGACGAGCTGCAAGCTTTATCTTTATAGCAGTATCGGGCTATAATGGGGCTGATAATGTGTAGACTGAACCAGGCATATGATGCCTATTGGTGTATTTAAATGCATTCCATGAGGAACACCTTCAGCATGAAGCTGAGCTCTGAGACATAAAGGTAAACTATGGTATGTCCCGATAGAACAGTGTGTAGGCGTCCCACATTTACCTGTTAAACCTGGATGATGTTCGTCTCACTGTTCTCAAGATCTAACAGGTTGTCCAGTCCACTTAAATCAGCACCGAGGAGCCGGAAGCCTGAAACAAATGTCAACGTAGATAAATATGTAACGAGACCAGAGCACCACTTCTTCATTGTACTTTCTGAACTGAACAGATTAAAGTCTTTACTAGTACTGTTTATGAACAGCCGTCTGTAGAATACTAATCATCCTACTGAACTACACAGTGTGACACACGGCAGACTACATCTATGCGGGCATATCGGTCCACTTTGTGTTTATCATTCAGAGCCTTGGTACACAGGATTCATATTGCATTTCTCGTAGTCAGTGGATAAGACTGCAGATTGAAGTCCCTGTGCAACATATCAGTCTTTATTACCGTCTGTTGCCATGTCGCCCAGATTTATTTTTATCTGTGTGTGTGTGTGTGTGTGTGTGTCTCCCTCTGTCATGCATTTCTACCCATCAATGTGATTTCCACTTGAGGGGAGGCTGTCAAGTTTATTTACATACTGAATCTGCAGACCGGATTGTATTTACAGCACAACAACACGCATGTGAGCAGATAAGAGACGAGGATGTTAGGTTGTTATGTGTGTGCTACTCATGTGGCTCCTGTGTGGAAACAGAGTTAAGTGGAATGTGGGACTCCAGCAGTATACTCAACTAAGTGCTCTTCATACACCCACTCGCATACATTTACTGTATGTACACAGATGGAAAGTGTCTGTCTCGTGTGATGCATTAACATCAATATCTAACAAAAGGCTGAGAACACAACCGACTGAAATGTGAGGGATAACTCTCTGATACAGGTTAAGACCAACGAATACCTTTCTTATTAGTTACACCATCGTAGGTACAAAAGAAGGAGGCACTCTCTCACTCTCACCCTCTCACTCTCTCACCCTCTCAACTTCAGTTTAATCCTGCAAATGTCACCGGTAGTCACACTGTTACCAAGTCATTAAGGTAAAAGAAGAAAAAAAACTGTTTTAAATTAAATTCCATTCCACTTTGTAGTTATGTGTGTGTGTGTGTGTGTGTGTGTGTGTGTGTGTGTGTGTGTGTGTGTGTCCTCCTGGCTGTTGGTTGTGTAAAGCTGAGCCTGATTCTCTCATTCTCCATAGTTACAGATTCTATGGTAACAAGAGTGTTTACCTTGCGCGGAGGTGTTTTTGCACTAAGCTCATGGGAAGTTATCTCTGATACGAACAGTCGAGAGACACACACACACACACACACACACACACACACACACACACACACACACACACACACACACACACACACACACACACACACACACACACACACACACACACACACACACACACACACGCCTGCTGTCCTTTATCAGAAACATTTCAGTTAAATGTCAATTCACTAACATTCACTGGAAGACATTTAGCAAAACCGGATCTGATGAAACCATCAATCTAGTGGAGGAAAAACCCACCAAATCAGAGTTTACACTCCCTATTTATTAATGTTTATGACCAATTAAACCAAGTACTATCAGGTTAATGTGGGATACACATAATAATCTACAGACCTAAGAAAACATCTTTGTTTGTTACGGATCTCCACATAAATCGCACCATAATCATTTTAACATGTTTTTCAACAAAAATCAGAATAGTAATGTAGAAAGCATTATTCCACTCAAATATTGCAAATCACAGTCAAAAAAGACAGCAGGCTGCAACCTCCGGTCATGAAGAGTGACGCCGATGCTGAAGTGTCTTAAAGCTGCATTCTCTCTAATGTCCATCAGGGGGCGACTCCTCTGGTTGTATAGAAGTCTATGAGAAAATGACTACTTCTCTCTTGATTTATTACCTCAGTAAACATGAGTTTATGGTCTAAATCTCTAGTTTCAAGTCTTCTTCAATACAGCATGATGTTCATTGAGTAAATTATGGTCCATTTAGAGTCAAACAGACCAGAAAGCTTCTTATGATATAAGAAGTGTCTATGGGTTTTACATCACAAAAGTCACATTGAAAAGACAATAGCAACCACGGCCGTAGTCTCTTCATTACGCACACAGTGGTTAAAATCGATAGAGCAGATGTTAAGATATTCTGACTTTCAGTCTGTAGTAATGCACGCTTTGTGTTTGTACATGTCTTGTAGATGTAGTGTATTCAGTGAATAATGAGGACTGTAGATGCATAATTATCATCTCTCCATCTGTCTTGTTTGTCTCCTTTTGTTCCACTCTAGTAAAGACTTTTCTAGAAAACACAACAAAAAGAAAGAAAAGCCATTATCTAAAAATACTGAAAAACTTTTTTTGTTGCATAGCAACAAGGATGACGAAATATCCCTGGCATGGTTTCAGCTCCTTCTGTTGCTCGACATTGAGAAAAGCCTGGTGTGTGATCACAGCCTCGAGGCTGCCACGACACCTCCAGAAGGTGTCAAAAGGCTAAACATACTGCCGTGACATATGCCGTTATTAAAGCTGAAATCTTCTGTTTAATTACACATATTAACTTTGGTCGCAGAGCTCTAAATGCTGCCAAAAAGCGGAGGTGGTACTCTAATTGATTTCTCTTTTCATTCAAATTTAAGTTCAAGTTTCCTTTTCTTCTGCTTGGTTACTATTCTGTTTATTCCAAACAAACCAGAGTTGCGTCTTGTGTTTAAGAAGAAGACCTGCCTGACTTTTGTTGAATAAACTGTAAAAACTACTCGGCCCACTCAAATCCCACTCAAATCTGCATTTAATGGTATTTTGGTGACTTGGGGGCTGCAGAAAGAAGCTGTAAACACAAAAGATAAGTTGATAAGTCAAACGTGTTAGTGATCAGTCGCCTTCATACGCATGCAGGAGATCCAGAGCAACATTAGCATTAATCTAGGCTTGTTTTTCTGTTCATATTCACTCTCCTTTAACTCTGTTTTTGTTCTCACACACTCCTGGGGGTGAATATCTGGCTCCTTAGCGGCTAAATATTCCACTCTGTTCACCAGCTAGTCGCTAACTGCTGTATCTGGAAACAACGCTGATGCGAGTGGTGAGACTGAACCAGTTAAAGTTGTGGGCTGTAAAACCAAAACAATGAGCCGAAAGACGCCAAAACACTCCGTAGAGCTGAGGGAAACTGCAGAGATCTCATACATGTAGTCATTTATCCATTGTTAATACAAACATTTTGATTATATCGACTTTAAATAAATGTATATGAAAATGTTGTGCATTAAAGCTACAAAGAGGCCAAACATCAGTGTTACAACTGCTGAATAAAGCTCTCTCCCGGTTTCAGTGCGTGTCCTCAGATAACTCTGTGAGGGAGCGTCTACGTAGCTTCTGTTCAGGAAAATAAAAAATAAATCCCTGACCGGCTGTCTGCTTTGTTGTGCCTTACAAGCGGAGCAGGGCTGAAGGAAGTTTTTGTGGTTGTGGAAGTGTATCCCCACGGCCAGGCTTACTTCCTTACTTATTTATTTATATTTGTAATAAGCCTGTTAGCAACGGTGTCACAGACAACTGCCGGGGCTTAGGAGGGGGAATATCAGAGTTTTGTTGATTCGGCTGCTGGCTTCTGGAGCAAGTTGATTGGAATTCTTTCCCCCTTTTAGTTCCAGCCACACTGCCGTCAGTAAATACAGCACAGACAGCATGTCTTTGTCTTTAAATCTTTCCACCTAACTATCACTTATGCATCTATTTACTAATCGATGTATCGATCCATCTTTCTGTCCTAACAGTGAATTATTTCCCGTTCTTATTCCCAACACGTCACAGTTTTAAACATGCTGTTAACGTTGTGAATTCAAACAAAACTACTTGGTTAGGTTTGGGTTTGAATAAGTATGTTTGTTACGTAATTTAAGTTACATATACGTAAATACGTCAACAGTTGACTTTTAGTTTCAAACGGGAACAGCGGTCTCCTTGGTGAAAGTCCTGTGTTTGTTTGACCTGACCACCCCGACCTCCTACACACAAAGACTTTCTCGCTCTTCATATTAAGTCACCTAACTTTCTTAGCATTAAAACATAGGCAGTCCTAGTGAGGACTCCAGACATGACTTAAGAAAATGGCGTGTTACCTGGCTGTGCGCCATTTGTGATATCAAGCTGCCAAGTCTTTACCTCCGTCTCTTCCTCTTTTACACTTTCTGCAGATTCTACATTTTCTCATGCAGAGCAACTTAAAATAGGCGAGGACGTAAAATAAGCTTCAGTTGTGACACCGGCAGCATTAACAGCGTCTAGCAGCAAGCAGCGCTCGTCTGTAAGATTTGCTCCGCTCCCATTCCAGTTCCTGCAGTACGCCGGTTTTAACTATCGCTCTTACTGACAAACAGGAATGATTGAATGATTTAGTAAACACTATAAACTAGAGCTCGGCCAGGTTTGGACAAGGAAGAAGAATTGCATGGAATAAAAAAACACAATCTGTCTGGTTCTGCTGCATTGATTTTGATATTTGGTTTTTTTAAACTGCACATCGTTTATTCATGGCGTCCTCTTTTAGGGGATCCTCATCACTGTTTGTTCAGCTTATGTGTTAAACTGTATTAAACAGTATTTACAAACTGCTTGATATCGACTTGATATCTAGTATATCATAAAACAAAGAGGCTTCTCATAGCTGGCAAAGTGGATTTCATTATAGAATCACCAGATGTAAAGAATTTGACTGAAATATAACAGTTATATATCTTCACAGTGCAGGTATTATGCTGTGCTGTCTTTATATAGCAGCAGGATGAAGATGCCATCTAAAGGAGTGTCACGCACGGCCTAACAAAGATACATTTTTGCAATTTCACAGGGCTTTTTCTTTTCAAATTGATTTAGAGCGAGCGCAGCTGCTGCAGATGAGGTTCAGATTCCCAGGTTTACAACATTACCGGCTAGAAGAGGGAACGCCTGAGTATCAAAGTCACAGCGGTGACTGAACCAAGTAGAAGAGACGGAGTATGTGCTTGTCTGGCAGAGAAGGGAAAGGTTAAAACCGAGCTTCAGTAGAAATCTGTTTTCTTTTCAGCACCATAGTGGGAAAAGTGCTTTGTGCGCCCTTCAACACTCATCACTCGTCTGACCCCCCTCCAGGCAGCCTCATTGTCAATCGGACCTGTTTTGTGTGACATTTATTAGAGGAAAAAAGAAGGGCTTTAATCTCCCACAGGGACGGGGTTATTGGCTTCTCATGGACGGTATGATACATGATATTCCTGAATAGCTCATGCAGCGTCAGCGCAGCCTTTACAAAGGTCAGTCATTCAATAACAACCACAGGATGTCCTATTGGTTACACTCACCGCTTCATAACAGACACATCCTTCTTCCCCTCCCACTCTGTGCAAACTACGGTCATGAGAACAAAAACTGTAAAGGAATTCTATCAAACAATGGAAAGACTCAAAAACATAAACATCACTGAACAGAAACAATATGATACGTATATTATGCTAAACATCTTGGTCCACATGGTAATATATCTTTTTTATAGAAAGCATGCTGAGAGCAAATATCAGTAAAACGATGCTCTTTTTTGGGTTGTATGGTAACTCGATGTTTGTGTGTGTTTCTGCTGCTCCTCATAGACGGACGTGTGTGTTTATTGTATTCAGTCAGTGAAGGCGGAGTCTGCAACACTTCTGTTAAATCATGTAATCCACGGCATTAATCGCCTTTGTCTCCACGGACACCCAGAGGGGCTGCTGGGAGGATTAGCGGTCACACATCGCAGTTTGTTAGCTGTGATGATGTTGCTCTTGTATCTCTTTAATTAACAAATTAAACACAAAGTCTTATTGTACAGTATACAGTTATTATGCAAGTTGTATTGTATGCAAATATAATACATGGCAGCTGTCAATTACTTTCACCAACTCCCATTTCATTTGTTTCTAATCTTTGTGGGATTTCAAATAATGAGTATTTGTGTACTGATTAAACAAGAAAATAAAAAAATTAATAAATCTGTTAATTGTTTAGTCTAAAAAAATGACATCTTCAGTATGCTTCTTTTGTCCGACCAAAATATATTCAAATTACAATATCTTTTCTATTTACAAAACATTTCTGCTGTAAAAAGACTTCACAATTATAATAATCATCAATTGAGTTTCTGTCATTCAATTAATCAACTAGTTGTTTCATAGTGTCAGATTTTAAAAGTTTATGATCATAAATATGGCAAATTATGGTTGGACTTTCGATATAAAGTGATGGTTACATGAAAAGTGGATGTATAAGGAGGAGTAAGATGAGGTGAAAGCACTGTATTCTGTAAAAAAAACAACTGTTTGGAGCTTACAAAGAAGTTTCTGTGGAAGTTTAGATTCTTTAATACAAAGTGAAAACTGGCTCCAATTGCAATCAATCACAACCTAAATTAATAAATAATATAATCAGAATCTGATTTATGATTCACACTTTACTTGGGTTAAAAATGTTTTTTGTTTTTTTTCCAAGTTTGATTGTTATCCTCACAGACAGCAGCCTCTCATTATGTAGACATGTTATTTGATCCTACTTCTAGAAAGCTCTTTCTTTTCCTCCATCTCTGCAGAAGGACTAGAAGAGTAAACAGTAGCTATGATGAGTGGTGTAAATAAATAACCTTTGCTTTGAATATCAAACTCAAATCGATGCGGTCGTCTCAATGCAGGTGTCAGTCCAATATGTGAGCTGTGTGTTTGAACCAACTACAGGAAAAACGCATTTAATGAGCACATAGAAAAGAATGTTGTTATCCGGCAGACAGAAGGAAAGCAAAGCACAATAAAAATGTAATCAATTAAGTGCATTCTGGGCTGATCACATTAAGCTATTCATTTTTGTGTTGGAGGAATCCATGCAGATGCTAAGATAAGGTTACATGAACTGGAATCTGATTTGTTTTGGCTCCCTGCTGTCAAAATCACGAAGGATCGACCAAAAACTGTTGAATAAACATGCTGAGCTCATGTTCTACTAAGACGCCGGTTCACAACCGTACCAACTTCAAAACAACGCCACAAACCAAATATTCAACTGTAGCTTGACCCAAACAACATAGAAACCGTGTAATTGCACTACTTATGAAGCCACCTTGGTGAGAATAAAGTTCTGGTCCAGGTGCACCCTGGGAAACCTTGGAACAAAGTGTTCATGGCCATCAAGGTAGCTCCTTCCTCTGCTATTTTGAAACCCGGCAGCCAAACTGAGATAGAGGCCGGCTGGATTCCTCTGGGCGGGCGACTCCCTTCTAGTGAAACTGATGAAAAATTCATCTCACCAGGTTCGGCTTTATCTCGAGCTCCCTGCAAAGCTTCATTAAGTCTGCTATAAAAAAACCTCCACTTCGATTTGGTTCAGAGCTCAGAAGCTACCGGAGCTGGCCTCTGCTACGCATTTACATTTGTTCACTCAGACATTTGCGTGAATGTTTTCATTACTGTATGTGCATTGTTGCTGAGAGAGCGGTTTACAATCCAGCGGAGACCTCTGAAACTATGATAGTGTCATTATAACAAACAACAGGTGAGCTCAGCGGGGGTTAAAGGCCACAGCGTCCTGACAAACACATTTAATGTGCCTTTTAAATGACGAGTGGCAGCAGAGCTGGGGGGGGGGGGGGGGGGTTAACGTGGGTGGAAACGAGCAACGAGTGAGCTCTTCGTTCATGGAGAGGGATTAGACGCCTCTCACTAGAAACGGAGGTTGGATCCAATCCAGCCCTCTCGCCTTGGTGCTTTTCTCTCTCTCACCTCTCCTGGTTTACTCCTCTCTCATCCCTCTGTGTTTGATCTTCCGCTGTCCTTTCTTTCTCCCTCCCGTCTCTTATATCCCTCCATCCTGTACTGCTTCTTTTATTCCTTGCGATTACAGCAGTGACAAGCTCATTTACTTCATTATATTTTCAGACGTTGGGAGTTTTGCTCGTGCAGATATCTCTCCTACGGCCTCTTCAGCTGTCGATCTGTTTCTTTGGAAATCAACCTGCCGTTCATTCGTTTATTCATTCTCAGTCAGACTGGAGCCGCCTCATCTTTCCTCTCTCACTCCGAGTGGGTTGACTCGACGTTTTGGGTTTGCAAAAAGTGTCTCCTATCAATTTGGTTAACGCAAAACTAATTTGCATTGACGAACATGTTTCGTATAAGCGCCCGGGATCACGCTTTAAATTGCTTCTGGGAGCCAGCCCTTCGGTGAATGTCGGGGGAAGTTAAGGTCTTGATTAAATATTGAAGATTAAAAGCTGACTGGAAGCACGAGAAGACCAAAAGCCCAGCCATCCTCTCCGCCCTGCTCTTCTTACCGTGGTATACGAACACCACACGAGCTCATTAGAACAAAACTTTACAGTTTATGGGTCCTATTTTCTGACATTCTGACCATAAAATAAGCAACACATGCGATATGTATTTAATTCAGAGGAGACGGGATCAGCAATCATTGAAATCGTACCAGAATACTTGTTCCACTAGATATATATTCCCCAAAAGTGCTGACAGTAATGTGCTATCGATCTGTCTCTCTGTGTTTCAATCGTCCTCTTTTAGAGCCGATACTTCGCTCTTCCTAACGTCTGCCTTTCAGTGAGGTCGGCACAAATCTGAAGCAGCCCTTCTCGTATGTTGACATATATCACTGCAATGTTTGGGCCTGAAGGCTGACTGTGCAGTTGTAGAGATCTTGTTTACCATCGTTACAGTTTGTATTCCCTACAAGGTCAGGAGCGTCTTTGTAACGCACACAAAAGGGCCAACGCGACAAGACAAAACGATAGCTGGGCTCGGCTCGCTGGGCTTTATTTTCCTCTCAAAGCTCGGATCGGTTTACAGCTCAGTGCTGAAACACACAACAG
Organism: Pholis gunnellus; assembly: GCF_910591455.1. Taxonomy (NCBI): domain Eukaryota; kingdom Metazoa; phylum Chordata; class Actinopteri; order Perciformes; family Pholidae; genus Pholis; species Pholis gunnellus. Next base: position 22,092,926 of record NC_136537.1, read on the forward strand.
TGACGGACTGTTGGAGGAACTAACCCAGAAGCTGGAAAACTGGGACTGCAGGTTGACCTATAAAGTTGATTTGTGTTTTTTACGAACTTGGTGCGAAAATGCCGGCAGGAAAAAGTGCATCACAACCTTCACCCTGCTTACTGTAACAACCGTCAAACTGCCCTTAAGCAAGGCACCTGAGCTGCACCTGCTCTAGTTCTGTAACAACCAGTCTGTGGTTGAACCGGACAGGTCAAGCGTGGAATCATACGAGTGTGAGGAAGACTGACTGAGAAACTAAACGCCCTCTCAGTCAAATAATCCTGCATTTATAAATGTTTAAATAAAGGCAATTAGACGCGACTGCTTTAAAAAGATAAGCTCATCTCTTCCTAAACAGCCGTAATAACGAGGTATGAGCCCGGAGCGCCCCCCCATTAAAACAAATCTAATGCTTTGAATACCAGGCAGGGATCATCAGCCTGTTTGTGATGAATTAAAACAATTATTGTCAACATTTATCTGCAGGATATGTTCTTCCTTGAGAGAAAGAAACTCCTACTGCATTGCAGGAGGAGAAAAGAAGCCCTCGTGTCCTTTGCGTCCTATTTCTGGAGCCTGATTGCCTCTGAGAAGACTTGCTGTCTCTGTCATCATTGTGTGATGAGTCACAGCCGGCGCTGCTCCAGGTGTAGATGTGAAAGAGAACAGAGACGAGCGGTGTTTGATGGGAAATACATTTGTTTGGGTTGAGTCTGTATGATTTCCATTGTTTAAGTGGGTTGAATAGAAGTGAATTGTTGAAAAGTTACTTGCAACAATAAAAGTGATATTTTCAGACACTTTCCTTAAAGAACAACTATTATTCAGTGTCTCCATTATATTGGACAGGCAGCTCGCTCCCCCATACAGACACAGAACAACTGATTTAGTTCATTCATTTTTTTTAAATAATTTTAGTATAAAAATCAGTGTTTCCCATTTAATAACGAGACGGCAGACCGCCATAGTATAATTTCTCCCACCACAGTTTCAAAATGAAACGAAAATACAGTATCATGTGAACAGAACCACGTCAGTTGCAAGTTCTTTAAGTGTTTTTCCCATCTGGTAGTTTGGATTAAGATTATGAATCTGCAGTATCCATTTTAAATGTTTCCGTCTTCTTTGAAGTTGCCTTAACGGTTGTCGTTACAGAAAGAATGTAATTCACAGCCACACAGTTCTAACCGTTTAGCTTTAGAATCAGGTAAAATATTGCATCGTATCGTTGAGCTCAAAATAAAAAGAAATGATCATTTAAACTGCTACATTTATTCAGCTAATTCTACAGATCTAAACATACGACGTTACTGCTATTCATGCTTTTCTTGCTCTTTGGGTCACGTTGTACGTTTGAACGATTAGCTTTTCTCTTTCTTTATGCAGCAGCTAGTTGTTTACTAAAATACAATTTTCATGACTATGAATTAAAAAGGACTTTTACATCCAGAATCCCATATTCTGAAAATAAGAGTTTCACTGTTAGCTCCGCTGAGATCCAGAAGAAACCAGAATGTCAACGACACCAACGGGATCCTAACGTGATGTCAGGCCAGAAATAAATAAAGTAGGAGTTCTGTCAGAGTCGCCCCGGTCTAAACCCAGAGGGAAGCGATGGGGATGAAGGGGCACTGCACTGTCAAGAGTTGGGCTCTGAATTTCCTGACACCATCTTGTCAAAGATGACAACTTGCAGCTTCAGCTTGACAGCAATAATTTCTCACATTAACTAGATTCGGCACTTTCCTGCAGCTGACTGAGGAAAGTTTCCATAACAAGCTCGTCGAACTAAAATGGAAGCAGACTCTGTCCGTCCGTAAGACTTTCTGGACAACCAATAACTGGATCGACTTCACACTTGACGGCTGTATTGCTGAAGGAAGGAAGTGCAGAGTCGAGTGAGATCCACGAACATATTTATTAGTAGTGCGTTATCTACTCACTGTGGGGCTGAAACTAACGTTATTTTCATTGTTGATTAATCTGACGATTACTTTCTTGATTAATGGAGTTGTTTGGTCGAAGGAATGTCAGTAAATGGGGGAAAATGTCCATCAGTGTCTCACAAAGCCCAAAATGACGTCTTCAAATGTCTTTTCTTGACCACAACTCAAAGATATTAATGTTACTGTCACAGAGGAGTAAAGAAACCATTTACATTTAAAGAGAATATTGGTTTTGTTTTTCCGACCAATTAATCAATCATCAAAATAGTTGACGATTCTATTGTATTGAGAGAGGGCCACGTTTAACTGTTACACCGCCGAACGCCATGCTGGGCACAGCTCGCTGCAGGACATTCTGTAACAGATAAAGAAAGACAGACCGCAGATATACGGGACATATTTATTAGTAATATCCTCAACAACCGTTCATCCGATCGACTGAAGCTTGCCGAGTGTATTGCTCAAGGAAACAGAGGGTGGAGTGTGAGGTTGTGAGGGTGAACGGTCCTTGAGAAAGACTGAACGGGCACTTCACTAGTAATATAAAAAAGATGAAAATGACCATGAATAAGGTTGTAAAATACAGTCATAAGCTTTATGCACAACACAAATAACTTCATCAGAAAACTACCCCTCAAGGTAGCCGTCATTTACTGAAGTCTTTTTCCTTTTCAAGCTAATAACCCACAAGGCTGGTTTTAGTAACGCTGGTTACATTTCTGACGCACTGTGTGAGCAGATAAAAGATGCTAAATGCATACAATGCAGTTATGGATGCATGAAGAGAACAGCAGTCTTTTTATGTTGCGTTTGTTTTCTCTGTGTCGTTACAGATCTGATTGTCAAACTGACAAAAGACAAATTTGGAGCCATTCAGACGGAATATCAAAAGGTAACGTGTGTGTGTGTGTGTGAAAATGGTTGTTTTGCTTTATGTTTTTTATTTGATGTTGTTGCAATATGTTATTCGGATTGGTGATATATATTACAGAAGAGATGTACCTCTGAGACACTCCGTAGTCCATCACTTCTCAGGTGTTAAAGCTTTTACTAGTCGAGGCGAGGCCATCTCTTTCACTGGCACAACCTGTGAATTTAACGAGAGGTACATCACTTTAGATTTCAACAACCTTGATAACCAAAGATCTCTTTTTATTCTCACTCCCTGAGATCAAAAGGTTCGCTCAGCACCTTCCTCTCACTTATGGGAGAATTTGCTGCCTGTGTGCAGCGTTTCAATATGTAACTATGTGGATAAGCATGCCAGAATCCTTTGATTTCTCTTTTTATGTTGTTGTTCTATTTCGTCCACGTTTTTGTTTCGTGGCTTTGCTCTTTCTTTGACGCTGCGTTGCCTTTGTCTTCTGCATGCCCTCTTCATCTGATCTGATCTCCCTCAGCCAGAGAACATAGTGCTGACCCTTCAGGTAACGTCTGCACACTGGACTTCACAGTGAAACCCATCCCCCCCGTTGTCTCATTTTATCATGCTCCACTGTCCCGAGTCACCAGGGCTGCACAATTCCAGCTAAAACTACTAACTTCATTACAATTTAGTTGCCATATTACTAATTATTTTGTTTATTTTAACAGCTCTATCATTTGAATACTTGTGATTAGTTGTGCAGCCCTATGACTCCCACCCAGCCATCCTATCCACCTTACAAACACCAGCTTTACCAAAACTGTATCTTCTGTCTCACTTAAGTCCTGATTTAGATCTCTTCAGCTTCCTGGAGGAGCAACATGCTGACTGGATCACAAAGGAAGAGTTTCAGTGCTCTAGAATGAAATCTATGTGTTTTACACACCATTTGTAATATTCTTTCACACTAATGTCGTTGCCTCGACTCTGCTACGGTATGCTTATTGTTAAATAGCATCCTTTGTTTCCTGCTCGCGACTTGTGGCCCTTAGAAATCCAGCACGTAACACAAACGCTTGATCTGTTGTGTGCTGATGTCGGCAGAATTATTTTACTACTACACAGCGACGTGGATCCTCTGACACACAGCGATGCAACAGCTTCTTAGAGCTTCGTAAACGCATGCGTTCTGCAAAGAGCTTCAAACACATCGCTAAAGAAATAACCAAAACTAAACCATGAACATCACATTGCACCTTATGTGAGAAGGAGATAACCCGTTTGCTGGTCCCTCCTGAAATGTGTGATGTACAATGACAATACCTAAAAATACACTCAAACAACCAATGTTAATGTCAATCAGGACAGATCAGTCACACTTATAGGTCAACATCTACAGTGTTGACTCTCTGTAGCCGATGGATTTTAGATGAATTAGATTCATGACTCTGGTTTATCAAAGACAGTAATTCCAAGTCAAAACTGACACCAAACCTTTTCTTTTAAAGGGCAGAAAGGGATTAACTTTCCTTATTTACGTAGCCCAAAATGGAAATGTTATCCAATGACATACATACAAGAGCTAATTCCCTTGATTGTTTATGTAAAATAAACAAACAAACATCATATTAAATCAAAGCAAAAGGGTTCATTGGTTTGTGTAATTCACATACAATCTCCTGTATGTCTCCACCAAACAAAGGAACATCACACCAGTCCTGCTTTAAAAGATCATTTTGACCCAGAGTAGAGAGGATCATTTCCCTGATTGTAGAAGGTTAATCAGTGAATGTCCCGGTGTAGTCTTGGTTTGAATAAAAGCCTCATTGCAGTGGATTGAAATAGTCCAGCTGTGATCAAAGGCTTGATGTTTGTTGCAGTCTTCACTTCTCCTAACTAATAAAAGACATCATGGAGAATAAAGCCTGACGTTGTCCCTTGTGGATCCAGAGTGGCATCCAACCCAATTCACTATCAAGCAGCAGGATCTGAGGCATAACAATGAATCCAAACAGAAAGTACTGAAAACACAAAGAACCATGACGTCAATTCAGAATTCAAGACTCCAGACTGCTAAACTTTAAGCACAACTCCACAGAGAGAAATCAACCCGGTCTTAAGGTCGTCACTTTAAAATCTTCAGCACTCAGACATGATGCCACCTCATCATCCGGTTTGGTCTTATTGGAAGGTCACCTTCTTCTTTTGGGTATTTGTTAACACAAAGCTTTAGTCCAAAAATAGTCAGAGCTGCGGGCTGTTGAAGAATGGTGGAAAAAAAATAAAACATTTCTGACCTTTTTTTTGGTGAAGATTCACCCAATAACAAGCAGAGCCCAGAAGCACAATGACAATGTTCAGTTTGCAAAATGTCCCCAAGAACTGGGCTGACATCGGTGCTGTTAGAAGGCAGACCACACACACACACACACATACACACACACACAGGCTCAGTGTTTCTCTTCTTTCTTTGCCTTTTTTTCCTCGCTGTTTGTAATCTTTAAAGTTACTGTGAGGAACTTTTAACTGGTTATGAAACCGTCTCAAATGAATACCGACGTCTCTTTAGGACCTACATAAGTAAATCAGACAATCAGCGAGTAGATTGGTTATTTCTATATAGTTATTCTTAATAATTGTCATTGTTGCCATTGGGTCGGATTCAGCCCACTGTCAGTCACTCCTGAAGTAAAATGAGAGGTTTCCTGAAGGGAATCTGGTGCTCGGAAACACTTGAACCACGTGGACCACCAAAATTGACACAAAATGAAAGTTCCTTGCAGTAACTTTCAGGTCAGAAAGGGTCTGATTGGGGTCTTTTTCTTCCTACATGTCATAAACTATGTTTATAGCACATCCAGGAACCTCACTCAGCTAAACACACACTTTCGGAGGTTGGATTATGTCCACCGCCTGAGACTCTGCACAGAGATTTAGGGATGAACCAGAGAAGAATACTCCTCTCTGACGAGTTCAGAAGCCACTTCTTTTCACCCTGCATGTTAAAAAGCTGAAAAGCCGCAGGTCTCCAGAGAAGGCAGGGTCATTGACTTATGGAGGCGATTAAGATTAGTGTGAATCAGCCGGGAGAGCGGTTCGTCCATTCAGGAGCGGTGATAGCAGCCCCGCTTTGATCCTTTCATAACGAGAAGCTATTGAACATCATTGTGACACGTTACATGCGGTGTGGGAATTGGCCAATCCCCTATTCAATTTTGCCAATTTCCAAAGCCCGCGCTGAGTGTGGTTCAGAACGGGGCAGATTAACAGGGAGCACTGTGGTACATGACAAGAGTACTGTACTACTGACAACCTGCCAACAGCAGCAATTTGAACTCTCAATATATCTGGGCAAATTTGAAAGAAATTGCGTCGAGTCACCTTGAATATTTCTAATATTCAATCAAAGTTGAGGATTATTGAGGCTTTGTGATGACGGATGTGCAGAGTTCAAAGCTGACGATTGAGAAGCAAAGCACAATCCCAATGCATACAGAACAAACTGTAAATACAGAGTATTCATATAGAAGAATGTGACAGTCAGCATTCCTCTGCTCTCTCCTCCATCCTAATCTTACTGCTCCTCACCATAACGACCTCACTACACTCCTACTAACTGTCTCATAACTATTCTTAACAGTCGAACTGTTCACTGCCGATACTGTACCTGCATTTCACAAGTGCATGTGAAATATTTGTACATGGAAAAAAGGTGGAAAAATAGGAAAGAAGACTTAAGCTTGACAACTTTCCATTTTCTAGTTTGTCCCGTCAAGTTACAAGTTAGGTAATGTACACGCAGTTGTCAGTTAATTAGCTGATGTGGTCTAATACAACAACCACACGATAGATTCTCTGCTGACTTCCAAATATCTTATTTTTAGTACGTACCACCGTTGCCCTTACAAACTACGTGCTGTTGCATGCTCTAAGCATTGAATTGGGACGTACTACTTCGTCATAACATTGCACCTTAAACTTTGACCCTCTTGCTAATAGCGCAGAGGATTGTGGGTAAAAATGGCCAGAAAAGGATGCTCTCTTGCAACCTACAAAATGCGACCGGATGCAGCAGAACATCCTTGTATTTTTCGGAATACGGAATTTGACATACAATGTATTGGGACACACTAAATCTAAGTGAATTTGGCGCATGTCTTCCTCCACTTCTGCTCATTAAGTGGTGCATAATCTGAGGCAAGGGGTTGTATTTAGTCTCTTAATTAATCATGGGCGTAACATTAATTAAACCAATCAGGGTGTCATCACCCATTAACTTTAAAAGCCAGGTGTGCCTGCACCTGTCACATTAGTATTCAAGCGAGGAAGTTGCTTTCGCCACATGAAGCAAGCAGCGTGTACATCAGTCGTGAACACATCTTGTTATATGAATAATGAGGCTTTTAAATAGCAGGAAAATACTGCGTCATGTACTTTACACAAGGTTTTCTTTAGTGCCGGACCACACCTTATTTTTAGACCAAGACGCCGATGGGCGCACAGCTGAGCTGCACAGTGCACCGCTTTGTGCTGGGTAAGATCGGGCCCACAATGCTTCATGTGTTGATTCTACTTTATAGCCATTTTGGAGGCTGTAGATTATGATGAATATTTATGTATCTAATCGTTGGTCTAGTCTTAAATGGGACGGACGAATTGTTCTAACCTCCATGCAGGTAGAATCTATGGCTGTTATATCAGACTGCATTAGTTTTATCTGGGTGTACCAAATGAACTCACTTTATAATGGGACAATGGAACTAAGGCGTACAGCTGGAGCTGGAAGGTTTTCGCTGCCTTGTAGTTCATTCCTATTGAAGCAGGTTTTTCATCAGAAATGCTCTTTCTCCTTCATTAGAGTGGGAAAAACTGCACCACAGGGCAACATGGATGGCTCTGACTCCTTTGAGTATTTTCCCATCATCCTTCACGTGTTGCTATCCTCTCAGTGCATATTGCAGTTTATTGGAAATTTATGTTAAAAAGAAACGTTAAGCTTAAGCTACTGTAAGTCTCAACCGGCTCACAGTGGTACTGTATGTGAGAAAAGTGTTGTCGCCCTCAACGGTTTGAAGAAAGAGAGTCTTGGCATTTACGTTGTGTAATAATGTAGTTAAGGAGCCGTGCATTGAATTGACTCGTAGTATTTAAGAATTACAAAGAAAGGATTCTTCCGGCACTGAGTAGTGTTACGCAACGTGTTTCTATTGTTTAACCACAAATCCCTTTTGGACAAAGAGTAGAGAGAGAATTTCCAGCGGTGGGATCCGTCTTGATATTTTTAGATTTGTAGCTCATTTTTATCCTCTGCCTCCTCGTGTGTGTCCTCCCTTCTTCTCCTTTATGCCGTTATTAATCTATCCCTTCTTCTCTCCCTCACTCCCCAACTCATCTGCTCACCTCTCCTCATCCAATTCTGTTTTCGCTCTACAAACCCTCCATCCCATTTGCCATTCTTGTTGTTTCATCTCCCTTCTTTTCCCTTCCCACCTCTGATGTCGTTTCCTGAATAAACTGTCCCTCGTTCTTCATCTCATCCCCCCTCCCCGCTGACCACAGGCCATCTACTACGAGATAGGCTTCGTAGTATGTGCGGCGGTCGGCCTGCTGTTCGCCGTTCTGGTGCCGATAATCGGCATCTTCTTCTGCATGTGCCGCTGCTGTGACAACTGCGGCGGCGAGATGCACCAGCGCCAGAGGAAGAACGCAGATTGCCAGCGTGGCCTGCTGGGAACGCTGCTCTTCTCCACCTCACTGGTCATCACGTGAGTATGACACACACACACACACACAGGGGTATTTTCTGGTGCAAACAGTATGTGCACATCATGCACACTGGAACTAAATGCAAGCTACACCTCGGTCTCTTAGTGTTGTGCTCATGCACACACATTCAGGCAAAAACACAGTGGTCACGCATGCACCTCTGGTCATCTTGTGAGTCTGTTTCACACACAAACACGCGCGGTCATCAGCTTTCCCCATCCCCCCCATGCTGTTTGCTATATATAGTAATTTCCTACCGTAGATACTTTGTGGCAGCACCCTTCATACTTATTCAGTCTAAGCACTGGTCATTATCTGCAGGGGGATTCACACACACACACACACAGAGCTTTCATTAACTGTGTTCATTCACATCAACGCTCGGCTAAAGTACGAATAAATCAAATCTATACGAGTATGTATCATGTGTTTTAAATGGTCTCCACCTCTACACCTTCCTGTTCTCCTTGGCTCTCTTGTATAATACCTACTCTGCCTCCAGGCTTTATTATTAACTGCTCCAGCTGTCATTCACACATTATACGTGCACATTGGGAAATGCAGTGAATCCAGCACTAGAAATGAATTCCTACATTCCTACTGTTTCAAACTGTAGTAACTGTGATTAATTATTGTAATCTATGAATATAATAGATAGTACCTCCTGCTATTTCCAGCACAGAAACTGAGATAATATACATTTTATTCATATTTTATACATGGAAACAGGCCAGCAGGAAGATCGTGACTTCAGATGCTATTTCTTTTTGCTACAGTTGCTTAGGGTGCATTCCCTTAATATTCCAGAGACAACACCTTGGCAAATGAGAAATGGTCGTGAAGAGAAACAGCATGAAGTGAAATTGTTGATGTTGGAAAATTGAGGGAAATAGGTTGATTTCCTGGACTGGAAATGTTTCTACCTGGACCACGGCTTTTATCATCTGCTATCAAGTACAGACAGTGTTTGGTTCAACTTTACATGTAAACAGGCAGCATTCAAGGACATTAGCCTGTCCTTGAAGTAATATGACTGTAAGAGAATGTCATGACTTTGCTGAACTTCCACATTCCTTATTAGAGTGTTTTAAAACGTATCTTTATGCAGTTGCCTTAAAATGGACCCAACTCTCCAGACTTCTCCAGAGCAAGTTCTATTTTAGTGAATTATTTTGGACGTGACCAAGCAAAACCCAAAGTTTTGTGCACAGTACATTGAAAGCTACAGAGCATGTTCAGAGCAGCCTAAAAATAACCAGTTTTTAATCCACCTGTATATTTCTGTCATAAATTATGGATATGCACCACTGCAGCTCAACAGAGAAACACAAAATGGTAATTAAATGCTAAAAAGACATCAGAACACACCACTTGAATCGTCTAAAGGAGTGGGTTAAAACGTGTTTTGGGAGCAAAGCTTTAGGTTTACTTTGTGCTTCTTCTGCCTCTTACATTATGTGGCTCTCCTGCATCTCATCTTTCAGAAAATGGACCAGAGGAAACTCAACCCTCTCTCCACTCTGTTTAGTCTCAGCGGTAGAAGAAGCCGGAGCCGCTGGGGATGCAGCCACAGCAGGAAAGGCTGGGGAGAGCTGCGTTTGCCTCTCGTATTAGGACAGAAGGGATCCAGGAGTGTACTTAGTTTGATGTTCTTTGACTTTTTGTCTCCGTTGGAACGAAGCCCGGCTATTAGAAATTCCAAGGCAATATCCTAGAAGCCCAGACGCGAGAGTCTGAGAGCATCCTCGGAGCTCTTATTAAATCTCCCCAGCTACCAGGCAGAAACGCTGCAGAGGCTCTAATGAAGCAATTACAGGCGGGAGAGTGATGAGCACCGAGCCCAAGCGGCTTTTTTTTTTACCGCCACTAGAAAGCTAACAGCGAGGCAGAGAGGAGTGGCCGGGGTGATGGGTATTTTCCAAGAAGTGTTGACATCGGAATGAGAGGGGTAAGAGACACCCAGCGAGGGGGGGGGAGGACAATAACATGTTTGAGGATAAGAGAGGAGGGGGAAGATGCCAAAAACAAAATGAGTTTTATCACACCAGGACATTCTTTGACAGACGTTTAGGACAGACTGTACAGCGGTCAATAAACTACTATTGTCACTCTGCAAGTAATCCTTGTTTTACAAGTAACGATCACTCCCTCATGACATTACAATGCTTCCACTTGTTTCTCACCTTAATGCTCTTCACCCAATAAAACCCTTTTATCTTATTCCCCTAACACATGACCAGCACTTAGGACTGTGCAATGTATTGATATCATATCGATATCATGATACGACACCAGATATCCTCTTAGAGTTTGGATACCGTGATATTGTAATATGGAACCTGGTTTTGAAGGCTGCATTATTAAAGTGATGAAACTTACCTGGCTGTTCTAGCTGCTCTATATTTTGCAGAGGCATTAAAACCTTTCTTTATATTTCTATATTTGGGTAGAATCAGCGCAATAGTTTTATTGTCGTAATATTTTACATGAGGTTTACGTGACAGAATCAGAGCAGGAGACGAGATGAAAAACTAAACCTCTTGCGTCACCCCTTTACTCTGAAAGTGGCAGGGTCGAATCCCGGAGGAGCTGCCAAAAAGCTGTGGTTGTAAACATGAATGAATAATGTTCACTGGGTCACAGCAGTGCTGGAAGGTTTTGACTCACACGGATGCAAGTCATGCCGAAAAATGCACACACTCCTGCAATGAGGCTCTGTGATGAAATCTACCAAAACGCACAGCAGATGCGAAGCTCAGGACAGAGTTCATTCTGTATCTTATGTGTTAGAGGCAGACATTTAGCTTTGTCAGAATAAATGGGATTTTGTAGATTCAATCAGTGCATTTACAAAAACACTATTAATTCAATCAGAACCAGATAAAGGCAGCACTCTGATTCCGCAGGTGAAAGCAGGTGAATGAATCTTGAAATCGAAATAAACAACCTGATTAACAAGCCCGGCATTAATTGCAAATCCTCAAATTACCGCGCTATCTAATTACATTAGACTGATTTCTTTCAGAGCTATTAATCTTGGCACACGGCGCTGTGGCTGATTAAGAAACATAAGTGTTTCTATACACAGCCAGAAACATGTTAGCGTCACAGAAACAGCCATTTAGACACAAGTGTAATGTGAGATGAACTGGAATTGTTAGTCGTTAGTATTAGTGATGATGCAGCAATAATGAACGTCTGCAGCCTTGTCCCGGTTATGTTTGGTCTGATGAAGCCAGAATTACATAACTTGAATTACCCAATTTACTCAAAACATCGGATATGTTTATGCTTTGTTTTCTATTTGGTGCATATTAATGAAGATCTGCATTAATATGAATACATTTTGACTCCTATAAAGTATCTTGAGCGATGACAAGACCCTCTTATTATGATGTTCACACTACATGCAGAGAAATATCTGAAGCCAAGACCTCGTGTGTTTAAAGGCTGCGGTGCGCTTCATCAAATGTGAATATTCTTCATGTCTTGTGCGTCATTTACTCACATTCATACATTAGTGCAGTGTCCGTTTAAAACGCGCCTGTTCGGATCGGGCCGCCTGCTTGGTCTCTCTCCGCTCATCCAAACCTAACACTGGACAATGCACTTCATTGGGTCCTCAGCAAGACACTTAGAAACTTATAAATATGTCCCATAGATCTCCGTTCTCCCTTTCTTCATCTGTTCTGGAATCTAATGTAGCGAGAGACGGAGGGCGAGCTGTACCCAGCATGCCGTCCGGCGCTATCTTGGGGGAAACTCTGGCTCCACTATTTTAAAATAACCACAGATTTAAAATAAGTGTCTGTAGCTTTGAACGACGCTTGGCTGCACAGCGAGTTCATAATGACTGGTCTAAATACAGGACGTAGAGGACTTCTTCTGGAAAGACTGTATCACAGGAATGGCAGATGATCCATTTACTTTCTATACGATCAAATCTCAATATTTGCTCTCCGTTGATCCTCATGTGAATGTGATCACGGGTGCTGTGGTAGTTTAAATGAACAACATCTGTCCCGCCAGCCCATGTGTGTTTGTTACTGGCGTATAACATCTTATCTCGTGCATAAATACATGAACTGTGCAGTAACACGGCATGTTGCATCAGGCCTGTCAGCTATCAAAAGACCACACAGGACATTATTAAATCAACAGCAGTGGCTATTGCAGTCTTCACTCATCAGCTCCGAATCCACACGCGTGGATTCATTCAAAATGACAAATTGAAGATCCTTCCCTCTGTTCAAGTGGAAGACCCCTGCCTCGTGTGGTTACCCAGCATGCATTTCAGCAGTCTATTTAAGTCGCTGGGTGTCCAGAACTATTAAACACAAAAGGTCCCAACGTTATGAGGTTAGCAATTCATGCTAATCATATGGGTTCTAATTAATGCTAATGTATGTTGCAGTGAACTGAGCACTCAGCACCCTGCACTTTAAATCTTAATCAGTCAGTTGAGGCTCTGAGGCGGCAATCGCATCAGATCAGGCGTCGCAGCGAAAAACGGCATTCATTTGAACGTAGGCAGTACGTCGAGGCTGTGGGAACCATAAGGGATGTAAATAAAACAGAATCAACTGTTGGCGACTCGACGTTGGCAAAAACATAAGCGCCTCTCGTACCGCAAGACGCCCACAGGAAGAACAGCCATGTTCACCATGTAGCATTGTAGCATTCCAGCATCTGGGGAGATAAAAGAGAGACTGATCGCCGCTGTGATGATGACCTTTCCAGAGCTGAACAACCCTGCCATGTACCGCCCTTCAAGATGGGTTAAGGTTCACAACATGATGTTACAAAAGCAGGCCATTTAAGTGACACTCCCACACCGCCGCACAACCCTGCGCTACCCTAAAGCTTTGTTTATACTCGCACATGGCACCTTAGAGCAAGCCTTCACAGATGGCGCCAGAGGGCGTACAAACAAAATGTACTACAAAGAAGCAAGAAGACGACCAGTGTTATCTGCTAAACAGAAAAATGCAATATATATTTCTATGCTAGAGCTTATGAACGTAATGTTACTGAGCGTGACCAGTGTCACTGACCAACACACAGCAACACCACAGTCAGCGTTTGCCATTGAACAAGGAAAACACTGCTAGAATCGACTCAGTATGCAACGATTTAAACATTAGTTTACATATAAAGCATAAGAGAAGCAACATGATGTAAAGCTCTCTGAAGGGGATGTGTAGTATATTCTGAATTAAAAAAGATTGTTTATAATATTGCTTTGAAGTGCTAGTGATTTAGATAATAGGACCTCAGGCTGTGTTCAGTGTCATGTCGGTAAAATGTCTGATCCCGTTTTAATGTCTACAGACGTCCAACTGTCTGCTCTGCTCTCTGACTGTCACGTGAACCTTTCTGATTTCGATGGCCCTTGCTTTTTGTAACCCTCCTGCTATTGCAGCTGCTCCTCTTTAGAGGTGACATGAGGTGGTGGGTAGTCATGCCAATACATAACCTCAAGAGCAAAACCAGAGAGTGAATTATGAAGAAACCTAAAGATTGATCACATGATAGAGCTCAAACAGAACCTCTTAAGGAGCCAAGACCTTCAGACAGTATGTTTCACACTACTTAAGTCTGCATGGACCTTCAGGGGTTAATAAAGCTCCCCTCTTATTGATGTGACAAAAAATATTAGCACAGAATTTTGCTGAATTATTAATAAAGTGACCCAATTAATGAGTAGGAACTTCTTTTCATCACCGGTCCACTTGTTATTACACTGAAGCAGCACAGCCTACAGACAAACAATAGATATAATGTCATCCAATGTTCTAGTTCAAATAACAATTAACAACTTTAAATAAGGGACATTTGATACTTCAACGAAACGCCACGAAACTATCTAGTAATACTAAAACACCTCTCAGTCACTTTCTGGCTGTTGACAAAAATACATGAACACACTTTTTCAGACACAAAAAAAAAACAGGCGCACAAATCGGTCACACACACACACACTCCCACACTTCCTCCTGTAACACACACATCGCTCAGTTAACAGCCTCCGCCGGGAGTCATCACATGCCGGCCTATTTTTAGGGGATTCATTAATAGTGAGATGAGCTTCACTCTGTCATGAAGGAAGCCACAATGACTACGGAGATGTCACTTGCTGACTAAATGTCAAAGCTACTCGGCTGTCGTCACGTGGAGTGCATTTCCGGGGGCTCAGCCTGAGTTTTGGAGCAGTTACAGTCAACAAAATGAAACGTCGCGTAGCAAAAGTGACGGCATTTTAAATGTTTTTAATGTACATCTACAGCAACTAATGAAGATACTGAGAAGACACAGTTTAAATGTGTTAGAATAACTTTAACGTCAATGCAAGAATTCTCTGTGTTGAGCTTTTAGTCTTAGGTTTTTGGAGAAGTTGAACTTCCTTTAATGAACCTTTCTCCATGTCCACAAACCATGACGTCCACGCACACACGCATGATCGCTGCCCAGCACGAAGACGCCACACAATGGCAGCTTCACACAGACCACTGCCAAGCTAATTAAGCAGAGAGGTCGCTGTCAGTTTTTCCAGTGCATCCCATCATATATCACATCTCCTGGAGAGAGCTCCGTCACACTAATCATCCTGATTCTTCTGTTTTGTTTCTGCTGGTTTATAGCTGGAATCCATTTTAATTCTTCACTAATTAAATTTTTTCCCTCGTCCCGGGGTCTTTTATGGTCCGTGGGTTCTGGTGGTGTGCACGACCACAAATCAATACAGTCTAACGGGAACTCTACATAGTGAAACTAATGGATGCTCACAGCTTGGTCTGGCTTTCTTTTGGAATTTATTGGAGACATTTGTGTTACAAAAGTGATGATGTGGCACATTGTTGCACAGGAGAGAGAGAAAAGATATGAGAGGGAAAATCTGCTCGGTGATGTCGTTTACAGCTAAAAAGGTGCTTTCTTTGTCAGTGACGATGGGCTGGGGGGGGGTTATAAGCCAGTAGCCACTTCTGTAGTTCTGTTCACTCCCTCTTTAGGATCTCTGGGAATTATCTTTCTATACTGGTTAGGTTGTTGTACGTCCACAGAAACACAATCAACCTTTTGTTTCTCCACTGTGACATCACTAGTCCTACAAACGTCGTTATCTAAAACACTTGAGTGCAAAGTAGAGAAGCAGACCATAGAATGTGTATAAGAAGTGGACGTAGTCATCGTGACGTCACCCATTGGTTTGCTGACTGAAAGTGACTTAGTGACGCCGTATACGTCTCTGGTAGAGACCTGTCAATCACTGTGTAGCCCCGCCCTAAAGCATACCCTGCTTTATGGTCTATTTGACTCTAAATGGACCATCATTTACTAAATGAACATCATGCTG
Source organism: Pholis gunnellus (assembly GCF_910591455.1). Lineage (NCBI taxonomy): Eukaryota > Metazoa > Chordata > Actinopteri > Perciformes > Pholidae > Pholis > Pholis gunnellus. The sequence goes on from NC_136537.1 coordinate 22,108,878, forward strand.
TATTGAAGAAGACTTGAAACTAGAGATTGAGACCATAAACTCATGTTTACAATGTTTACTGAGGTAATAAATCAAGTGAGAAGTAGAGTCATTTTCTCATAGACTTCTATACAATCAGAGGAGTCGCCCCCTGCTGGTCAGCAGAGAGCAGTCTCCACATTGATCGTATGAGCATATTGTTCGTTGTGGAGCTACTTTTATCTACACAGAGTTTAATGCATCTGGCCTCTGGGCAGCGTTTGCTCCATGCTGAGCCGACTTAATGGGAAAGAGACCACGCTATTAAATCCAATCACGGTCTCTAACTTTACAGAACTCTAAGTTTCCTGGAAAACAGACTTTGAGCACTGACACCAAAGAAGATTTTACACTTCAAGTCGTTCTCCAGAGTCTTTGTAGCTACAGACTGAGAGCTAAATAGCTGATTCAATACAAAGCTAAATGTTGATCAGTCAAGGCTTAATAGAGTGCAAGACGTTGTTGTGAAGTTGCTGTTTACAGAGTAAATTACAGTCATTTCTCGTTTTGGAAAGCTGACATTTATTTTTAAATCACACCATTAGTTTTTGTTTGGAAGGTTAATTATTTTTCATAACCTTATTCATTGCAGGGAGCATTTACTGAGCAGAACTAATGTGTCACCTTCTGTTTTTGATATGCTCATTTAAAAAGACTCAAAAACTACACAGCGGCTGGTCGTGTAGAATCCAAATTCCTCAACCTGAACCTGTCCTCTGCCATCATTTATACTTTTCTTTGTTGCCTTGCTCAAGTGCTCAGACTGAGTCGACCACTACCATCTCCTTCTTTTGGCCCCTGTAGAGTATTTTAAATACTGCTGTATTCCAGTGACCTTCTGTGGCTGTTTGCACAGCCCTGAGCCCTACCGGCTGTTTGGCTCACAGTTTAGTATTCGTATCATTCCTGGACTGTTTACGGTGGAATTAATGGTCTGTTGTGTCCCATCAAACCGCTGCGGCTAGTTTTTAGATGGAACAGACGGCAAACTACACGGCGTCCTTATGAGGGGAACGAAAAACAGAGCAAAATAGCATCATATTTACTGGGCTGTTACGCCCGGAGCGAAAGGCCCCGGAGTCACAACTTCTCAGTGTCTGGTTAAATTCTTTATAGGACACAACGCTGCACTGGGAAGCCGAGTTCAGACCGTGACCTGGCAAGCTCTGGGAAGACAAACATAACAGTGCATAAAAGGGATGTAACAATGGCTGGTTGAGGGGAGGGGGGGGAGCAGATAAATGGAATATAAACAAGCTAACCGGAGGCTTAGATGAAATAAACGGTGGCTAAATTAAATATAATAGGGGCTTAATAGAATAAAGACTTTAATAGGAGTGTATACTGTTGAATAAAAAGAGGAAATATGGAATAAGAAGTGGCAGAATAGAATGAAAGGCTGCACATTATAATATGCACTCTACTCTGCTCATGCATGTACTCCTGTAATCAGCTCATCTATTGTCCCAAATTCATAAGAAAAATAAGCTTCTATGCTATCCGTCTCTCAGGAGCTTTTGAATACAGGTCGCTGATGTCAGGCTGATTATACAATTCTTCTCATGTTCAAAGATGTGAATGGAATGTTTTGAATAAGTTTTATAGGCGATACTCTGGTGTAGGTCTAAAAAAAAAAAAGTCATCGCAATAAAAGTAGTTCCCGCACAGCACCATTTAGTTAGCAATGTTGTTTTAGAATTCTTACAATGACTACATTATAATTTTCTAATTGAGTGACAGGATAATAGAGGTACAGTTCCAGCAGTGTGAAAGCAGGGAGGAGACTGCCCGAGCCTCCCGACCACCACCGCGCTGAATGCGGGCCATTGTTGCGAGTTTGTAAAAAGCTATGGAGCCACCAGACCATGTAACACTCGCTGCTCAGCCCCCAGTAGTGGCCTAGATACCGGGGCACTGCATGCACTAGTTTGATGCTCTTCTTCATCTGCTGTTGTGGGGTTTCTGCCCTGCGGGAGACTTTCATGTGTCATTTGGCTTTCGCTCAAACAGGAATTACAGCCCTTTTACAACGTCGCTGGAGGTAAATCCTTCTCACGCTGCGTCTGAAATGTCCCCCGCGGTCAAAAAAGAGACGCAGTAACAACAAGCAGCCATGCAGCCGTTGAACACAGGGTTGAGCTGGCGGGTCAGTTTAGGAGTTGCTGATAACAGAGAAATGTGATGATGCTGCACAGCAGCACTCCTCTTCACAAAGTGAACAGCTGAGTTGATAAACGGCTTTTTAAAGGGCAACAGCTGCCTGAAAATTACCTTCCAATATTTTGGAAACAGGCGTGGTTAAGTACATCTATTTACATTTTAGTATTTTAGTCATCGTTCTACTTTTTGGGCCAGTAATCAGTTTCAAAACCACATTTTGGAAGAGACTCCTCAATTTGTCAGTAAGTGTAAGTTGGTGAAAAGTTATATTTCATTCATTTTAAGCCTAAACTTTAAATCTTCTCTTGCCTGCTGTCATGCATTTCTTTCTCTCATATAAGCGAGTTTTATGGCATTGCTTATAAAAAGCTATTCACTGAAATATCTCTCTATCAAACGTGATATAAAAGACATCATTGAATCTAAGGTGAAATAAAGGTGCCACTGCGGGGGGGAAGTCTGTCTTTATCTGCAAAGGCTGACATGTTTCCTGTTGCCTTTAATCAGACGCAAGCATCAAGAAAAAAAATGTTTCTCATGAATTCACTCAACAGCAGCGCTCATCTATTTTCTATTATTCAGCTCCGGCATGCCGTGCTTGTCACCCCGGGTTTGTTGTTTGTTTGATCATTTTCTGTTCCTACACAAATATGTATTTTTCTTCCTCTTCTGTCTGTTTTATCTCCGGATATAATTCCACCACTTCTCGAACAACACATCTGAACTACGACCAAACAACCCGTACCGAACTCAAACCTAACTGAACGAAGCAAAGGTGAACCGTCGTGTACTTCACAGCTCATCGGAGAGCGCTCGGCGTTCTTCTCAAAGAGTCTTTGTTTGGCTGCAGATTCCAGTGACCTTGCATGGACACTGGGAGGGAGGGAGGAGGGAGAGACAAAGAAAAAGAGAGGGAGGTGGATACAAGAAGAGAGACGGAGAGAAAAGAGAGAGGGAGGGAGCTGAGGGCAAAAGAGGAGACGGGGGGAAGAGAAAATAAATAAAGCATGAGAGATAGAAGTGAGAGAGGGAAACAAAACTAAAGTCTGAGAGGTGTAGTGAAAGAGACGTAGATGAAAACAGACGAGCCAAAGCGGAAAGACAAATGAGAAAAGGCTGGAGAGGAACGAATGGACGTTTTGGCAATAAAGACGCAGACAACCAGAGACAGACAGAGAGAGATGGAAGGTGTGTGCGAGTGTGAATCTGGGAGTAAAAGAAAAAGTCTGAAAGTGCGTCCTTGTGTGTGAGAGCGAGTAAGACAGAGAGACAAGTGTTGGACAAAAGGCTTTTGTTGTGGAAGTGGCCATTTTGAATCTTCCCCTGGTTCCGGATGGCTCCACTTCACTGTGTCCCAGCCTAGTTGTTTGGCCTACTTTTCTCATTAAGTCTCCACTTACACGATGACAGCGTTTACTCGGCGGCGGCCTCCTCACTATTTATGGCAAACATCATTACGGTTCCTCCAGACGGGGAGCAGCGCGATGCCACACAGATGAAGAGAGTTTCCCCTCTCGAGGGCAGCACATGGAGCTCCAACATATTTGTAATCCGTGCTTATTTTAAATGCCTGTTAACTAGAAAAAGACTGTTGATATGTGCCAAGCATTTATCATCAGAGACTGATTTGACAGTTCTTCTAATGAAAAGACGCTCTGACATCCAGGTTTTGGCTGTTGAATACTTGATTCTGATTGGTCAACTATGGGATTCTACGATTAGTATAGAGCACCTCAGAGATGACGTATTATCGTGGGCCAACAGGAAGTTAGCATCACACTGGTTCCCTTGATTAATTTTAAGCGTAAATGCCATCGCCATGAGTAAAAAGCTAACGGAGCTGCTGTAAAGGCGGACGTGACACGCTCACTGTATCCCTTATTGGATCCATCTGTTTTATATGATTGTAAATTAAATATCTTGGATGGCTGGACAATACTGCTTGGATAAAAGATACACGTTGACTTAGACGGTGGGATTTTTAGGCAAACTTTCGAGGAAAAAAAAAGGAAGAATAAGTTATGAAAAGAATAACAGCATGAGGTCCATCGGCTCTGATCTGGTTCCACCTCATCGGGTGTCTAATATTTTGTGCATTCAGAGTATGAAGACACTGAACAATCCCTACTGTGACAAAATGTCTGCAGCATAATGAGGGTTAGATTAACGCACGCACCATCTTCTTCATACCTTCAGACTATGAATGAGGCATAACCTCACTTTGCGTGCACTGTCGGCACACACACATGAATACAAACTGCTGTGCAACACCTACACAGAAACAGGGCCGCATGCAGAGACCTCTGTCTTATTATACACTGAGTCACAACGCCCGGATTCATCGCCATTGATCTAAATCTTCCCGGTAGCCTCTGAGTCAGTCCTTTCAGCGAGTCATCTTATATCATTCATAAAGCTGCTTATTCCACTGAAGCGTTCCTAAAAATGAGATTCACCGTGTTATACAACTGTACCGTCTAGAGTTTGGATGCCTCACAACTCCATCGAACAGAAGCTTCGTGGACCATCTGTTCTGAAGTTAATCACCCGGTGAACCCCAATCACGCAGCAATGAAAACAAACTGAGACACACAGCGCTGGCTGTGATACGCTGGGCTGAAGATTCAGCTGGGATGAGTGTGAGTCAGGGAAAGGGCTTAATACTATGGGCCGTCTCTCCCTTGATGTTGCTCAAGCTAATTAAGCCTCGTACTGAGCTACTCAGGTCTGTTTGAAGTCTGCGAGAGGCTCGCTTTAATGGTCTGCTTTATGCAATTCTGTGTTTTCGCATTCAATTTGAACATGTTTACAACCCAGGGACCTCAGATTGTACGGACCAGAGCTCAGTGTAGAGACACCTACACATCCCCTGCTATGAGTGGATTTACTTTAGAGAACAACGTCGTCCTGAAAGTCACTACCTGCTGAAAAATAGACACAACACTGATATACATCATCATTTTGTGCTACCAGTTAAGAGTATGTGTGATTTTCTTTTCTGCTTTTTATTGTGCTGTATTCCACTCTAATAGAAATGTGCTTGACCAACAGTACATTGTTATGCCATCATGAAAGGGACACATTTCAAATATGTGTTGCTCATCACACATAACTGTGATTACAAGAGCGGTAGAGCTGGCTGTCGAGGACATTAAGCTCATTCCACAGGTGCACTCACTCAGAGGAAGCAGAGAGAGAAAATGTTTAAAAAAAAGTAGATGTGGTGGTGCACACTGCCCCCTACTGTTGACGGCATGTCATCACCACGTTCTGTCAAACCCCCCCCCCCCCCCCACACGGGCTACTGGGATAACTGATGTGGGAGCAGCGGGGTCGCTCGGTGCCACAGATGGAGACGTAAAAGGTTAACGGTGTCTTTGTGTGCTCGTCATGTGTTCAGGATCGGAGTGCTGTGTGCATACGCTGCCAACCAGAACCTGAGCTCTCAGGTGAAGAACATACGAAGGCTGGTCAACAGCAACATGAGGGACCTGCACACCTTCGCTAACGACACGCCAATGGTGAGAACCAGAGAGTCGTTCAATCTTTGTAGCCCCAACACAATGTTAAAGCGTCAATTAGACAGCAATTACTTTGCTGATTATGGGAAAGGATAGCTACTAGTTATGGACATTTTAGCGAATGTAGAAATGTGGGTAAAGCATGAAAAAAGGGTTCAGTCATGGTGGAATGAAAAGCTCAAATCTACTCAAACAAGAAGAGTTGTTTCAGACTAATACTGTTTCTAGTCATGCCTCATTTATGTTTTTCAATGTGGGAAAAGAGAGAATCTTCTCTCATTCCATTCGATTTTAGGAGCCCAGGTTTTAACTCTCACTTTACTTTACGGAGAACAAACTGTTTGTGAAGACCAGTTTTATATTTTGTCATTTTCTCCATTACATTTTGAGGAACAACATGAAACTGTGCTGTACTACGACAAGACGAATATACTGATTTTCATCTGCTTCTGTTTGCTTCTCTCCGCTCGGCTCTGTTGTGTTTCCTGTTTGCAGCAAATTGATTACCTAATATCCCAATACGCCACCGCCAAGAACAAAGTCATCTACGACCTAGATAGTAAGTAGACCTCCTCTGTGCCTCTGATAGTGAAGTAAGTGGACAGAAACGATTCACTGGGTTCCTGCTGTGGTCGTATATCATGCTTATTATCCGGAATCACTGGGTCTACTTTTCCTCGACTTGTTTTCACAACACATTTGTGACATAACTGGGCCTAGATAGCTACAGCCGGGACTGTTATAGAGGATCCCTTGTGTATTCGTCCTACTTTTGAGACAGCGCTGCAGGCAGCTCGTTCCTGAAAGTTAAACACCTGCAGAAGCAGCAAACACAATAAAGAAAGGGATCTGATGCTGTGTTCTCTACAGATATAGGTCCATTATTGGGTGGAAGGATACACGATGAGTTGGATAAGGAGGTCCGTCCTGCCTTGGACAGAGTGCTCAATATGGCTGGAGGTACGTCTGCGTATTTCTTTTCATTTCCTCTTCAGATACGATATGATCCAGTTATTGTAAGCTGCTACTGAACGCAGGTTACAGCTGTCGGCGAGTTAATAAAAGCTGTGAGTTGTAATTATCATTCAGATTCTTTTTTTAACCTTTATATTCTATGCTTTTCTTTATGAAGTGAAAATCGAGAGAGCCATCAAAGGTAACAGTACCTCAGTAACTGGACACCGTCCCTCAATCCTTTGACCCCTACTCTGTTCCCTTGTGATCTTCCCTGAGTACTTGGACCTATCCGAGCGTCTTAAATGAACAACAACCAATCAATGTATTAAAACTGCACTACGCAACATCTGACTCTGGTGACGACACAGAAATGATGTGAAGTGATATCAGTTAAGTTCTTGAACTTAAAGCTCTGCATCATAGAGACTGTGAAAGAAAATCTTGCCTAGTGCAATTTTAAGTTAACCAGATGTTGCCAAAACCCCAACGTAACATCAGCCTGCACCTGGACATCTCCCTGCTTCTCCACGTGTGTTTTCCTTCTGTGAAGTGAGCATAAACATGTGTGTTCTTTTGTGACCAATCATATTACAAATTACAGCACACTCACATGTAAGTCAATCAACGATTTGAATATTTCACTATGTAGGTATCGTCTTTTTTTAAGTTGCTTTATTCAACAAGCAGCTGTATATGGATGTAACACTACATGGAATATACAGTTCAGGTGGTTAAACTGCCTGAGCACAGATGAGTGTAAATACAGTTTGTGTTCTTAATGTTTGTGTACTATTGTGTTCCTACTGGGGCTGAGCCGAGCAGCCAGAGGATCTTATCATCCCGTACGAATACTGTTTTATCAGATGCTAAAGATACGGGAGAGTCATAATAGGAAAAAACATCCATCCCGATTGAACTCCCTCCAGTACGACTAAGAGTTTAGTTTCCTCTCCTGCCCTCTTGCATCTTTTATATGTTCCAAGGATGCCGGTGTTTCTGCATTCTTTATCCTGTTTAATTTTAAACGGCTGCTGCGGGCTACTCTGTGATCGTTAACTAACCGTGGATCACTTGGGATGCATTCAAATGCTTGGGAGAGCGTTAGTTACTGACAGCGACCGTCTTTAAGAGAGGAAGCAAAGTCAAGAGTCCAATTTCAGATGCTGGAGAACAGCGGATCTGAGCCTCTGTGTGGTAAACTCTGCTCAGGCCCGGTCCGGACAAAGAGTGCAAACTTTGTTTCATGTACGAGTGCTTTTGTGTAACATGAGCCACTTTCATACAGACTGTCCCCAACTGTGGATGTTGATATTAAAAGCCAATTTTTTTTGTTAAATTGTAAAACAGAAATGTATTTGCCCCAGAAACATTGTCAAAAAAGTTATTTTACTGCTCTGAATAGGAGAGTGCGTTTATATACTTCCTGTTTTAACAATTCCACATGATTTCTCAGAACAGAACTAAAAGATTTAAATAAAATATTCATTATTCATTTTGCAGCAAAGCTACGCAATCTGAGGCTCATGGGGGAAAAAAAACGCCTTTCCGTACAACTCATTCAATATACATTCTACCTCAAAATATAGGTTAGCTAATGAGAAAAGTTGATTTATTGTTCAATGTAGTGGAGTAGGTAAGATATCAAAAAACTGCTCGACCTAAATTAAATGTTGCAAGAACAAGTTTACAACGGAAACAATGGAAATTGTTTCACTCCATTGTTCTACTTTTTCAGAAGGAAAATTGTGTTCCGAGAGAGTTTTGATGGTTTTCCCCTCATGATGAACACACGTTCAATCTCATCTCTGCTCTCTTTCTAATCAGCCATGCGAGAAACCAAGGAGGCCCTTGAGAATGTCAATGTGGGTCTGGAGGTCCTCCAGGAAGGCACGGGGAAGCTCAACTTCAACCTGAGTCTGGTCCGGACCAGTATCAACCGGACCCTCAACGACCCGGGCTGCCACGACGAGGAGTCAGACGCCACCTCCGCCCAGCTGTGCCGCAACATCCGCCAGTCACTGTCCCAGCTGCAGATCGGCGCCAACTATACACGGGTACGAAACTGACTGCAAATGGGATTCAAGTTCACTTACATGTGTCCCACTTTTTACTACGTGGCTGCTTAACTATTGTAATTTATCTCCTTTATGAAGACGACGTTCTCAGCTGCTTATCTGATAACTTAGTACTGAATCGTTGAGGGTGTCCCAAAACACTGACATGGCATTAATGAATGTTTATCACCGCGTGTGTGTGTTTATCAATGTTTCACTGTCTGTTTACATTTTAGCTGCCCAAGGTGAACGCTCAGCTGAAAAAGATGAACGACGTTTTGAGAACGGACCTCAGTGCTATCATCCAGACGGTGAGCCAGGACTATAAATCTATGAATCATATCTAATGGGAGTTATTTTACTTTCGGTGCCTTGTCTACTTGCCATTTTATATCGATCTAGATTAAAAAGATTCACCCTAAAAATGGACCCAGAAGCTCCATGTCCCAACACTTTGTCCTTTTCCTCTCACAGGGCTACGCCTCTTTAAACGACACGCCACATATGGTGGTGGAACAGACCAGAAGTCTTGTGGAGAGTAAGTGACATTTTACACAACTAAAAACCTTCCTTCTGAAAGCAAACGAAAACATTCATGTAACAATTCCTGCTTTGTGTTTTAATACACACATTGATTACAAGAACTACTGGTTTTTACTCTTTTAAGCTCACCATATGTCGCTTTTATCATTCTGCCTTGTGAGTTTGAGCAAGACTAAGTAGATTTCAAGTTTGAATCTGCACTTAGATTTCAGTGTCAAATTCTATCAAACTTAAAAAGTATAACGTTTGCCATCTTTAAATCGAGTAGTGAGGTTTTTCCTGCTGCAGCTACAGGCTTTACTCGGGCCATTTATTCAAACTGATGGATTGATGGATTGATCCGTCTCTCAGGTGTACAGAGTCTGGTGGACGGCATTGGCAATAACATCAGCAGCTTTTCCAAGGTATTCCCTGTCCAGAGCTCCCTGTCCAACTTCATTATCTTCATTAGCCATGCCCACGCCAAGATTGAGGACTACTACCCTGAAATAGACAAGATGGACTTCTACAGGTAAACAAACCTCCTAAAAAAAAGAAGAAAGAAATAAACAAGCGATACCTATAAACTGTAAATACTGTAATAAGTCCACCATCTTGATGACACCACCTTCAGTGAAAGCTCTAATTCCATAGCTTTGCCTGCTGCCTACAGGTGGATCGGCTGCATTGCTCTTTGCTGCATGGTGGTCCTCGTCCTGGCCTTCAACTACCTGGGCCTGCTGTGTGGCACGCTGGGATACGACAAGCACGCCTCACCTACGACGCGAGGCTGCATCTCCAACACGGGAGGAACGATGCTCATGGCGTGAGTCAACTCTCCACTGTTTACAGATTTAAAACTGACGATGGTGTTGCCATAAAAAAAAGGGTTTGAAGTAAATTTGATGATGCTCGCACGGCACACATTACCACAAGTATTTGAGTACTACTTGTTCAAGTGCTAAAGACCAGAGCATATAATCACAATCATTTAAAATAGGAGCATTAAAGACACAACATGCAGAACCCGTCTCTAAAAGAAGAATAACTTGTTCACAAAACATAACATTTGATGGCAAAATGGTATCTTATTTGGGATTTTAAGGGCCTCATACAAAAGGCAACAACTTTTCTTGAGTTTTGATCATTTGAAAACCATCAATGGATCTTTTAAATGTCATGATTTTTGTTCCATCTAATTTGAGTTACAGATCCAAAGTAATCCTTGTAGTTCACCTCTTCCTCCACCTCCCCCCATTCCACTGCTGCTACCCTTCCGTCTTTTATTGTTCTCTACGTGTTATCTGTACCTGAGGGCCTGTGCGTCGTTCTCCACAGCGGCGTTGGGTTTACCGTCATCTTCTCGTGGGTGCTGATGGGAATGGTGACCACCATCTTCCTGGCTGGAGGAAACATGGAGAAACTGTTTTGTGAACCCTTCCACACCAAAGAAGTCTTCAAGGCAAGTTCATGGCCTTGAAGTACACTTGTCTTGAATTGAATTAGGCCACATTTGATCACATGGTCCCACTTGCTTCCCATGAGGATCTCACATCACACATCCTCTTTCCCTTCTCTGATCCTCCAGGTTGTGGACACCCCGTATCTGGTCAACCCAGACTGGAAGAACTTCATCCCTGGCTACATGTACAACGACTCCGACCTGGAGCTGACGGCAGAGAACTTGTACAGGCAAAGAAAACTCATTTTTTATGTATTTAGGTGACAGTGGTACGCCTGCCACCTTTCAGAAGTACTGCACGTCTGTCTTCTCTACATTTTACTGAATGGGTTCTGCAGCAGGACAAGACATTTATCCAATAACAGGCTGTAGAATTTGAATAATTTTTGTTTTGGCGCAGGCGTTGGGTCAGGCATCAAGAGTCTGAATATTTTATTACCATTGATAGGGATGCAAATGAGAGCGAGGGTTTCTATTGACCTTGAGAAGCTAATTAGCATGATTTTCCGACTATCTGTGCTGCTTTCTCTTCAGCCTCTTTCTCGGTGGTTACATCAGCTTTCATCATCTCCTTCCAGTGAGAAGCTGCATATCCTCAGTAACATGCATTCATTATATTTCCAAATAGAGCAGCGCTGCTTCAACAGGTCTTTGCCCATTAAAACGCAAGCAGTGCTAATACTGTGTACATTGTCTGAGTCTATATGTTATGTAGCTGGCTAGAAATTACAGTGGAATTAGCAAATATTCCAGTCTTTTGAGGAATATTACACTGTTCTCCATGAGGGAACGTCGTGTACTTCCAGTCAATTTCACTTGATGGCAGCAAATATTTTCACTCTGCAACTTTTAAGTTGACTTTTTCTCTGCTGTACCTCTTTGTATGTGCTCGTATGTGTGTCTTTCTCAGTAATTGCAAAGAGAACAAAGGCATCTACTCGGCCATGCGTCTGGACAAAGTCTTCAACATCTCCTTGTTCCTGAACACTACAGTGGTCAGTAAACTCAAGACACACCATTGGTAGCATTCTGTCACATGTTGTAGGGTCGATATGAGTGTCTTTGTATTGATTTATTCCTTATATGATGGATATTAGACTCGGTCATTGTACTATTATCTCACTAAAATGGTGTGTTTAAAGTAAGCTCTCTGTTAAGGAGCTCCGCGTGGTACTTTAGCTGTAAACTCCTCTCTCGTAATCTCTCATAAAAATACTATTATGGACAGTTAATATACAATAAATCAATGCAATGTACTAAATCCTCAAACAAGTGTTAGAATAAACGTAGTATGCAATTTGGACATGCAGCTCTAGAAGCTACAGGCGGCGGAGTGTCTGGAGATTTCCATCCTTGGCTGCAGCGTCTAATTAGCATTACCTAATGATTTCTTTTTTGCCAAAACAAAGTCTGTGCTGACGGCTGATAGCTTTAACGTGCCTCAGCCCTTACTCGGTGTATGCCTGAGACGTTACACTGATGTAAGTTTCTGTTTCTTCTTGGCCCTGAGCCAGCCCCGCCTGCCTGCCTGAGACGTTCAGTACTTTTCTGCCAAGTTGGCAAGGATGTATTGGCTCCTTTAAGCCAACAGCTGATATGTCCAATGCTGCATCTGTTTCAGCACACTAGTCATTTGTCTTCATTTAGCGCCTGCACATGTTTTAAGTTTCTAAGAATGTGACACCCTACCCTACCTGCCAGAATTTTTGCAATATATATATACATATTAAGAGTTATCACCTGTATAAGCTATGGTAATACATCTTAAAAAAAGATGAGGCTATCTTAAACCATTCAACAAAAGGGACCATTTTATTGGATTTTTTATATCAGAATATTTTCAAATAGTAAAAGCTTGTCTACTCCACATCTATATGTCCCCTTCTTTTAGTCTGAGTAACACAGTACATTTCATTCCCATGCTGAAATATGGCTCTCTATCAGCTCACTGTGAAAATAAGGATATTGGACTAAAGCTGAGATTGCAATTGACCGGAGTTGTCATGCATAATTTCAGACCCACAGAAGGATCATGTTATCTTGGTCTTTGTGAGAAACCTTTTGATTTGAGTATACACACACATATACATCATCTTACAGTGCTTACCAGACATTCTTGGTCGGTTAGAGGCTCCATGAGTAATTCCTTTGGTCCATTTGTGTTGTATTTCCCCTCAGGGTTGAAGTCTTTAGACAGAATCCATATATTTTGACCAATCCATGTGCTGGTAGAAGGCTGTCTTTGTAGAAGTCAATAGGACACATCACCTGCAAGGACAGAGACATATTAGGTACAGAAAAACATTTACAAGTACTGCCAATAAGTACAATTTTGACATAATTGTACTACAATTGAGCATTTCCATTTTATCCTTTATACTACTCCACATTTCAGAAGTGAAATAATTTACTTTTTATTCCATGTCTATTTCACACTTATTGTAACCATTTACATATAAAAACATATGATGCAGTACTATACTACTAATCCACAGTGGTACACAAAATACCTAGAAGTTTCAACATTAAAATGCTCTTACATGTATTCATTAGTGATAAAAACTGAATATTTTATTATTCTGTCAAGGGGAAATCAAATTGTATATCAAATATCATAGAACTTTGACAGGAGCCATTTTGCATGATGACTTTTACTTTTGATACTTTAAGTACATTTTGACAATACTTCTGTACTTTTAATTCAGTAACTTTATCTTGTTACTTCTCTTAGTTACTTTTACTTGCAAAGGAGTATTTTTGGACTATGGTATGTTAGTTAACTAAAAGTTCTTCTCACAAGAGTTGTAGTTATCTCTCCCATAACATCACCAAACCGGCCACAGAGCTTGCGGCTAACACCAGCCTTTAACTAGCTAGCTGACGCTGTTGAGCTGCGTTAGCTTACGGCTAATGTTGCGCTAATGGTTATTAGCTAACGGAGCGTTTCCTGTTCTGACCAAACCACGCCCCCTCATTACCGGAGCTAACCGCTAAACTAGCTCGTTATTTGTTTAAGATAATAATACAGTCCAAGATTTTAAGTTATTAGATAGTGATTAGATTTCACATGACTGTCAAAATCATTTTAATAATCAATGGTTTGACTTGAATCATAATTCACTTACTACAGCCGTTGAGCACACCTGGTGAATAACGTCCCTAGCCACGGGCCACGGAGTCGTAGCGCAATGAATTGATTGGTTGATCATCGGGCAGCAGCTAGGCTGATTGGTCAAAGTTCATCCAATCAGATTCCATGCAACCGAGAACTGTAAACGACGTCAATGTTGAATATATCAATTTCCCTGTTAGGATTTAAATTACACGAAATCAGCTTAAATCTCCAGATTCATACATTTGTTTGTGACTTATTTAGATTTAATAATAACAATAATACATTTAGTGTTACCAGTAAAGCAATATGCTTCACAATACTGTCATTGGATTCAAGATTTCTGGAGCTAATCTGAAACTTTTATAAACTTTAACTTTATTAATGTCATCGTTCTGAAAGATTTTACTTGTTATAAAAAACAATTTCTATCCCCAGCACAATAACCTATTATGTTGTAGATTGTTTTATCCTTTGGGAAAATCCGACCCATAGAACAAACAACTACATTGCCAACATTTTTTGAAGAGTTAAAGAGTTTTCTTTATAGTGCCTCAAAAAAGCATACGTTTTCTTTTTTTTGCTGGTGAAATTGCACATTACTATTCAAGACATCCCTTGTGAAAAAATCATATGTCGCTCTAAGAGTATGGCTTTCAGAACCAATATAATAAAAAGCGAACAAACAATAATACAAAGTTCTTTATAGTTATTGACACATAAACTGGGAGCTGTTGTAGAAATATTCTGCCCAGTGGGAATAGTTTGCTCTGTCTTGGTTTAATAGAGAAATGTGAGCTTTGCATTCCAATTTGTTTATTTGCACAGCAATTTTCCACAACGCAATACAAAGTGCTTCACATAAGACATAAAAGGCATTAAGACACAATATAAATGAAAGAAATTACTAAAGGAAAGGATTGTGTGAAGAAATGCAATCAAACGGACCGCAAACAATTTACAGTAGAAACAAGGAGAAACTCTTCACGCAAACATAAAGAAACACCATTCTAGTGGGATATGTGAACTTTCATCCAACCCACATCCGTGGCAAAATTTGTTTTGCATTTTTGTTGGCCTTTCATTATGTTAACAATGTTTATGTGTTCGCACCGCAGTTCAGTTTAAACTGTGACTCACCAAGCTTTTCTAAAAGGCATACATAGAGGTAGAAACCTCGGTTATGTTTTCGGTTTACGACTGTTTGAGAATCAACACAAACTGTAAAAAACTTCTAGCTTCCTTTTAAAGCTTTAGTATTTAGATCAACAATCAAAATGTCATGTTTTACCTGCAGGCTTCATCCAACCTGCTGCTGTACCTTTGTGTGTTTACAGTTTACGAAGGATGTGGTGAGTCAGCTGGACAGCGTCAAGATCGACCTGAGGGGAATAATCCTGTTAGAGGCAGAGGGGAAGCAGAACCTCCTGGATTTCTCTGAAGCAGGGCTGTCAGAAATCAACTACGCAGACTACCTGGAAGAGGTGACACGCAATACATCACATAACCGATACCTGCTTGTTTATATTTGGGATTTGCATGTTCACTGTTCACTGCTGCATAACAATTTCCCTCGGGATAAATAAAGTTCTATCTCATCTATTCGGAAACAAACAAACTGAATGAGGAGGCCCGTAAGTGTGAAGGGGACACACAAGCACAAACAAGACACACTAAAAATATGCATGAATGAAACAGAACTTAAAAGAGACAAACAGGCACAAATACAGATTTAGAAACTGAAGGAACATGCTGAAAAAACACATAAACCACAAGGAAAAAAAACACGTATTCACAGTAACTGATGATCAAACTGATTTCAATATTTCAAAATAAAAGTCTAATACATTTTTGTGATACTTTACTATGAAATGCAGATATGCAGTGGTGGAAGAAGTATTCAGATATTCACTTACGGAAGACAAAGTAGCACTACCACACTGTGAAAATACACCATTACAAGTAAAAGTCCTGCTAGTATTATCAGCAAAATATACTTATACTATCCACCAAAAGTAAAAGTACTCAATATTTTTTTTAAATGACCCCTGAGTGTTTTATTTTGCATGGTTTTATTATTGTTACTGATGCAATTAGCAAAGTAAAATATAAAAAAGTACAATTTTTCCCTCTGAATCCCTCTAAAAGTACAAAGTAGCGTGAAATGGAAATATTCAAGTGCAGGTACCTTGAATTTGTACTAAGATACAGTACTTGAGTAAACGTACATTCCACCACTGGCTTTATGACATCAGTACATCAGACATCAGTGTAAACATTGATAAGAGGGTGTTCTATACATATACTAATATTATTGTATGACATGTGTACTTTATTGGCGTGTTACCAGACACAGCTTGGCCAAACAGCCTCCTGCTTGGCTGTCAGTTAACATACAGCAGACAGCCATGCTTCACCTAACAGGAGCTGCGACGTGACACAGTACGCCGCGTTCTGTTGAGGATCACTGAAGCCCGATTACACAAAAAGTATTCCTGCCAAGGCAAAGAGTGTGTGGGAACAAGTCGGCACATGGCATTCCCCGTCTCCTACAACACTACCTGTCAGGTTCACTTAGATTCATTTCCTGAGAAAAAAAAAAAAAGCTTTGAGGACTCCATTCAAGTGCACCACCTGTCCAGATACACAACTCACTCTCCGAAAGTCAGCATGAGAGGTTTTAGGCCAAACAAATGTTAGATAACAGTATGAATGTCAGAGGAAAGTCTGGTACAAGTATATCACAGAAAGCACCCAAACAAGTATACAGGTTTGAGGTTTCTAATCACTTTCTTAATAACTTTTATTTAAGATCTGCAGCTAAAAACACTGATTTGTTCTTGAGCAACATTTAAGTGACTTCTATCTACCTGGCAGCTTTACAGAATTGATGAAATGGATTATATTTCTTTGTTATTTAGATAATAAATATCTATTCTTTATTAAAATGAAATTGTTGAAGTCTCTTCTTAAGAAAATGCTGGAGGAATATGCACTGACGTGGTTTTAAAATGTACTGCTGTTTTAAATACAGCATATTTGTATTTTTCTTTAAATTATTGTATTTTCAAGGTGCAGTGGGATCTTTATTTTAAACGTAAAAGCAACACAATGAACGAAAATGAAAGGAACTGCTTTGTAATTATGTAGCTAGTAATTATGGATGATAGTCATTAAAACAATTACACTTAACCTGTGTGCTTTGCCCTCAAAATTACCACTGAGAGAAGAATGTTGTCATGATTTATTTTTCTCTTTAAACACGACTTATCTTCAGGTCAACAAAGGAGTCACTGTGATGGACCTGCTCTCATTTGCCAGAGAGCTGGAGGCCCAGACAGACCTCATGGTAAGAACACCTTGGTGTCGTTCCGGCTGATTTACAAACATCCCATGTGCTGTTTCACAGCGTTTCCTTAGTTCACAGACACATAATTAGATTTACCTATTTATTCACAGTGCCATGGGGGCACATTTGTATGTCTTTAGTCTCTGAGCTCGGTGTTATAATCTAAAACATAACAGCTCTGCCTACATAGAGACAGTCTTCATGCCTTCAGGGGGTTTCAGGAAGGTAACAACACATTCATTCGCCTCAAAATGGCGAGTCCTGCAGTATCCTCCAGAAGGACGGAGAAGGACGAGACTACACACAGGAAGAACTGCAAACATTGATTAGTATTTACAGCAGGGGAAACAATACATAACGTCTCTGACCTGACTTGAATTGTAGTTTATCGGCTCAAAATGTCCTCTGCCTGTGTGCGTTTTCAGCCCAGAGGCGGTCTGCAGACCGCTCTGAAAGGCCACGCCGGCACTCTGCGGCAGATCCACACTCAACAGATCATCTCCATGGAGCAGGCCATGGTAATGCCCCACTGTGTGTCTCTGTGTTTTCAGTCCAGATATTCATGCCTGGCTCGGTGGCTGTCTTGGTTTTTGGTTAGATCTGGAAACATCCACCCTAAAT
The DNA here is from genome assembly GCF_910591455.1 of Pholis gunnellus. Taxonomy (NCBI): domain Eukaryota; kingdom Metazoa; phylum Chordata; class Actinopteri; order Perciformes; family Pholidae; genus Pholis; species Pholis gunnellus. Next base: position 22,126,654 of record NC_136537.1, read on the forward strand.
CACTTAAAACTACGTAAAAATAGCAACGTATGTGCTTTGCATTCATTTGGTTATCCGTTGTTTTTGACTGGGATTCATTGAACTAATGTGACATCAGGATAATGACAAACATTTTGTCAGCGTAGACGAGGAATAAACCAACTTTCTCATCCAGACAAAAGACCTCAAAAGACCGGAGTGCGATGCAGCCGCAGGGCACGATGTGTCTGCGACTGAACCGAGGGATGATTTTTGTTGGGAAACATTTACAGCCCTTCTTCTATTTTGGCTGCAAGTGCAAGTGGATGCAGTACATCGTCACCTCTTCTTGGCTGGAGGGGTTGCTTAGAGGCACTCTGGGAAATGTAGGCAAATAAATAAACTTCATACTATGAAGCCGGTTGAGGGAAAAGACACGACAGAAACAACCAAAACAAATGTGTGCAAAAGTGGATTTTCCCTTTAAGGGTAAATTGTCAACGCACTTACTGTATATACATGTTTTTAAATATATATACTGTATATAGTATGTTAGATTAAGGTTATTTTATTAGTTGTGTCAAAATAGATTTTTTCAGCTGCACTAATCAATATGTTATCCTTGTGCTAATGCTTAAGAGAAGAACGGTATCATCCTTGACGGGGAAAACATATTTCGGTGTTTCATTTATTATGATCAAAAGCAGCGTGTTTTTGACCCTCGGGGCTGTGTCATCCAACATCATGTCTGGGAAGAACAACATGAATATTCAGTTTTATTTTCTCTGTCAAAGGCAATATAATAACACCACGGAATTACAGCTACTGGCAATTCAGACAGACATTGATGCACTTCACAGCTTTTACAACAGCTTTTTTATGTTTTTCTTTTTCCACTTTCAACTCCAAGAAATATGTTAGAGCGAGGGTAAGCTGTGTTTCCATTCTGTGTATTTAGTGTCCCCGTACATATTTTGGAACACTTAGAGAGATATTGCATCTCTCTGATGACATATATTAATCTGAGATAATATATCTCATTTTGGGTAGTATTGTTGGATATTGTGTGTGTGTGTGTGTGTTCTTGTAGTTAAATTGATATAAAAGTCACATACTGAGTGGTGTTCAACATGAAGGGTTTTGTACCGAAATATTACAAAATATCCACTTTGAGAGAAGAAGTTTCAGGTATTCATTCAGTAACAGCTCTGTCCTCTCCATCATCTGTGGCAAAATCAAGGAAAAGGTGAATCATTTCTTTCTTTGCATTGTGGATATTTAATTTTGGAACAAAATTCTTCAGCATGCCTGTACTTAAAGCAGAATATTGTTCATCTAGAGTGGGTTTTGTTCTTGCCTGGTCTCCTTCTGTGTGTCACTGGCGTATTATGACCCCTGACTGTATCTCTTGACCTTTTGGGATTTCTGCAGTTAATTTGTCCTCTTAATTTTCCTTTTAAAGAGTGCGTTGAACCAGAGTATGAGGTTCCTGGAAAGAACAGCCACAGACCTGCCAGTAAGTGAACCAGCACCGTCTGTCTCAATCCCACATGCAGCATTAGATTTGAGCTCAAACTAAATCTCTAATTTTCTTCTCCGCAGAACAAAGTTTTAGCAGTTCTTGATGCTATTGAAGCTGCCCAGTACCTCATCTCCCACAATGCAACACAGTTAATCAATCGGGTAACTCAAGGACCACTTGATTCTAATTTATAGACCGTTGCAACAGCTTGGGTCCACGTCTACTTCCTGTCAGCTGATATCATTCACACCCACAGCAACAGGAAGTAAACTGGGACGCATTTAGAATCTTACCTGTAAAACGATCTGTAACTCACATTACGTCTCAATCTTTCGCAGGAAACGGGAAAATACACAGCGACCATTGTTGGCTACTTCCATCAATACATAGAATGGGTCAAAACATCAGTAAGTGTTTGTGTGTTCATTTGTTACCTCGCTTCAGTGTAGTACCTGGCCACATCCAGACAGGTAGGGAGCAACATATCACCTCTATACTGGGTCCGCACAATCTTAATTTGGATGCTGATCCTGTTCGACTGCCCCACCTCCCTGCTGGATTAGCACACTTTCTGTTGCAGACTCCTGGTGGTGGAGAGGAAAGAACTAAAATATGAGCAGTTTTCTCGTTTCTGACACTTTGGATTTAATCTGATAAACAAACTTACACAGACCTTCTGTTCCTTCAGCGTGACTGAGTTTTGACTTGTGTTCAGTCCAATGTTGGTTTTTAGTCAAATCCAAACACTGGTGGTACACAAAGAGTTAAGTACTGGCCGTACCTTTACATGTTGCATAAGTTTTGGAGAAAATATAAAGAAGACAGATATAGCAATTACAACCACTATAAATTTGAGGAATTTGACTTGTGGCTCATTGGTTTCTGTAGTTAACTTAAGGAATTCAAAACAAAGTAAAAAAACAAACAAAGCCTGAATCTGTTTTAGTGATGTCAGAGCTGTCAATAGAACATTTTTATTTCGATCACAATGTTTTTGTTGTTTTCCGAGAACGCTTAAAGTACAAGGATCTATTGTGCAGCACAGTGACACAACAGGCTCCCACGTTATTAAGCAGCAAACAGAATTTAACATACAGAATAAGAGTTTAATGTATTTCTCTCTCTCTCTCTGCAGTTGGCGATGGAGGTCGCACCATGCAAGCCCTTCAGCAACATGCTGGACACGGCGGAGATCATTACGTGCAGTTTCTTGGTCGACTCCATGGTAATGATATCAGGGATTGTAGGAAAACAAACCCTGTTTAAACATGAGCAGAAATATGTATTAAAAGGCTATGGTGGTATGTAATATGTAATTTACAATCACAAAAGACAAATAAAAGTACTGAATTATCTCAATTGATCACTAGGAAGTAGGGAATATTTGGCATATTCGCTGGAGGAATAACTTCCGTTATTAATAGATTATACAAATACTTGTATCAATGTGTATCAATATTCAGTTCATCGACAAATCAATGAATGGACTAATCATTTGAGCTTTAACTTGTTTGTTCTCCACAGAACACCTTCTGGATGGGCCTGGGCTGCAGCACTCTGTTCCTGCTCCCCAGCATCATCCTCGCAGTGAAACTAGCCAAGTTCTACCGCAGGATGGACACAGAGGATGTGTACGATGAGTGAGTACTTGTACTTGTTATTCTACTACATATATACATTTATTGTATAGCTTATTCTTTGTAAAACGAGATATAATTACAGTCTGTAGTCATTACAATCCATATTTTATACACTGTTGATGGTTGCAGGACCTCCTTTAACTACAGCTTCTTATTTTCTCCTCTCTTTCTGAAGTAGTATCTCCCTATAGGCTGAAAATCTTTTTTTTTCAGTTTGTAAATTGCTAATTTACTTCCTAACACGTACATAATTTGAATATTATTTGATAACATTGAGATTATTTTAATTTCAATAAGAAGCATCTTAATTTCAGATTAAATAACTATTTTAAGGTATTTCTGGTCACAGTAGCTCTTCTGGTTTATTGTTGATTTGTGGTCTTTATCCTTCTTCTCTTCCTTGTAGTTCCTCTGTTTCTGGGACTTGGCATTTTACTTTGTGATAACCATTTCTACTATTTCCATCTTCCATATCTGTATTTTTTTGGTTACATTCCTCTCTGTCAAGCACTTGGCACTTTACAAAGAAACATTGACGCATCTGTCAATCTCTATTTCTCCTTCATGGACCCTTTGTCCACTAAATCACGGCTTTACAACACAAATACAACGTATTGTCTCCATCAGTGGCGTCTGTCGTCATGTGATCTGTGCTGGGTTACAACTCTATGGTGCATTTCTATCGCTGGACATTTTCAATAACATTTTTATGTTGGCTTTTTGTTTTGTGTGTATCTTTATAGCATTGAGACAATTCCCATGAAAACGTAAGACATTCAATCCACCTCCTCTCTCCTCTTCAACTTCTATCACTCTGTGCTTTTCTCTGGATCTTGTACATAGACTTGTTTACTAAATGATTGGTGCTGGTTTACGTTTTTGCTCTTATGGGTGGATGCTGTGGCTTCTTGTCGTGTGCTACCTTTGAAAAGTGCCCCTTACCTTTCATGAAGGGCTCTTGCAATCATTATCTTACAAGTCCACCTGTCTTTTGTAAGTCATAATGTAAATAAAACACTATGGTTTATACTCAAAACAATATTTATCTCTTAACATTCTTGACAAGTTTGACTACTCAAAAAGAAAGCATTTATACTCGAAAACCAAAAAATCAGCATGTCTCCCACATTACACCTTTCATCCCCTTGTTTGTATACGATATTTTGTTTTCAGTATGGAAATTGGTAATAATGGTTATCATAGTGAGAGCCAACAAGGTATCCCAAACCCTATGATGACAAGGTAAACATATATATCATAATCCTGTTACTGCATGTTATGGGAGGAGGTGGAGGCATGCTATGGGACGGGGGCTTGTTCACCTGCAAAATGACGACGCCGAACAGTGCATGCCTTTGAAGGAGTCGATTCATTGCACACGGACGCACGGACACACACACACACACACACACACTATGAAGACCAGCCAATTGAATGATAACAAGTAATGGTAGCTTTTATTTTAAGGTATCGGATATGACAGATTGTGTTTTTCGAGTCAAAAAGTACTTTTGGTCAAGAAATTTCAGAGAATAGTTTGAAATCTTCTTTGATCGTCAAATACCGACGCTTGGTCAGTGGCCCTACACGTCACACTATTTGCCCCTTCAGCATTTTTGGACTTGTCAAGGACGGCGTGTTCTGATCATTACATAAAATAAACTTCCAACGTAGGTACGTTTTTAGGTTTACTTACAAAACAAAACTACCCGATTAGGCCTAGGAAAAGATGGTGGTTTTAGTTAAAGTAAGTACATCATGTAAAATAAATATGCTTCTAAGATTAGTAAGTCCGTGTTAATTGGTTTTGACACACAATAAGCAAGCTGCAGTCAAAAAGTCTGCGTTTGTTTGACCCGTTTCCTCAATCTTTCTACGACATCAGTTGCTCAGAGCGTGTAATAATGACGCTGATGGATCTACATCGAGTTAGCTGAAAGCCCGCTGCATGTTGAGGGTAACTCGATGCGTCGGTTTCAGACGCAGAGGGTCACTGACTAAGCCACGGTACCGGCCGCGTTGGGAGTGAGAACGGGTTGGTGTTTGAGAGAATTAGATGAAAAGATTGGTACCACTCTCATGTTTGTGTGTTAAGAGTATGGAGTTAGAGTTAGCAGGTGATGAGTTTACCGTGAAGACTGGTGTGATTTACTTTTGTAAACTCTTTCATCAGTCCGTCTCAGTCCGCCTACGATTGCTTCTCTCCGTCTTCCTGCCAGATGTTCTGCTGTGTGGTTTTTGGGGGATCTGTTTGACTAAACTACTGCATGTTCTGTGTGTGCACGTGAATGAAAAATCATCCTGTTTCTTCTCATTTAGAGTCAGCCAAAGTCCGTCGAATGTACACCTGATCATTTTGTTCAGAGAGAGGCAAGCATGCAAAGCTTTGGTGTGACGCTGCGAATGCTGCTCCTTTGATTTTCTTCTTAATCTAACAACACGTCTAACTGCATGTTACGTATTTTTTAAGTTGCATTTGGACGAGGATGCGTTTGGGCAGACGACCTACTGTAACAGAAGAAGAGAGCAAAACAGCTAGATCAGACATCTTTGCTTCCACAATTATCCTCTTTTAAACCAATTGAACTTGTCTTTCACATGACTGGAGTATCATTCCAAAAGGAGCGATCCAGTTTTTGAGTGAATGCTGAAAAATACAAAACCCAAAGCTAAAAAAGACAATTACCATTTTGTAGTATTTTCTTGTAACAGAGAACATTTTCAAAGACCTTTTATCTTCTATGTTTTTCGAGAAATTGATAGAAGTTCACAACAAAATCACTGTCCAAAAACCCAGCATGCTTTTTAATTAAAGGGGCAATGAGTAATTTATGACCTCATTTATCAACAAACAATAGCTACTGAAACACTGACACCTCGCCCTCCAGTTTCTTTTCAAACCATATTATTTACAAAACAGGAGTGTTTGAATTAAGATTTCAGAGAAATCTCTGAACCTGGTGAAATAACCCCCAACTAATACAAACATTATCGTGTGCTTTCAGACGGTATAAACCTAACTTATTGCCCCTTTGAGTTGATCCATCTTGGATGTCGGTGAAGCTGTTCTGCTCTCTGCCTTGTGAACCGCTCGTCCTGTTTCTCTTTGCAACGTAAAAGAGAAGCAGGCGACGGTTTCACTGAATGGTGATGGTTGAATTGTGATGTTAAAGTTTTTCCCCTTGTGTGTGTGTGTGTGTGTGTGTGTGTGTGTTCCTGTGCCGGTAGCGTCCCTACATATGACACTATGAACAGGTTCCCGCGGGCCTCGGCTCCTCCGAGGCACATCGACTGGTGACAGAGAGCCGGCTCTTGTTCTGGCTCCTGAAAGGTACAGAAAACCGACCCCTGTGTCTGTAACGCCGTTTAATTTAATGCCTTCCTTCCAATCTTGAGTCTCTCTTTTGCGCAGCTGTCACCTCGTCCTGCTGTTTGTCTGCCGTCACCACGCCCTCCATCTCCATCCACTGTTTGTAGTGTTATTCCTTTGCATTTCTTCTACTAACCGAACTCTTTAACACTTCTTTACAGCTGGTTTTAGTGCTTTTCTGCTCACAGTGACTTTGCAGGAAAACCATCATGGTGAGAAATGCTAATTTTGGAATCGCTAACGAACCATAAATGTCTTCATGGTATTTATGTCTGACTACTTGTGACTGCTTAGTCAGTGTGCTGTAGAGGAGAGAAGCTGAATGTGCTAATGTGCCCATTTTGGGCTTTGTGTGATGCTTATTGAGAACAACAGAATTTGGTTTCTAAAAACTGCATCATTTACAAAACAGTCAGTATGTAAGGACATTCGTTTTTTGGTTGTAGTTCATATCCTGAATGTCACAGATGAAACAGCATTTTGGAATATAGCTTTTAAATTCAGAGAATAAAGCAGGTTGTATCCGACTACTATAACTACTATATAATAGATATTCTTCAAGTATAAGCCCCATGCTTACAACTGATGGCACTCTTGTGTTACCAGAGCTGCGTTAATCTCCTGGGCCATTCAAAAGCAGGACATGAATTATACACGTAATACTTTATAAATCTAATTCATTTTTCTCAAATATTTGCCTTCCCAGTGCCCTCGGAAACTGGAACTGAAATACACCATAAGTAAGTAAGTTTGCCTTCTTCTTACATTTTAGATTAAAGCCATTTAGTTGAGTAAGAGTAAGACTTGTATAGGCTAGATAATTAATTATCTACAAATTATTAAATCAATAATATTTTGCAGTGTTTGGGATGTTTTGGGTCATAACCCTAAACCCATAAAACGTAGCGAGCAGATCGTAACCAGCATCCAAGAGGGATGCAAAATGGCGGAATCTGGGGAAGCCTTTAAAAACCACAAATCCTACACATTCTGCCTTCAAGATGTCCATTCATCAAATAATATGCTCTCGTATGGAGTCTGAAGATCACATTTTTTCTTAAAATAATAAGAAAAAGTCTGCCAAATGCAATTTTACCTGACTGGAGTATTTTCAGTCTGAAGAAAAAAGCTGTTGTTTTATTGGAAACAAATGAGATACTTTTATCAGTTTGTTGCCATTTTATTATTATTTATTTAATATCAAGACTCAATGGGAGGATTGATTAGAGCAGGCGTATGTGATGAGTCCTCACAGTAATACAACAATCATTATTGTAAGAGAGCATCGACACAAAGAGAATAAAGAAAAGCAGTTGAAGTTGTCTGTAACGTTTCCTGAATTGGTTCTTAAGTATATTTCATGTTTACTAATCATAAACCTTTCATCTATTTTCAAGCCGTTTGTTTCACGAGCCCTCGGACCAGAAGAAGCTCAACAAAAAAGCTGGTTTCTTTACAACAGAAGAGGAACACACAAATCCCTCTGGGTGTTATCTGTAGCTCAACTCAAGGCAGATAACAGAACAGTTACCTGCTCCTCATCCAAGGAACTCTACAGGACATCAAACTCTTCTCCCTCAGCATCAATCTGAGCCACGCTTGTTCGGCTTCTTTTTTTTCAGAGGACTGTGGTGTCTGCGTTTACATTTGTTCAGAAAACAAAACCAAGCTGAAAAATACATTCAGCGAGAGTACGTGACAATAACTGTGATGCCTGTTCATATTAATGTACTTGTTAGTGCTGAAGAAGACGGTGGCTGCTAGAGGAAACCTGTTCTACTGCACGTAGAATGGACGCATTACATTCAACACATGCTAACACAGAAAGTGAAGTCGGTCAATACATCTGCAAGGAGAAGGTTGCAACTTAACTTGACATTTAATGTGTTAAAAAGTCTGGTTCTGAATGGCTCATCCTTCTTACCTGCAGCATGTGTGAGTCGGTGTTTTTAAATGGCTGGGTGATTTGAACAAAGTGGTAAAAAAATAGAAACCGGTTTGTCCCAGGTGGATTTTTATGATTAATTAATTTAGCATGACTTTATAGAAAAAAAAAAACAATGTTTACACTATTACAAAACATCCAGACGTCTTTGCTGGTTTTTGAACGGATTGCAAATGACTGGTTGCCTTTCAGTTTGTTTCATGCAGTTGTGTTTTTGACAGATATGCTCCTTCTTAAAAAGGGAGAATCCACTCATGGAAAGTCAAAAAACACCAATTATTTTGTGGTACAGTGTTTTTACTCTTTCCCCCCCCCCCCAAAAAAAGAATTTGTTTATGTAAGTTTTTAGCATTTTCCCTTAATTTGTGTCATCTAATTTTGTGTCACATCTTTATTTTCTATGTTTCCCAGAATGCATTTAAACAATCCCAAAATTATTAAAAAGTGTGGGATCATTTATCATCAAAGCGTAACATAACTGCTGATGTCAATACGTTTCTTTTTAGGGATTGATCTTTTTTTTTTAACACCAAATCATGACTACGTTCCTCGTTTTTATTGTCAATTCATTCTTTAAAATTAAGCAATTTATAGCTGCAGCTCCTCCTCACAAGTTGTGTATGTCAATGGCTGGTAAGAAGTTTAACCAAAGAGATTAATTTGATTGGTTAATGTCAACTGACAGCTTAAAAATTAGACAAGCACAATATTGTGTTTATAAGGAACAGAAATATGTTTTTATTTTTTCTTTCCCGTCTCTTTAATAATCTTTGGAGCCTTCAGATTCATCTCGGGAACGTTAAGGGTTAAATATCACTGTTTTTAGACAGAAACAATCAATTCACCGCCAAACTACAAAAATAAGTGCATCACCAAATACTATTTTACAAATGATTTCGGTATTTGAGTCGGACTTTCCTTTTAATTTTCATAAAGTCAGAGCATAACTTAATATTTAGTCAGGCTGATAGATTGTTCCCGAGCTAACAGCACATGTTGAGTTCACTAACGTGACATTTTTACCGAGTGCTTGCTTTCATAGTGACGATGCGTTTAAAGTGGAGAAATACTTTCTCAAGCCAAATTGTATTTTTCTTTTTTTTACAGTAGGTCTCAGGTCGTTAGTGGTCTATCAGTGATGTGCTTATTTCGTTTCTGCTTTTTAAAACCCCACACTAGCTATGAATACATATATTAAAAAAAAGACTATATATGGAACGAGTGAATGTATTCAAGAGCTATCTTTTCTTTTGTATAACTTGATGCTGTTGGCTGAGGAATATGCTGAACTGTTTATCATTAACGCAATGGGCCAATCTAGTCATCCCACCCCACTCGCCTCCACGTTTACAGGTTAGATTTAGACAATCCATTCATGGGACAATGCGAACGGTAGAAAACCAGTAGAATGCTTCATGGTTTACACAGTGGATGGTGTTGATGCACTGTGAAAAATGTCCATCTTAACACTGAAAGTTGTATTTAGCTAATTGTCTCTGAATAAGCTATCATATATTGCAGTACCATATGTAACTTTCCAGTACTACAAATGAAATAAATGTACATTTCAATGTATGAATGATTTCGAAGTAACTTTGATGCTCACTTTTTGATCCCACACCATCGTGCCACTTGATCCATCAAAACCAACACATTAGCATGGAAACTATCCTAAAAGCATTCACTTTTTATTACATTTTTTTAAACTGACAAACTAATTTCATGAATTTTTTTTTATCATTTTCATCATATAATCATTTCAGATGAAAGTTATGGCCAGACAAAGACCTCGGCTTGTTAGCTAGTAGCTACAGCTATCTGCCTTACATACAGTGGGTCACATAAATATACACTTGTACATACAATAGTACTGCATAGAACTACAGTATGCGTAGTAGTGGGTACATACTGTCCACCGGTGATCTGGATGAAGTTTAACGTGGTGTTAATTTAAAAAAGTATTTAGTTAGCAGAAGATTAGCTGATAGTTTCTCTACTTTTTCTTGTTAAGATGGACATTTTTTAAGCATCAGTGTGCTCACTATACAGGACTATCATTCTTGTCTGCTGGCGTCTGGATGTGATCCATCTTGGGAGAAAAACGGTCCGATTTTACTTTTTAAGTGCTTGAAATAGATATTGTGTATCCGAACCTTCAGGACAGACACATCAGTGACTGTTTGACCTGCGACGCGCCGAAGTTGGGCACTGATGGACCCATAGGGACGTCCTATGTGGTGGAGAGAAGAGTGTATAAATTGTGAATAAACTTTGAAATTCAATTTATTGTCGTCACTTTTTTCAGTTTTGTTTTTTTATTTTTGTGCTTTGAATCGGCAGTGCATTTCTGGGTTTTATTATTTGTGGTAAAGCAAAAAAAAAAAACAGCATAGCACACATGCATTTAGCAAGAATGGGCAATTACACTGTATATATTTAAAGCTTTATATATTAAGATAGTAAAAAGCTACTGACAATGACTGCATGATTATTGTCTTTTATGAAAAACAAATGACATGTTACATACAGTGGTGGAAGAAGTACTCAGATATTTTACTTAAATAAAACACAGAAGTCATGCATTTTAAAATGTTACTTTAGTAAAAGTACACAGGTATTAGCAAGTACTAAAGTATTAAAGTTAAAGTACTCATTTTACAAGATGCTCCCATTCAGATCAATGCGTGTTACTTAATGGAATTATGATAATCGATACATTGATGATTACATCACTTTAATATTAAAGCTACTATGTATATGTGGGGCTAATTTAAATATTACTTTGGTGGGTAGCTTGTGAACTTCTCCTGGGAAATCAATAAAGTTACTGATACAATGATATCATAATGTATTTATTGATTATATTTTGTATTATTGATACGAGTCAGGAAAGTACATTATCGTATAAATGTAGTTATGTAAAAAGTACCCTGGGAGGGTAATCACAAGAAATGGAAACGCAAAGTACAAAGTACCTTAAAATTGTTCTTAAGTACAGTATTTGAGTAAATGTACTTAGTTACATTCCACCACTGGTAACATGAAACGTCTTGCTCATGGTGTATTTTAAATCTTTAACACAAACTGCACATTCCTATGTGGTGCTGCCGCTGCTGGTCGGAGCCCACTGGTTGCGTTACTGGTCAGCTATTTTCAATAGGAGATGATTATCTTCTGCCCATAAGCTTCTCCCTGAGGTTTTCTGAGGCATCAAACAGTATGCGAATAAACACCACCAGCAAAACCACATGCAGCCTCGTTCCTACTCTGAAATAGGCTCGTATAGAAGACAAAGATCAAAAACAGAAGCAGTGGTTTAGAGAAAAAAACAACTATTTTTAATATCCGGCACAAGTTGTACATTACTGCGTGTACCATCCCTGTGTAGCTTGAGGGTACATACACTAACACTGCCAGCAGGAGCGACCGTGCTATATGATAATATGCACTTTAAGGGGCTCTGCATGGAGAAAAGTATTCTCTAATTAAAATACATAATAACTGTTTACTGTCATGAGGAAAACTTTACATATCACACTACATTATAGAGCTTTAATTCTAATAGCTTCTTATTTATGAGCTCCACATACACACAGATTGGATCTTATAAATGCATCATCCTCTATTTACTTTATTGTTGTTATTTCCTAGTCTTTAGTATGTGTGTAATGAGGGACTTTTGCTGTACTAGAGTATTTCAATTTGATCATATACTTCTGTTTTAAAAGAAAACGATCAATTATAAAATATGATCCTGTGTTGTCGATTAAACTATCCAACAGTAAACGGTAGTTACACATCTGCATTTGTGTTACATATGTATTCTGACAGTTGTGCTTGTGGCGTTTAGTCACAGTGTTTGAAATGGACCAACGAGTACTTTTAGTTTAATACTTCAAGTACATTTTGCTGTTAATATTTTGTACTGTGAAATCATTAATGTATGCCTTTTTCTTGTAAGAGTATTTTTACCTTCTTCTACCACTGCTTTTGTAAAACTGTTGAGTATATTCTACTGATGATCTTTAGAAAACTTTGCTTTTTAGAGAAATTCAACATTCGTGTTTAAATGTATTGTATATTCCTACAATTCCTTTCACTGTAAACAGTGAAGCTAAATCTCTTCCAGACGCGTTGACTACTTTTCACACATTAATCACAATGGGACCTTTTGTCTTACACAGACATTTCTTAATCTTTCTCATTCGGCACAAATCCTTGAGCTCGGGGTACCATGTGTGAGCGACTTCTACTCACGTTTCGTTGTGGTTGTGCAGTGTGACTGTGATTGTGTTTATATTTGGGAGGGAAATGACAGGCTACACTGCATGATTGTGCGCTACAACTGCCTTTTAAAAACAAGCGAGAACTTGAGGGCAACAGAAGCCTCTTTTACACGAGTGTATTCCCAGACATGCCATGTTTCTCTTTAATTGAGATGTACTCGACAGGCACAGGATAATTATAAAAAATGATGTTTGCATGATTGCAAAAAGCCCTCTGGGGACAGAGAGTGCTAGAACATGTTCAAGAAGATGCAATTGACATTTTGTTCTTCTTTGGGTGTGACAGTTCGTACGCTCAATGCGTAACAGCTGGATAAACACGAGCATCACTGTAAACATCTCATGAGGCCCTTCTTGCCTTCTCCAGACAGCTATAAATGATGTAGTCGCTGCTCTCCTCCTCCTGAAGGAAGGACCACAAACTCCTTCTTTGTCCGCTCAGACAATAAATAGCAGGAGGGACCCTCGGCTAGAGCAGTCCAACTCTCCACCTCCGACACCATGTGGACCCAGGACAGCGCTCTGATGCTTCTGCTCGCCTGCTGCCTTTGGTCGGCCGAGGCCCAGAGCGACAGGAGACAAAACATCTGGGACGATCCCATCAAATTCAAAACCCAGGCCAAGGACGTGTGCACCATGATCGTCACCGGTCAAGGGGAATACACCCGGCTGAGGCTGTTGTGCCGGAGCAGCAAGCGCTCCTACTGGTGCGAATACGTGGGCCAGCCTCACACCTGCGGCCCCTACAACAAAAACCCTCGTCACTACTTCGTCCAGATGATGTGGGGCCTCAGAAAGCTCCACAACGCCTGCCTGGCGCAGAGGCAGATCAAACCTCACATGTGCAGGAAGGCGACAGACGAGTCTCAGATGGTCTTCTCGGGCGCTTCCTTCCCCCGGTCGGCAGCAGAGGCTTCAGCTCGGATGAGACCGGCCGCACAGCCCGGCAGACCTTCACCCACGAGGCCTCGTCCTTCGCCCCCGAGGCCCGGTTCTGCGAGGCTAACCGTTCGAGTCCCGCCACGAATGCAGCCCACACCGAGAGCCAGGCCGCCACAAGCGACCGTCCCCGTGGAGAGCAACGCTAAGAGGATGGCTCAGCAGTACTGCTGGAGGTCACTTCAAGGCATCTGCTCCTACTTCATCGGTTTGGTTCGGCACTAACGCGGGAGGTGAGCTATAGAACGGCGCCTCTTCATTAACACTCAGCTTTTATTGTGTTGCTTCAGGACTAATCTAACAGTACTGTGGTTGAATGATAATTACTGTATATTTAAATCTAGTTTGCCTCCAGCGTTTGTGTGCAAAATTCAAACTTTTGTCTTTTACTTGCTCAAAATCTAACTAATGCACATAAATTACAACTGTATATGCATTTCTGCCTCTGCCATGTTCACAGATTTACAATTCTGATGATGATGATAATGTCGGATATCTGATTAAAACGGCCCTTGGAGGGAAATTCCAGACCAGCAGTTTGTTCATCTGGTAGAAGAGACAGAAGAACTGCAGCGCTCTCTTCAGGGGAAGAGATGCTACTGCTGTGACCATACGAAGACGGATCTCTCTGTGAACCTGCGCGCATCATCCTCCAAATGTCACGCCTTAGAAAAACCCGACCCATCTTAACTGTGTAAGAACAAACTAAGTGGCTCCCAGAGCATGCTGTGAAACACACATGTATGAAATGGTACAAACACTACTTTAATTATAGTGAGAATGTTTCTGCCGCTGCACAAACCTGTTCAACAATATATGGGAGTGGAAAGAGTACACAGATAACTCACTGGTCATGCATTTGTAATTATATATTGTTTACTTGTATATAATCTACTTGTATCACTTAATATTACGGTCTGAAAAAGGCAGTCATTTATGTTCTGGTGTATTTGACAGAAAGATATAATGAATGTGAAAATGATTTTATTAAAGAAATAAACATTATTCTCAATTATTCTGTGTTGATAAGCTTGATTTTATTTCTCCGTCTCGATGAAAAACTACAAAAATCAAATGCAAAAATGTAAATGTATTTTGTTAGGTGTTATTTTATAGTAAAAGAGCAGAAATATTGAAAACAACTGTCAATATTTCTTATATTAATCCTCATCATGGTCATCAATAAATAGTGGAATCACTTGCTAAACTGCATTTGACCATTAAGTGTCACTGTTGCTTAAATTAAACAGACCAAGTTCAATCAGTGGTTTTCTCCTGCAGGGACATCTGGCTTGTTTCAAGATACTTTCAGTCATTTTATCTTTGGCTCACTGTACTAACAGATGGTGACGTGAAGGTTTGAAACACTAAGAGTTGTAAGAATTTGTTTCAAACGAGTGCCTTAAAAGAGAAGCTATCATAAAAGCAAGTGGGACTTCTTAAAGCAGGCAGCACTATCTACCAAAACAGACTATTTTTATTCCCCAAATCTCAACGTAAATCTGGTGTTCACAAGTTTGAACAAAAACAGTTTTAAGTGTTTGCACCTTGCTTAATTTAAAAGTTCTGGCGACCAACTAAAACAGAGAGAACATAGTTGTGAAAGTGCACGAAACGGTGAGGAAGAGTCTATGTTTGTCCTTTTTAAAAGAGCAGATTCTGAATACTTTATTTCATCTGATTTAACCAGAATCATTTCATTAATTCATAACAATAACACGCAGAAATTTAACTCAAAATATCTCATAATTTCACTGGCTGACTAACATGAACTCAACAAACTTTGTAAGCCGTCCAATCATGCATGCATGTGTGTGTGTGTGTGTGTGTGTGTGTGTGTGTGTGTGTGTGTGTGTGTGTGTGTGTGTGTGTGTGTGTGTGTGTGTGTGTGTGTGTGTGTGTGTATGTGTGTGTGTGTGTGTGTGTGTGTGTGTGTGTGTGTGTGTGTGTGTGTGTGTGTGTGAAGGGGAGGGCTCATTCTGCAGCAGCGTACTGTAACTGCAGGTGCAGTAAAGGAGACTCAGCTCTCACGTGTCGGGACTGAACACTGAAGTTTACTCTGAAAACTTCAGGTAAGTCATCTCCGTTTCATCTGGGCTCAGTCTGTCATGATCACCGGTTACTGATCACTTTGGAATCAATATAGCATTAGGGCTTATAGTGTGTGTGTGTGTGTGTGTGTGTGTGTGTGTGTGTGTGGCTGCTGCTTACTGCCTTATATATTACTACAATTCCTACAGTTAGTTAAAATGCCCTGTATGGTATTTGACTAATTAAATTCATCATGGTTTTCTAGTTAAATCACTATTATGTGACTATAAAGGAGTGTCTGCACTCATATTGTAGTATTGTTATTTGTCTCTACTTTCTATGCCATCGCTGAATATTCAGGTCACCCCATATTCTGATCGTTTCATCCAAGGCTGTCTTTTAAATTAAATCTTTATTTGCCACTGCCATGTTTAGAGGCAGTAGGGATATTTATTCATATCTCTCAATCCACTAACATTTTAGTCCTCTTTTTATTCTGACGTATTCCTTTGTAGTTTATGTGTATCTTCTATTTCATTTAACTCTTTTCAAATCCAATTTATGTGGCTTTTAATATTGTCTTGTGTTTTTTTTGCATCTTGTATTAATTCATGTTTAAGTCTTAAAGTGAATCACTTTAACGTGCCTTGAAAGATGCTATTCTAAGAAGTCATTTTAGTCTAACATATAGGTCTAATAGGGAATAATAATGATTCTTTGTAAGAAGGGAAATGAAAGGGATTGAAGGTCATACATCTAAATCCTAATCTCTCCTCCTGCAGGCTGTTTTGTGCTGCTTCCATGGCTCTCCTCACCAATTTCGCCATCCTGCTGGTCTTGGCTTGCATTTCCCATCAGCTGATGTTGAGCAGCTGCCAGAAGAGCCACGGACGGCGGGGAAGAGGGGTGGACAGAGGACAACACAAAGCCAAGCCGGGGCCGAGGGTCGGCCGCCAGTCCAAAGCCGTCCCTGCACAGCCCCTCAAGGGCCGAATGGTCACCAAAGACAAGTCCTCGTGCACCTGGGCAGCAACGGGCGAGGACATCTTCACCCTGGGTGTCACCTGCAAGAAGGGCGACAGGAGCTTCAGCTGCGAATATGTCGCCAGACCGGCTGTCTGTCGCCAGTACGCCTCCAACGTCAAACTGTACTGGAAGCAAGTGGCCAGGGCGCTGAGGAAGCAGACCAGTTTGTGCCAGGACAGCCGTGCGTTGGTCAGGGCGGGCGTGTGCAGAGGAGCGGCCAGAGAGGCTCATTTCAGACTCCACGACGCTCAGAGGAAGACTCCTCCACCTTCAGCACCCAGAGCTGTCAAATCCTGTCAGCCTGGTAACAAGAAGCTGGCTAAGGAGCACTGCAACGACTCCTGGTCAAGTTTTTGCACATTCTTTTTTACCATGGTGCAGGATTATGACTGCTGAGACAGAAAAAGTGAATCGTTAAAATAATGAATTCAGCTCTCTATGCAGTAACAGCAACACTTAGATGTATTTCTCCACATCCCTATATGATTCTAACACTAACACTTTTTTCCATCTAATGTTCGATTTGTCAATTTGGGAGACATTTACTGGGCTGATAACTAAAAACCCGCTTGAACAAGAGAACCCTGTCTTGTCGTTAATGTCTAAGCTCTTTTGTCTTTTCCTAAATGTGTGTGCGCAGTCCTGCTGAAGGTATTCGCTGGCAGATTAGCAGTTTGAGCATGTTGGGTATTGACACAGTAATTTAACCAGAGGGAGTGTAATTTGTAGAAAGCCTTGGCCGGCATACTTTCTTTGGCTCTGACAAGCCTCTGAATTCACACAAGCTCAACTTGCAAAAATCAAAGTCGAAAAGGCAGCAGGGTCTTGTTCAACAAAGGATGTTTGTCAGATTAAACCCAAGATACAAGTATAAAAACACTCCATTACAAACAAAAGTCCTGCTTTCAAAATGTTACTTTAGGAACAGCAACAAAATGTACTTACAGTATCAAAAGTACAAGTACTCATAATAAGGCTGGTGTCAGTGTTATACTATTGTATTACTGGATTATTATTATTATTGATGTATTAATTTGTTCTCAGTACTAAAATGTTGCCGTTGGTCAAAGTGGAGCTTATTTTAACTACTTCATACTTTTAGTAGATTAATCTGTGACATTGGATCATATTATATAAAAGGATCCTATGTTTAGCATTTAAAGTCTTAGAGCAACTATTGCTCTTAAATACATGTAGTGAAGTCAAAAATATAATATATTCAAGTACAAGTAGCAGAAGTACTTCAAAACTGTACTTAAATACAGTACTTAATGCATATTACAGGGTTATTTCTACGCTCACTGAGAAAGAGTCCCTAGCATCAGTTATTTGTGTTGGACGAAATCTTATTTTTACCATCGACTTGTTATTGACCTGAGGGCTCCCACAGAAAAAAAATCCATTCAGCCCCTTCACAATAAAGCTGATCTATATTTTGACAATTTCCAAAATCCTTGGTTGGGGTAATTGAAGCAAAAAGGGTAAAAGAAAAAAAGTTCCTCACTGCTAAAAAACAGATGTTTGTGTTCCAGAATGTACAAATGTGATTAAGCAAACAGGACCAATAGTTGATAATGTGACGTGACATCACATCAGGATTTAGATGAATCAGCATCAAACATGATGCGTCAGTACCAACGTTCAGCAATCCAGCTTTTTACAAGAGGCAGACACGACTTTCTCCACCGCCGCAGCTCCAACAGACCAGAACGCATCATGCTGGCATCTGAGAAAGGCAAACGACTCTAATTTTTCTTGATGGTTAGTTCAGCTCCATCTCCTGCTGTAACATAATGCATTTACAGCAGGAGAAATCCATCACATGCACAGACGCTCAGCAGGTTGCATTCTGGGCCATGTAGGAAATGGCAACAAAAAAAGAATATCTGCAGGAATGCAGTGAATATAGAAGTACATTTAGGGAGGAGTTTCTCTTTCAAGCAAGATTCTGAAACAGCAACTGCTCAAGAAAAGCAGCTCGGGAAATGTGATGCAAAGCAGACGCTCAGTAAAAACAACTCCCACAGTAAATGTGACAGAAAATCACCTATTAAATAAACAACTTTGTATCTAGTTAATCATTTGATTAAATAACCAACTGAGTGTTCAAAGCTGTTGAAAATAGTTTCACATTAGACACCAACTGTCCTTTCAAATGCATCAACCCACTAAATATGAATATTAGTAAGGACATGTGAATAAATACATCATTGTACAACTGGACTAAAGCAGCTTCAGTTGTTATATTGCGATATGTTATGTTAATGCCTCTGCTTTAACTAGTTAGATCCTTTTCAGGAAGCACTTTGATGACCCTGATCTGTTCTGTGGTGCCACATTCTGCGTTCTCAGAATAAAAAGTAACGTTATGTTGAATAAAAAGACACAGAATGAACTGCTGTCCACAGTATGCTGCAGCATGTCCCAGTGAGAGAATACTAGCATACACAAGTGTCCACAGTTGTTTGGACAGATGCAAAATCACAAAATTACACATTTTACCTATTTGTTATGTTAATAATGCGCTGTTTCACATTTCCTACACAGTTTAACACGGATGATAATAATAATCCAGGTGAGCACATACCTGTCCTCGTGACGTTTCTGCTCAGTTTGGGTGACGTTAGCCACGTTAGCTCTGCAGAGCAGGACCAATGCTACGCGTCGTTGTCCTGCTGCTTTCATGCGTGTGAATCCTCTCGGGAAAGATGCCTGAGCTCATAAAAAGCCTGTTGTTGACCAGGTACCATCTCCTCCGAATAACACACACGGGAAGAAAAAACGTCCTCTCTGAGCCAATAACCGCTACATGTTAAATGTAGTTATTTTTACCAACAATTTGGTTAATAACAATATCCCACCGAGATGTTTAATCTCACATAATTCTAAAAAAACAGACTTTTAAATGTGTGCTCATGGTCACACGTGTCACATATGGTTTAAATTATTTCCTTTTTCTAATTGATAAACACGAACGTCTGCCGACCACGAGCCAATGACGACAACAATACTTGTCAAACAGCCAATCAGATCAGATCAGCGGAGGCGGGAGTCAATCAGCCTTGCGCATGCGCATTATAGATTTTAGCTATTGTGCTGTATCTAAAATCATGTTGAAAAATATGTTATTGTAGTTTTTATTATAGTAATCTGACTATCCCCCTCCATTTTTTCAGCAACACAAATTCCTTTACATGTTGTATTGTGCCACAAGAGCTAAAATAAGCACAGTACAAATGTATATATTTTTTGGCTTTATAGTGATCCGATGATAAAAGATAAACTTTAATTGCAGGTTTGTGACGAGACACAAACTCTGGTCGATACATAAAACTGCTGTTACTTCACCCACCACTCCAAGGAAAGCACAGGAGGACAAAACATGTGAAATAGACACACATGACTAAAGAGGTCAATTTAAAATGTTAAAATGTGTTTAGTCTCCTGGGCTTTCCGCACCACCAGACTTCCAATAATGTAGTTTCCCTCTTGATTTATAGAGGGCACACTACTTCTTGCATTGGCATTGGACATAAATTATGATGTGTGAAATTATCCAATTTGGATACAATTCCTAGAGACACTGGAGTGGAAAAGACATATTGCTGTCAACATGGGCAGTATGCAGGACTGGAGGATCAACACTGTCAGTGACTCTCAGCATCACTCTACGTTGTTGTTGGCTATTGTTTCAGGTTTGGTACTTCATGCTGGTTAAAACCCTTCATATCCTATTATAGGCCGAGACAAAGCATCCTTCCTGAGTGGACTGTGGGTGTTGTGGACTTACAGGTGGCCTGACTGCCTGTGGCTCCTGATTGGCTGAGAGATGTGGGCCTAGCGTTGGTCAAACTGAAAGTTTACTATCGACTCTAAGGAGATTTGTGTGTGTGTGCGTGTGTGAGCGTGTGCGTGTGTAAAACCAGGCTTACACACTCCTATGCATGCCTGGGCATTTAAAGAGCTTTCACCTCGGTGGAGCCAAGAATACAAAGACCTGAATGGAATTAATGAAACGCCACAAATATTACATTGTTAGTGTGAAATGAGACTGATTAGCATGTGCTGGTCGCAGGTCAGGACCAAGCAAGAAACCAGCATCCACCAGGACTGGACATAAACTGGACTATAACTGGCAGAGTCACATGTTCACACAGAATAGAGTGAGCCACTTTAGAGCGGGGATTGACCTGAAATCTTTGGTCAGGAAGTTATATAACCATCCTAAACTGTGGGGAAATTAAACAACTTCATCTTTCTTTATTTGAGAAAGAAACATGACAGTGGAGGCTGGTTTGCAGCATTTTCCTGCGGTGTAAATGAGCATCCAGCACAGAGCACAAGTGATTTATGACATTTAGAATTCGCAGCTGCTGGCCACATTAACGCTGACTCACTCTTATTGATTAACAGCCGACCAACCACCCAAACTGGAGACATACTGTAGTTATTTTGTATCGTAGCACAGTTGAGATCTTAGCTAATGCATCCGTTTAAAAAAAAATTAACAGGAGCATAAAATCATACATTTTGTGTTGGTATTTGCAGTTGTGTCCAATAAGGGAGCATTAAGGAATTCCTCAACTCAGCTGGTTTCCCTCATTTAAATTATGGACTGCTACAGCAGGCAATACTGCACCTCATTTTCTAATTGCATGAATGCCACATGAATTTAAACTTTCCAATACTTAACCAATATTCATGAGGGTTTTTTTTGTATCAATGTTGTAAAGATTTGTGTTAAGTCCAGACATGTTTAAAGTGTGCGATAACATTAATATGTAATTTTTTATCTTATGTTTAATTTTTCTCTCTGTTTTTATTGTGTTGTAATTTTGGTTGTAGACATTAGGGTACTTTTCATTGTTTATTTTGCGGTTGAATACTACTTCTGTTTGTTTGGATTGGTTGAACTTAGTCTTCATATTCTATAATCAATAAATATATTTCTGTGCAAAACACTCTTATCTTAAGACATCTGAAACAAAATAATATATGAGATTAACAGCAATGAAAAGCTCAGACAGCTACAGCTCTTTCTGAACGACTACGGGACTAAGGTAACATCAATTTGAGTAAAGTCTTTTTGCAGTAAAATTGGACACGTCTGCAGAGAGAGCATGAGCCTCTGGAGGAAAGCATGCCAATACATGAACACATTTTCCAACTTCAACCTTCAGGCGTTTTTGAATAGGCCACGTCTGGCAGACAGCGATTTGATGAACACGAGGAGAGGCTTGTCAACCGGGACACTGACTCTGGGTTATTTTTGATTTTTAGGATGAATGTATGGATCCGAGCTCAGACTTCTATACGCATAACAACACTGTTCTAACTCACTCAAACACCACTCTGTCTTGAATTTAGCTTTAAAAATCAGAAGAAACTGGTGCAGTTTATGCATCCCACTGGAATCATGAAAATCAAGTATATCTTAATGTCTTCGATCCCAGCGACACTTTGATACGTTCATTTCACTGCTGTGAGGACAAGCACTTCTCAAACTCAGAACATTGTATTAAAGTCTAGTTCTAATGGAAAGTTCAAGACATAAAATGTATCTGAATGGGCTGAATCACATGTACGTGCATACAACACAGAACAAAGACAAAACAAAAGAAGATAAATAAATACACTGTCAAAACAAAATATATATGATCCTCAAAGTCAATGAGCCATAAATGCTGTGGTAGAATACATTAAGTCCCTGTGAATGTAGAGAAACAAGGAGCTCATTTTAAACGTTGCTGCCCCCCTGTGGTGCAACTCCAGCAAAGTGGGGTCATCTCCCATCTATTGATCCAAAGACCCAATTAGTGTGACATCAAGCCTGTTCATGCAGAAAGACATGGAAGCAATAGATCTCTTTATATGAGTCAACAAATGTCTAATAGTGTCCCATTACTTATTGATCACTGACAGGCGCATAGTAATTGGAGTGGGGGTCAGCTGTTCATTTGTAATTAATGAGAGCAGGAGAGCCGTTGACATGTAGGCTTTAATAATTCAGCAGCGGTTGATGTTTTTTCTATGTTGCATTTCAATACATGCTGTGAGCACTACAGACAACTGCTAACATAACAACACGGCAAAAACAAATTAAGTGTTTAAAAAATAAGCAAAAGTGTAAATAATACAAACATTGCTACCATTGTCATCTACAATAAAATAAAAACTGCACTTTCACTCATTATTGAGGTGTTTAAATAACATCTAATAGGAAACAAATATTAAATATCTTTGAAGTCGATGCACTCTAACTGCTGTTAATGTAGAGGTATGTTGTCATCAGTCAAAAAAGACAGGAGAGTTATTCACACAAATTCAATCAATAAAAAGCAAAAGTCAGAAGGAATCAACAACTCCAGATCAATAACCTCATCTCTCATGCATGTAGCAGCATGGTCAGTGTTGCCAGATTGGGCTTATTTCTGCCCAATTTGGCTACTTTTAAATAACTTAAAAAATAGCATTGGGCTGGTGGATGAAATATGGATTTTGTATTCAATCATCGTAAGAGATAACGAAGGATGTACTTACCCTGACGTCATCGTCATTTAAATTATGGCTATTTGTGTTTTTGTTTTTTAAACTGCACTCTTTGTGGGTTGCAATAGGCTTCTTATCCAACATTTTACCTTTGGTTATTTGATGCAGATATGAAGCTTTGTATGCTTATCCTGTGTTTTCCATTGCACATGTATGTAATGCTGTCGAGGTCCATGATTCGGGCTGCATGGTTTCTATTGAACTGGGCAGATTATAAACTGTGATTGGCTGGAAACTGCCAATCCGATCTGGCAACACTGAGCATGATGATGATGACTCATCATTCAGGCTGCTAAACACATCATAAAACGGCATTAATCATTCCCACCACAGAGGTAGAGTAAAGCCCTCTGGTAGTCTCCAGTTGTGTCCTCCTGCAAAAAAACAACAGACAGAATTATTTTATCCATCTTATAAAATTCAGAAGGTTTCTGTTTACTCGCTAAATAAACTCTGGATCGATTATCAGAACTTATTTTGAGCTTTAAGGCACTTACAATATTTTCCATTGTAGATATGTTCTAATTTCAAAATGCTCTATTTGTATTTTTTCCAATGAATGTCACACTGTCTCGTTTTGTGCATGTGCGCGGTTGTAGCTCGGCTGGTTGGATCGCCTGCTCCTCTCTCCCCCCCACATGTCCTTGAGCAAGACAGCGTTTGACAAAAGTGTCTTCCAAATGATTGTAATGTGATGTTGTCACGAATCTCCACACAATAGTGGGTTTTCATCTGCAGCCCCTTGAAAGTCTTAACTTAACTGTTAATAATAGCATCTCGTACAGAATTGTAATTCAAAAACATCGCAGTGAATCAAACTCTAATGCACACGATGTCAGCAGAATGTTGAGGACATCGGCGCTGGAGGGAGAATAGTATATTTACGCCATTTAGATACCGTGTAAAAACAGCGTGTAGATTATTTTAAATGAGGTGCTGCAGGGATGACATAGTTTTTTAGGCCAACCCCAGAAGCTAGCATCACACTGGTTCCCTTGATTTTACAGCCAATGGCATTTAAAACAAATGTTTATGATGCCAACATGTTTTGTTTAGTTTTGATTTAGATGTAACTGCTGCGACGGGCACTTTGCAGCCATTTCACCACTAGACAGAAGTTCATTTTCGCTAAGTGGGAGTTAGCAAACACTAGCTGTCAGAAGTCCTCAGTCAAGGCTCTGAATTTCATGATGTGAACAGTGTTTCCCACTCAGTAGTTGGTCATTTTGATGTGAATGATATGAAATTAAGCATATGAATAAAAACACGAGTTGTTCTCTTAGCTTGCTGTAACAGTAGCGACAGTTAAGTGTGCTAATTAGCCTGAAGGGATTGATCGGTTGAAGGGTGAGGAGGCAGGAAGCAGTGAAAACAATAGACTGTTTTCAAAGCAGACCTATTTTCAGTAGCAGCCTCGACAATCCAGCCCATAAATCTGTAATAAATCTGGATTCAATTACCATGAATGACAGACTTTGGCAGGTGAAACTAATGACATTCATTATGGCTTTGGCTCATTTCAAAGAGCCAGTAAGCCATGACATGTAAACCATTATGGCCATGGAAATATATAAATACCTGTAAATTGAGTGCAGCCATAATTAATGTTAATAGTTACACTTGTGGCTGACAGGTCAAAATATCAGCTGCATGAACATGAAAAGAAAAAAAAAACTGATGTGAAGTGACTTCACGGGGAAAAATAGCACTTCCAAAGCCATTGTTGCATTAATAATTGCTATAATAAAATACAAAAATAACTATTCATCTATTCAATATTGGCCTTTTCTACAGGAGGATGTCAACTTCTCCTCACTGCAGGAACATCTGGCCCCCCTGAGAGTAGACTAATTCACTTCGGCTTGTGTGAAAAGCAGAGAAGCATCATCTCGTGTCCGTCTCATCACGCTGAACAAGGCATTTAAAGAAAAATCCCTAATCACTACTCCATCACTGCGCTGACACGATAGTGTATTAGCAGCATAACCGTACTACACCCAGCTGGTGTTTTAAAGCATGCAGAGGAATAGATGAGTTTAGAGCATCACGGGGAAAACTGTGAAGAGAATTACAGCGAATGTATTTCCTTCTGAATGATTGGATTATTTAGTGCATGTCATTGAAGAAACAGACAGACTGAAAAGGTTTTTAATAACTCTGAGTTTAAGTACCTGGATCGTCTCGTACAGAGACGCTCCATAAGTTTTTTTGAAGCGGGCTCTGATGTCCAACATGTCCACCTCGCTCCTCGACACCATTATCCTCATTAGGGTGTCGTCATCAGTTCCAGCACGCTAAACACAACAACAAACCAAATGTAGCAGCTGCAGTTGATAGTGTAGAAAACAACAGCTTCAAGCAGCTCTTTAGTGGAAGAAAATGTAAAACATCTCTCTTTTTACTTCTTTCGGATGCTGCAGTTTGAACTGCAAAGCTACTGCATAACTGCAAAATCGTGTGTGTATTTATGCAAATCATTTTCAAATGCATGCTGTACAAATGTAGATTTGAAAATCAATTAAATACGTAGAGTAATTCATCACAACTTGTGCTTAGTCATTTTCTTGCCAAGTGTTATTTAAAAACGTGATACCATTAACAGGTAGATTTTATTACCTTCGGACAGAGTCAGGTTAGCGGTTTCCACGTTTTCAGTTTTATGCTAAGCTAACTGGCTAATTAATGGCTGCTTTATCTTTACCATACAATTAAGACAATCTTCTCCAGTCTGTTGAACTATTCATTTAAACTGCATTACCACACTAATTAATGCAGACTTGACAAGCATTGCCACTGATTATGTGAGTCTGCCAATTGATTTTCATAATCTATGGAAATTAATAGTAGGAAAAATACATCTAAAACACATTATGCAGTGATTGTATATAGATAGTTGTGATATAAAGCGTGTCTGATTTCTAAAACATGCACAACCACGTTAGGCTCTTTAAATAGTTCAGACACAGGGGGAAACAGCTCATGTTAAACCAGCACATCTAAAGCTCACTAATTAACACTTTACATCTAATTTGCTCAATTCAAGTGAAAAAAAACAACAAGTTGTGGTTTTATGGGGGAATATTTCTCTCTGACTTCCTCGAGGCTCGTTGAACTGCAAGGCACCAATTAAATTAAACACATTCTGTTAGACTTATTGTTTTTGTTATGTATTGTTTCCCCCGGTAATGAAAGTCTCATTTTGTGATACTGTAACTCTATGATACTGTGAAGCACGGACACCTACCCTCATAGATTTATACAGGCCTTCAGCGAAAAACTGTGGGACACTCCGGGCACATTTCACTGAGGAGACAAAAAGCCAATAATGTCAAAGTTTAATTTCTTTCATTTTAATCTGACATGGAATTGGCATTGATTTCTACTGCTGACGTTTCATCTTCTGCTGTATTTCATTCTCACTCGTGATTTGCACGGCTCCCTAAATGAATAGCAAATAAAACAGAATAGAAAATAAAAGATGAATTAAATTATAATGAAATGAAATGAAACATGCTGTTCATCCTGATGGTTAAACTCCATGTGGAGAGAAGGGCTGGCAGCAGAAGCACTGTTGGTGTGGACACCACCAACAGGGGAAAAAGCCCCATTCTTTGCCTCCTTTTGTTTGGGATCACTCAAGTGTCATTCTGATAAATCACACTTACCAACAGCCAACAGTAGGTTCTCCAAATTCCCAGTGGTCTCTCCTTCAATGCTGTCCTCTATTTCAGAGCCAGAGAGCTTCTTGTAGGCATTAAACGCTGCAGAGAACAAAACAATAACAGCGACATTTAAACGTAAAATAAACCCGATACGCATTTAAAAGTCCAAAGGACCATTTTGACTTTACATTATGTGAACAGAACATTTTGACAGAGTTTTATTGCATTGAATTTTGCATTTATTGATCCATAGTGTTGTAATCAATCTACTTTATTAGGCAAATAGCTCAAGTGCAAATGTTACCAAAATGAATTGAGGGGGGATTTTGAAAACTGCCGTAGTCGTTTGGGTATTACTGCCACAGCTCGATGAAGACGACTTGGATACGTGTGCGTCACACATAATATGAAAGGATGAATAAAACATGTATGTAAGGCTTATTTAAGTGGTCTATTGGCGCCTGGAACATTCCATTCCACTTTATTTTAAACAAGCTCTATTGAGTGAATATTCGGAGATAGCCCATTAGAGTCAACCACCTTGAGATGACGAGGTCGTGTTTGAGCGAATGCAAAAGAGAGACGGCTCTCACCACAACCTACGCTAATGCATTCCTGACCAACGCATCCTCATACAACGGCTCGTATGGTCTGGAGAGTAATTAGTGTTCTCTCGAGGCAGAAATATCATGACGTGGTTATACTGTGGTAGAATATCTTAAGTAAGAAGAGGTCAGGTTGGAGGATTGGGTCCACAAAATATGTGACGGTTGCATCACATCTCATACTTATTCTATTGTTTCTTATTCTATTAATTTGACTGCTTAATTCTCTGTATTTGTATCTATTTAAAGATAGGTTTGGTAATCTGGAGAAACCAGCAAGAATACACAAGATTTAAAAAATCATCTAACTGAAAAACCCAGCCCAGTTGTTTCCAGCTCTTTTACAATGAAGGTAAGGTGCAGCACCAGGTCCAAAAGTCACTAAATCTAGCAAGAAAGGTTCCAAGTCAGCAACACTGACCCTTCAGGCCTCCCTCCGAAGCCACTCGCCCAAAATTATTATGAACGTAAACAACGAACATGTTGTTAGGACCCACAGCTGTCAAGCTAGCGGCTTGTGGAAAACTCTGGCGATGTGCAATGACCACTGATGTCTGGTTTTTGTCAAAGCATTAGATTCATTGATTTATTTTGGGATGTAAAGAGAATTTCAACAAATGCTACGACATTTTTGGACTGCTGCCGGGCTTGTGGTTGTTGTTTATCACACCAATAAACCCTGCAAACTCTCACCTTGTGTGTCTGAGTTTTGTGTTGTTCACCTTGGACAGATTGGCCTCTCCTTCTTTACTTTTTGTGTGAAAATAACAATTGAAATGCCAGGATGTACTCTTCTTCCTGAGACGTGTTTGTCACTGATGCATTTGTCAGAAACACGTTTAAGTCACTCATACTGCTCATTCTAACATTTATTTAAATAGTAACTAACCCCGATAAATGCTGTCTGAATTATTTATGTAAAATAATAAAGAACAACACGAGAGGAGGCTGATGGTATGATGTTGTTTGCAACTTTTGATCTGGCTCTCTTCAGCAGTTGACTAACTAATCACACATCTGCACATAACAACCTTTAACCAGCATGGCACAAACCAGCTCACCTTTTCTGAGATGCTCTGCGCTTCTGTTGCCAAGAATTGTGATGAATGTTTCCTCATCGGTGCCAAACTTGCCCTCACCAGCAGCGTACAAGTCCTGTAATGGCAGACACACACTTGTACGTGCAAACGTCAAGAGAAACAAATGAAAGCACTGACGCAGGACCTTGTGCTGCGCCAAAACAACTCGGAAACATTTTGTTTTTCTCAATTTGTCTTTGTAATGAGAGAGAAATTCTGGATGTCAGGTCCTTTTATGTTTATGTGTTGTTCAGATGAAGTTTTAATTTGTGCAAATTGAGAAATATCAATTAATTCATACAAATAATTAGATTAGGATTAATTGTTTACTTCTATTTATGTGATGACCAGTGGAATGCAAGTACATTTGCTTCCATTTTATGCTACCTAATATGTTTTTCTCCTCTGCATTTCAGAGAGAAATATCGAACTATTCATTGGACACTTACAGTTACTTGGGTTTAAGATTTAGAACAATAACATGCTTATTTGATATGATGCAGTACTATAATACTAATCTAGGGTACAAAGTATCTAAAATTGTCTCCATTAAATGTTTTTATGTGGATTTGTTGGTGATAAAAACTGAACAATAAAATATCAATAATAATGTGAAAGGAGCCATTCTGCATGATGAGTACTTTTACTTTTGATCTTTTAAGTACATTTTGCTGATGATACTTCTGTACTTTTACTAAAGTACTATTTATAATTCAGGACTTTTACTTGTAATGGGAGTATTTTTCAGACTGTGGTATTTCTACTTTCACTGAAGTAAAGGATCCGAGTACTTCTTCCATCTTTGTGGTGTGGTAATAAATGTCAAGCAGAACTGGTGTCTTGATAATTAGTTTTACATTCAGATACATGTACATTAATGTTTACCATTATTAGATCCTATTCACAGCTCAATATCAATGAACCGTAATGGTCTATTAGGAAACAAGATGCTCCATACCCGAAGGTTGACATGCTTTAATTAATTTATCCTATCGACTATTCGTCTGAGCTGTCTTGGCCTTTAGCTGCACTTTGGAGAGCAGCCTCACAAATATGATCACATCCTCAACATGGTGACGTTTAAAAGAAGAAGTTACAGTAAAATTACAGCTCAGAGCTCGTGTACTGTACAAGGTTGCGAAGGATTTTTTTTTTTAAAGCTATATGTATGTTGCATTGAACTGTTACCAGATTCATTTAAAGACAATGAATGTTGTAAGCAATGAAAGCACAACAGCTTCAAAAGGTCTCAAGGTAGCATTTTTCTGTTTTTTAAATGGAGCCACCAGACTGGGAGGGTTATGTGCCGGACAATTTCTCAGCTGGTACTAAGAAGTATAATACCACAGTGTAGAAATACTTTGTAAGTAAGAGTACAAACATAAAAAGTACTCATCGTGCACAATGGCCCATTTCATAATGTTTATTATATTATTGGATTATTGATGCTTTAATGTGTTTGTTACTTTAATGTTTGAGCTTATTTTAACCTATTATAATAGGGTAAAATATCATCATTTATTTGTCAACACAGTCTATTTTGTATTGTTAATCAGGATCGGTGAATTAAGTAGGTACTAAAGTAATCAAGTTAATGTAGTGGAGTAAAAAGCACAACATTTGCCTCTGAGTAGAAGTATAAAGTACCGGAAATTGGATTTACTCAAGTTAAGTACCTCAGTAAATGTACTTTTTTTCTTAGTTACTCTGTTTTTTTTGTTCTTCTCGTGTTCTTGTTTCTCACCGTAGCGTCTTTCTCTATCTTCTCCTCGTCTACTCCCACCTCCCTGCTCCCCTTCACAGCCGGACGAAAGACAAACCAAACGGGGAGACAGACAGGT
This sequence comes from Pholis gunnellus, assembly GCF_910591455.1. NCBI lineage: Eukaryota > Metazoa > Chordata > Actinopteri > Perciformes > Pholidae > Pholis > Pholis gunnellus. Next base: position 22,157,107 of record NC_136537.1, read on the forward strand.
GAAAGACAGACACACAGGTGGACAAACGGAGGGAAACATCAGGTCAGTGTGAACAGAAAGACAATGAGCTCAGAGCTTCTCTCAACTGAGGGAATCCCTGAAGATGACATTATCTGCTAAATTTCCCAGAACCAAGAAGATTACATTTCTAAACCGAAACACATTTGAGAAATCAACTGCTGCTAAACCCAAACCTCTCGTGACTGTGTAATGGCACCACCAGAGGCTCTCATTAACAGGAAACATTACTAAAACATAAGTCTCTCCAGCAGCCGCTCTCTGTACCTGCAGGAGGATCACCAGCAGTCTCTGATAGTGACCTGAGGTGTCGTCGCAGACATCTTTCTCCAGCTTTCCGTTGAACTCTGGGAGGAAAGAGGAGAAGAGGGGCAGAAGATTGCTTACACTTCCCGTGCACAACAGTCACTAATGGTTGCAATCGACCCTAGTGGGCCGTCCTCCGTTCTGCAGGAGCTTCTGCGGCAGCACAGATCTGATTAGTCGGCCTGCGGACAGAGTGGCCTTCTCTTTTATCCGGATCAAATAAACTGGCCTCTTTGCCTCTGGCCCTTGATGCCGCATACAATTCTGCATTGTGGTTTGTTGTAATTTGAAGCTAGTATGTTGAGAGACATTCTTGCTGCGATATATTTGAGTGGAACAGGTGTTAATACAAATACAGTGTATTAATTTCCCCAGAGACAGAACTCCTCGATGTAACAGTGGGAAACCATATGCTGTAAACAGGCAAGAAGTCCTCTATTATTTTTTCTCACTGGAGAAAATACTATAGGTACTAGAAATCTATATTAAGTAAGATAAAAACAACATGTCAAGCTTTTCTACAAGCAACAGTTCAGATAGTTATTTTAATCCCATAAAACAAAATAAATCATTTTTTCTTTGGAATGAAAGTGCAAGTTGATCTAAAATGCGCCCAAAATAATACCTGATACGGTAAGACCCCTCTCTAATGCTAGTATCGTCCAGACAGCATGGTTCAGCCACTATTCGGACTCTATTGGTTGCTTGTTGCATTGACAATGTTAAAATTTAAGTTTTTATTTAACGCTCTTCTTAATAACATAAAAGACAAAAGAAAATTCACAAAAACTAAGAAATGGAGAACAAATAAATGTATCCCTCTATTATTATTATCTATTATATAAATTTGCCAATAATAATAATAATAATAATAATAATAATAATAGAGAATCATTGGACAACACACAAACAAAAATGTCCTGCTTCCTGTTGGATTACTTCGATGGTGGAATTAAACATTTCAAGTGTGTTGCATCTTTGTCTTGTTTTGTTAAACATCTGCTCTTTTGCACCTATAACCACACCCAACTGTGATGTCACTTTGTACTGACACACCCTGAAGTACACTTCAACATCACAGCAGCGAGGTGATGTTCAGCTGGTGTTGAGTTACTCACACATTTCACCCTCTCATAAATAAAACACAGAGAAACATCACTCTACACATTCACAGCCGACATGTTTATCTGTTTTTGTCTCTCTCTCTCTTTCACAGCTGAGTGATTCACCTTTCTTGTACACTTTGACGATATCTTTAATCTGTTCGCCGGTCCTGGAGGCCAGAATCTCAATCAGCACGTCGTCCTCAGTCCCGGCGCCCTGGGAACCAAACACAATAAGATGTTCTCAGAGCAATCTTTACTTTCATTATCCCGTCTTATGTTTGTTAAAGAGCAATATTAGTGATTGAAACAAACTTTGAAGAAAAACTTTATAATTTGTCAGCACAACACACTGAAGAGGTATGCAATTAGAGAATGAATGCGCTCAGTTGAAAGACTTAAAGACAATTCTCCTCTTTGCCGTCATTAACCTCCCACGAAAAAAAAAATCTGACACGCCAAACAAATGCAGCAGGTGTGATGGGAATGTCGAGGTCAAGTCCTAAATGCTTTGCCTTCACTTTGATTGAACATTTAATTTGTGCTGGTAATACAAAAAGTAAATGTAATGAAAGAATAATGAGAACAAAAAAGAAATCCATTTGTAACTTATAAGAGGATCCAGGAGTTTGCTGAATATATTGTCCTTCCTTCAGACCTTATGAGCCTTCAGCATGACATAAAAAGCAGCAGTTGGTAAGTATGTGATGCCTCAAAGAAATAAGACCTGAAACATTAATCATTTATACAAGTATTAAATAAATTGGGTAATATATCTAGCCTACAGCACCAATAAATATGTGTGCCTCAGATGTAATGCGTCTACGAGTGTGACACGTCATCTATTTGAGCCACATGAAAGAAGCAGCAGATCGATGTGAAGAGACATCTAATACACAACACTGTTCTGTCACAACGTGCACCGTGAAGACGAAACACGTGATGAGAGGCAGTCGCAAAGATAATAAGGCCGTATTGCATGATGACATTTAAAGCAGAAACATTGAGAAAATTATACCACATGGAAGGTGATTTTCATTATTGAGCACAAAGTGCTGCTTGAGTCCTTGGCTCACATGGTGATATGGTTCCAGCAGGTTGTTTTTTATGGAAGCGTATTGCTGTTCTGTAAGAACCGTGCATGTATTTTTGGGATAGAGAGTCAAAGTCCCGCCCCTTCTGGTGGACCACCCATGGGACCATATTTCGGAAGAAATATGTCCGGTAGTCAACGGCGAGAGACAAATATTGTTTTGATCCCGTTTGAGTAGTGCCATGAATTACACATATGATGTTTGTCAATAAATGTATATTTTTTCAAGTCAAGAAAGTTGCTTTGTGTCGTAAAACTGTTGAAGTTTGTGAATTGCTCCCCAGATCTTATCTTGATTTACAATAATCCTAATTTTGTCAACTAATCTGAATCTGTAAAGTAACTAGTAACTTAAATTACCAAATTATTGTTGTGGAGTAAAATGTATTTGCCTGTGAAATGTGGTGAATTGAAGCACAAAGTATAAGAATGGAAATACTCAAGGAAAGTACAAGGACCTCAATTGTACTTGAGTACAGCACTTGAGTAAATGTATTCAGTTACATTCCATCTCTGGGTAATTCTAAATATCAAGTTATTAGCCATTTTAAATGCAACGTACTGTAGTTTTACCATAAACGGCGATAAACCATTTAGACATCTTTGAAATGGCAAACCAACATGAAGCAGGCTTTTCTGCTGGCAGACATTTCAAGATTGCAGTTGTAACTGAGAAAGTCAATAATGGCTGAGTTCCATCTACGTGGCAGTGCACTGGTATTATGCTGGTTTATTAGCAAGGCATTAATGGAAGGGAGCCTTCAGCACTGTTTTCCTGCTATGACAAGCCGAAGTGAGAGCCATTAAAAAAGGTCCATCGCTCAGATGACTGTTGGAACATCTGTGCACAAATAACCTGAATAAACGACATCGTCTGAGGGTTTCAACTCATTTGCATGTAAGACCTGCAATTAAGTGGAGCATCTGAGGAAAAATGTCCATTAGTTACCTTGAGAGCTTTGTGCAGCTGGGAAGCGTCATATGAGGTGGGCGGGGTCATCAACGCCACAATCAGATTCTCAAACAGCCCACCGAGCTCGGATTTCAGCGCGCTGACCAGGTCCTGATGTGGGGAAGAGAGGATTATTGACTAGAGCAAAGAAAAACATTTTTGATTGTGTTTGTATTGAATTTAATGTTGCATAACGTAAATGCTGTAAAACATTAAAGAAACAGAACAAATGAGCTGTGTGGTGCTTTTAGCTCCACTCATAGAAACAGTCTTTAAAATGCGTGAAAAATATTGGATACCAGCAAAGTAGGAACATCATAACAGCATAGTAACAGGAAAAATGGACACGTAGGGCTCCCAGAAATGTAGATTTATGTAAATTATTACAAATAAGCTAAAGAGAGCATTCCCTGTGTCAAGGAGATGAAGTGACATTTCACTGCATTGCCCACATTTTCAGAGAAATGAGGATAATCACAAGAAATGTACCCGCAGAAAAGAAAAATATACTATATATATATATATATATATATATAGTTATATATATATATATATATATATATATATATATATATATAGTTCCTTAAACTACCAGCTAATCAAGCAGCACATATTCCTCACAGATGGCTTTATTGATTTCTGTATGCAATGAATCACATATTCTGGTGCTGCTGGGAGTATGACCCCAGTAGAGTCTGTGAAAAGAGTAATAGCATCTGTGTGTGTGTGTGTGTGTGTGTGTGTGTGTGTGTGTGTGTGTGTGTGTGTGTGTGTGTGTGTGTGTGTGTGTCTGTACACAGGGATCCTAGGATCTACTGTGCTTGGCCGGTTCAATATACGGTCAAACACTCATCTCTTTAACAGCTCAACATTTGAGCCCTCTAACAGAAGATCTTTATTTTTCTAGATTACATAATTCATCTCACTTTGCACATAAAAACTGGATTTTAAATCAAATTCCCTTAAAAGGTTTGTCAAATGACGCACTCCAACAGTAAAATGTAGCAGAGAGATAACAGCATGCACTCTGCAAGAGATATCTGACTGTTAAAATATCATTTTCAATATCATATTAATGTTTCCCTTTACTTTTAGCAACCAGTTCTCATTTCAGATGAGCAGTTTATTGTCTCTTGCAATCACCACATTTTATAGCATGTAATAGAAGAGCCTCTGGAAAACAAATAAAGTGATAAAACACTGCAGTATTCAGAGAAACACCAGGAGCTGTACTTTGTGATTTTCTGATGTACCTTCTTACCTCAAGCTGGCTCATCTATTTAAACTTCAGGGCACACTAACATTTGCTTTTCCATAACCTCTGCAGAAAGCAAAATAACCTGCTGCTTTCAATCCACAGGTGGTCATAAAATAACTTCCATGTAAGAGAAGGAGATCGTTAAAAATGCTTCTTCTATCATTGCACTGCCCTCTGGTCCACAGAGACTGTGAGAAACTGGTCTTCCCGCTTCCTCTTCTATGAATCTTTCCCTGTGTGACTGTTGAATTCTGAAAGACAGTGTCAACTCTTGCTCTTTGATTCTTAATGAAAAAAAAACGTGATAACTGAATGACTTAAACCTTAGTGAAGCCGAGACCACCGGTGGTGGAAGAAGTCTGATTCTTTACTTGAAGGTGCTATAAATGAGGCTCTCAACATGGCGACGGCTGAGCCGGCAGCTCGCAGCTAACAGCAGCGCGAACAGTGCAAACAACGCAACAGTGCTGACAGAGCTAACAGTGTTTACCTGCGGGGGAACAGGAGGGGTGAACGCTCACATGCACGAATATGCACTAAAAGAATGCGCGACCAGCCCGGCTACATCAACAAAAGGAGAAGCTTGGATTACATCTTCATTCTCTGCTCAGGTGGATATCCCGCCGCGATATCTTTACACAGCAAATAGTTGTTTGCTGCAATGTTAATGCTATGAATCCCATATATTGCACCCTTAAGTAAAAGCAGCAATGCAACAATGCAGGATGTTCTACATGACAAGCAAAAGTCATTCATAAGTAGAAGAACAGAAGGAATAGAAGCATTGAGAGACAGACAGACACATTGTTTTGGTCTTTTGACGGTTTGTGTTGACAATAATATGAATATAGATTACTGCCAAGCGTCAGTCTTTAAGGAAAAACAATAATAAAGGGATGGTAGAAAGACAGATATGCACTTTAGCAGATTTCTCTGTGAACGTTGGTGAATGAGGAGGACACAGTGAGACAGTGACATGTCCCCTAACCATCGGTGTGACTGCCGGTCGTCATCAGCTCTCTGTTTCGCTCAGCTCACCTTTCCGTAGGCCGTTTTGTACGCAGCCTTAATTTGCTGGCGTTGATCGTTGCTCCGCGCTGACAGAAGCATGAGGATCGTATCTTCATGCGTACCTGCACCAGAAGTCAAACGAGCATATAAAATATAAAACATATAAAATACCGTGTGAGCTTTAAACAATCACATGCAGCTTTATATCTAAATGATTCTTCTTTTTTTAAAAGGCTAATAAAGCATTATTCTATTTGCACCCATCATCCAACAGAAAACCTTATTGAGAATAATTGACAGCTTGCAATATACTCCTATATTAACAATTAATAGCTCCTGAAAGTCACCAGCACCTCAGAGAAAACGGCTCCGATAGAAAAATAGGCTGTAGGGCAGCACATGTTAATTCCTCTGAGGGAACAAAGTGTTGAATTAGTTCAAGGTAATTATGGTTCGAAGCCTGGCTGATATGTAATGACAGCTCTGACTATAAATAGATGTTGGGTCACTGTTGTTCTCCTCACTTTTCCTTTTTGTAAATTCTGCATAATTGCTCTTATTGTGAAAGGACTAAACTGACAGGACGCAAGAACAGAAGATGAAAGACTGTCAGTAAGGTTATATTTAGCAGGAGAAGCATCAGTTTTAATGGTCACAACATGTAAACCCGCAGTACACCTTCAAATTGATGGTTGTCATCGGGCCCATTGATTTACACTAATGAGCGCAGAGCTGCGTTTTCATTACATTTTCCCATTTTGCATCTCTCCAATCAAAATTGAGAGAGGACAATGGTGTCAAAAGTCAAACTATTAAAACGTTATCAAAATCAATCTTAACAGCCATCAAACAAAGACATACATTATGTGACATATCCTGTAAATTATTCATCTCTAACAAATTGCCTCTAGGTGAACATATTTCTGATATTTTGTTGTATTGGTTTGTTGTTGTTGTGTTGGTTTGTGCTCTTTGTATGACGTCCACTTTTCCTTTAACCAAAGCATGTTTGACAATTTGATAGCCTTAATAAATACAAATAAACCTGGTTTTACAGAAAACATGATAGCATACTTTAATTTTCAGTTAAAATATTTAATTTGTCTTTGTTTAGTTTCACCTGTATGTTGCCTGTATTATAACGTTATCCCTACGCCTATACACAAAGATTTCAAACCATTATAACCAGCAGTCCACCGTCTGCTTCTGCCATCATATCATAACTGAATATAAATTAAATACATTATTTTCTATGTTTGGCGGTACAGTAAGCGCTCATTACTGTGGTGTGTTTGCAGAGCACTTTGTGGAACTGTAGTAAAGCAGTTCCACAAAGTGCAAGTTTTACATTTTACGTGTAAATGTAAAACTTGGTGACACTCAGTTTCTCTTCCAATTAGACCGAACACACTGGAGAGAGTGAAATGATTTCCCATGCACCAGAGGAAGGCACTAATTGTTAAGAACAGCTTCCCCGACAGCTGTGTCATTATTATTGTTAAAATGGAGCAGAGCAGGCATTAAATTGCACTGTAGAAATATCATCACTTTTTTTTAAAGAAACGACTGTATCGATATATACTAATGACATATAGACATGACACGACTGTCATTCGTGCAAATAAACCTGCTGCAGCCGTGACACTCCAAACTGAAAAAAAAACGAGATATGTTCATCTTTCCTACATGAGATATCACATCACTGCGGTATAACATGTTGAGTGGGAGTGGGAAAAGTAAACAGCAGTGGGATAAGGTTAATAAAAACTGACCGATTCCTTTCATGGCTTTATGGAGAATCTCAGCATCGTGTTTGTCGTTGAAGTTGACGAAAGGTCTCACGCTGCCTCTGTACTCCTGTGGGAAGAGAGCAAAACAAACAAATACATTTTTACATCATGTAGCGGTGAAGTTGCAGATTGCAACCAACTGAAACTTGTACCAATCGTGTGGGAGAACTGCGGTGGCTGACATGAAAACGCATATGGCTTTCACTAGAGCCAGTTGTTTGGTTTGTCCATTCTGGGCTACTGTAGAAACATGGCGGCCATTGACCTCTTCATGTAGATAGAAACAGCTCATTCTAGGGTAACGATGAACACAATTCTTTTTTTTAGATGATTATATATTATAAAGAAAACACTGGTATTAATATTGTAGTAAGGAAATAAAAAAGAATAATTTATCAAATAATAGGCAAAGTGGGTTGCTGTGCCTTTAAGAGATGCTAAAATAAAATGAAGAAGAAGAAGGTTTAAGTGCTCTCCGATGGTCTAAGTTTCAAGTGCTTCCCTGCCCTCATAAAAATAAAACCATGGGCATAAATAATTTTAAAAAAGATACCGAATATCACTGCACATGACATAAGAATATTGCTATAGGCCATCAAAACCCACTTTGGTTTGAATGTCGTCTCTCCAAACTCTGGGGTTAAGTACTTTAGGTAGAACCTAAATCAGGTCTGCCTGCTGCTGCTGCTGCTGCTTTGTGTAATGCAGGTCATTTCTAAAAATGCGTCTCCCTTGTAGATTGTTCTCCAGGGAGAATGTAATTTGAAGAAAAGGCAATAAAATATCTGCCTCATAACAAACTCTGAGCAGTGGTAGAAGTGGAAGAATATTGTGTCCTCCTCCTACAAAGTAGTAAAGGTTTCTGTTTTATTATCTCTTTTATTAGTTTTCAAGAGAACAACCTCTTCTTGCAACATGACGATGTTTATCTTGAAGTGTCACTCTAATACGTCACTGTCACAGCTTTGATACGGCCTGCATGACTCGTGAAACAAAGCACAATAAGACACAATACATCCTCATTTTTTGAGAGTCAAATTAGTCATGAGCTATTTAAACTCACATTTCTTTACGGGGATGACTCAACCCTTATTGCTCATTAAATGTTCTTTTATTACAGCATTTAGTATTCATCCTCTACAAAGACATCAGTGTTAGAACTGTCAAACTGTCATGATATCATTGTGGTAATGTTAAGCAGAAATATCTTCACAACTATTGGATGAATTGTCCTGAAATGTGAGACTCACACATGTTAAGGTCCCCAGAGGATGAATCCCAATTGCTTTTAATCTAGCGCCACCAGCAGGTCAAAGGTTTGAAGGATGAGACACATCAACAACTATTGGATGGATTGCCATGAAATTTGGTAAAGATATTCAAGGTCCCCAGAGGATTGATCATACTGACTTTGATGATCGTGTGGCCGTTCATCTAGCGCCATCATCAAGTGAAACTTCCACTTCCTTCGAAACTAATGACATTCCCATCAGCCTGAGCTGTGCCGTGTTTGGTGCTAACAGAACAGAAAGGAGACGACACACTGAGGGTCAGTTTCCTGTATCTGTATCTCCACTGCCACGCTCCTTTAGGAGGCTCGTGGTGGTCCTGAGTATTAATAACTCTAATGGGAGAAGTATAAATATTTGACCCATTTTTCACAAGCCACATATCTTCCAAACACTGACACCAAAATTGCATTTTTCAGACTAAAACATTCACAAAAAAAACCCAGAAAAAAAAGATTTGAATCTGAAAAAAAGATTTGAAACCTAAAAGGAAAAGATTTGAATCTGAAAATATAAAATATGAAACTGAAAAATGAAAAAATGTATTTAAAAAAATTCCAGAACTGAATCAAAATTATATTCAACCCAAAAAAACTTTTCATTCACTTCTTTTTATTTTCAATACATTGCTGTATTTTTCAATGTTCAAGACCACAACTTGAACTTTCAGGTTCAAATTCGTTTTTCAAATGACCAAAACTTTTGACCTGGATTTAGCTCCATATTTATGATCTGGGATCAGCTCTTTGGCCTGAAGTTTCTCCTCTCAAACGGGTCTTGGAGGAGCAGTGCTCACGCTCACCTGTAGAGACTTCTCCTGACGAGAACGCGCAGCTTTGGGTCAAACGACTTTGGCCCAAAGCAAAAATTGTATGTCACTCATTTATATCTTTAACCAGCAATTGGCTAAACTGCTTCATAGACCCACCTCTTTTGGGCCAAATTCGTTTGGCCCCATGCTGCGCGTTCTGAGACGTGTCGTGCACACAGGCGGAGAGGACGAGCAGGAAAAGCAGATATTTTGCACAGATATCATATTTTACACATATTACTTAATATATTATTTTTGTGTGGCTCAAGGTGGGGCCAGGCCCCATGGCCCTCTATTGGCCAGCCCCCACTGGTAGGAGCTATTCAAACACCATCAGGGAACATTGTCTCCGAAATGTCCTTTGATGTAATTCAAACCCGGTGGGGACACAATAGACACACGTACCTGCAGTTTCTATGCACCTGATAATACAATATGATACAAATTAGACCACCGTCATCAGTTCCTCATTACCTCTTATTCTACTCATGCACATAAGACAGTCTGAGATCTCTCAACAAGCTTGAGAGGATTAAAACAAATCAAGGATATCAAATGAAGCTGCTCCTTTTCTTTTGCGTCAATGTGAGTATACTGCGTTTTGTGCAGCACTCATTTTTTATTAATGAGTGTATTGTCGCAGAAAGTCCTGTGAGATGATTAGGGATCATCTAGAAGTTTGAAGCCCCTGTACTCATCAAGTCTCCACAGTGTAGGTGAGATGGGAAAAATGAGGATCCAGGGAAATTAAAATTTTCAGAAAATATAAAGCATCTAGAGTTGCATGCAAATCAGAGTCTGGTGCTGACAGTAATTTGTAATGTTTAAGACTGATCATGCAGTTCAGGTCTCAGTGTGGCTTGAAAAGGCACTGACCTTTCAAGTGTCAACACACACTCCACTGCACAAACATATGATTCAGTTCTGGTGCAATAAACATGGTTTTATTTCCAACTGTTTTGTGCAAAACAAAGTTGTTTCTTGTACATTCTCACGTATTTTATCATACTTTGACACTAATGACACTAATGAATTTTACAGAAAATAAAACAAACAAAGGAAAAACTTACCATCGTTTTATACTGATTGCAGACAACCGCCGTAAACTGAAAGAAAGTGGAACAGATTCCAGATTAAATTGGCAGTGTAAGAGTGGTGACTACTGTACTTAACAACTAATTCAAGGTATTTGTACTGTACTTGAGTATTTCAATTTAATGGAACTTACTTTATACTTCTACTCCATTACACCTCAGAGTACTGTGCTTTTTACTGCACTACATTTGTCTGCAGCTATAGTTACTTTTCAGATTCACATTTATTCATACCATGTCTATCCAAATTTGTTGATTTTAAATGTTAAATAAATAATAAACTTAAGGATAAGGTGTTCCTGTATCCTATCCATTAAGCTAAATAAACTCTGCAAAAAGCCTTTTGGATTAGCTGGAAAATGCATCATCACAAAGTTGAGAAAACACACCGGTGTTTTTCTGAGCTCATGAAAAGTTGACTTTTTAGAGATTCTTCTCACAGGACAGCGAGCTACAAACATGTGATGATGTTATAGAATATGAAGCATTGCTGTAGATTAAACTAGCCAAGAGTAAATAAGGGAGTTCGAATTAGCACAACCGTAAACATCTAAAACAGTAAAATACACATGAACATAGCAGTAATATTAATCCAGAAACATCCCATATAACAGTAGAACACTAACAGAGAACATTTTACTGCACAATAAATACTGTGTTTCATACTTGCTGATAATACTTTTGAAAGCATGACTTTCACTTGTAGTGGAGTATTTTCACAGTGTGGCATTGTTACTTTTAAGTATCTTCATCTACCATTGTTAGCATGTCTAAAAACAAAGCGTCAATAGAGAGGAATATACGTAACTGTAAGTGCTCTTACCAACAGGTATGTCTCCTCTCTCTCCTCACAGGTGATCTGCGGCTCTCAGGTAGAAGCTCTTTACTTCCTGATCTCTTCTCCTTTGGGTGGCTGCTGCAGCGTCACAGCTGACAAGACACACTTTTCCTCACTAGCTGTCGGTCAAACGGGAGCTCGTGACCCGCGTGCACTCAGTTGCTTTGTGTTACCTTCAAAAAAAAAAAGTGACAAGGGCCAATCGTTTCTCCCGAAGACGGTTTCAACGGAGTTGCATTGCTAGGCAACAGCTTGGGTCTGTGTTCACCTCCTGTCGGCTGATCACTGCAACCCGAGGAGCCCATGCATCATTTATAGGTTCCTTGTTTCAGCGCAACAGGAAACAAACTGGGACACATTTGGAATGTTTACGTTTACAACTGTGAAACGGTGCAGGCTCTTATCAAGACGTTATCATCCTCATTATGTTAAATGAATGACAAAAAATTGTTTCCACAATCGTTAACGATCACCCTCTTAAAGGTGCAGTGTGGAGGATGTGGCGGCATCTAGTGGTGAGGTTGCAAACTGCAACCAACTGAAACTACTCCCGTGTGCCTGTAGGGAGATTTACGTTAGCCGATGCCCCTTACTATGATGTAGAGCCAGTGTTTGGTTTGTACCTTCTGGGCTACTGTAAGAGGACCTGCTCCTTATCTAGGTCTATACCGCTCACTCTCAGGTAACATAAACACAACGATTCTTATTTTCAGATGTTAAAATACCGTAAAGAATACATACTTATTCATATTATACTCAATTTCTAACAATCGATTCCCCTAAAAGCTTCATAATTACATTTATATTTTAGTTTAGGTTTAGTTTTTTTGCAAATGATAATTCTGGATAAAAGCACGAACCGTACAGATGAAGAATTTAACTTTAAGAGCGCACACAAATTAAATTCTGTTACTGTAAAAATGTTTAAATACATATTAATAAAACCAAAAATAAATGGAAAAAAAACATAGATGACTTATTTGAGGCTCACCAGTGATGGAAGAAATATTCAGATTCAGGCACAATTATAATACCTCAATATAAAATCAAAAAAATATATAAAATACTATTAAAAGTAAAACCACTCAATGCAGAAAATTGACCTCTGTGAGTGTTTTACTTATATAGCAGTAGTTTCATTTATAGATAAATATCTTTCTCTATATATATAGTGTTTAAAATCCTAATTTGTAAAGTACCTAAGTACCTTAATTATTATGTAAATGTAGGACTAAATGTACAACATTCCCTTCTGAAATGTAATGGATGAGAAGTATAAAGTGGGATGAAATGGAAATACACATGTACAAAAGTACCTCAAACTTGTGCTTAGGTATATGAGTAAATGTACTTAGTTACTATCCACCACTTAATTATATGAATCTGTGAGTGAGGTTGTACTTAATTCAATATGTATTTTTTAATGAGGTGACGTTTACCTGTCTTTATGTGTCTTTATGTGTCTTTATGGCACACAGGAGACAAACAGGAGACGCTCGATAAGAGCGAAGGGATCAGCAGAGCGAAGCACAGCTCACATATCATCATCACCGTCCTCGTCCCTGCAAACCTTAATTAAAGTGAGCACTTGTGAGTAGATGAGAGTGTGAACACCATCTTCCAGCTATCCAGTTACGGATGCTCGGCATTTCATCTCACAGCCTCTCAGACTGACGTGGAGCCAATTTGCTTTAAGTGCTATAAACGAGCAGCTAATAACACATTTATCAGATTAAGTCTGGATTTTTGTTTCTTTTCCATATAATTGAGCAGTCTTTGAGTCCTCTGAAGTTGGTATTAAATGTCAGTATCATTTGAATATTCAGTATCACAAATCTCTCATAAAATAGGCTCCAAAATGGAGATTTGTATTGCATCTCAAGAATTGGGGTAATTCCTTTAAGTCTATCCAAACATCTTACTACTTCCACATAAAAGCAATTGAAAAGCTCAACAATCCCTTTAATGTTTGGTTCAAATGTTTCCCACAAGATGAAATCATTAGCTTAAGTTTCATCATCTGTTTAGCTTGAACATGTCTCCATCACAAATTCCCAAGATGCATTACAAGTAGAAAAAAACCTCTCTTGCACAGGTATTGCTAGTGTGACATTGGTTAAGTTACCCGCATGCCATCATTGCCTAAAGTTGCCCACCCAGAGGCTGCAACCTGCTGACTTTTGCTTTTCCCTCCTGCTATCATCCCTGAGTTGTCAGCTTCCAAACTAAATCATTGTGAGTTTTACAGACCGGAGCGGAGCGCCATGGGACAGCCAGGTAAACAGAGCTGTGGACGGCTCAATTTGTCGGGTGCTGACTGACAGACAATAAGCTCCGTCATCAATCAATGGGCCTCTCCAGCCACCACTGATGGGCTTCGGTTAGTTATCTCCCTCTGTGCTGAGGGCAGGCGTTATCAAATGCATTCAACAAACATCACCTGGCCTCATGGACCCGTTGAGGGCCTCTACAAAAAGCACATCCTGATATCCGAGGCAGTTTTGTGAGAATAATAATTCTGATGTTAAGAACCGTGCAGCTTCAGACTGAGAGTCAGAGTGGATTTATTCTGTCATCTATTTTCTCCTGCAGCCATTTTGAATACAAGACAGAAAATTACTTCCAAACATGAGAGACAACAAAATAAATCAGCTGCACCGACAGTCACTACCTGGAGTTGGCTGGTTAGATAGCCTGTAGCCTGTTTGCTATTTCAGCAAAGAACAATATACTATGCTTGAAGATGGATTAGCCCATTTTGACAGTTAGGAAAATATATATGATTAGTTGTTTGGCTGAAAGTTACGACAAGACGGATATCTCATCGAACTCTCTGAAGGAAAGCAAATAAACATACTTTTCAAACTGTCAAACTATTCCTTTAATATTCTGATTTGATGCATTTTTCCAAACAAATTTGCAAATAATAAATTTACCAGACACTAACATATTTACAATGAATTCAGCATTACAAACAAAAATGGCTACCACAGAGGACACAGGCTTTTCTGTTGGACCTGCATGTGTGTGCTGTCTTCACTGACATATGGCACTGCAAACATTACAGGGGGATTGAGACGCCACAAATGGTCAAGCAGTGCCGGAGGAAACCAGTTCAGCTCACGGCAGAGGTGAAAACCATGCAGTCATGGGATCCATCCACACAGTGTCAGACCACATTAATCTACAGGTCTTTTGCTGAAGGCAGCAAACTCTGAGAGAACCTGCTCCAGAGAAAACCCTCAAGATTTTAAAACAGTGAAGAGATCGTGAAGAGTTTTTAGAGCGATCATTAAAAGAGTCTGAGGGGAAATGTTTACAGGTTCAGCATTTTAGTAAATACACTTACTAGCTTTCTTGCCAAGAATTACACAAGGAGATTAATAATTCTATAATGTCTTTACACGTTATATGAAGCCTGCTGCTGATTAGCTTAGCTTAGCACAACAACTGGATACGGGGACAAACAGCTAGCTGGCCTGGGTCTGTCTGGAGTTAAAGACAAATGAGCAAATTTTCATTTTTACACTACTCTAAGGAGATAACATGTTCATTTGTGAGATGTTAGCTTTAGACATAGCCAGGCTAGCTGTTTTCTCCTGTTTCCAGTCTTTATGCTAAGACTGGAAACTCCAAAGTGTATTTCTGAAAATATCATTTTTAACAGAAGCCACAAAAACATAAAAAATAGATGCTTTAAAAATATTAATAGGGTTCATTACATAAAATTGCGTTATGTTAACTATGCTGAGGCATCTTACCCAGAAGCACTCAGTCGGGACCGTGTTTGTTTTATTGTGCTGCTCTTTTAAGGAATCCGCTGTTGATGTGTAATGAACATGCTCCCCTCTGGGCTATTGATTCCTCTCAGACTATTCAAACAAAGACAGCCTGGCCACCTCTGACTAATGATGAAAGAACAATGCAACACAGAGAGGAAAGCACCAAATGCCCCTACCTGTAGTAACCACTTGTAAATACCTGATAAATAGTGTTATCCTCAGCCTGTTAATATAATCCTTATGCCTAAAAGGTCTCATTAACTTTGTCCCCCAACATGGACAGAAAGGTAACTTGAGAAACCAAGTGGCACACAGCTCCTTTCATATTCCTCATCGCGGGCATATCCTCAACATCCCTTCTGCCAATTCATAAATGAGATGAGAGCAAATTGCCCTCCTGAATACGTTGCTTTAATCAGCATGAATCAAGATGCAGATTTAATCTTGGCTTGTGATTTTTACTCTGCAATGTTTGACCTCGGCTGTGTCAGAGATGAAAAGAAATACAAACAGTGGTTTTAATTACTCAGGATATTGATAATGTGCATATTAGATAAATAGTGGGGAAAAAAAGATGAAGCTTTTAAAATACAGGTTTCTATAAATACTAACATGAAGAGGTTTTTATTAGTTTTAAAGACAATATCGAGTCCAAAACATTTTTCAAAGTCATTTCCTTACATGAATCAGCAAAGCACTCCAAACAAGCCTCAGTCCTGGCACTGTTTTGGCACAACTGTCCCCATTTTTCACAACACGTGCTGCAACCTCTGTTCATAGCAAGGCTGCCTGAACGAGCGGCCAGGCTGCAGCATGGATTTCACCACCGAGTTACTCAGCTGCCTGAGGAGCATCCAGAGAAGGAGCAGCATCAGCACCAGGAGTCCGAGGAGAATCCCGACGTACAGGCTCAGGTTCCAGCCCCAGTCCAGCGCCAGGGGCAGCGAGGTGGACGCCAGCAGAAATTTTCTGGGGGCAGGCATGGAGGCAAGGCAGCAACTCGCCACCTCCCTCCCAAAAGAAGAAAGAAAAGCTTTTCCCCACACTGATCTTCTCAGAGGTTACACAGATGCTGTGGCTGCAGAAGCCATTGTTCAAACAGGTATCCAGCTGGTTTGGCTAAGTCATAGAATTCCCATTTGTTCCCAGGGTTTAATCCTCCGGTTAGGCACACATGTGAGGAGTCAGCGTCAAAGCAAACCTGTTGAGATTGTGTGCATGGTTTGAGCGGTGCATTCTGAGGAAATGGGAGAGCTTTCTGCAGCTGGGCTGTGCTTCCCCTCCTCTCCTGTGAGGCTCCTCACAAAGCCAGCCTCCTAATTTATAACGAGGAGAATTCTACGCCACCGGCTGCCTTTACTCACTCAGTTTATTTAGCTTAATGGATAGGATACAGGAACACCTTATCCATAAGTTTATTATTCAGAATTTAGTCACTGATGAATGAGATGTAAAGAATACTGTCATTTACTAATTGATAGCCATGAGCAGACAAGAGGGGCAACATTGGCTCCCCTTTTACTTCAATTGTGGAAAAGTTGGACTTTATTGAATAAATCACTAAATGTTTGTCATTTAACATTAACATTTAACCATTTGTGAGTTTTTAAAATGCCTGGTCTTGTCTATAAGATTTTAATGTATTTAACAGTGATCTGCTCAGCAAAGATACCTTTGGAAAACAAGCAGTGTATTTTCTGGATAAAGCATTAGTGTGGCCTCAAGTTGTTAATCACTCTATAGTGCAAATTACCATTAAAACAAGTTACTAATTTTTGCATTAAGTAGAATTTTACCACAGCTTGGCATTTCAACCCTCAAGATGCCTTACATCAAACCAAGAGGAACAATTTGACGCGTGAACGTCTAGTTTCCCAAACCACAGAATCACTACTTTGTTAAAAACTGTTTAATTCCATCTGAAGAACCTTTAAGGACCAAAACTGGTCCTCTGCTGCCCCCATGAGGCCAATGAGACCATAAAACATGTAGAAATGAAGTCTTACTTTAAATGAATTTTATTTACAAGAGCCATATTTTACAGTGCAGATGGTGCCTTGAAAAAGCTGTTAACTTCCAAGACACCAATGTAATTAGACAGCTGACTCCATTACAGACAAAATGTACTTTAATGTACATCCCATGAGGCACCTCTCAAGATGAACCAGCAACATTAACTGCAATCAACTCAACCTTTAAAAAAGTGAAACAGTTTGGTTTTAGTACATCACAGGTCTATCGGAGTCTGACACTAGATCAAAGACTTTCACATTTTGTCTGCGATTAAAAGTAAAACATTAAAACTGCTTGATTACCCAACTGTAGCGTCTGGTATGAATGTCAGGATTGAGTATATAAAAATACCTTAAAAACTCTAAACATAAAGCGCTACTCCAAGAAGAGCAGGCCATGTCATTTAAATTCTGAAAAACATCATTAAAAAAAAATACAAAAGATATAACTGACAAGGGTACAAAACTCTACATGGACGAGGGGAAAGTTAGTTCAGCAGCAATTTAGTTGGAGCATCGATGAGGGAAACTTCCGAGTATCTGGAAGAGAAACAAACCGCTTTAGAACATTTGCCAGACAAAAACATTACAACGAATTAAAGTTTAGGAGCAGCAAACTTACTTGGGGCCCTTGTACTTCTCCCGAACAGACTGCTGGGCGTGCTGTGCAGCACCGAGGAAAGTTTGGTGCAGATCCTCAACGCACGGCATCAGATCTTCGAGTAAGTAGCCAGTCTTCTCCGTCATGGACTTGGGCTGAGGAGGAGACAACTGGAGTCATCTTGCTTGTTTGCAAAAGCCCACCGTTACCCGTTCAGGGGACACCGGACGGTCGGAGACTTTCACAAAACATCCTTGAACATGCAGGACGCCTCCATTTAGACCATTCTACCTCAAACTTACCCATGAGCCACCAGTCACGATGTGGTTTGCCAGCGTGTAGGCTGCAGCAGCCGTATGTGATGGGAGGTACTTCAAGAAGGGATCTGAATCAACCAGACTGAGCTCCCCAAGGTACTGAAAAGATAATGCAGAGGTTGATCTTTGTGTTTTGCTAGAATATTCTGATTTAATTTGCCAAAGTAGCATTGCCATATATAAATCTAAATGCTTTGCTCACCATTGCCAGGCTCTCCACCTGTTTGTTAACCGAATGGTGAAGGAAGTACTGAGTGAGAAACTGGGTGATGGTTGGTGCGGCCAGATCAAAGGAGAGCACTTTAAGCACCAGATGCTCCATTCTTAACACTTGCTTCTTGGTGTAGGTGTCGTCTGTGATGTACACAAACTCTGCCACTTCCGGGGGATAGATCTCTTCAAATTTCCTGTATTGTAACATTTTAAATAGTCAAAAGAATATTCTGTAACATATACTTTGTAATTTAAGTAGTGTGAATAAACGGACTGAATATAATGACTACATACGAAGCCAAAAGCATGGCCGCAGTCCCAACCAGCTGAAGTTTCCCCCTCAGGACCGACATTGAGGAGAGGAAGCGATCGATGTAGTTTACGGCCAGATAAAGCGTCTCATTCTGGAGCTTGTACTCTTCTCCAACCTCGACAAGCCAGTCCACCAGGATGGCCCTCATGCTGTTTGTGATGTCAGGCTGCTTCTTCATGTAGCCCGCTTTGGGTCTGGTTTTTACCTGTCGAGCATCAGGGTGTCATTTAAGAAAAGTACTTGACGGCAAAGTTGATATACAAGATAATTAAATGCATTTCTAGAAATGACTCATGACAAGTCTATGAGAACTTGCAGCTAAGAGAATTGTTAAAGCAGTTTGTAGCTTTTCACTTCATTTCTCACCTCCACGTCCCTCAGGTACGTGTGAATTTCCGCAGCATACTCCGGGACCTCGTTTACATCGACTTGTTTCTCCTCTCCCTCAACCACAGACATGTCCATGGGCGAGTCTGGGGAATGAAAGGTGATTTTGCACAGTGAACATTTTTAGATTCTTCCCTTCAAATCTATAAATAATGCAATAGTAAGTTTGGGTGTGTAAAGAGAACATTTGTTGCCAAGAGGCGTAAAGGAACAAGCAGATATTCACAACCCACCAAAGCTGAGATCCATTGCTGCTGCTGGTATAGCAATGGGGGCCAAGGGCTGTCGGAGCCGTGCCGCAGCATTAATTGTTTCAGGGTTGGACTTGGCTTTGACGGAGTCGACCACCGGCTGTGGCTTCTTGATGCAGGCGCCATCGGGCTCGTCCACATGGATCAAGAAAGTGGACAGCTTGGTGAGGGGCTTCTCCGAGCAGCCTTTGCCCACGTCTTCATTTTTGCAGGACAAGGACTGTGACGACTCCTGGAAGCAGAAAACAAGGTTAGTTCAGACTTGTCTGAACTAACCTGAACTAACCAACCCTAAAGGGTTGTTGTTGCAGAATTAAAAAAAAAAAAAAAAAAAAAAAATACTGGTACAACAAATGCCGGGGAATACAATAAAATATTCAGTGATAACATTTTAAAGACGTCTCAACAATACGCTTTGGGGTTGAACAAAGTGATAACTTGTTTGGGCAACTAAGTTCATTTAGTAAAAAGGCAGGAGCCATTGTTGCACAACAAACATTTAAAACTGTAGAATCTGCGCCAGTACTATCTTAATAGGATGTCAGGGAGCACTCGTTTAACAAACATTGTCACTAGTGAAGGCGGGAGGAACACATCATTTCAAATATTTGTATCACAAAAACAGGTCGGTGTGCTGTTTAATTTAAGCAGTTGAAGTACAAATTGTAAAACTTATTGCGATATTAAAATGGCGGACAATCTGAGTAACAGACGTAGCTAATTTTAAAGCTTTATTCTAAATGTTTTAAAAAGGCAGATTAAAGGACCGATTTTAAGCATTTTAACTGGCAAGACAACTGAAATTAGTTGCCTCCTAAAAAAAAAAAACACAATAGCATTCCCATCATTAGCCAACACTAGCTCGAGCCATGTAGCATCGTTGCCCCGAACTGACCTGTTTGGTGGCGCGCTGGTTCTGGGCTTTGCTCCGCTGGTTGTTCTGCAGAGCTCCCAGCACGGTTCTGCTGCTGGCTCCTTGTTTCGGTGGAAGGTTCTCCTGGTTCTCGCTTGCAGCAGCTCTGGGTTTGAGCGAGCCTCTCAGTCTTGACAGCATATTCTCTTGGTTGTGGAGCTCGCTAGCCGCGCTAGCTTGTCCCATGTTCACGTTAGCTCCGGACATGTTTGCGCTCAATAGAAACACCCTCGTATCTATCTGCTTATTAAAAGGTACTAACGTCACTCCTGATGTGTGCCCTTAAGCATACACTATATGTAAATATATACAAAGTTTCAGATGATCGCGTGTGGACGGTTATGTGGAGGCTAGCATTAGCTGCTACCTTGCTGAGGCAGGTTAAAACTAAGCTGTTGAGATGGCAACGACTCGTGGAACTGCTGAGTTAAATCACTCAAAAACAGACAAAAACAAAATGCACAGATGGCGGTACAAGTTTCAACAAGAGGTTAAAAGTGTTCTTTAAGCTGCCATACTCGTGAGTTCGTAAATTATTACTACTAACCTGCACATAAAGCTCAGCTAGCCTCGGTCCACTAACACAGAAACATGCACAAGTAGATGTTGCTTTCTCTCAGTTCAAGTAGCCCGCGAGGATTGAAACGGACCAATCACAGGCCACACAGGTAGTGACGTTACAGGAAGTACGGGAGCCGAAAGAGTGCAATGTTCGCCTGATTGCAGATTTAAAACCGGTTTGGCAGATTTGAATGTAATGGTTGCGAACGTTATTTAGGGATAACAGCTGCAGGAAGATGTACTCAGAGCTTATACTTAAGTATTATTACCAGTAAAGTCCTGCATTCAAGTTATGAGCATCAAAATATGATAAATACTCATTATCACATGCATGACATCCCTGGATTATAATTATTAATGCATTAATTTAAAGGTTAGAGCTTATTTTATTTACTTTATATACTGCTGGCTGGCTTAATTTATAGTAAAATATCATTATATATTAGTTGACTTATATTTTGTATTATCAAGCTGAATCTGCACAGTAATTAAAGTGATCAAATAAATGTTGTGGTGTATTTAGTATAAAAGTGGCTTTCAAATGTAGTAGTAGCATAAGAGGGAAATACTCACGTAAAGTACAAGTACCTCAAAATGGTACTTAAGTATAGTACTACTTAGTTATGTTCCACTACTGGATAACGTTCATTGATGCAGACATACAAACACATGTTGTGTTGTAATTTAATCAACCATATGTTATTTAACATAGAAACATTGTTTTGCTTTAATATGAATGCATAATGCAATAATAATTTGTGTTCATGTGTGGGTGATCTTAACCACTTTGGTGGTTTAGTCTTTAACTAAACCACCGGTGGTTTAGTCTTTAACACGGCTTCTTATTTCATAAACTGAATCCACAGCTATCAAATAAATGTATTAAAAAGTTCAATATTTTTCTCAAATGAAATACTTGCTGTGTTGCAGTAACATTGCTGTTTTAACATTTAATATTATTCTATTTTGTTGTATATATTGTTCATAAAGTCAAATAATTGTCAGAATAAAAAAGGAAACATGGATGGTAACTGGTGCATTTACTTATAATTGAACAATCAATTGATTGCAGACCTAATAAGTTAATGAATGAGACTTAAGTGTGGAAACATTATTTGTCCCATATGGCTCATGGTATCATAAGAGCTTTTCCTTCCTGTGGAATTTAATATTCTTAGTTGCATTTGTTCACAAAGACTTCACATCAAAAGATACATTTTTATTTCAATAGGAGGAACTCACAGTGCTATGATAATTATGATATAAAAACATACATTCTCTGGCTTACATTTGGTCACTGATATTTCAAACCCCAACAGAAGCTTGGTCATGAATACAAAGAGGAACCTGCACTATCCTGGGAACCTTGTAGTGGTTTATTAATTACCAACCTTGGTTATATATGCTATCAAAATATATTATAAATATTTAAATATTGTACACCATATTTATGACAAAACAAACAGCTAAAAGTCAACAACATGACATCGACACTGCTAGTAACTACAATAAAACACTTTTGTATTTACAATACAAAAATAGCACAAATAAAGACACTCAAAGTAAATAAATACCCTCTGATCCACATGACATCATGCCTCATTGAAAAAGTCTAACAGAGAATTTAAGTCATAATTGTCGAGTATCTCCAGCAACGAGGACACTTTGGTTTTCACGTTCTGTCCTTTAAACTTGAATTTATCGATGAAGAGGTCTGTGATCATTCCTGCAGGAAATAAAGAAGAAAAGAAACGAGTTACAACCAGCCAACAAGCTCTTCTTCACAATGTCAGGCTCATAAAGTAGAACTTTACCTTACCGGTAACAGTACTCTTGTCTCTTTAGCAATAAATTGACAAATGTAAAGAATAATAGAAGATACATGGAGGGAGGGAGGAAGGAAAGTAAGTTTAGTGAAAGTTTCTCTGGACATGAGTGTCGGTAGAAATGCGTGGATAATGAAAATACCATATTGTTTGTAAGAAGACTATGAATGAAGTCAATTGGTATCCAGAGTTTGTTCATTGATTAATCATTACTGTATTTATTACATCTTAATTTATCTTCATGTTATGTATCGTCACACTGCTTGAGCCTTTCGTAAATCCAAAAGAATTTCTTTAGAGATTATCTTTGCTAAAGAATGTGACTCCTCTTCTCTTCAGAAAATACAAACCTGTCATTGTTTCATGTGAACCAGACTTGTGTATTCATGTATGATATGTACAACTAACTCATGACTTATTTGACACTTTCCAGAATATTTGTAAGTGTTCCTGAGCCATTCACTAATATATCACAAGACACTTGAAGGACTTTTATCTTCCGTATTGTCGGACTTCCCTTGATCATTCAAGGACCATGTCTTTGGAACAACTATTCCCATCACTACTATCAACATTATCCTAATTATCCAGTTTTTGACCTCTAACCTCTCCTGCACAGACTCTTAAATTCTTACTGTCTTTTTTATATATGTGCAAGTAAATAAATAGTGCTGCACCATAAAGCCTCTCGAGGTGCGCCGGCTGCTTCTTGTACTCCTCGAGGAGATTCGCGGACTCATCCAAGATGTTGCGATACTCTGCGATGAGGAAGTCAGCGTTCCCCTCATGAACCTGAAGCTCCTGCCAATCAGAGAAACCAGAGAGGGAGTGAGGTGGAGGAAAGTAAGTAACAAACTAAATTAATTTCAATAGAAGCCGTTGAACTTGAAGCTCTTAACCAAACAGACATAACGCATCACCACGCACAGTGGATTTGTCCTTTAAGACGACACATTTAACTAATACGTACTTTAAGTGCATCGATAAGCTGAACTTTTCTAGCCAACAACAGCTGGTACTGCAGCTTTGGATGTATCATCTTTAGAGTGTGGCTCACAGAGTCATCATTGATGTCTGGAAGATTAAAAACAAACCAGTTAGTCTAGTTTATTAGAGATTATTCCATGAATTTACCGTCAGCAGACACTAAAAAATGAATAATAATACACCGACCGTATGAAATGTTCAGATTGATTTTCCTCTTGGTGGCTTCTTTAGAGAGAACATCATTCAGGATGGAGATGGTAGAGATGTTGTCTGACTTGAAGTGTCCTTCACCTTTGCTAAAATGACAAATTCAGAAAAAAGCACGTTTGATTACAAGTAGATTATCACACACGTCCCGGCCGAATCAGTGGAAACGATATATAAAACATAAATAAAACGTTTCTCGGGGGCATCAGAAAGGTTATAAAACGTCACAACTCCATGTCAGTTATCTCATAATCCCGACACATGTTTATGCTCTTTAAGAAGACTCTTTCCACTCCGTGCTTGTGTTTACCAGTAGGTGGCTTCAAGCTGTGTCCCAAGAAAAGTGTTGTGGAAATAGAAAGTGATGCTCTCTCCTGCCGGTGTTTTCTCAGGCACCTCTGGCAAACAGAAGACCACCCAGGAGTGGATCTCAGCGAAGCTGAACTGTCCCACCAGACTGAGCCTGTTCATGGGCCTGTAAGACAGACAGAGGGACAAATAACATACATAATGTGTAAGGTTAAAATCATGGGGAATGTCACATGATCTCATTTTAATGATAAATGATTCAAAACAAAACATTGCATAATATGAGATTGGGAGCATTTTCGGTTGCCTCTCAAAGGCAATGCACGAACATGCAGGAACATGCACACAGTGGCCTGACTCTGTTAACAAAGCTCTCAGAGGGAGAGCGACTTCATTCTCTGATCAGGTAGACATTACATTACAGAGCTGTTTGCTGCTGGATTAATGCTCTGAATGTCATACATTGCTCCTATAATAAACAATTAAAGACTTTGCATAAGACCTGTTTTGTATAACTTTGTGTCGTATTGGCCGTTTTAACTATAATGCCTATAATCAGACTGAATTGCCTTTTCATTTCACTTCATTCATTCTGACGTGTGCAGCCATTTACAGGTCTAGAACCAGGCACTCCAGTGGGATCGACATTAACACAGATATAAGGACCGAAGAAAGCTTCAAGATAGGACTTAACTACTGAATTAAAGTCTACCTAATTAGAATATTCTTAACCTTAACCTTTTACCTTTCTTGGTCTATGCTGTGTGTCCGCTGGTGAAGGGACAGAGGTTTGATCTGGTACTGGCGGACCTGGCATGTCTTGGGTTGCAGTCTGGGGGTAATGTAAGCCTGGAGGGTCCCGTACTGTCCCTCGATGGACCTCACCTAGAACAGTTATTACGAATGAAAGTATTTCTCTAGAGGTGCATCATCAAATAGTTTAAGCAAAGGGAACAGGTTAATGTCGAAAATACAACAGGAATGTTTCTATTTTGGGTAAAGTGAGCACAAGACGCAGCTCAGTTCTGTCTGTGAGACTCATAATTACACAAAGGAAGGCCCATGAGAGAAAGGAAGGCTTTTCATGAAGGAGTAACAGAATGCCACAATATGCAGAGTTTGGATGCAAGTGTTACCTTGAGCTCCAGTCTGGTAGTGTTGGCCTGACATCTGTACGTGGCCAGGAGGAAGTTCCCGTTAGGCTGCTGGAGACAGAATAAGAGCGTCAAGCCTCTGGGAGCAGCAGGTTCATGATCTTTTTTATAAAGCATGTGTAGAAAGAGTTTAAACAGCTCACCTCTGAATCACATTCACTGAAACTGACAACAGCAGAGTTCTTATCCACATCCAGCAGGTCTATGGGGACGTCGCTCTGCAGAGGAGATTCATCTTTAAGTTACATTTTGCGTGTTTATGTCTCCAATGAGGTTTGTAAGGGCTGGGGTTATAATACTGAGCAGACCTGCAGCAGCAGATTGTCGATGGCAGTCTGCACCTCAAGAGTGAGGCTGTAGCTGGCATCGTCCTGGCAGAGGGTGAACTTGTCGTTGATGCTGAACACGGGCACAGCAGAGACCGCTGTGCTCGACTGAGAGGTCTGCTGGTACTGCTCTCGGCCCTGCAGGACTTTGACCTGCAGCTGCTCCAGCTCTGCCCTGGGAGGGAACAACAAGATATCTCTAAAAAAATCATACTTAAAGCACAAGGACATGCTGTGTAATGAGAAACTGAGGCTCTTTTTTTTGCTGGTACCTGAGTGCTTCTACTTTGGACTGGATCTCCTTGCTCATTCTGACCTCGTCTCCGGGGCCGGCCTCAGCCTTCTGGGGCTCAGTGGTCAGACCAGTCACCCATCCTGAAAGAGGTGATGACAGGACAGCAAAGCAGAGTAAGCTGTGCATATCAGATCTCCTTCAACTCCTTTACATTAACTGTAAATGTCACAGTCAGAAATGACTGTACATCTCCTATCGAATAGAAAGTATTGCAGATAGACTGACTGATAGGTCGAACAACAGACATGTTTTCATCAGTGCGAGAACATTTGTGACCATTAGGTGCATAGTTCTTTTATTTTTTTTATCCAACCTGTGTAAGTGGCAGTCAAGACCTCATCATAAGACTCCTTCCCCACGCAGCCACCCTGGATGGAGGTCACACTCTCTGACAACACCTGAAGGCAGAAAAACACAGAAAACATATAAAAAATAACAAGTTGTCTAAGAAAAGGCCAGTAAGGTGTCAAGATACAGGGAAAAATATAGTATTCAATATTTAAAACTGTAAGCTATTGCTACCATATACTTTTAAAAGAGACACTGACTTGAATAGATCTGGGTATGAACTGACAGACACATGGGATCAGCTGTTTTAAATCAAAC
Source organism: Pholis gunnellus (assembly GCF_910591455.1). Taxonomy (NCBI): domain Eukaryota; kingdom Metazoa; phylum Chordata; class Actinopteri; order Perciformes; family Pholidae; genus Pholis; species Pholis gunnellus. Next base: position 22,183,730 of record NC_136537.1, read on the forward strand.
TGAACAGTAATATGAGTGCAGTATAGTATCGCTGCATGATACTGACAAAACTAAAATCATAATCCGTGGTTCAACATTACATCGTAATTTTAAAAGTACAAATCGGAGTGATTTGGGATGGAAATTGGAGGGAGTAAATTGATAAAAAGATGAGTCATGCTCGACATTAACTCACATGCTCAAAGCGTAACGTGGGCTCACTGGAGCTGTCGAAACCAAAGACCTCAACCGTCCCATCGTCCCTGCCCACCAGGATGTCATTCACGCCATCTCCCATGATGTCATAGGTGTCGATGCAAAGAATTCCTGATGAGAGACAAGATCATCCTTAAAACAGTCAAAACAGTTTAAAAACAACATGCAATATTGTATCCGTAACAAAGAAACATAAAGAAGATGAATTGTGGATGAACCGTTATTGATTCCCTACCTCCTAAGAGTTAATATTCATATGAAAGTATTAAAAATAGAAGTGATTCATAGTGAAACAGCTAAAACACATTGCTGTGATCATGTAAAGAACAAACCTCCTTTCTTTTTGTCGTTGTCGATCTCCCATTTGGTCGCAGCTGCACTCTCACCGATCTGCACCAATCCTATTTTGCCATCGGTAGTTCCATAGAGGACTTCCTCACCTGCAGAGAAATCAATGACGTTATATGAGATCCGTATAAAACAGTCTCATGTTTTATTGTTCCAGTACACAGCGCACAGGAAGGTCAACTTGCCTCCATCTTTGTTGTATAGTTCCAAGACAGATGGAGGACCAGGGACTTCAATATCGTAGGCAAGCTCTGATCCCTACAGAATAAAACACATAGAATAATAAATCTCATCTAATTGTTTGACGTAGAACAACGAACTGTATCAAACTCAGAACAGCAAATATAATCTTGTTCTACCTGCAAGATTCTGAGAACCCGATCTTGGCACGCCAGGACCGGGACGGGGCGAGACAGGTTTTCTGAAGACAAACACGAGATGTCATTGATTTTGTCTCCAGAGAGGTAGTAGTGTTGGTCCTTACAGTCACAGTAGTGGTTGAAGATGTAACTCGCACACACAAAGAGCTCAGCGCCGGAGACATGCCTGGAAAAGAGATAATCAACAGTTAAACTCACACAGTTCTGCAGTTCTGAGTCAATCAAGCAGTGCAAGTCAACCGAAGAGGGGAGAGGTGGTTCCTACATGGCGTTAATGCTTTCAGTGAGGTTGGCTTCAAAGGTGAGGAACTGTTTGCCTTTCTTGGTGAATCCACGGACATGAGAACCAGAACAAACAAAGATCTTCTCCTGGGGAGTTCCTGCAGCTCCTCCAAGGTCCAGTCTGGCTATTTTCTGCCCTGGCAGTGTTTTAAACACGGGCTGAAACAGAAGATTCCTCAACATTGGAAACTGAAATTCAACACATTAAGATACAACTGGCTGTATGATAAGGACAGAAAAATCAGGACACTCACCACTGCTTCTCCCTTCTTCATCCCAAAACATGTTAGTATACCATCATGATCAGCAACAGCAACCTGAAACAAAGAGACAACGAGCAAGAAGCTGCAGAATGAAACACTTTAATTAAAGCACAATACACTGCTACAAACTCTGTAAGCACACGGAGAGGCACAAACATTGCTCTGACAGATTCATACCTTTTGAGTTGCCTTTTTCCCCAAAGCTGGAAGCAGCCTCATAGTTTTCTGGGATGTCACACCAACCTGTGAGGACAAAGCAGAAGAAATCGTGTTACGCATACTGACAAAAGTTCCATCTTGAAAAACAATGCAGGAATTAAAGGATTTCTGTCGAAACAAGACAGATACATTTGTTCACGCATATATTTTTCACCAGGCTAGACTACTTCAATGGTGACTGAGCGAAACAGATTTTTACTACTTACTTACTTGGCTTTAAAGCACTAAATAGTTTGAGTCCATGTACGTATCTGATTTACATTACCAAGCCTGCAGACCCATCACCTCAGCTCATTTAAATCAGGGAGTACAACATAATTGTTTGCTGTGACTTTCAAGTAAATTACATCCATAACTTTTGTTGGTTGCTTTTGTTTCGTCTTTTAAATGCAACGTATTTATACTATAGATTTGCTTGTTCTAGGTTTTTAGCTATTTATTTGTGCTTATAGTTACATAAAACAAAGCAAGAAATATACAATAACATGAGAAAAAGCACAGCAATGGAGACTTGTTGTGTAAAACTGACTAAAGACCAACAGACCCGGTGATAGCAGTGGATCTGACAGTAAATGTCGGAATAAAAGACTAAAGTACTCTGCTGTTACCTGAATGTAATCAACTCGATTGAGGTGGATTTCCATCTTCTTTCTCAACAGGGTGTTTCTTAGAACATTAAAAAGTAACGTGAGGTTATCCAGTCATAATACCGCAGAGACCACCAGTTACAGTCCACCTAATGTCATTCACAACTAAAAGTAAAGGTGAACAGAGAGACTGGAGATTATCTAAAGCGAGGAGATTAGCTCGGCGTGCTAACGTTAGCTAGCAAGCTAATTGGCTAACACGATTTACTCGCACGCCAAAAAAAGATATAATCTTTTACTAAATCTACCTAGCAACAGCAAAACTATACATATATAATATTGTTAAATCAACTATAAACCTCTTTTAACGCGGATACTAGCGGTAGTTATGCTCAGTTCTCTCAAACACTTCAGGAGCGGATCAACGCAGCAACTGTTGTCAATGGCAACGCTGAAGCAGTAACAAGCCGCGACACCATTGGACGAGTGAATGGGATCGTAGCCGTGTCCTGATTGGTTGGCTATCAATGACGCTCTATTGGTCGGTTCTGAGCTTGTGTATTTAATGTAACTCAATATAACAGCTTTGCTTTTACGATGTTCAGTTTTTGATGACATTGTGGTAAATGTTTGAATTAAAATACAGTATTTAATTTGTTTTAATAATTGGCAATATATGTATTAATTATTTATAATAAAATAAATAAATGTATTAATGTGGTCTTAAACTGGACTCTAATTCTTTATCCCTCCCTAATCCCAACCATGAGGTGAGCATAATATTAGAAACACCTCTGAATATAATACAGTCTAGTACAATACTTTAACTACCTACATTCTAAAACATGTTTAATTAACATAACAGTGTCACAAACACTTGAACATTATGGGTAACATAAAAGTACTTCATGGCAGTTGTATTGGAGATTGTGTACTGAATACAGTGGCCACTAAATGCATAGTGTACCTAAATGTATGCAAAATGTATTATGGGGTTCACACTATTCTATAAGATAATTTAAGAGAAAAACACTTAACATTATAAATCCATCCACTAATGAAAGATGGAATTTAAAGCTGGTAGAGTAAGTAAAAAAAAAAAAGAAAAAAGAAAAGAAACTTTAGTAGTGCAGTAGTGTGTAGTAGTATAGTGTGTAGTGTGTTTTGTAGTAGTATAGCGTGTAGTGGTGTGTGTAGTAGTAGTAGTGTGTGTAGTAGTAGAAGTAGTGTGTGTTGTAGTGTAGTATAAGTATAGTAGTGTACTACACAATAATAAAGTAGTGTTTCTTCCTCTCTCAGTAGATATTTGGATCAATACATTGTCAGCATAGACATTCGTATTTCATAATAATGATTTTATGCAAAATGGTTCATTAATTTAAGATGTTGATTGTAAGGCCAAGATCAACCAGAGAAATCTAACCAAATTATAAACTCAAACCACATTCCTATCTTTTCATATTTTATTGGTTTAATTAAGAGATCATTTTGTTCTTGTCATAAAAATGTGGTTTGTCTGGAGGCAAATAAACACATTTAACATGGCAGAAACAAAGAGATGAGAGCATGCGTTAAGCATGGAAACTACAGAGAAACAAAGATGAAGCAAATTCAAAACAGCTTTCAAACTGATCAACAAGGTGAAATATGACATGACAGGCATCGTGCAACTCTCCTCAAATATGAGTCCTTCAGCAAAATGTCTGGTACCTTAAAATATTCTATAAAATACAGCAGATATCTTGTTTCTCAATTCAACAGCTATTTTGACATCATACATACATTGATCTTTGCAAGTTGTTAAAAGGGTGTGTTGATGGCATTGATAGAATACATTTTAATTTAGGCAGTTAAACAAATCAGAGCACTGGATGCTTTGCACATTAAAAAAGAAAGAAAGAAATTGGACGACATAAAAACAAACAAACCCCATCCTCCATCTATCCAAGCACAACATGATCATGTTAAAAAAAGAACATTAGTTATGTATAAGTACATTTCATTTAAGTTACTAATCTCAGAATGTTAATGTTTTTATCATAGAATACGTGATTTTCATGAATAAATAAGGACATAATAAGGAAAAAACAAAAACAGCCGGTAGGTACAGATCACAGTTGATGTCTGCTGTGCTGCATTCAGTGAACGTAACAGAGTGAGGGGTGTCCACCGCTTGAATGAGGTCACATTAAGAAGATGGGAAAAGAAACATCACCATGAGACTTCAGTGCATTACTGGCTGCTCTTCAACTGTACTCAAATATACAGAGAAGTTGGAGGAGCAGAGGCTGTAAAGTTGACATTCAAAAAACAGGTCCTTCTGTTGATGGCAATGTCTGTCCTCATCAAAGTTTAAGTCACATCTTAAATGGTGGAAAACCCAAAAAACGGAAAGAAAACAGAACCTCTACGTAGTTTTGAAATCAGACGCCCGTGGGGGCGAGGCGGCTGATTAAGGCGATGCTGCTGAGGCACATCTTCCTGAAGAAGGCGGGGCAAACAGGCTTCATGATGAAGTGCTCCAGAAGGATTCGCAGCTCTGTGAACAAGGTGCTGCGGTGGAAACAGATTTGTTTAATAATTTAACACATGTAGTCTGACCAACACTGGCTTTGACAGGACATACAATGCGCTCTCATGGACAAACAATCTGCGACACTGTTTCTGAATTACCTTCAAACATATCTGCAGGTAAATGGTAGCCAAAAACTTTGAGAATTATACAGAAACGTTCAGGGTTTCTTCACCCCTGATTCGGCAGTATTGAGTAACTTGTTGTAGATTATCATCGACATAAATACCCAAACACAAATTGTTGTATTATTCATCATCTTACCGGCAGTACGGGTTTCTTCTGGATGTGTAGCGGAGGGTGAGGAATCGGTAGTAAATGAAAGGCAGCAGCAAGCTTCCCTGTCCACTGTTAAAAAGATAAAATGAAGACGTTATACAATTGTAGCTTATTCAATAAAGCTGACTCATGGGGGTAATTTGGTAACTGGGATTTCCAGGATTGCATTTCCTTGCACTTCTAGATTAAAATCTAAAAAGCAACTTCAGTGTGTTCTTTAAGGGGTTTGAAGACACAGAAAACTGGTTTGTTTTGTTCCTCATCATCTCTTCCAGGTATCTTTGGCAACATCGGAAAGCAGATGGATAAGCAGAAAACTGTCTAAGAACACAATCTCTACTACTACCATATCGTCATGCAGGATCTGCAAAGTCTCGACAATTAAAAAAAGAACAACAGAAAGAACCACTTTTTACCTGAAGAGCATAAAAACAGTCGCTGGCATCAAGAAGATCTCGTTGCAGGCGATGAACTTCAGGATGTTCTGCTGATTGGACGTAAGTTTGTCCAGCAGGTTTCTGATGAACATCAGGCTGCTGGGGCCCACGGACTGCAAACATTAGAACATCAGAAGCAGACGAGACAACAAAGTGGCAGTTAGTCGAAGGTTTCAGTGAGGCACAGACGCTCTGACATCAGTTTCCCCTAGACTTTAGGGTTTAATTCGGGTATCTTGAGTACATAATTAAAACAGCATTGGCTGGTGGTGATTTTCTACTTGGGGTCAACCATGGAGTCATACGTTTTTAACTAACAGCATTAAAAATGTCAGAGCGGATAACTGCTGCTTCATACTCACATCCAGGACTTTCTTTGTGTAGGTGGTTGCGTGAAGCACAGAGAAGAGGAAGACTGGGAAGATGCTCACTGGACACAAAAGTTAAGGATTAACATAAAAATACAGAGAAACCCACCCCCCACAGTGATTTGGTGCAGTTATGAGAGTTGCATATTTTTGGATTATTATATGTTTTAATGATTAAAACATGGAATCATCATGAGAATAATCAGAACCACCGAGTGTGCAGAGTGCATCCACGTATCTCCTCCCAACATTAGTCGGTGAAAGGATACTTGTGATGGGGTAGGAGTTGACCAGGATGAGTGAGTAGAGCAAGTAATGACAGCTATCCTCCTGCAGAGCCTGGGCCAGGAAAGCTCTGCTCAGCTGAAAGCGGGGAAGCCTTTGATGCAAGCGGAGGGCGCTGGTGAGGGCGTTCGCTAACAAGGCTCGCTGATAGAAGTTAGCTGCTGCATAGGGTCTGAAATACACAAATATTCTGACATTAATTCACGGCTGAGAGAAAGCAGTGTGTTGATGGTGTGCACCGTCACTGATCGTACTCACCCCAAAATTGGTAGAATAAACATTACGGAGCAGTAGACTGTGAAGAGTCGAGAAAGCCACATTGCAGTTTCCAGCTTATTGCTCATTAAAAATTGCTGTGGAGAAAAGCAAATACAGTCAAAGTGAACCTGTGTCATCATGATACACAACATAATGACTGAAGGGTGTACAGTACAGTGGTAACTGTGCTCGTGTTGGATGCAAAATGGACACCAACTGTTTGTGTAGGCTGAGTAGTATTCCTTATGACGAGTATCTTTGTCTGTAGAATCAGCAGAGTGCATCCTACAAGGTAAGACATAGTTGGAAGGTGTAAGTGTGTGTGGATCAAACACTTACCAGAGGTCCTAGCTGGGGAGGAGGGGGACTTTGTTGGTTTGTGTCAGCCATCTTTGGGAGTGTGTGTGTTGCTCTATTGGGGAAGAACATTACATCATGAAGCAATTTGACAAGTCATACCAACAGGAGTCACAAGTAACTACTTAAAACCTTTCCTAGGCTGCTGCAACTAAAGATTGTTCTCTTAGACGAAAGGGACATATTCAATTTGATTGTTTGTCTGAGAAAAGGTTACAATCCTTAAGATAACCAGACTATCATACTAGACAAAGAGAAGCACCAACTCCTCACAGTTAGGAAGGTGGAATCAGTCAACATAAACAATGACTGAAACAATCACTTTTCTGTCAATAAACAAATCATTTAAAATATATATTTATGTCAGAGGTGAAATATACATTGACCCAAGTACATTACCGTAGGTTACTTGAGTCTTTTCTATCTACTTTTACTCCAATAACTGTATTTCAAAGCAGAATATTGTACTTTATACTTCACTAGAATTACTTGACAGCTTTAATATTTACTTTAGTAATCAACATTGTTATATACAAAACATATGAACGGTTAGTATATAAGCTAATGGATTAGTATGTGTATAATACTGTTGGAACTATAACGCTAGCTCGGTTAAGCTAGCACAACTAGCCTTGGCTTGTTTGGGTGAGTAATGACTTATCGTTACTTAAAATAAATGGAGGACTGTTGCAAACCGGATCAGTACAGACCAACGTCTGTAAACAGTCAGTTAAGACGTCTGTCGGTGGTTTATGAATGCTAACGGGACGCCAGCTATCGTAAGCAGGTGCCTCTAGAATATTCTCCGTTACCATCGTTACTAGCATTCGAGCTAAAACCCTCCGCTAACGTTAGCTATTACCTCGCGACGTTTACTAACGTAAAAGACCGTTTACTAGCGTAAAACCTCTAAAAGCAGATCGCACAGACGGAATACTCCTGTTTGATAGTTTGTATTTATATAACGTTACAGTGAGAACAATAGGCACAGCTTACCAGCGTTATAGCGTCGAACAGTTACGTTGTGTGCTAGCTTAGGAGTGACAGGCTGCTTGTTCACCACACTGAATGAAGTAAATGATCAGCTGACCTTCTGAGAGCGTGCATATGGAGCGAGGAGGAAAAGGGAAAGCGCCTCTCGCGAGATTTGAGAACGAGAGTACTTGGATCGTTTTCTTGCATCATTTGTCAACACTGCACTCTAGCGGAAAAACAAATGAACTGCAACAAGACGTCCCCTATTTTTGCTCTAATTATACAAATTACACTATAATATGTAAATTAAGCAAAAACAATATTTAAATATTATGTATTATTGTCACAAGTAAGTCCAAGAGGGCTGTATTTACTAAACCATTTACTGTGTTTATAAATAACTTATTACCTGTCCTCTATTCATTCCAGCACTCTTTGCACTTTTGCACTTTTTATAAACTCCTTGTATGCCAATAAAACTGATTCTAAATCTGATTAATGAGGTTTGGATGCGCTAAAAGTATACCTGAATTTCAATGTGTAATTTTTCTTTTTCTCTCATTTGCATTGATGGAAACAATAATAAAATGTACGGAATAAAGGTGTAGACAAACAATTCCTCGTTTAAGAAAACAACACAAGTGGGATTCAGAACTCAAACTAAATCCATAAACTAGACACAGCTGAAATTAAGAATGTATCTTTAGTTTGTTTTTAAATCTTTATTTATTTATAGAACATATATAAGGAACAGGAGATACAATTATTGTTACATTATGCTGTGTAGGCATACATGCGATTTAAAGATATGTGATAGAGATTGGCTTGTTTTCTTTATAATAAAAATGGAAGCTTAAAAAAAACAAGACACTTCTTTCAAGGATCACATTTCAAGGATCACATTTCCTCAACAGTCCTCAACAGCTTGAATTAAGATGGTGTTATTGCACTAAAGGCAAAGGTATTGTTAAGATCTACAGAGCAATCTACAATTTCAACAATGCGATTAATCGCAAAAAATCCATGCGATTAATCGAGATTAAAAATGTTAATCGTTGCCCAGCACTACTAATGATTGCATAAAGGAGGAAAGCACTTCATTTATAACCTATTAAGTGCTGCAGAATAGATTTATTTTTTTTGTCTTTTTTGCCTGCACAACTGAAAAGTTTTTTATATATATTTTGGATATAGAATATACTGTTACTGTATATTGGCATTTTAGCAGAACGTTTTTTATTCATTTATTTAATTATTTATTATTATTATTATTTATTTGCTGCAGAATACTGTTTTGTATTTAAACTAAGGTTGTATTACTGTTATTATGTTTAAATCAGTTCCAAGTTACACAAATGTTAATATATTTTATCAATAAATTTCTGTTCAACATAATATCAACTAAGTTTTTTTTTATATGGCGGGGGGGGGGCAGTGTCCCTACCAATGCTGAGACCAAACCTACGCCCTTGATCCAAATGATGTCATGCCTCAATGTTGAATATAAATGTTATTTTGCAGGCTACCACCAGAGGGCGTACTCGACCAGACTACCATGTTCCTGTAGGTTTGCCATGGCTGCGTCGGATGATTATTTTAGCTTTAAGTGCACCTTATTTGGTCGCAACATGTTTTAAAATCTTACATCTGACTGCAGCTGTAGCGCATACATCCGCAGATTATTGGCACGAGTGTCGCAGGATGATGTGTTTGCTGCAGATGCCATTTGAAAATATAGGCAGTGTAAGCACTGTAGAATCTAATTATTTCTTTGCAAAACCTAATTAGGCATTAAAAAAGGTTAACGCCAGCGCCTGAAACGTTTTTGTTTAATAATCCCATTACTGACGGCTCATCATGTATAAAATGGTGCAGGAGGACACTAAGTTTCCACTTGTTAAAGGGAATCTCTGAGAAATAGTCGCAGATTTTTTGACACTATCTGCGATTGGGAATTAGGGCTTGTAATTAAACTGCGGAGACTCAACTCAGCACACAGAGTAAGTAAGGCTGCAGCGTCCTGCCTTGCATGCATTTTCTATGATTAACTGATGATTCTGCCTGCTGCAAAAAACATTGTCTCTATTTTCTGTTTGCTTGTTTTTGTTCTTTACAATGTCGTCTAATTCATCGGGCATTACTCAGCAAACAGGGAGCGGACAGTGGGAATAGAGCTTGATGGTTTGTTTTTTTAGGCGTCAGCTCTTCTCGAACCATTACCAGTCACTAGAGAGATCAAGGTGAGAATTTAAATGAGACATTTTCTGCGGCAGTTTTAATTTGACCGAGCGTCTGAGAAGACTGTGAGATCACAAGACACGTTTCTAGAGAGAGAAATGTGTCCGGAAAGACTAAAGAATGAATATGTATCGCAGATATTAAAGGGACGTCACATTGATGCAGAATAGTCGCTGAGGAGCGTCAGAGACACACAGCTTATAAACGAAGGATCATCATGCGAGTCCTTCTGATATGCATTAGCTTTTTAGAAAATAACATAAAATCCTGTTTTTAGTCTTCTGAAAATGAAATTAAATATTTGAATAAGGACGACTACACAGCCTTTTATGAAATAAGATAGAGGGCTGAACATGTTATTGAAAGGAGAAGCCATTGAGGTGAATTGTTCTTCAGGTTTTTCTGCAGACATCATTTTGCGATTTTCTTCTTTTCTCGGTCAACTTCTACAACAAAGACATGTTACTACATCTTATAGGATAAATATATATCCTTTAAAAGTACAATAAATAAACAACATAATCGAAAACACAATTAAAAGCATAATTATGGGTTATTTTCGAGTAATACCTTGGAAAAAATAAAATGAAATCAAAGTCAGAAAATGATTTTGCATTAATAATGTGGGCTTCTGTAGCTTTCTATGTGTACTTTTTTGTAAACTATTATTATTATCAGCATTATAATAATAATAACGATTATTATTATTATGAACATTTTGTTAGTATTTTATTATTATTATGTTATAATTATTCGTATTCTTATAATATTTAATGGAAATATCGAAGACTGTTACTATATACACAGCAAAAATACAACTATTGCGACAATAATAGGCCTAATAATAACAACAATATATTTAGTGATCCTCGCTTTCTCTACGAGAACGAAACGATTATCAACCTGCGCTCACTTTATCCGACATTTTATTTCATCCTTTACTTCAAAGCTCTCGGGAGAAAGAAAGACAAGAATAGGGAGTGAGTGACGGACCGAAGTGAAAGCTTTCTAAAAGAAATAAACCGTCGTGTACTCAAAGGAATGCGCTTGTAATCGCTCTATCTCAGTCTCTGGCTCCATTCGGCCCAAAACAAACAGGGTGTGGTAGAAGGGATGAAAATCGGGGACAAGCGAGGAAGACGACGGGAAGAAAGAGCTGGTTTGATGGGGATGGAAAGAAGGACACGGTGCATTTCCCTCAAACTGGTAAAAGAAACAATAAAGCGAGTTATCAACTGGCTTCTCTGCCTTTTATCTCTTTGTCGCCTGATCCGAGAAGGCGTTTCACACCATTATCTCATGATGGGAATGAGTTCCCCTGTAAAGCTCTCTCTTAGAATGGAGGCCTCCAAAATATTAAAAAACAAAATACTCGCTCTATATAAGCACCTTCATGCTCACCTTTTGCTTTGATGCTTTTACTGTTTTGTTCGTTGCTGACAGCAAAGAGGCAACAATTTGCAAAACGGTCAAAAGTCACTAAAACTGCAAGAGAACCTGTAAGATGATCTCTCCTCTAAGTCTCATAGTTCCTACAGAATGGAGGTCAAGGCTCTCCCTTTATTGCTGCAGCTCATTAGTTAATTTGGTTGTTTATGTATTCCCTTTATTTATTTGGGAAGATTACATGACAAGCATATGTTGACATCCAATATTTGTAACCAAAGAGAAAAGCAGGCTTTTGCTATGAGGCTCAAGATAAACAAACATGCTCCTCTGCTTTTCTTCGGATCATGCAGCATTATAAATCTGTCTCATATGCTCAAATGAAAATACATATGTTGAATTTTGGTGATTGGCCATCCTGTGGGAGATTGACATCCAAATTGCTCCACCTTGATTTGAGGAAAACATAACACCCTTTTTGGGGGAGAACATCTTTGTCTTCTTGCAGGATTCAGGCTTTACTCTCGGCCTCTTAGCTTTCATCATGAGCTTTTCTTTTTCCTTGCATGCAAGAAATCCATTTTACAAAGAAGGCTGCGGTTTATGAAGCGTCTACATATCCCCTCTTTCCTAATCAAGGTCTTCACTGTGTGCTAGAACTCAGAACTCCTTTTATATAAATCTCTTGTCTCTGCATGTGTGCAAAGATGAAACCTTCACTGAAATCCTGTTTCTGATTCATGCAATTATCACAGAAATGAAATCAGGAAAAAAGGAAATGAGCTTTCTGCAGGTTTTGGAATGTAAGGAGTTAAGTATGAATACATCTCTTTACAGGAGAAGTGTGCACAAACATTGTGTTTATTGCTATCTTAAATGCATTTTCAGAAAAAGAGCAGCTTTGTGCTTATCTTTAAATTATTTCATATTTTAAAAATAATATTACTAAAAATGTAATACAAATAACAAACGTAATCAATATTCCCAGAGGGGATAGGTCTGCACAATCTCTGTTTTTAATTTAGTGTTTGGTGTAGAAACAGCACTTTCTTTAAGGGCTGGAGGGAGTCCGATGCCCACAATGGGCCTTGAGCCAAAACCTATTGACATAGAAAGCAAAGGGAATCCACCAGAAAGCTGACTTTTCCCTTTTTTGGGAGTAAAGCTATGTTTGTTTCTGGGTTGAATGGGGGTCTATAATGGAACCGATGGCATCAGGATTGTCACCACAAATGGTCTGGGCGTTTTGCAAGGCTGCTTGACAGAGCCTATTATGTCATTGGTCACGTCCCCTCCACTCCTTGCTCGCTTGGGCCTGAATGGGAGTGAATTAATCAAACTGTTTGAGAGAGATCAGCCAACTTAATGCACTTTGTGTCAAGGTCTACAGCGATCCGAGACCCCCCGGCCTCCCCTCACCTGCATTTGAACACATCCACGTCTGAGCTGCAACCGGACTGAAAAACACTCAGAACTGAAGTGATTGTGACCTTTTATTCAATGGATCCTTAAAAATATCTCCCCAATGATCACTTTAACATTCCTACAGGGACTTGTGGTGTTTCAATATGAGTTTACACTGAAATGAATACGTGGCAATTATCATCCTTGGATATATAGGAGAAATAGCTAATAATAACTTTAATAGTGTGATTTCTTTGATGATCTTTAGAGGACTGTGAAGGACATACACACAACATAGTCTGCATATTTCACATCAACATAAATTGACTATTTAAATGGTGGGATTATAATCATACAATTAGCAGATTTAATTCATCCCAAATAATTGACGGTTTTCTAGCCAGTAGCAGCCCATTTTTAAATCAAATATTTGAATCCTATAGAGGGTTTTTGTGACTAAAGATGTACAATTATTTTGATGAGTACTGCTTAGGGAAATAGGCTGACACCTTTAATTGGACATCACTCATAATTTGGATAATTTGTGGGGAAATTCACCCTTGAGGATCCTGAAGTTCAGCAGCAGACAAAACCTGAAAAACAAACAGAAAAAACCTCTTTAGAAAGTGTTAAAAGTGATCTATATGTGCTTAAAAATCAATATATGTATGTGTTAATGTATAACCAAAGCACAGCCACCGTCATCTTTGTTTTTCAGGAGGGAAAATGGTCCAACTGTTCCAAAGTCGATCTTTGTAACGTTATTGCTTCATCAAACACAATCAAAACGTGAATTAATCAAAGCACTCTGCGTCACAGCACGTATGCACGAGCATTGTTGTGGCTGTAATGGATGGCTTTAAAATGTTACGTTATTATTTCCCGTCATTTCTGGAAACAAATTGAACATTTATTGCATATATATTAAAAATTACACAGTCGTCGAGAGAGGCTGGTGTCTCTTTTATTGAGGCGCACCGAGAGGTGAGGTCTCACCGGATCAATTTCCCTGTCTTGTTACTCCCGCAAGAGGATGTTTGGAAAATGCCTGCACCGCTAAATTGATTCAGAAACGAATTCATAACTTGGGGGGTTTAAGCAATTTTGTGGCGCCCCAGTTTTTTTGTCCCTCTATCTTTTGTTTCGTTTTTGATTGCTTTAAAGTGCAAAGTTTTATATCATTCTGCTTCTCATTGAACCCGGTTTATTCTCAGTTCTGCAGCCGTTAGTCAAAAAAAAAAGAAAAAAGAAGCATTTAATACACTGGGTTTTGGGTGGCTTCACAAACATAGCCATTAAGCAGTCACAATGCTTTTATTGTGCACTTGATCTGAAAATAGAGGCTGGTCTGACTGCAGGGTCCAGACGAACCTTTGGAAAAGGCCTTGTCTTTGTCCGCCTGTACGGAGATGAATGGCCCGTGTCAACCAGATGATTAGTTTGCTCTATTAAATTGTCAAAAAGGAAGGATTTTTCCCTAATAGTGCCTTTTCGCAAAGAATTATGGAATTCAGAGTTGTTTGTGACTGCCGGGGAACTTGCAGGGCTTCGCAGGGGCGAGGGCGAAGGTCAGACAGAGTTCTCAGCGCTGCGTCCAGTGTGGCAGCAGTCAGAGGGGACGTGGAGACAAACGTGGGCCTATTTTCTACAACATGGGAAGATTAATTGTATCAGATGAAGGATAGCCATGCAGTAATGTGATTCAACAAGATGAGGTGGGATTATCCGTCAGCGCATTCACGAGGATTCACGTATAGAAATGCGTGCGTAAATGCGCAAAGACGCGAAGAGCGCGCTATTTACCACCAAAAGGGTAAGCTCGTCCCACAATAGCAGGTATTAAAATGTCAACAGAACCGAAAAAATTCAATTAAAATGAGACTTAAAATCATTAAAAAAACTGCGTGCGGTATTGGTGCACAATTAAGCGCCAGATCTCTCCCTGCACATGAGCTGTCTTTCCGCATGTCATCACTGCCCTGCTCCACCAGGGAAACCCCCTCTCTTTTCTGCTCAACCTCTATTCTAGTGCCAACGTTTTGTGTTAAATGTTAACAACTTGGCCCGATCCATTTAATCGCCAACAAAAAACGGTGTTGACTCTAACACTCGCCTCCTTTGTGCCCATTATGCGCCTGCCCACACTTGAAGATTTATGTATTTTTGATATTAAATTCCTTCTGTCATCAAGACTGCTCTCTTGTTTACTTTTCTTGACCCGTCGACCTCGCTCCACAAAAACTTTCCCATATTTAACGCGGACCCGCACCCTCGCCCCCCACCACCACCACCCTCCCACCCAACTTCTTCTACAGCTGAATGCTGTGCAGCTCCTTTTGTTGGCATGTGCTGTTTGCACTGTTCTTGAACTTCAGTGCGCTGCCCTGTCCCCGTCCTGTACTTTGAACCCTGCGGAACAACATTGCTCCTGAAAATAACGCAGTATTGTTCTCAAACTCAGCGGCTTCAGCTCATTAAAAGCACAACTTCCTTCATATTTACAATCTCCATACAATCTCCATATTTTTATATTATTCTGGGCCACTGTTTGGCTAATAGTGGCTGTCATATTTTGGTCAATGTGATGAATAGCTGGTCCTTAATGTCCCATGTAAGCTGTGGGCTTCAAATCAAAACAACCTTCACTTGATTTCTGCGCTTCAGTCACAATTCATCCAGCGTTGACGCAGTTGACGGATGCCCATGTACCTTTGCCATATATGACGTCCATGTCGCCTATACAAGCCTCACTCTGCTGCCCAGCTTGCTAATTAGTTAAACAAACGCTCATACTAATGATCCCACTGGCCTGGTGAGCTATGGGGTTTTTGTTCGCCGACTTTGCCCCAGCTTTTCCTGCTGGAAAACGTGGCCCCGCTGACCCGAGCTATCACGGCGCTGTGGAGACGGCTTGGCCGCCCTGTCCGGAGTCCAACCCCCCCGGGGGCCAAAGGGCAGCGTCCGAGGCTCGGGAATGCCACCACCAGCTGCTAGCGGTGACACCGTTTACAAAGGGGGCTTGGTGAGCAATGCTTCTTTCTATGGGTTGTCAGTGTTGTGACAGTGCTGGCTTGACATTTATTTACTCTCTCATTGGACCCAAAACTGCCAGTTTGGTTTAAAAAGTGAGCAACAGAGTTCAGTTTGCTTCCAATATCTCCGAGCTGCTGTTACTGTAAATCTAAAGTGGCTGAATATTTCCATTAGGGCACCCTTTAGAAGAGTTTATAAACTATCAATCATGAAATCGTTTTCGAATGCTTTATAGATCAGTAATTATATTACTGTAATAAGGACACACTTTGGGTTTTGTAAACTCTCTGTGAATGTTTGACCACTTGGGCTGCTGATCTGGACCAACATCCAACTAACCTCTAATTAACTCTAACTTGATTTACTGAAAGTAAACAAACCTGGCAACTCTAAATGTGTTCTTATGTTGCAAGGCATAACTGAGCAACATAGAGTCAGGTCTGAAGATGACCTGGACCAAAATGATCAATCTCTGATTATCATTTACAACTGCAAAACCTGATGATTGACAAACGTTATTAATGATGTATTAACATGCATAACCGCAGACTTGATGGCTTGTTAGAACACCAGAAATCAAAAAGAATTTAGAACTGCATTGATACTAAACAGATATGACAAGAACAGCCAAAGGGATTTTTCCCAACCTTCCAACCCAAAAGTTGGTCTTATTAATGTCTTATAACTGTTCCATAAAGCGTTAATAAATTAAGTGTTAACTATTATAAGCTCTTTATGAAGGCTTCCTTGTTTTGGTACCCACAATTGTGGGTAAGTCGATTAAGTCATATCTTCATGTTTTGTCTATAAATGTTGGTAATCAATCCACTCATGCTCAATTATTTTATGGCAATAGTCAGAAATACATAAATAAGGGTTTTTAATCATGAGGTTTTAAGTGTTAATAAAAGGGAATTAAGTGGATTTATGCCCAGAACGTTTGACAACTTGACAATTATTGTCCATGAGTTTTAACTGATCTCTAAAGCATTATTGAATGCATATTTTATCGTAATTTAACACATAAGCCCTTTATAAGTGATAATAATGCTCCTGTGAAATATTAATGTTTCTTCACAATAATCTGAGTATTACAATGTTTTCGGTAAACTGTGGTAACCTGAACAGGAACATGAGTGCTAACGTGTTGTTGATATTCGGTCACAGCAGGTTTTGAGGGGTTTATTTTAGAAACTAAACCCTTTAGTTTATGTTTATGTCCCGATTCTCCTAAATTCAAACGTTTTTCTTTCTGCACAGCGCTGCGCGGTTAACACTGGCCCCATTACACGTTGTAGTTTGTGGCTGTCGGTGTTATTTGGACAATGTTTGGCCATTTACCCGGCCTGTGTCTGGGCGCTCCAAGGAGGTCTCGACAGAAATTGATACTAATTGCGGGGACTGTACACTGCTGGCTGGTGGAGCGCCTGCAGGCAGTTGGAGGACCTGCTTGTCACCGCCTAATTGACAAGGGCTTGTCTGTCCTGGGAGCAGCTGGTCCTAAGCACTGGCGCACAATCGCAATCTTGACACGGCCTCCACTCGCCCGAAGGAGTTTCGAGGGGAAACGCCGTTAAAGGGGAGATTTATTGAATCTCCCTTTGGGTGACGCTGTATTAAATATACGCAATATAGGCTCATTTCCGCGGGTGCAAAGGGGAGCCACACTCCCCCGGTATTAATAACAGAAGGTGCCAATTAGGGCCAGACAGGTGACATTTCTTGTGACATTATGAATCACCGCAAACGAGACAAGCGCTGGGGTAAATAAAAGCTGTGAGCAGCACTGGTCTGAAATCGGCTTCAAGGAATTCTTACTTCTCGCATGCTACATGACACACAATGAGACTATATGCGCAAATCGGATGAATGCAGGGGGATGTGTTGCGCCAGCCATTCAGCCGGCTCACAGGCGAGAACACAAATAACATCAACCCTCACAGTAAAAATAATCAATTCACTATTCTGGCCTGTTTCTATTAGTCCGTGTCTTTTATAGCTGAATGCATCAAGAGGGGGGAAAAAAGGTTTTACTCCACTTTCCCACTGCCTGTAAAGAAACGCTGCTTTTCTGGCCCTTTTGAACTGAAAATCGTGATTTTTTTTCTCCCCCTGGTGTTCTCCGGACGCGCTCTTTTCTTTCTGCGGAACAATGACAACACTGGAGCACCCCGCCGGTGCGCCACAGTTGGGGATCCCCCGGATTGTTTTGGACATCTTTGGATTTCATCAATCAAAATGACTGCAGTTTTCCATAAAAATGCTGAATTTGGTGCTGGAACCGAGCAGGCAAGGTAGCGAATACGAAGCTGTCCCTCACGATGATAAATGGCCATCCTTTGATTGAGTAAATAGAGAAATGCGTGCCACAGTAGACTGAGAAACAGGATTGTTAAGGGAGGACTTGAGTCAGATCATGCCAGAAATGAATCGAGCAGAGACATTAGAGCTGTAAAAGCAACTGCATTTTCCCAAACCTCGGACATCTGTGAGACATAAGCAAGATAAACCTTAAGTGGGCCTGGCATAGAATTATGAAAAGACCTCATAATGCTTGGCCACTGTTAGCAGAATACTTTGTCTTTTGTCTGCTTTATACATAAAAACTAACAGTAATGGTTACCTCTGACTGATGAGAAGCTATTGGCATAAGAAATCATCCCAGTAATGTTGTTTCTTAGCAGGTTACTGGGTGAGACAAACCAGATAAGGACCCATAAACATGGAGTCAGAAGCTGATGCTGCATCCCTGCACTGCCCCTTCTCCCGTCAATAAACCCCTGTTAACATGGAAATACCACATCCCTCTGACTAAAACCCAATTATCTGGCATCTTGCAGCAGCTGTCGTTTGAGCAGACCTGCAATGAAATTAGAAAACCTTCAAAGTAAAACTTTTAATTCCCTGAAAAGGCAATTATGAATTACGGGCCCTGCCAGACGCCTCTCAAGGTGTCCTCTCTAAACGGCCTTAATGCTGCGGCTAATTATCCAATATTGACATTTTGTCCCGCCTCAGGTCAGCAGGTCAACAGTCGGAGATTAATGGCATCGGAAGGAGGTTACAGGACAAGGGACCAAGAAAAGAAGCCACTGTAATACGACTATAATATCATTATATTTTGTTAGTGCTCTTAAGATATCGGAGGTTTTGAAGTCAGTCATAGGACCTTTACTCTGCCTGAGGTAATGCTTCTGTTTTTGACCTTCTTTTATGTATTTGAATACGTTTACTCTGTAATTCTACAGCAGCTTACAGACATTTACTGTGAAGTTACAGTTAAATATTGTAATTCAAAAGCTGCTAAATCACAGCAATATACTGTCACATCGAGTTATACAGCTGTCATTTCACAATCACTTACTGTGAAAGTAATGTCAGTAATTTAATGTAATTGTAGAGTCAAATAATTTAGAGCGTATCCAAAATAATGATGTATTATCATGTATTTGGTACTCAGAACCGACCTTAATTTAGGTCTTTAGTGTCTTCTTCCCTGTTTCTTTTGAGCCAAATCCTTGTGGTTGGTCCATATTGTTTATTCTTCATGATTTTATAAGAGGGTTTGTAGGATAGAGGCTGTGGTAAGGACACCATTCTCTCCCTCCTCCTCTCTCAAACATATAGCACAGTTGACTGGCTTGTCGAGCTTGAAGAATTGCTTAATTTCAGGGCCCCGGCGTTTCCTGAGGTGAGGTCTGCATTGGCTGCTAATAGAGATCTAATTGATGGGCCGAGTCCCGTTTCCGTGCTCTCTCTCCCTTTATTGCGCCCCGGCGTCTGCTGTAAAATAGGTCTGTAATCAGATTCTGCCTATTCCTCCTGGAGCAGGATGAGAGCTCAGGGCTGCCGAGAGAGATGGGGCAACAGGAACAACAACAAAAAAATAGAAAAGAAAAGAAAAATCCAGTTAAGACTTGAGTAGAAATTCAACATACTGTTGAGGCTTGATGAAAAAGAGAAAAGTCAGCTCTAACATCGCAATTCTCCTCTTTGTTTCTTTAAATAAACCTACATTATTCTTATAGAAACGTCTACTGTGACTGTGAAAGTCTTTAGTGAGTTTACACTGACCGTATTGGGTTTAATCCGTCAGCTTTATTTCTTAGGGGAATCATAGTTTTGCTGCAATATTTCTATACTGAATCCCTCATGTAAAATTCAAACTTATAGGATTACTATTGATCTTTCATAAAAGGCTCTGTTATTGCTGCCGAATGCTTTCGATGATGATGATTTTAACTTGGTTATATGTGCTTTCATGACTCAGACTCTCACTTCATGATCTAATCTTGGTTCATACCAATGTTTTTGCACCCACAAGGTACAGAAGATGTCAATCAAATCAGACTGGCAGCAACAGAAACAGAGTGATTCTCCATTTTTTTCTCTCCCCCTCAACTTCTCTCTCTCTCTCTCTCGCTCTCTCTCTCTCCATCTCCTATAGAGCTTCCTGGAAGGCTGCATGCGATTGGCCGGCTGTCTGGGCAGTGATAGCAGCCCTGGAGCCGAGGATGATTGATGACGGCGAGGGCAAGGCCGAGCGCTGGCAGCATAAAGCCCCATAGACGCCTCAATAAAGAGCCTGGCTAGTGGAGAGCCTGGGCCCTGCTCAATAGGGCCCCTCCGCCTCCGAGGACCCACGGCCAGAGGAGTGCATGGAGAGAGGGAGAGAGAGGGGGAGGGAGGGAGGGAGGGAGAAGGAGAGGTGCTCTGTTGTTGGATAATCCGTTTAGCTATCGAGCCAGCAGCCGTCTGAGGCTGGATAAGTGCAGCGACGGATGTGTGTGGGGTGAAAATAGCAGGGGTTGGCTGGTGGAGTGCTGGAGGGGGGGATGCAGGGATGAAGGATGTGGAGAGAGAGAGAGAGAGAAAGAGAGGGAGAGAGATGGATCATCCAGTCTCAGGATTCATAATGGGGGGTGGGGGAAAGGGAAGCGGATGAACAAAACTGGAAATGAGATCTGCAGAATGCTTTTCACACATGCTCGAAAAGATCAAAAAAGTTGACCACAAGAAAGTGATTAAACTGAACGATGAAGCCTCTGCTGCTGCTACTCTGGTGGCCGTCATTCAGCCAACAGATGCAGGACTCCTGTGACCTTTGCTTCAGCGGATCAATGAGACCCTGCTAGGTTGGATTCCATCGGTGCAGCGTCCACCGCTGTGGCCCCGGACCGCATGCCTCCCTGTTGTAACCTCCCCCCAGTGCACAGCAGCTCTGAAAAGCACAATTAGGCAGTAATCTGCTCCTACCAAGCCAGCTTTCAGTGACTCCAGCATGGATACACGACGTCCTGCAGACCCTTCCTGGCTGGAGTTGGCAGGACGGAGGTCTGAGACTGATGGCCTGACGATCGTCTCTACTCTGCAGGGTGCATAAAGATCAAGGATGAGAAGTTATTATGTGTCTGTTACAGTTTGAGCCTCTGCAATAGGTTGCACTCACTTTGATTGTCCAAGGGATTCAAAGAGACAAAAAGTATTAAAACGAGATTATTAAGTCTCAAATGCACTAAAATGCTGAACTGTTTGTTGTTTAATAAAACTAAAATGAGCTTTAAAACATTTTGAAAATATCATAATCTCAAAAATACCATGTTTTGTTCTTAGCAATGCCTTGTGTACATCAGTCATATTCATTTGCATTTTAATGTTTGATCATTTGAAATAAATCTACCTTTTCCACAAAATAACTGCTGTTTGTTCTTTTAATTTCTGCTCGTCCACTCATTCATTAAGGAGATATGCACAGGTTTTTTTCAAGGTTTTTTGGGAGAAGTTTTAAGTCATTTGAGATAAATCCGAGTAAACCCTGAACCCTCTAAAGCCATTGTGCTCTTCATTTTTTATGCAAAGATGGGACTATGCAGATATGACTCTCTAGTACAGAACCTCAATCATAAATTAATTTGTATTTGGTACAAATACATAAAACAAATACACATTTCCATGGTGCGGGCGGCAGGAGCACTGAAGGAAAATAAACCTGGAGGCTGAAGCTGCTTTAAAGTCAGCTCAGGTCTCACTGCAGAAAAATCAGGTTCACGTCAAGATTTAGTGACTTAAATCTGATCTAAAATCTACAGATCTGAATGTTTTTTTAACATGACAATGGCAAAACACATAGTGTGTTACGATGAAAACTCAGAATAGACAAGACGAGACTTCTCAACACAGTGTCTTTGCAGCATGAACGTGACTCCGTCAGGGATGAATCTCCTCTTTCAAAAGATGAGCATCAGGCCGTTGTGATTAACTACAAACCTGCAACGAGAGGCGACAGGGAAGCTGTCAGGAAACACACAACAGATTTTAGCTAAGAAACATCGACACTATCTTCTTTATTGGACATATTTACCCATAATTCTAATAGTAAATAACAAACCAAAAATAAATGTATATGATGGCAGTAACACGGATCAACACACCTGTTCAGGTGCACTCTGAAGCTG
Organism: Pholis gunnellus; assembly: GCF_910591455.1. NCBI lineage: Eukaryota > Metazoa > Chordata > Actinopteri > Perciformes > Pholidae > Pholis > Pholis gunnellus. The sequence goes on from NC_136537.1 coordinate 22,206,051, forward strand.
CATGGTGTTCACTCTCGTCCCTGCTTATATCTGACTTGTTATTAAGTTTAACATTATTATCATGATTATAATCAGCGACTTACATTATTTACTAATGAATCTATAACTAACAACACGTTACACTTTATTGCTTTACAGCCAATTAAAGCCACACAAAATCTGTGTGAGCAGTTCAAAAGCAATAGGTTAATGAAAGCGTAACAGTCAAATGTGTCTTTATTGATTTGTGATTAGTGCCGGGGGGCTTATTCGTGGGGTATCCATAACTTGATTCTAACTCAGATTTTAATTGCCTAATTGGAGTGATTATTTAGCAATGGGAAACCATTCCACCTGTTCCCCCTCTGCACTTCTGGAAGAGAGAACGGTGTTTGATAGTCACGTTGACATCAACTCAGAAAAGTACCAGTGCAACAATGTAAAAATACTCCATTACAAGTAAAAGTCCTGCATTCAAAATCCTACTTAAATATTATCAGCGCAATAAAGTATCAAAAGTAAAAGAACGCAGTAAAATGTCCTCTGTGACTGATATATTATTATAATATTCATGTATATTACCAATATTGATGAAGTACAGTGGTTCCCAACATAGGGGTCGGGACCCTCCAAAGGGTCACAAGTATATGTATTTATCAGTTAATACACAGAACATGTGTTACATGACATAAGTTAACGTGTACATATACTGCGTTGTATTTCTTACATGTTTCTGCTGTATTTGTGTATTAATAGAGACATTTGAGTTATTTGTCAATTTACATAGTTGTCATATATTTAGTATTGTATTATCATATGTTTTATTTTATGTAAAATAATCTGAAAGGTAACTAAATTAAAGCTGTTAACTAAATGGCCAATGTATTTTATTACAGCCCACAGCATCATAATACTTTGTGCATTCTCAATTACGTTTTGAGGGAAACTCATTTTCTTTGATTATAGTCTCAGTTTTAAACACATGGTTTGCGTTTTAAATAAAACGCAGCAAAAAAAAAAAAATGCAACAAAACTGTACTTAATGTTACGTTAAGTTACGAACTTAAATTAAAATAAGTCAACATTAACTTTTGGCTTTAGACGGGACAGGAACAAAAACACACGTAATCCGGGAGAAAATAATTTTCCCACAAAGCGTGATTAACAATAGAGACCAGGCTGACTAGTCGAGTACCGATACGTTCATGTTGGAACAAGATGTGTGAAGTTATGAGAATACGGTCACAATCTGAGAATATAAACAACATTTATTTTTGTAAGAATCTTTCGGACACCTACCTGTATATATTCTTCTGCTTACTTGTCAAAACATGACTCCTACATTACCCACAATGCAACGTGATCGCAGACTGCTCAGTCGTAGATGTTGTTGTGTTATGCTAGTAGCGGCTAATGTAGCCTCGAGCAGAGATGAGGAGCAACAGAGATCTGGTAAGGTCACTCATTTTTAACTACACATCCTCATTTCTTTTAATTTTTTAGTCTTTATTCATATTTTGTCACATATGCAGTAGTACTAACCAAGACCTGTAAGCACATTTTGATGCACAAGATCCCCTTTAAAATGCTACTTAAGTACAGTATTTAGTCACTCGTCCCTGTTACAAAATATCTATAAAGTCAAAATCAAGTCAGACTTCATATAACATGTACATTATATTATATATATCCACATTTATGCATCCAAAAGGGATATATAATCCATAATGTCCCCCTTCTGACTGAGGTGGAGAACATGTGTTTATGTGCAGCATGAACAAATCTAATCCTGGTGGACCTTCAGGCCGAGCACATTAGCCAGCACAGTTATTTCATATCGCGGCTGTTGTTGTGTGCCTTGTTGGTGGGCAGAGGTTAGCAAAAGGCCAAGACAAATCCGAGCCACCGGCGTTGGCCGCATGGGGAAATGTTGGCAAGCGAGCCAGAGAATAATCATAGGCTAATCTGATTTCCAGCTCTGATAATGGCGGCCAGGCTAAATAAGAAAAATTCCAGGCAAATTTGTGCAAATGAAAAAGGATTCCTTCTGACATAATGGTACGGTGCAAGGCGACCTCTAATGAGCAATAATCTGTCTAAGAGCTTCTCTCTCCATGTGCTTTGGTTTCTCCCTCCATCTTCTATCCCCCCACACTACTCCAGCTCTCATCAGCTCCTTCTTTTTTCCTGAGGAGGTGCATGTCACAGCTGTGTGACACAGATATAGAGGAGTATAAAGCTGAACAATAGAGGTGTGTGCAGTAATATTTCAAACCATGTCTGAGGATTTAATGTCGGTGTATCAACAGGATGTATAACGTACGCTGCATTATTTGTTCTTTCAAAATCTAATTTTCTAAAGTAATAAATCTGCAAGAGCAGTGAGAAAATTGTTACATACAAAGTGTTATTTGTAAGCTCAAAAGGGTAATTTTTCTTGTTTTAACTGGAGCGATATGTTTTATTGCATCTCATTTTAAGATATTGATGACATATTGTTATGTTATGTATATGTTGGTGGCGATAAGGAGCAAAGAAACAATATGCCAACAAAGGCAACTGGAAACTTGTCAACATGAGCGTAGTCTATACAGAAATTAAAATATTTTGCTTTTCAAATGTTTTATGAGGAAGGATATACAGTCCATTTATTAGACCTGGAGGATACGCAGCATGCTATTCCATGAGAAAAATGTTCAAGCAAACAGAACTTGTTTGTCAACAACAGGGCAACTATAAAAATACTCATTGCTGTCTTTTATCTTCATGTAATAATATAAATTCTGTTGCACATAAAGATAATTAACAATATTTTAAAATGTATTTCTCAAGTTATGACACTTTCTTCAGTTTTATACTGATCCAAACAGAGATGGTAGATTTAAATTACATATTTTTCTCCATCAAACAACATTATCAGCTATATTAATTGGCTATATATTGATGTTTATGTACACAATTTTACATTTTTAATACAAAACATCACTCTACTAAGTGCACCTTTCCTTTTAATTAGATCCCCTAAATGCTCTCGTGCATCATATGAGATATCCCTGTTGTCAAACAAAAACGTACACTTAAATGTCTTAAAGACAAACATGAACAATGAACATGAAAATCACCAAAATGGCAATAACAGAGGATTTTCTCATTACAGCACTGATACACCAGCCTGTAATATGTGTTATAATGTCAGCAGCAGCAGCAGCAGCAAGACAATTTTATCTCCAGAGAAGAGAAACACCCTCCTCCTCCTCCTCCCTTCTCTCTCCCTCTCCCTCTCCTCTCGGCCAGCAGCAGCAGCTTGGCTCTGTGTTCCTGACAACTTCCATAAATTACTGGAGATTTTCATATTTCAAATTTCATCTGCATTCATGCGCAGCGGCCAGGGCCCCGGCGGAGGCTGTAGCGTCGGGGTGTCGGGTGTGGAGGCAGCAGAGCCCTCGGTAGCAGCGCTGCCACCGGCTGCCTGGCTCGGTGGCCCCAGAGACCCTTGGCTAATTGAATTGCATCCCCTGATTAGATTATCCTTGCGGCAGCTTGCTGCCAATCTGAAGTATGGGTGCCTTCTATCCTACTTAACCCTTCTGCCCCCCACCCGCTGCTGCAGGCGCACACACACACACACACACACACACACACACACACACACACACACACACACACACACACACAAGGCAGAGTGCCCAATATATTCAGGGGCCATCAAAGTTGGCCAGTTTTGTTATTTTTCTTTTGCATTGTCTGGCCTTGTAAAAGTGGCCATCTTTCACCGCCTGGCCCTCACCACCGCTCGTTCTTTACCAAACAGCCGACTCTGGCAAACTGCGAGAGTCATTACTCCAAGTTTGTTTTTCTGTTTGTGTGGCTTTTTGTCTCTCCACAGATTGTGTGGCCAACTGTTACTGAGGAACTGGCAACAGCAGTGACCAGAGCCACAGCAACACACAGTCAGGATCAGTGCTTAGTCATTTGTAAAATCTATCACAACTTAATTATCCTTTTATTACGTTTCAGTGACACACTTTCATAGTTACTACGTACATATTTAATGCCTATTAAATATCTTTTCTGTGTACATTTTTGATGTTCTCTACTGAGTGTGTGGGTTTCCTCCAGGTGCTTTAGATTCCTCCCACAGTCCAAAAACATGCAGGTCAGGTGAATTCAAATATGTAAAAGCCTCTAAATTAGCCACAGGCTTGTGTGTGTCGATATAGTATTTATGTATAATAATGAAGAAGGGCAATGTTTAATTCCGCTCATTTGAAATACTAGTGCCTCTGAAAACGGGCCTGCTCAGAACGCTCAATTTTTGGCCTGTGGTGCAAAGACAAACAACTTCACAAAGTGTTGTCGTACCTCACTGGGGAAATGCAGACACAGCTTTGGAGACGGATGGCTGGTGAGTTAGCTAACGTTAGCTTGTCCTTCTCCAGAGCGGTGGGGAAGTGAGGCGCAGGAACCGTTGGACCCAGCGATGCCACTGTTCAACATCCCGCTCATTTTCTGTAGCCAGTGTAGCATTAAAGCATGGTGGAGTTAACGCCGCTAGTTAGCTAGCCCACTTGATAATTCCACTGCTTTCATCCGGCGATAGCAATGTGCTTTTGTGTGGGTGAAGCATTAAGTTTACAAATTGTACTCATCTACTGTCGCTCTCTATGCTTCGTAACGTTACTTCTCTAATACTTTTTTTAGTCGCTACTTCAAAACCTCACCTCAGTGAGTCCCCGACTTGCTGTAAGTCAGTTTAGTTTATATGGAAGTTAAGCGGCTGCAATGGTCGCAATGGCAACTATACACATTAAAATGGCGGCTGCTCTGACCATCCTGCTACATTTATTTAAATGAGAATGTCCGTTCTACTCTTCTTCTATTTCTATGGTTTTTATTTTCTTGTATGGCTGATCGGTAGAGAGAGACACAAAATGCAAATTTAGTATTTGTAACTCAAATGATTCACTAATGTTTGTGAACACACCTCAAATACATATACAAATACATGTATATGGTTAAAAAATTATAGATTGGGCTTTTAATGTCAAATTGAATGTTAACTATCATTAATTGTGGTTCTTTGTTTCAAGGTCAGTATTTAAACATTACTGGTAGAAAATACACAACACTGCAACCAACAATCATTGATTCATATTTATGTGTTGATTATTTTCTCAATTAATTGATTAACTGTTTGGTCACAAAAACGTCTTTTTGCTTTGTCAAACCAATTAGTCAAAAAGCCAAATACATTCAGTTTAATATAAAAAAAAAAAAAAACCCTGCAAATATTCACATTTGAGAAGCCGTGAACCAGTTCAATCTGTGAATTTTTCCTTAAAAATTGACGATTATTCAACATTAAAATAACGAGCTGTGATGCCTCTTGTAGACATCTTAACTGGCTTCGTGACCCTGTGATGACTGCAAACACCCCCAACAAGCTCTGGCACTATGTGGGCCATGCCATCTCATGCATTGCCACTTTTCAGTTTTGGGCCGATGCATAACCCAGATGAATATAAGTGTTCGCTGAGGAAAAGTCATGTTCTGATGGAATTATCATCTATTGCTTCCTGTAATCGTATCAGATCTCTATTGAACAATAATCTCATGGTGAACGTCTGGAACGGAGCCCTCCTCTCTGTTTATTGTTCTCCACTCCGGTAAAACACAATTGAATTGAGGACTCAGCTATTAGATTTTTTGCTCTGTAGAATAAACTGAAATCCTATTTTTGCTGGAAATTATCAATACATCTTGGAGAGCAAAAGTAAGAAGACACAGAGCAAAAGTAGACCCTGGGTAGAGAGAGAGGATGAAATAGATGAAAGATGAGGAAGAGTTGATGGGAAGACTTTCACCAACTGGAAAAAGGATTTATTGCCATACTGGGGTCAGATGTTTGTAAATCACATCAAAACTGCAGAATACTGCTCCTGCACGGAAGAGACTTTATTGTGCACCTGTTAAATCCAGTAAGTAAAACTGGGTATATTGAAATGTGGAAGCCGTGTACAGTAAATAAAAATACCATTTAGCCGTTTCCAAGAATAAAAACGAATTTTTTTGGAGTGTAGCAAATACATTTTCTGAGTGAGCACAAGTTACAGAACTTTAAAGGCTCATTTATCAGATAGATTACTACGTCAACTCTTAAACAAGAAACAAAAAATCAATATTGCAATCATCAGCAGTTGATATTCTCCTCTGTTCCCACTGAACCAAACATCAGCCGAACACAACACAAACAGTTTTCTGTTTTCTTTCCTTTTGTAAATGATTCTGACAACATCAGGAAGAACTAGAGTCATATTTACAGACTTTAAAGCGATGCAGTGGGTCTGCAGTGTTTTGCATCTGGCCGGCAAAATATTGATGACACACAGAGTTTGAGGCAAAGCAATAGCTCTAATCCGATCAGTAAACTCATACAGTAAACATGGACAGCTAAAGAAATCCATCCTGAAATGTGATTTTTTTAAAAGCAGCCGAGCAGCCAGGGAGTTTACAAAGGGACAATAATACTAGAAATCTACATAAATGTATATACAATTACCTCAGGCGACATGAAGATGAGTTTCACACAACTGAGCTGTTTGTTTTTAATCATCTGCGACTGGCTGATCGAACTTTATTGCTCAAAACTTTGGTTCCTATTTTTTGTGTGACAATACGCTGTGTTACTCTTTCTGACACCTAAACTAAAAATGGTATAATTTAAGGAAACAGACAGCAATTTGTAACATTTACCAAACGTGAGACTAAATGAAATGAAACTAAACCAAATTATCGTCCTTAATAAGATGATTATTGGTCCTTTTAGTACTTGTTACAATCTTGATATTCTGAGTTATTTATATCTTTGAGATTTCACAAGGAAGCTCATATAATGTGTCCATGTTTTTGGAATGGACCACTTGTGTTCGTAGCTGCATTGAGGTCAAGTCCTCAATATGGATTTGTGTACATGGACACAACTTTTCCATTTTTTTGTGTGTTGCTCAGCACGAAAATAATCCCAATGGAAAGTCAAATGGGATCTTTTTTCGCGGTGGACACACAAATTAAACACGTGACTATGCAACAGTCGGAGTGATGTAGGATTAATCATTGAGAAAGACCATGTTATGGTGGGCGACAAACAGACTTTCAGCCATTAGACTAGATGCTTTATTGGGTACGTGAGAGTACATGTACAAAGTATCAGTTCTAAATCAAAGAACGCAAGGATTCAACCGGAAGAATTAACTCTGATCCAGGATATGAGTCACATAATATTAGTCAGGTTTTGACCTGAATGTTATCCAAATTTTAGCCAAATTTTTAGAAAATCTTGAAAAGAAAATGTGAATTTATGCAGATTTCCGTCTGCTACTGTTATATTGTAATATTAGAAGTTGGTTCATAGAGATCAGCAGGTGACACTAATTCTCAAGTCGGGTGATGATACCAGATGATATAATTTAAAGAGCAAACCTTAAACGGTGGACAAATGTAGAAAACATGTAAATATGACATTTAGGTTTGTTTTTTTCTGTCGCCATTTTTCATCGGTGGACTCGTAAAGGTCATGATTTTTCACCACATCTGTTTCCACTGCACTTTCTCACATTTTATTTTTAGCGATACACTAACATATCCAACTTTTCCATGTTTTATTTTTTTTATATTTTTTAATTTTTCCCCTAATTTACAGTGTTTCTTCTCAGGGTATTTATGTGCAAATTGAAAATGGGCAAGAAAACAGATGGATCGAAACGTACCTATCACCTCTGAAGCATCAAAAACACCTCCTCCTACTTCACATCTAAATGTCTTTGATATCGGTGAAATGTTTTGGGAGGGCTTGTGCTTTTCTAAAATCATAGTTATTTGTTTCAAATGGAGGCTGAATAATTGATCTGTTCACCTGTTTTCTGCCCGGCTGGAGGTCGACGATGCTCAGGCATGTGCAGAAGGCCGGCAGCCTCTCTGCCTCCCTCAGCAGCCATGCAGCCAGCCATCCATCCAGCCAGCTCTCCTGAGTCACTTTTCATAATTATTGAATTACATTCCTGGCAACCCATTAAGCAGGACATTCTCTTCTTAACCACCTGCTCTTCCCCCCCTCCCCCTCCCCCACCCCATTTTACGCCATCAATCTTTCAGCGTTACCGGAGCCCCTAAAAGCTTTCTGACTGCTCTATAATGGGGGACAGCGCGGGGTCAGGGGTGCTACAGGACTGTGTGCTCAGGAGCACTGATGCCTCAGCATTCGGGTGGGGAGCAGGGCAAAGGGACGGGTGGTGTGAGGGGGCAGTGGGGGTCACTCTGTGCAGCCTGGCTGTAATAGGTCACTAACTGGACCTTTGGCTGGGAACAAGAGGGGGGAAAAAACATGTTTGTAGGGGTGATTATGTGAATGTGTGTGTGTGTGTGTGTGTGTATGTGTGTGTGTGTGTGTGTGTGTGTGTGTGTGTGTGTGTGTGTGTGTGAGTATGTGTGTTTAAACCTGCTCAGGTGTTCCATAAATATAAATCTGCCCTGAGATAGATATTATAAATCTGTCATTCATTTCATTGGGGTAATTAAGTGTTGTAATTTTTCGTCCTCAGCTTTCTTCAGCTAATTCTACCTCAGGTGGTCATTTCCTACATTTCCCAGAATGCCTTTCCACATCCTCCAAAGAGAAAGAATGAACTTGCTGCCTTCAGTGGTGGGGAACAGCAGATGACAAAGATGTTTTGTGAGGTTTGACAAGTTTCAATTGACATTTTGATACGTTATTATTGTATTATATATGTATTTATGGGTTACGGCTGGAATCCATTGTAACTGACCTTCAAACTGAAAAATGTATCTATCTTTCAACATTAACTTCCAATGTCAAAGCTGAGTTAAGAGCTGACAAGTAAAACATCTTCAAACTGTTATAAAAGAGAAAAGGATCGCTGCGATGGCCACTCAAAATAATTGTTATTGTCTGAAAAGTACCTAGTAAAACTGTAAACAATGACACTTCCAAACATATCTCGAGTCAAAATTTCATGAACCTCAGATAAAAATCAGGGATGCAGGTATACCGTATAAAACTACAAGTTCCATAGCAACATGGAGTGTTGGTGCTTCCTCTCCAATCATCCATTTATAGAATATCAATAAACAGATATCCACAAAATCCAAAATATCCAGATATATTGATATGCATGAGAAGTGGAATGTGGGAAGTGACGTTACTAGTTAAGAAATACACATCTTGTACCAAATGACCATGCTCAAAGGCGGCCATCTTAATGGTGTAACCTCCCACAACTCGAAGCAAAGCTAAAGGCAATCATACTGTTGCACTCCAGAAAAAGTTAGCAGAAGCAGTTGTGTGAAGAGTGAAATAATAAAGGTTGAGAGACAAATTCAGATACTCACACCTCTGCACACCTGACCAATCACAGTGTAAATGGGGCGAAATCGTCAGATTGTGAAGTTTTAGGTTTGACAATCTGACGAGCGCCTAAACAAAAGAAAATTCTGACACCTTCAAACTAAGTAAACTAAGAAACTGCAGATTATACTTTTTGTTGAGTTTAATAGCGATGCAGTTAGCCTCGTTGAAAAGCTAAATGTCTCGACACTCTCATGAAAATCACTGACATTTTGACATGCGAGGCATTTTGGTATTTTGACGTGCAGTGCTCTTTTCACTGTGTTGTCCAGGAGACTCCACTAAAGTCAATGTTAAGTGAATAGTAAGGTTAGGTTTGTCTTTACCCCGCTGGCTTATTGACTCGCCTGTCAATACGACTGCAGGGAAAATCCATAAAGCCTGCAGATGTTATCTCAACATCCGTTTTATGGATGTGCGTGTTCACTCATGTGTGTGAGGCTTTAACGGTCTAATGCAATATTTTACGAGAACATTCATTGTCTACATGAAAATACAATTATCTTAGGGACAATGTCTTTATGTTATAATTTGGTTTTCCGTGTCATATGAGGACAAGAGCCCTCATAAGGAAATAAAGATGGAAAGTATCAACAAAGGGAGATCTTTGGTGCAATATGATGGCTTAAGTTTAGGACTTGAGTTTAGGTTTAAAGCTGTGAGAATACATTTTTGGCCACTAGCAGGTGGACACTCTGCCTCATCCCAATATTACATTGTAAAGCTGTTCTGGGTAATGTTTTAGCAAATCAACCCTATCAGCAGACAAGAATATAGTGATATTGGCCGATTCTGCAAAACCCCAGATTTTTATTTTTATAGCTGTGATGCTTGAGCAGCTTACATTGTGTTTTACACTTCTGTAAACAAGGTTGATAAGAGCACACAGACGGAACTGTAAAATGTGCTGTAAAACCAAAACAATTAGCTAACAAAGGCTACAAAAGTTCCATAGAGCTGTACCAACGTCATCCTCAAACGGTTTCTATGATATCTTACGAAAAATTTACTTGTGCGTTTTCCCATGATAGTCCAGCAACATGTGTCAATTTTCGCTCGTTAAATGCATACAGTCTTTTAAAAAGAAAGGCAACAAAACTTTGTTTGTTTTAGGAAATGATCGTCATTTGGGTTAAAATAACTTTGGAAGTGCAATTACTGAAGTACGGATGTTACGTAACAAATAAATCAACATTTACTTCTCGTTTCACACGAGGAACGAACAACGGTCTCTTTAATTAAAGACTTTTTTGGTTGGACCCATCTACCAACCTTCCCGTTTATCCTGTGTATTTATACTTCCTGGTTCATGATTACGTAAATATCTATGAATTAAAGTGCATTATTTTCTTTTTTTCTACACAGGTGTGTGATAATCTTCAGGTAACTCCTTTTACTTCACTTGATTTACTATTAATGTGCAGCTTTAAATTGGGGCCCAGTTTTGGTTGAGAGGTCCTCACAAGGATAGTATCACCAACCAATGTGTGTGTGTTTACAAGTAAACAGTATCAGTGCAGATGGAGGGCTTCTGCCTCACCTCACAGCATGCTGCTCATTACCTAATGCTCAGATCCCAACACATATTATTCACTTCTGACAGCTCACCCGCATTGCATGAAACTAACACACACACGTAAACACACACATACATGTAAACACACACACATAAATACATGTGCTGCAAACACTTAAGAACACATGCACGCTTAAACTAACAGGCTGTCATGAATGCATGCATCCTGCACAGCTGCATAAATCCTCATGTACTCTATGGACACATATGCTGAATGCAAAAGTGACCTTGCAGACCATACTTCAGCATATGCTTCATAAACACACACACACACACTGAGAGCATATGAGTAATGAACAACCTTAATAACACCTCCAACTTTTCCTCTTCTTCCCTCTGTTGGCTGTTTAAATTCACATCCCCCTTTAACGTCGCTCTAATCTGATTACCGCTGGGCTAATGGCTCTCCTTCTGCTCTTCCCAGACGCTCTGCCCAGACCTTGGAAAACACACACGCACGCACACACACACATGCACACACACGCACCGCTGCAGAAGAGCTACATCTGCAAAGTATGGCCGAGGGAAAAGAGCTGAGAGAAAGAGGGAGAAGTTGGTGTTTATATGCATATGGGTGAGTGTTTTTTTGGGTGGGTGAGTAGGGGGGGGGGGGGGGGGGGGTTGCGGATCAGAAGCCAACTCCACTCCAAAACCCTCCCCTCACTCTCCCTTTCTCTTCCCCGCAATACCTCCTCCCCCCTCCTCCCCTTGAGTAAATCTATAGGGAGGGAAGGCAGAGACAGGTGCATTTCTCCACAAATTGAGTTAGCCAAGACATGCCACATCCAATTGGACTAAATTGATGTGAGAGTTTGTGATGTCTGCCGTGGGTATTACAGCAAAGGTCAGTGTGCCGAGACAATGACATCAATCTGGTCCACGTGGCCGAGCGGCCCGGGCCCCCGCCAGCCTCCTGATTCAGATGCAAACCTGCAAACACAGCCAGGGGAAGGAGAGGGCGGACGAAAGCTGGTCGCAAACTGGTGGGCATTTTGTGATTGCTTTTGAATGGAAGCTAAACAAGACCTCGACACACCCTGGATGTTGCCTCAGGGTGTTACATGCTGCCGTTGGCCAATAAACACGAGATACTTAGACAAAATAAATGATGAGGACTGTTGCCTTAGCATTCTTTTAATTGCAAAGCATCCAAACCAGAATCAGAATAACTCAAATATTCAGTTTGTACGCTTTTTAAATGCCTTCATACTTTATGAAACCACTTGACAGAATATTAATTCCTCTCTGTGATGATATTTCAGTCGATATACATTCAGGAAATAAAAGTCTGAAAGAACCATGCATTCAATGTTAACAGGAATAGAAATATGTGTACTGCGTATTGGCTAATATTTTATCATCATCAAATTGAATCCATGATGTCGTGTTTATGCAGACATAAAACTAAAAGGTGTTTCCATGCTGAATTAATAAAACGCCAACTGGGTTGTTCAGAATCAGAATCAGAAATTAGCCGAGTTACTCAAAGTGACAATAACATCAGCCACTTGAATTAATGTAAATTGTCATTAAACAGAATCTGCAGTGAATTTTAGCCACATGGAGCCACTGTTGTATGGTCCACTATAGATGGATTGTCCAATTTTCCTCTTTCACTTTCACTTTAATAAAACAAAAAAATAAAGTGATATATATATTCACTTTTTTTTTGCCTAAGAGTCACATGAAAAGATTGATAAAAACTCTTGTCTTGAGTTGAAGCTCAGGAATGGAGCTAGCTTAGCTTAGCACAAAGACCAGAAGCAGGGGTAACAGCTAGACTTTGTCTATAGCTCACTAGTGAACACATTGTATCTAAAATGTAAAAATGATTGATGATTTGTGGTTTAAGGTGAAGTTACGTTCAGAAACGATTCCTCACATGACTATAAAACATATAAAACATTCAAACCTAACCACAAATCCTCACTGCTTGGTTTAACAAACAAGATACAAAATATTTTTTTAACAGAAAACCTCTCCATGTAATGATTGAACCGTCAGTTGTGGTTTGTGGTTATTGCCATGCTAACATGCCAAAGAGCAAAATGTTATGATTCTTAAGCTAAATAAGCAATTTAAAAACTGACTGGGACATCGAAAACAAGCTTAAAAACAAGACAAGTTTCTTTCTTTAGGTTATGAATAGTTGAAGTTTGATAAACATGGTTTGTTAAGAAAAGAGAGCAGACACCAATAAACAGTGTAAAGCTCATACAGTGTATAAACTGAATTTGTACTAATACTGGATTTGATCTAAATGTAATTGTCATCCGTTTACTGGCTTTGTGGCCGTTTTGCTGCAGGTTTATTAACCTTTCTGTATTTCTTTTGACCATGTAACATGGTAACATATATCTTAACATATTAGAAACAACAGGGGGCGCTCTAGCTGCTAATACAGCTAATTTACCAAACAATTACCACTAATGCTATTCTACTTCCGTTTCTCAACTCCGGGATGTTATTCTTATAGAGGCCCACCTACGAGGAACACATATTGCCTATCAATTTCACATCCAACATGTGAGTGGTGGTGGTTGAGGTCCACTTTGCCTCCACTCTCAGGAAATCCAGTAGAAACTTCATCATGCTGTCACCTCTTCCGGGGCCTGCAAACCCAGATTTCAGGGGTATGGCTTTCATCCCACCTCTATTCAGAGAGCCATTTTCTTTGATCACATTAGCTTTATTGCTCCTCTCGCGGTTCACACTCCATATCAGCCCAGGGCTATTGGTTTTCATTCTGTGGCTTCAATCTGGACCTGGACCAGGCTCAGCTAGACCAGCTCGCACTGACGTTAATTCATATAAAAGCTATATGAACAGTGAAGTTCAACTGCTGACTTCACAAGCTCGCTCCATCAATGGGACATTACATTTGACAGAGTGTATTAAAAGGTAAATACGCTGTAAAAAGTAATTTGTGGATGAATGTAGCTTTTTCTCAAAGTTCTAAACCAATAAGGAACAAATTGATCCTGAAGTGCTTTTGTGTATTTAGGTTTGTTGTCATGTTCATTTTTTATCAGAAAATGACTAATTTCACAGAAAAAACATCGGCAAATCTGCGTCGATTAACGACAACTCATCATCTGCTCTCTTTGACAATTTTTCCTGGAACCCACGAGGAAGGTTCAATTCATCCTCAGTCAGTTGAATCCCAGACCAGAGATTTGTCTGAGAAGCAATTTACTGTCATTTGCTGGAGAGTGCTGGCCTGATGCATAAACATCGGTCCTAATATGCCTATTCATCATCGGGCAGCCCGGGGGACTCTGGGTGTGTTCTGATCAAATTTGCACCCGGCGATGATGAGGGGTATGTTGGTTTTGCTACAGAAAAGTGCAGATCCAGCTATTTGTCACGTCAAGCTTCAACAGGGGAGGCAGAGGAGGACAGATACACCTCATAGAAATAGAAGGGATAGAAAAACTGAGACGCTAGTTCAAATCTTAACTATTGGATGGATTGCTGTAAAATGTTGTACAGACAATGAATTCCACTGACTCTTGTGATCCCCTGACTTCGAAAATTAGTCCAATAGAAAATAACAAATGCATGAATGACCCGACGATTTGCATCAACACCACCACTCTTGCTTTTTGTCATTTTACGCCATGTCTGTTCTGACATGCGTGAATATGCTACGCTTTACCACATACTGTACCTGTAAAAACCCAGGTGTACTTTGTGTACAGACTAGTGCAAATGAGGAAATATTAGCATGCTAACACGCTAAACTGAGATGGTGAACACGGTAAACATTATACCAAACATCAGCGTGAAAACATTGTCATTGTGAGCATGCTGATGTTAGCACGCAAATCTGTAGACTACAATTCAACATTGACATCCGTTTACACACGAGTTCACGCAGCATTTGGCCCGTTTCTCTGGTTCCTTTGAGACTCATTCTTGTTTAACAATGTTGAAATCGATTCGTTTGTTGTTTCAGAAATGTAGGAAAGAAAGTCAGCCCTGCTGCTGCTGAAGGCTGGTGTTATTCTATATTTTATATTTTTACTAGCAAACACCATAACCCCATGTCTTTCCAACTTCCCGAGCTCGTCTCTGGCTCTCAGACTCATTCCTATTGGTTCCTACTGAGAACTTTTAAAGAAACAGGTCACAAATATGTACTTTCAATTTTTTTCAAATGTCTCCACTAGGAACTGTGTTTTTTTTTATTGAATGGTACTTAATAAACAGTGAGTTTGTTCGGAAATATTTTCATGAGCAAAGTTGGTGCACTAGAGAGTATTTACAGCAGAAGGATGATATATAGAAGATCCACTCAAAATAAACTGCGGTGTCCATGTTAAAGGTAATAAAAGAACATGTTTAACAGTGTAACAGTGTGGCTCATTGGTATTTGAATGCGATTTGTTGACAATAAGAAAAACATGTCAGTTATCTAAGCAGTGTGTGCCGCAGCCCACTAGCACATATTTTCTGACCCCATTATAAAACATTCTGAGACACCCATTTTGTGTACCAGCCAATCCCCTCCATCCACATGTATTGATTTCAACGAGAATAACGAATCTATCTTGTCCAGCTCTGTGGTGCAGCATCATCCTTCAGAGCCCAGAGAGCGGCCTTCTGGGAACAGGAAGTGAATCAGAGCCTGCAGTGGACAGACCGACTCTGATGGCTCCCATCTGGCTGTTCTTTAAGGCGTCCATCCAATCAAATTAGGTTTGATTGATCAACAGGCGCAGCCATTGGATGGTGGTCCTGGCAATATAAATCACCCGCTGCCATCAATATGGATGGCTTTCCTGAGGAAGAGCAAAAATGACAAAGTGCACATGAAATTCAAGGAAGCTGACTTCCTTGTGGCCAATATACAGTTTACTAATTGAAATTCTCTGTTAGTGAGGAGAGAGATGATGATGTTTGGATCATTGTGTTCAAAGATGGATGTGGTTCACCTTAAAGATAAACACAGGGAGTAATAAACTCTGTCGTATCAAAACTCCTTCATGATTTACCGTCATCACTGGCTGTTGTTGAGTATTTCATAGTATTTATGTTATTATAGCTCTAAATATTAAATAAAATTGATACAAGATTGACTTCACTCTAAATCTAAACTGTTTAATGAAACAAAACAGGGCATCAAAAGAAAAACAAGCAAACAAAGCTTAAAAAATTAAAGAATTTGGAGCGTTAAATAGTCCTAGAAAGCAAGAAAGAACAGAAAATCTAATACTTTTCATACTTCTCTCACACTCATAAGCAAGTATATCCACTATCAGTGGAAACAATCAGTGGAAACTATGTTCCATATATCTGAGAGTGCACTTTGCAATCTGTAGTTGCAAAAGATAAAAAGACTGTATCCAAATAAAATAGAGGGCACAAAGGATATTTGCAAAGGAAATTAGCCCGTCTCAAATAGTTATCTAAAATAAAATAAGAGTTCTGCGTAATCAGTGCAGACTGAAAACTGTCCTGCGGGGAATTTCAGATATTAAAGCACTCTTAAAATGTTCATGGGATTATTAAGGGACAAACAAGGTGCTTAGTTGAACAAATGAAAGCCCTAAATGTTGCTCATGTTCCTCAGTCTATTCTGACATTAATGATTTTTATATTTTCCTGCAGAATTAGGGAGAATCAAGACAATTGACTGATTAGGGGACATCAGCACAGGTGTTTTCAGCTGACTGTTGGGTGGATTTGGGATGAACACGATATCACCAAACATTAAGAATGATGTGAATGTTGTTCCATCCACAGCAGTGGTTCCAACAAACTAACAGGAAAGTGAAAGCACAGAAGTCAACATAACTGAAAACACCTGTGGTTGACTGTGTGGGCTTTAACTTAATGTTGCAACCCAGCAGTGAGAAAAGAGTCAATCAAACACACCTGAAGAGCTTTACAGCCCAAACACCTGTGTAGACCATGTAGTGGGGATTATTTAAAAGATGTTTGTCCTCCACTCACACTGATACAAACTGTTGTTATATCATCAAATTATTCATGAAAACGCCACAATGTCTCAATTAAGTGTTGATAAATGGTTGTGTTTTTTGAGACAATACTGGGCAGACTATCCTGTTGTGTGCGTGCTATTATGACTCTTTTGAATATATGGAAATAATAATTCATATGAGCTGCCTGATGGTCTATGCAGATGGAGGCTGGGGGGCAAAACACAAAGTCTAATGTACGAGTTTTAGTCATAACACACGAGGCGAGACAAATTAGCAGCTTTAGAAATTGATAGCAGGTGTTTAAATGTGGTATCTTTTTGCATATTATAATGTCTAAGCAGGGGGGGTGTAGTCAAAATTACAATGCGTTGTATAATAATCAATATAATTCACAATGACCTTGACGTTTTATGATGGATTGGGAGACACGGCCTACTGTAATTGCTGCCCACTATCCCTCCCTTCCTTCCTGCCTTTCACCCTGACGCCTCCGCTCTTACAGGCCAGTCGTCTCTCTTCCCTTCCCTTTTTTTTTGACATTAAAAACCGCTCCATCATTCTCCATGCGCCGCCTTGTCGCCTGCCGCTCAGATGACCATTAATCGCTTAATTCCAGTAAACCTACGCGCACACAAAGGGCCGCTGTCTGCCGCTTAATGCATGTGTGATTAAGCTTTTAGGCCGACCACACGGCATTATTAGCCAGCAGGTCCTTGTATAGAGGGCCAAATGCCTTCAGGGGGCCCGAGGGTGGTGTTGGGGGGAGGGAGGAGGAGGGGAAGTTAATGACACTGACCCTCACTTCCCCAACAGCTATTCAATTCAACAATAATAACGGGTCACGCAGCTGATTTATGAGGCTGGGGCTAATAATTGTCAATTGCTAATGTGGGGGTGGGGAGGGGGGGCAATGCCAGTAGACTATGCTAAATAAAATATGCCTTGACCCCACTGGGGGTGAAATGCAAGAGGCCAAAGAAGAAGAAGAAAAAAAAAATTGACAGATGATGTTTCAGACCCCCCCGTCCTCCCCTTCCTGCAAAACAAAAAGCATGCTGCAGTTTAACTGCGTCCGAAACACAACGTTGTTCTGGTGTCCGTGAATTAAAGCGTTTAGAGCAACATGCAGGCCAGACTCGGGCCCGCGTGCCCCATTCGTCCGCCAGCATGCCTGCAATAAATTAATAACAACCAAACAATGTGTCGGGGAGAGGCGGATTCAATTACTAAGTTTATTTACAGGGGGAAATCTCATGAAGGCCATTGACCAACGTTAAACAGCGCGGGATGAAACGATGACAAGAGCTCCGATAAGAATTTAATTCCATCTCATTTCAGACGATTTTATGAATCAAATTCTTGAACGCTGGCAAGAGATTTAATGATCACATCTTGGCGAAATCTTATTTCAGAAGCGGTCGATGGCATTTCTCTGCGTTAATGTCGACTTAGAGGTTGGAGTAATTTAGTAATTGATTCCTTGCCTGGCTCTCGCTCGTGCCAAGGCCGCGTTTGAGGGTAATATGTTTCCTAATCTCATCCCCCGGAATAAGATTTTTATGTTAATCCACTGGCTCGGTCTCTTGGTCACTTGGGAAGCGCAGATAAAGGCTCAGAGGGGCCGGAGAGGCCATGCAGAGATGAGCCGTGCTCTGCAGGAGCTGGCTGCAGCATCTGGGAAACGACGAGACGAGTTAATGGGAGACAACAGAGAAACATCACACACACAGAAGAAACCGGAGTACATGAGAATAACATATTCATCCTTTTCCTCGTGTGGAATCCGTGCATTTAACATTTATGTTTCCATATAGGCTAAATAATATTGATATGGGTCATACATCTGATCTTCATTTTAATTTCATTGTGATGCTTGAGCATTTATAATAAACCATAAAGATGCATAAACTCTATTTCCTGCATAATAATCAGGATAAAATGGCATCAGGTTTGATCATCCTCTCCATCATCCTTTGACTCGGAGGCTCACACTGCCCTCAGATTTGCGCCAAAGACAAGATAAAGACGTAAAAAAACCCCGTCTAAGAACAATAACAACCACACGAGCCTGCACGCAGCAGACTGAGATACTGACGTCTTTTGTGGCGCACGTTTCTTTCTTTTTTTTCTACTGGAGACACAGAGAGAAGACACCAGCTTCTAATTTAATTTTGCCTCTTCTCCAGATGTCACTTTCCATCTGTGCGCTTGGAAACGCGATGCGTTTTTTACGCACCAGCCTGGAACAGCTTTAGATGTTTGACTTCCCCCCTCTTTGTTGCATCAAACTCTTTTGTCGTGCGCAGTTTCAGATCTAACAACTTACTGAAACAATAAAGACATACAATATTATAATTTATTATAGGATATTATGATTATTTTGGGATAATAACGATCATTGTTGTGGAGCTGGAACAGTGAAGTGTCGGCTCGGGTAGTTTTGATCTCACAGTTTTCTTTCCTGCATTTTGCAGGTGAAAGCTCGCCTTTATCCATCCTGTCAAATTGAGACATCACACTAAATTGCCACGAGAGCATCCCCAAAATGAATTTTGTATCTGCTCTCGAGCCCCTCCCCTGCAACACGCGGCCTTATTAATAACCGTTTTGATAAGCGTAGGATTTCCTCGGGCGGAGGAGTGAGACGTTGTAGGTGAAATGTGACAGCGGGACCCTCCCATCGCGCTCCCTCGCTCTTTATCCTCCTCTGTTTCTTTGCCTTTTTCGGGCGAGTGGATCCATCCAATCCATCCAGAGACAATGGCATTTTGTTCCTCTTTTTGTCCCTCCTGTCGACCCGCATTCCTATATTGCTGAGCAACGATAGTGCGCACTAAATGGAGAGGAGTTGCTCCCATATCCCGCCTATTGTCCGGCACTTGCCAGGGGGATTTAGGGTCTTGCACACATCGCATTTTCCTGATTTATTTAAGTGAAGGCTTATGGTCGGAGCCCTTTATTTGCCACATAATTACGAATTAACTACCGCTTTATTTGAATTAAAGGACCATTATGTTACTGTAAATCATGGTTTGCACGCACTGCTGCAGGTTGGAAACGACGCTGAATACAACCTGCAGACACCAGGCCCCTCTGCAGGACATAAACTGTCTGCACGTTTTGCATCTTGCAAAAACTAATAATAATAATAACAAATCCATTAAATCAACTCAGACTGCAGAGTTCCGCCTTTTCGGGTTTAATGTGCCCACATCAAAGTATCAAGCAGTGTCTCCTCGTCCCACCCGCAACAGCTGAAAGGATTAAAAGATGTTGAAACTATAAAAGAGGAGGCGTTTCAATAGCTGGTGGACTATGGTGTAAGGACTATAGACTGCGAGAATAAAGAGCGGCTTCAGTGAAAGAAACCGATGGCTAAAAGCTATAATTGTATTTGCCTCGGCGAAATATCAGAAAAGACTTCTCGTTTCTTTGAGCGTTATTAGATTAATTCCCAGAGATGGTTTCTTTTCTCGCGGCCAGACGCGTGGAGGGAGGACGGTGAACCATTTGGCTCTTTGGTTTCAATAATCAAATTAACCATTTGGTACAACTTTTGGGTCCCAGCTCGTGTGTAGAAAAGAGAAAATACAAAAAAAAAGAAAACATTTACATAATAGGCACCGGGTTGTGTCAAGAAAGAATTAACTTTTTTTTCTTTCTTTCTCTCTGGCTCTCGTTGATCTCTGAAAAGACAATGTACACACGAAAGAAAAGGGAGAAACACACTGCAACACGTCAGCAATTGTGGAGAAAAATAATTGATGGCGAATGTGAGCGGGTGTATTTTAACAGATAATATGGGAGCTGCACCGTGCAGAAAATGTTCAGTTTAGAAATTTAGGATTTAAATCGCCTTTTTCTATTTTTTATTCCAGAAAGAAGTGAATATTTCATCAAACGGCAGCACGTGTGTCTGAAAGCACTTGAAAAAGAGATCTTAAACGGAGATGAAAAGATGATTTGTGCCTCAACACATTTTAAAACTTAATTTTAGACCAGTGACCTCAGACAATGACCTGTGTGGTTTAGATGGCCTCTTATTTATTTATTTATTTTCTCCTTGTCGTCCCAATTTCAACAAATAAATGTGTATTTAATATCTTCTCAGCCTTCTTTGATTAAGATGAAGAAATAAGATCAATATTGTGAAGGACAAAATCAAATCAAAAGAAGAAAAAAAAGATCTATAATAATCCTATAACACAATTTAACAGGTTGTGAGACAAACGTGTATAATATCAAAAATGATGATAAAATACTGATAGAGACAGGGAGCATCGTAGACCCACTCAGGATTATTATAGAGGTACCATAGTGATTTTACAGTGTAAGACCATCAGCACACAGATCAATCACAGAGACACTAGTGAACAAACTCAAACTGATAAATTTAATTGCTGCCTCATAATTCCTGTTGCGCCTTTGTGTTTCGATAATTTGTAAGAAAAAAAAAACTCGCAGCTTCAAACGAAACGAGGACTGGAAGTCGGTCCAATGAAAAAGAAAGAAAGAAAAAAGAAACACACACACGAGTGTGTAAGCGCCATAGAAAACGGTTCACCTTATTACACAAACCAAATTAACCACTCAGCCAATATTGTGAGCCTAAGAGGTCCGATGACTGCCTCGCCAGTTCGTTACTTTCATTAGAAAGATGTTATTTGCCAAATAAACGGAATAATGAAAGTAATAAAGACAATTACAAACTCGTTTGAATCATAAAAAAAACACACCCGGAAGTTAAGCAGAGATTCTACTGCAGCAGCGCAGAGGACAAACGGGGTGTTTATTTGTCGAAAAAGGGCGTTATTAAAGCGAAGATGGTTCGTTTATTGCCGAGTAATTTGTAATATGTTGAGACAATTACTGACTTTCATTGATTGACTTTAGACTTGATTTTAAAGTATGAATTACCAATTAAAGACACTGAGAAATGTCAGAACGGGTGCAATGTAATGTGATATAAAGAGAGCAAACAAAACAAAGGGGACATTGAAGTCTACAGCTCTGTTGTTATGGATGTGATTGATGCACATACACCGTGGGAAGAAATTCACCTGAAGAAGCCTTTTTTATTCACTGTAGCCACATAAAAAAATTCCTCTAAACAGAAAAGATGAAAATCGGATGATTTGTTTCAGAGCACATCTGCTTGTTTCAGCAGTTTTCTTGCAGTCAGTGAGCTGAAACAAAGCAGAATAATTCGACCCATATATGGTGCAAAAACGTAATTAAAACCAGGTGACTTCACCTCAGTTGCAGATTTTCATTTGTCCCAAAAAGAAGGGGAGATTTTGAACCGTAAAAAAAATTCGTCAAGCCTAAGCGACGAAATCGGCTGTTAAACCCGTGAAAATGAACATGTTTTTGCAGCTTCCGTGCAGAAGATAAAGAGTCAGAGAGCCAACAGACGGGCAGGGAGAAGAGGCAGAGGGGGAATACTATGTGAAATCCTGCCCAAGGTATACGCTCGCTTAAAAGGCTTAAAAGCTTGGAGAAAATTGGATCAGGGAGAATCGTCACCCAACTTTCATTATTTCCAAGTGGTGTGATTGAATTAAAGGGCAAGATGGTGGTTGGAGAGGAGTGGGGGTGGATGGGTAGAGGGGTGGTGGGGGCGGGGGCGGCGGTGGAGGGGTGCGTAATGGCGTGGTATTAAATTCTAATTAGAGATGCAGGGGATCAATGATAGGGAGGTTGGACAGCCCGGGCCCCCAGTGCCAGCCCAATAGACTGATGAGTTATTGTCATGTAAAAAAGCGCTAGCAATAAGACCAAACGCTTTGCTATTGTCCAAGCGGAAAGAGCCAAGTTTATTATGAGGACTATATGCTCTAGAGACCTCGGGCTAGGCGGCTCTTAGGGGGCTTTTCATAAAACAGGGCTAGGTTCCTATAAAGGAGGCCAGTTTTGGAGCAGGCGCTGAGCAGTGAACATCTACCCACCGTCCAGCCTCCTTCCAACCAGTTCAAACCAAACAAGTCATCTTTCCCCCCCAACTCAGACCGCGCGTCCTCCTCATTTTTATTTCGATTATTTTTTTATTTTTTACTTTCTAACCCGATTTTTTTTTAGGGTAGTTTTTGTGTGCCTTTTTTTTCCCGGGAAGTGCAGCTTTCTAACTCCACCGAGCCTTCTCAAATGTATAAAATGGAGTATTCTTACCTAAATTCCTCCGCCTACGAGTCATGTATGGCCGGGATGGACACGACGAGCTTGGCATCGGCCTATGCGGACTTCAGCTCGTGCAGTCAAGCCAGTGGGTTTCAGTACAATCCCATCAGGACCACTTTCGGGGCCACCTCCGGCTGTCCGTCCCTCACGCCGGGGTCCTGCAGCCTGGGGACCCTGCGGGACCACCAGAGCAGCCCGTATGCCGCAGGTAAGCAGCGGCTCCGGAGCCTCAACCCGCCGTAATATAGGACGCCTTGATTGCATTTGAAAATGGAAATGTGTTTAGTATTTACCAAACGAAATTTGCTTACACAAATGAAAGAATTTATCACGTTAGAAGCGATTGCAGGCAAGCGGTAATTCGGTTACGGGGTTACACTATCCCAGTCACACCCAAAAACCGCCAACAGAATTATCTTAAGCTGCCAAAATGATAGGCATAATTTATTTACTTTGCGATGAGACATAAAGCTTCGAAAATAATTAGATAACCAAAGACTAAAGCTCATTATTGGCACCGAATTGGAGCTACAGTAGCAGCAAGCGGGGCGGATGGGAGCATTATGACAAGTTTTCAAACTTGAGCCTCAATGTGAGGAGCAACAATTAGTTTAACATCACAATTAACCGCATCACAGGTCAGCGACGTTATCAATTCAGAACTAATTCACAGGTATCAAAGGCATAATACAATTGAAAGCTTTCGCCCAGCGCCTACAACCGGATTTTATACAATATATCGAGTTTGAATTTACCTCCATTTGACAACATCTGCAATTACACAAACTCATATGTCATGCTGCACGGATAAGACCACTGCACGTCCAACAGTTTTTATTTATTTCGTTTACAGTTCCCTACAAACTCTTCACGGATCACGGCGGACTGAACGAGAAGAGGAAGCAGAGGCGCATCCGGACCACGTTCACCAGCGCCCAGCTGAAGGAGCTGGAGCGGGTTTTTGCTGAAACGCACTACCCGGACATCTACACCAGAGAGGAGCTGGCACTCAAAATCGATCTGACTGAAGCCAGAGTGCAGGTACGGACGCCAGCCTGCTCCCATACGCGCGATTACGCACGCGTGGATTTATGATGCCAATAAGAAGCCTTTTCAACACATTGCATCTAATTACTTACTTTTAATAGATTTTAGTGAAATAAGATATTTACTTATTACTTTGACATGATCAACTGGCCACCAACTACCATGTAACACACACTCCTACATTAATGCACATCACAATGGGGGTTTGTCTTTAGGGACACTTTAAGACATTTACACATCAAAACGCATTTATAAGCACAATGACTTAGAGCTCATTCCTCTAGATGTGTGCGTTAGAGCTTTGTTGTCATGTCTACTTCAAAACTGAGCGAATAACTATATAGAGCAGTGATGGACTTTGTTTGGTCACAAACCAGGTCTTCATGGTTTAACTTTTGTACTTCGCTCTTTCTCGTTTTTCCAGGTGTGGTTCCAAAACCGGCGCGCCAAGTTTCGCAAACAGGAGCGGGCAGCTGCAGCGGCCGTAGCGGCTGCCAAGAACAATTCCGGAAAGAAGTGCGACCCCAGAGATGAAGACAGCAAAGACAACAAATCGACCGACCCCGACAGCACAGGAGGACCGGGCCCGAACCCAGTCCCCACCTCCAACTGCGGCGGACCGAGCCCCACCGGAGGCCAGATCAACACCAACGGGAACGGACAGGTGGACCAAGTGAAGAACTCCGTGTCCACCGGCATGGGGGTGACAGCGGCAAACCAGGGCTGGGCCACCGCCCCGGGGACCATCACCTCCATCCCGGACTCGTTGGGCGGACCGTTCGCCAGCGTACTGTCGTCTTTGCAAAGACAGAACGGAGCCAAAGCTACATTAGTAAAGACCAGCATGTTCTAATGAAGCTTCACAGCGAAAGGGGGAGAAACAGAGAAGCTCCTTCATCCTCCGGAGACCGAAAAGCAATTGCCCACGACAGACTTAAGGACACTAAAAAGCAGTGAAGAAGAAGATGACAACTCTTGTTATTTTATTTTTATGCCTTGCGCCGTTTCTTGTGGTCAGTTGACACATTTGCTGTGAAAATATCCATCTTGAAAAGTCATATTGTCTGCTAATAACATCGTTTTGGTTTCATTAAGAACGAGAGCAAGTTGGGTGAAATGTTTCCACTTGTTTCATCTAAAGACTGAAATCCTGAAAAAAAGGCAGAAGGCGAATTAATATCAACAAAATGAGGCTTCTGTTGAGATTCTTCACGCGTAAAACCAGAACAAGACAACATCAAAGCAAAAATGTTTAAGAATCAAACGACACATTGAAAGGCTGAATCCTCGATGAAGTGACTTGTTAAGATGAACAATTTTTGTTTTTTTTGGGCCAGGTTTATGAGCAAACACAGACGTCCGCGCGCTGCAAACTGCTTCGTGCCATCAGTGCGCAGAGGAGCCTCGTTAAGTCACATCACATGTCAGAGTTCAACAGCTGCTTTGTTTGGTAAAGAGACGTTTAACATCCACGGCTGAGGATGCGCGCACCCGACGAGATGCTCACGCGACCCGCTTCTCTGATCTGTGCAGACACAATATGCTGTTTGGACAGCAGCCTCTTTACAGTGTGTGTTTTTGTTTCCAGGGCTGCTGAGAGTTTAGTTTCTTTAAATTATCGATATAAACACAATTATTTCCTCGAGAAAAAAAAGGCACAAACTACTGCAATGTTCACCTCAGACAGGAAATCTGTGTGTTTTGTGTGTCTTTCTACGGCAGTGTTTTTGTGGCTCAAACTGTAAAGTGTTAATACGTATTATTGTCTCCTATAGTTGAACCATAGGCCATACTCCCTCGTAGATCGATCATACAAGTCTTTTTGATGTTTTACAAAATTCCCTCGGAAGAATTTATTTTGGGTAAAAAAAAAAAGAAAAAAAGGAGAGAGGGAATGGATGCAAACATTGTATTTATTTCTATATAATTTGCATGTTGTCTTTCTGTCTGATTTTACGATGATTTCTCTTCCATTTTGTGAGCATTATGTAACACGTTTTGTCCAGGATCTGAAAGTTATTTATATGTAGGTAATGAATGCTTATATTTAAGAAGGAAATATTTCTACATGTGCACATAGTTTTCCAGGTGTACCATTGAAATGGTTGTTGATGATAAAAAACAAATAATAGTCCAAGATGCTTTTGTCATGTTTTCTTTGGTGAGGAATGTTATTAGTTATTATATTATCGGTTTACGTAATCTTTAACTACACAAACCTGAAACAAGCTTCTTAATACTCAGAAATGCATAGAAGCTTCTTTTTGGTCATGCTCGTTTGCAAAGGCCGGAGATTTCAGCACCACGGACAGCTCCACAATTCACTGAGTATCCACTAACTTCTCCTACACGGTGAAAACATTCAGTAAGGTGGAAACGATGTCGTCTAAATGTTAAACAAAGGACCCCAAGTCACAGGAATAAACACGGATTTAAAAAAATATATATATTTTACATTTATATATTTTATATTTTGCACAAATAATGACCAAACACGGACAGCTGTGACTCTTTAGACCGACCTGTATACTGTCTGTCACAGCTATTTAAATGTGCGACACTATCTGCATCTCCACAGTCACAATTTATGAGAACTTGTGACCCCAAAAGAAATATTATGAATGCATATTTTTGGCAACAAGCCGAAGTTCCTAATCAGGTCACATATTTCGATGTAACACCTGTTCAGGTGCCTTACAACTAAACCCAACACCCAACCAGTCATTTCTACAGAGTCTAACCCTATTCTGTCTTTAAATTAAACTAAATTAAGACGAATGATGAATCTAACGTTAATGGCAGAATTTAAGAGTACTTTTTAAGAGTGTTTTTTGTCCTCTGACTTTGTATTTTTTTTGTTATATTGTTGACAAATTCATATAGTTTTTTTTTTTCTCCAGATCTCCCTCATCGAGAATTACCTGGTTAAAATAGGTTAAATAATAAAATAAGTCAATGAACAAATAAACCACTTGGGCAGTGCTGCATTAAAAAACATTTGAAATGGAAAAAACTTTGACTCGGCACAGGTTTCCAAATATATACGAGATATTTAGGTTCTTCTTTTACATTGTTTTTTTTTACAGAAGACGCCATGTGCAGTATCAAGTATTGATTCACTGTTTCTTCTGTGAGTTTATGGGGAGAAGGAGATTATTGGAAAAATAACAGACAGAATCCCAGATTTAATTTATAACATTTTATTTATAAACATACAGTTTGCTATAAATGCCATTGCATTTAAACATCAAATGAATCTATATTTCGGATAGTGTTCAGGTGAATATTACAATAAATACAGAACAGACGTGAAGGCTCCATTCCCCAACCATCCTGTTAAGACGACCGTCTGAATATAGAGCTCCGTCTCAAAGATCCCGCTATAAGAGACTCGAGATTTATTCATGAACTAAATGAGGATAAAAAAAAAAGAAATACACAACCAGAACAGAAGCTTAAAAATACTGTAGATCAGAGAGATGGACCCGGAGGAGAAGCTTGGCTATAGGACGCCGTTCAGGAGGAGGAGGAGGCTGCTAGTTTGCTTTCATACAGCAAATCATTTGGTTTTAGGCTTAAACGTGCATTTTTCTTTTTTAACATCCGCAATACACAACCGAGCTCCTCTCATACAAGTCCCAAAAAAAAATGAAGCAAGTGATTTCAAATGTCCAGCATGGCGGCACAGATCTTTAGTTTTCATCCAACCAAATATTGCACAGGTGCAACTGCTGCTGGTAGGAGTGTTCATATCACCTCTGCTGTTCAACTAGATGCAACGTTGTGTTTTTGTAATTGTATAAATGAATCCTACCACTGAGCAATTATCAAAATTACCTCAATTAATAGCATACAGAAGTCTATATCTCTCTAGAATAAAACATTCAGAAATAAATCAATGGTATCCCCTGCAGTTTTAACAAATGTGTTCCTTTGCACTGCTTTTTATCACTGCAAATCACGGAGGGATCGGGGGGGGGGTAAAATGAAGGGTGCTGTTTATGTAAAATAAGCATTATTTATCAAGTGAAGTAAAGCGCGATGTAAGGGAGAGCTGCAGCCCGTCTGTCTGCAGTTTAAGGGTTCAAATTTGGCCAAATCCCTCCCTACATCCTTGAAAAAGAAAAGAAAAAGAGAAATCGAACACCATACAGCTGGTGTGTTTCTTCCTGCATCACCTTGCTTTTCCTAAGGCACATTAAAGTCCTGACTTTCCGAGCCGACCTGCTGTGACCCAAAAGCACAACAACAGCTCACGAGTCGAGTTATTGCCCTGAAGATGAAACTACATCTTTAATATGTGTGTTTTATATTAGAAGCTAATTGTTCAGGAGCACAGAACAGGAGACATTAGGGGCCACTGTGAGGGCCAAAGGATCAAAGTAGTGGGTTTATAGTGACTGTATCTGCACTTTCTAAATGAAGTTTCTGTATATATTGTTGTTTTAATCTCGTATTAAAATTAAAGGGTCATACAATTATTCATATTTTCCAGATCCTGTCTGTTTGGAGAAATAAAGAAATGAAATTTGAGCTGCCTGACCACACATTCAGTTTTCCCACCAGTTTTTGGATTTCTATCCAAATTAAGAAAATCTTTCTTAAATGATAACACAATGATTCAGTAACTAATATACTGCATTTACATCATATGGAATTGAATAGTGAATCTTTTTTTTTTCCAATCAGGAAAATAGAATCTGCTTCAACGTAACCAGAGACTTGAACACCGTTATTTTCTCTTTGTGTGTTCACTCTGACAGTGTAGGACGTTGACATCAGCCTACCTGTGTTTGCAGCATGGTATTGCCTTTTATTTTCAATATGGCCGCCACCCCAGAACAGTCTCTCTCTCTCTCTCTCTCGCTGCATGATGGAACAGAGTCTGTGGTGGTACGTGGACCAATCAAATCCAGATTTCACACACATAAACACGTAGAATATTTATATATATATATATATATATATATTTTTTTTTTTTTTAAACGTTTGACTGTCCCCAGATCCCCCGTGATGAATCCTCATTGGTTACTGAGCTGCAGAGGATGCAAAGATCCCGACACGCTGTGAAGGACATGATGTGCAGATAATCGGGGTTTCTTCCGGTGAACCTTGTGCTTTTCTGTTGAGCGTCACAATGTGGTTGGCTGTCCGGCCGCTTGAAAGGAAAAAAGAAAGACAGAAAAGGAAACCCACAATTTTTATAAACCCAAATTGTTTTATGGGTTTGTAAAAGGCCAAGGACATGCAGCTCTAACGAAAGAAAAGCTCTCTAATAATGACTTTGGAGTCTTTTGACTGAGTCTCTGATTTGATTTTGTGGTTTTTTTTGATCCCCAAATGATAACAGCTGCTGAGAGGTTATGTAAATGTGAGCTTGAACTTCTGCTCTCGTGCAGACAAGGTGAAAGGGACGGAAAGTTACTGTCATCCTCTCCCAGCTGCTACATGTTTCTCTTCCTCCTGATGCAGCTTCAGATCCAAGCTTCACTGTGTCTGACACTTCCTTTATTAAAGCTGCACCGGGGTCGGATTTCTATATTAAAGTACACTCGTCTTATCAGCCACACAGAGAGGCTGCAATAAAGAATGAAACCTTTGAAGAGCACCTTTAATCTCTTGATCATAAAACAGTGTCAGGTTTACTTTGAAAATAATAAATCAAACAAAGCTTTGTCTGTTTTCTTTTACCTGGTTTATGAGCACCGTATTTACTGCTGGTGCTATGACACCATCACCTTATTGAAATTATTCATCAGTGAAAAGATGAAATATGGCCGACATTACCAAACAATAAGGAACAACAACACCTTACCTTTTTTTTATAATATTAGAGAACAATTAAACTTTGTATTTATGAGCATTACGTAACAGGGAAGTTATCTTTTTATTCTTGGTGGTTGTGTTTTTTAGATATTCAGAATGGTGGTTGATTTGCCTGGAACTCATTAATGATTTGGATGGATGGTTGGAAACATTGTTAAAGAGACAGCAGACAGAGAGACGAGGGGTGAGACAAAAGAGGGAGAGAATCAGGTCAAAGCTTGGGTGAGAGAACAGAGGGAGGAGGGACTCACAGCGGGAGCGGATGTAGCACTGATGGCAGTTGAGGAGGCCGTTTCTGATCCGGACGTCCGTCCCCGTAGTCGTGTCGCCTAACTGTCCCTTACACACACCGCACTGAAGAGAGACATAGTTGTTAGCATAGGTGGATCTTAAGCATGAAGCTATCGTTATTATATAGATGTTCCTCAACAAAACGAGATCTAAACCAACAATCTGTTGTGTCTTTCGATGCTTTCTGGCCAAGAGCTCATTGGTTCCTACTGAAGATATCATACTTTAACAATATGTCAACAATATTTAGTGTCATTTTTAAGAATAAGAGTAACTTCTCATACAGCTGGGCGGAGACGATTGTAGCAAAATGCAAACAGCGCTAAATAGTAAATGTCCAGGGGGACTATTTTCAGCTGCGGATTAATATACATTTGGTGCTCTAGTGAGTATTTCTGGCAGCAGGACTTGTGTGAGGGACCTCAATGTAATGATGTAAAGATGTCAGCCAGTGAAACAGTGTGGGTCATCGATATGTTTTTAGATTTGAACACAATAACTACTGCACAACACACAACAGCACCACTGTTAAGGTACAGTAGCATTCATACTTGTAAAGGATAATTAAATGAATAAAAACAGAACGTTTTTGAATTCTGTCACCGACCTTGAAGCAGTGAATGTGGAAGTAAAGACTGAGGGTCTCTATGATCATGGCCGCCCCCTTCCCCAAAGGCTGCCCACAGCTGGAGCACAGCTTCTTCCCACTGACAGACCTACAGGAGGGAGGGAGAGACAGAGAACCCTGTGATACGAGAAGCACCTGTAGATGGTGTGAAGTACTGATTACTTAAAACAGTTGGGCTCTTTTGACAGTGAATATGAAAGAAAAGCACAATAAGCTGTTCATTTGTCAGTGTTTAGTTGAAACTGATGTAATGAATTGAATCCCACCCAAAGTTACTCTTCAAAACCTAAAGAACAGCAGAACCTCTTCACAGTAAACTACTACTCATCTTGAACTTAAGGTCCGATGGCATCCTCTGCACTGGACAGTGAACAAAAATAGATTTATTTTATAGAAAAAAACTGTGGTGATATATATATATATATATATATATATTCCATCCCTTGCCTACAATGTTTCAGGCCGCTCCTTCTGCTATTCTGTCTGACAGCTTGTTGTTCTTTGCTTCTATTGATCAAGGTCCTTGTGTTTAATTTTCACCAGGCTCCGTCGACTCCACGAGTCTTCTGGTGCCTTCTGTGTGTTATTTTCCCCATTCATTTCTAATTAAAAAATGTATTTTAATGACCCGGGAGTGCAGGTGAGCTGGCACATTCAAGTTGTTATTGTTTACAAATGAACATTTAACTGTCAAACAAAGAAAAAGATGAAATATGACATTTTCACATTGCATTCACGGGTCCTTGCTGCAGTGCTACATGTCATGAGACGGGTGGAGAAATGTAGGCAGCAAAGCAGAAAATGACAGTGCAGAAATGAATCCCCCTCCCGTCCCCCTCCCTCCATGTGGGCTGTTTGTGATGCAGTACCTGTTGGGTGCTGGAGGCAGCGTGTCTGGAGGCGGTGGACATGCTGCGGGGGGTTTTGATGAGCTGCGGCACATGTTATTATCAATGGGACCACTCCTGGAAATGGACAGCAACATGCAACATGATGATGACTCACAGATACAAGCGACTCTATTGGCTGGCAGAGTCAGACACGAACCAATCCAACGCCAGAACGAGCTGAACAAACTACGTTACATTACAACCATACCTTATTCTTTTACTGACTCTAATGAATGTTTAGAACACTTTTCTTGTCACAGACTATTGTTTCTTTATGTGGAAGAAGACTACAGGGGAAATACAGGTGCAATATGCCACCTGCTGGTCGAACAGGTTCACTGAAGGTGTTACTAAAAGATCCACTCTGATAGTCACAAATACGTATTTACAGCCAGAACAAAACGTGAATATCTATTTTAAAATAAGCAAAATAAGCAGCGTTATGGTTCCTGAGGGCCAGAATTAACATCTCACAACCATGTCATGAACACTGACCCTTCTTTATAAATCATATTTTAAATTAAAGTTATTCTCTGTTGATACATAGTGGTGCTGTAACCAGTGCTTGGTTGTGTCTTGTACCCCTCACTAATCATTAAAGGACATTATGTGTGATTTCAACAGTGGGCTCCTAACTTATAAGAGATAAATGGAACATTTAAAAAGGGACTGAAGGCTTCTCACTCTCACACACACACACACACACACACACACACACACACACACACACACACACACACACACACACCTCCTGTCTCCTGCAGGCCGGCTGGGCTTGTTACTGTCTGCTGAAGGCTCTTCTTGTTTCTTCACTGGAGTCGAGGTTTTGGTCGACATGGCAGGGAGTTTTTGGCCGTTCTGCAGACTGTGACCGGGAGTTTCTGCCTGACTGCTGCTCTGACTCACCGAGCTGAGGATCAGAAACAAACCGTGTTGTTCATCGTATCTACATGTTGTCTTTTTATATTTTCTCTAACGTTTTTTAGGACTGATCCCACTGAAATCTACAGTATGATACGGTGATACAACAATACAGTTTGATAACCTGACTCGCAAATGGGGCTGAGACAAAAGTGGAGACACACAACAATTAAATCAACACAATAACTTACAAAGTATGTACTGTATTAAACACATGCAGCTCCAGTTTCAATAGATAAATGTGAAAAGGCACATATCACATGAAAACAAATGCAAATTTGACATTTCATTGTGTATCTGCAGGTAACCACATCTTAAGCCACCGTTGCTTTAGAATCTCAGCTGAAAATGTCTTCAGTGCAACATCTATCACTTTAAGATTGGTCGCTAACCTCCTGGCTGTTTTCATGCTGTCGTCAGCGGTGCTGATGTCACTGGTCCGGTCGTTTTCCCTGCGTTTCCATTCGACACTCTCCGTGCTCCCCCTCTGTGCCGCACCAATCACAAACAGGGGAACGGTTAGCTGAGCCACCAATCAAAAACAGAACACTGTGCCCACTCAAGTAATTCTACCCAATTGTCACCCAGATTCCCCGCCCGGATCGATACTTAAGTAACGCACGCTTCTAACAAACTATAATCAATCAGCCATTCACCGACTGCCTCTCCAGCAGCTCCTGCTTGCGTTCCCAGTCGGCCAGCGAACGGACGATGGTGTCCTGGGGCTCCGAGGTGGAGGACACCTCTCCTCGGCTGGGGGAGGGCAGGGCTGAGGAGTGGGGAGTCAGAGGCGCCACAGTTTCCTCCAGTATCCTACGCTCCTGTTGTGATGGGAGGGCTGGGTCAGTTTGATCAGTCAGAAAGTGCACTTTTCTACATTTAACTGGATTATCTTGTAACACACAATGTAGCTTTAAAACAATGCACCTCCTCGTGGTACTTCCTCTCCTCCTCCGCCACCTCCCTCTGCGCTTTCTCCCACTCCTCCTTCAGCTTCTCCTGCTCGCGCCGGTACTTCTCCTGTCACCATGGCAACAGATACATGACACACAGCACAGAGCCTCAACTGTCTGCAGGTGGAAATGTTGGCAGGAAAGCAGAGCTGACGCGCAGACATTATCTGCCTTTGAGAGGCTTTTCAAAAAGGCTTCAGTGTGAATCAGTCGGTGATAAATTTCTCTTCTAGTGCGTTCTTAATTTAATCCAAGAAGGGACTGAGACCTGTACAACCTGCCGCAATCACTGGCAATACTTATATAGACTTGTATAAAATGTACATGTGTGATTCCCTCAGTATGCACTTTAAATATAAGCCTGGACTTAGAGACATAAATGAATGCAAAGGCAGCTTGCTAAATCTTCCTTCTGATAAAACACTTGCTCAGATCTTATATTTGCTTGTTAGGAATAAAGAGAAAACAAAAAGAGACCAGAAGCAGGCACTGCGGACAAAAGGCAAAAGTAGAGCATGCAGAGGTTCCTACACAAATTTTATTTCAAAAGCTGCTTTAACATTTTTCATAACTTCTCCATTTATGTATGCTACTATGACAGCAGCTGGGCAACATGAGCGCCAGCACTTCAGATTATTCCAGACGAGCTAAAACATCGTCAGACTAGTTTTTTCTACTCTTTTCAGACTTGTGTAGGAACCCCCAAAAAATCGAAAGATCCAAAATGTAGAGAGAAAGCAACATAAGCAGGACAGATGACGGATCAATGCACAGAGAAAACACACAATAGAACAGAACCGGGGAGTTAACAAGCACATTGATGCACCAGACACAGACATTCATCCATTTCAGCGCATCTCATCTCATACAGTCAACTGGACAGACGAGAAATCTGTACTCATCACTGCTGGGATTTATTTATCAAGATTGCACTGTAGATGAGTACAGTATGTCATGGATGCCAATGAATCCTTTACACGTTTAAAATACGAGGACCTGAGATGCACCTCTGATTGGTTGAGGAGAGAGAGGGTGATCTGGGCAGCAGCAACAGCAGCAACCTCGGACAAAGTCCTTTGTCTGTGTATGTGCATGAGATGGAGACAATGAGCAGACAGAACCACACTGGAGGTTCTTCCGCTGCACGACATCGCCCTCTAGTGGTCAAAGTGTGCATCTGGCGTGGTTGGGCGGTGCCTTTGGGAGGAGGATAGGCTCAATATAAAAACAAAACATGGAGGCAAGCTTAGCAAGGAGCAATGAAATGTGGTTAATCCATCTGATCCGTCACAGAGCAGCTTCCTGTGCCACTGCATGATTCACAGTATGGTTAACAGTAAAGTCTACTGGGCTAAAAAAGGTTTTCAGTATCTAGTTTGGACATTTATGATGTAACCTAGATGTCTACAAAGACAGATAAACAAACTTAGCCCAGTTTTAAGTCCACACATCTTTTTATCTACTTCTAATACTTACTGATGAGACACAATGCCTGGCTTTTGCTACGTCTCATGCTGAGCTTATTCGTCAACAAGTCATCCCAATTATCCTGTAATAGCTGCATTGTGTAAATGTGCCAATAAAGCTAGACATGCTGATTGCCAAACGTCATAGCTGAACTCGGTCAGCTGTGTGCTTGAACAACTTGAGTGAGAGCGTGAGGCCTCATAATTAACTAGCTTCACACCTCAACCAATGATTTATTTCTCTCGGACTTGTTTGTTATCTCAGTTGTCAAAACACAATAGACATTTACAACCCAAGAAATCCATTCTGTGCCTAATCCTCATGGTGCTGGTGCCTTGCTCCACCCACTAAGCTCCAGAAGGAACTGAACCCCTGACCTTGCAGACTCATGCGCCATGCTTCACCCTTTTTAGGTGTTCTGTGTACCTGCAGCATGCGCTCCTGCTCTTGCTGCCACCTTTCCTGACGCTTTCGCTCCTCATCCGGGTCCCAAGACCAGCGGTCACCCCGCCTGGCCTGGGGCAACACCGGGACTGAGACCTGATAGACCCCAACACACACACACACACACACACACACACACACACAAACAACAACATGCACAAATACACACGGCACACACATATTCATGCACACATTCACACTCGCCACCATTCTCACACACACACATACACACACACACACACACACACAAATGTGTTCACACATCCACCACAGGAGAAGAAGAAGGGAAGGGAGGAGACAGAAATAGTTGGTCTACCACAACAGCACTACTCCAATGCTAGCCAAAGGATTCCTACTAAGGAGAGAGAAGACAGAGAAAGAGAGAGATGAGCTCAAACGAAGAAGAAAGCAGTCTCGACAGCGTCCTCATCTGGCATGCTACATGAACAGCTGTGTGTGTGTGTGTCCTGTGATGTGTGGCAGAGCCACAGTGAGTTCACAAACACATGATCCTAGAAAATGATGAATGCCAACAGTCTTTTTTTTAAATGTTTCTTGGTTTAGGTTATGTTTCTATTTAGATGAAAGTCTGTTTATTTTTCCTTATTCTTACCTGCAGACTATGTTTTCAGCATTTGACTTGTGTTTAATCTCTGTGTTCATGCAGTATGTTAAACTACACTACTGTAACCCAGGAGATAAGCCAGATGAGAAGCGGTAAAAGTTTTTAATATTATGTCGTCAGATGAGGCTTTTTACTCACGTTTCCACAACAATCCTTCTCCATCTCTTCTGTGGAGGAAACGTGACAGGGAACATTAGTTAAAATACAATTACACAAACATTTTGGATGCATGTCATGAAAACAAAATGCCTTTAGATGGGACACATATTTAGGAAAATGACAACACGGCAAGTGCTGGTTTGACAGCTGAAGCGGTGAAGATGCCGATGAAAGAAAACAAAGAGAGAAATCGGTCCACCAAGAGCAACATACCACATCTGGAGTTAACCAATACGATGTCTTATCTTGCTGTTAATTTGTCTTCATGTTTTGATGTGGAAAGCTGTAAATCTAAACTTTTTAAAATGACTCTGGTTAGAAGTGATTCAGATGTTGAGGTTAAGGGAGCTCCGGTCAGGATTTATTATTATGGGGTTCTATTTGAATCTATTTCTATGTGCACATGTCTGCGTGTTGATCCGCTCTCAGAGTGAATTAAAGAGCAGACGAGAAAGCAGGCAAAGTATTGAAAACATTACAATTTTGGAATTGTTTATAGACCACCGATCAAACTATTTAGAATGAATATTGGTCGATCGATCGGAGCACCGTTAGTTGAGGTTGACCTAATGCTGTAGCTTTTGGTGGATAAGATGATAATGTAAACATAAAACTGATCATTCATAAAGTTGAGTAGGTCATCTATGAGGATTGTGGTAAATTGACATAGGTGACCTACTCCACTGGGTAATTTGGGAAAGCATCGTAATCAACATGATGATAGCAGTATGAGTCAAAATAAAGAACACTGCAACACGGATGAGTTCTACCTGGAGCGTGTGTACACCGTTATACTCCAAAACACATTTACAACAGAGCGAGAGCACATCACTGATCATCCACAGCATTCTGGAAATGAGCGACAAACAAGAGATGGGACTGAAGGGGCTGTTGTGCAGCCCTTGAAAAAACGGCAGGGAAACCCTGTGCGTTCAGCAACCGGGGGGGACGGAAACATGAGCTCCGCCGATGAATGAAGGGGTTTACCTGGCGGGACGAAGAACTCCCAGCGTAAGTTAGGGTTGCTGGTGGCCAGCGGAGACCTGATACTGTTTGCAAGCTCTATAGCGAAATAAAAAATATGCAGGTGGAAGGAAAGGAGGGAAGGAAGGAAGGGAAGGGAGTGATAAGGGATAGACAGATGTCAAAAACCAAGAGTTGGTATGGACAACAGAGAATTGGAGAAATCAAATTGGGGAAGGCTTTTACTGTTCTGCTCATGTGATACTGTAAATCAAGTATAACTGGGAAAAACAATCTTAGGTCTTTAAAGAGGTTGTGATTCAGATTTAGTAAAAAGTCAAGGTGTTTACTGCCCCGCTTGGATTTCAAGAAAATCTTAACTTGAGGGCATAAAAGTCAGAATAAAAGGCAGGAAAACAACAATAATGCAGTGCTTTTATAGAGCTATCTGGGAAGGTATATTGAACCTCTTTTATGCATGTTTTTGTTGGATCTCAGGTCTAATTAGCTTGTATATCCGTCTACACAGAGACAAGTGTACTTTAGAGTAAATGCCAATTCAAGGTCTTTGTCTGTGAAATAGATTAAAAAATGTTTATGCAGGTTGATAATAATCACACATCAGTGAACACCCCTTTAACTCTGACCCAAACATTTGCAGCACAACGAAACAGAAAGAGAGTCGGACTGAAAGGCAAAAAGGGGAAAAAAAAGCCAGCAAGGAGGATATGCTAATCAAACTCAGAAACCAAGGAGGTGTATGGAAAAGAAGCTGCTGGCTCGGTATTTGGATGTAAAGAGTTCACCAACCTGCTGTCGTTTCCCTTGGTGGGTGATATTCAAACGATCCCGGCGCCGCTGAGCTTGGTACATTCTCTCTTCTCTGTGATGAGTCCTGGGAACTGGGAACGCTCGCCTGCAGAGAGATTCAAAGATTATCCGGTGGATGTCAGGGTGACTGTTTCTTTAAAGGTTGTGTTAGTTTTGTTAGCAGCCTCACCTGTAAAGTTACAGGCTGACTTTGCTGTGTGTTGACTGCTGACTGGACAACGTTGGAGTGTTTGGCTTCTGAAACACACAGACATC
Source organism: Pholis gunnellus (assembly GCF_910591455.1). Classification (NCBI taxonomy): domain Eukaryota; kingdom Metazoa; phylum Chordata; class Actinopteri; order Perciformes; family Pholidae; genus Pholis; species Pholis gunnellus. The sequence goes on from NC_136537.1 coordinate 22,244,452, forward strand.
ACAGTTTGATTAAAAAAACTGAGAATTAGAGACACTTTCCTTTTACATGTTTTCTTCAAAAGATCTATTTTTTGTGTCTTCCATAACTTCTAGGTCACATGATAACAATCCATGACCTGGATGACACAAGTCTATGATCAACCACAAGGGGTCAGTGTAGCAACATGCTGCTCAGACCTGCAGGAGGTGTTTGTTGAGCTGCAGCGTTTGACTTCTCCTCCTCTGGAGCAGCTACTGACTGGCTTCCAGTCTCCCCAAAGCTTTCTTCTGGCTTCTGCAGCTCCTATAAGCGTCACAGATGGTTTCAAAGATGAATAACAAATCAAACAAGCCTGCGATCAAGAGGCATATGTGAGGTATATGTATAAAACATTTGATTCCAGTCTTAAAGAGTTCAATAATCGCACTAACTTGCCAAAAGCCTGCAAGACTGTAAAATGCATTTATAGACTAATAGCTAATGCAGTAAGTGAACATGTCACGCAGTTATCTTTAGTCCTAATTAGTAAAGACCCTCATCCTGACCGATGGGAGCGAGGTGGGCCGGCTGGGTGGTGTTGAATGATGGATGACTTTTTCTTCTTGGACGCCCTTAGAAGTCAGTTCTGTGCCACTTTGAGCCTCCTTGGCCTTTGCTGACGCGGGGTTTTCTCCTCTGGTTGAGGTGAGCGTGCCGCGTGTTGGTGAGGGAGCATCTGCAGTGCTGTCGCTGGTTTTGGAAGGGGACGCCTGGAAGTGAGGAGGAGATTCCCTTCCTCGACTCTCAGGCGTCGTGGGAACCTCGTCACTTCCTATGTCGCCGTTGACTCGGAGCAAACCATCCGCCTAAATGGGAAGACAACATGTTTAATTAGTGACTTTATAGACACAGTGCAGAGTTCAAGAAGATGCTTTGAAAGCATAAAAGGGTCCTAAGAAATGTCCTGATTAATTACAATATGACCAGTTGAATATAATCGATATTCTCTTTCAATGGATATTGTCGCTATTCTGTTCAATTCCAAAGGATTTGGATTATTTATTCATCAAAAAATGAGTGCATACGAGTAAATTGGTTCTGCTAAATGACTGTAATGTAATGTATGAGATTCTAAATGTTTGTAATTTGTCTTAACTTGTGATGTGACTTAGCTGGATGACGAGTTGGTTTAAAGTTTTGAAAAACATCTGCAGGAAACATTTCCCGTACATTCAGGCTGCTCTAGCTCAAAATATTTTCAACAGTACACAAAATGAATTGATGACAAACAAAGAAATGAAGATGAACCCCATGCCTACAAACCCGGTGCCCTCATTTGTGGTCATTACCAGCCTCTCATCTCTGTCCGTTATTCGCTTTTCATCTAGCTGGCCTCTATGACAAAGAGGCACTAATGTATGTGTGAGGAGCTCCTAGTGAGCGGTAACTTAAGACACAGTGGTGGAGTTGGGTGAATGCAGGCTCTCAGTCTGGCCCCCCCCCCCGCCTCCACCTTCTCATCCCTCTCCTAGCAGCCTGTGTGGGCCCTCTTTGTCCGCCTGGAGCCCACTTCACATTGAGAGGGCCCTACTTGTCAACTTCTTAAGTCAATAGGGAACAGAGGGCTCCATTCAAAGCGGGGGCTCCGCTCAGGATCCTGACAAGACATTCCAGAAAAGCGCTGTGCTCCATTTGGTCTGGTAATAATCTGCCCCTCCCCTCCCCGCCACACCAAAACATAGGATCTCATTTTGAATATTCCCATTTGGATTTTTTTTTTTTTTTCAGAAGAAAAGGAAATGGATCCTGTTGAGAGTACTTTGAGCTAAACTGAAACATTACATGCTTCTTCTGGGAGGGGGAGTCTCGTGCTTTCCTAGAAACCCCCCCCCCCCCCCCGACTCATCACCATGGCGGTTCTGTGGCATCCTAATGGAGGTGCCAAGAGAGCTGGAGGGGAATTCACCCACCAGCCTGTGAGGACGTCAGCCAACACTGGGAAGTAACCACATGTAAAGTGGTCAAGACAGTCACACTAACCGAATGTCAATCATTACGAGTCATCACGAGTGAAGAGTCTGATTTAACGGTGACAACCAGACACTTAAAAAGTCAACAACCCACACGGCATTAGGATGCTGTAAAGCGTATTCACAGCAGCAATAACGCATTCACTTTTATGGGAAGTTGAGATGATGACAAGCGCTTCTGAGTCAGTCTCACCTTGCTGGGCCGTGGTTCACCCGCTGAGGACCGGGGCTGGAAGTAAGGCTTGGGCATCAGCAAAGGCACCGGTTTGGGTGACAGGGTTCGGGTGGACGGCGGCTCGGACGAGCGAGAGCGGATCTGAGGCCGCTGGTGCGGGGAGGAGTCTTTGGGGAACTCCTCGATTCGCGCCTCCAGCGTGGACGTGAACTTCGGAGCCGGGGTGGACTGCTGGCGCAGAAACCTCATGGGCCCGTCGGGGTCCACGTCGAAAGGGTCTGGGGTCGTCGGGGAGGCGGACAGGGAGAGGGAGAGAGGGAAGGGAGAGCAGGGAAAGGAGGGATCAGCAGATATGCTGCGGTCCAGGAGCTTTGGCAACTGCAGGCGTTCCAGGACCGTTTCGCTGATGGAGAAGCGCTGGGCGTAACGCTGCAGGATGAACGACGCCTCCTCTTGGGTTCTGGCTCTCCGGTACGCGTCCCGCAGGTCATCCTCACGGCGCTCCCTGTTGAAGAGAAAAGGAGGAAGAGGAGGGATAACAAAGCAATTCAGCTGTGTAAAATGTGAAGCAACTGCTATGACCCAGTTTGATTTACATTAAATAAATGATAACTTTGTTACTCTATTGTTAGGTGATATGACAACTGATTTTACCTGTTTAAACTACACATCAAATTTAACAAGATTTGATCAAAGATGATCTTACCCATCATAGACATCTATTTCTTCTACTTCACTCGGCAGACCACTTTTACTTTCTCTCTATAGGAGACCTACTTAAATGAACTCCAGGAGGAGTCGCTGTCACCTTTGTGCTCACTAACAGGAATTAGAATAAAGATTAAAGCCTCCTCTCTAAGAAAGGCCTAGTGTCCCATTATACTAGTATTGTTTTGTACTTTTCGCTGAATACAAATCAAACCTCCTATTTGTGTGCATTTCACCTACTTTTCCTCCACTATCTCTCTGTAGGTCTTGATGCTTCTTCTCCTCTGGGAGACACAGGGGCCTCCAGTCATCAACTGCTCCATCATCTTCCTCTCCTCCTCCTTCTTGATCAGGTCCTGGGAGATACTCCTCCTCCGGTTTTTCCACCGGGCCAGGTCCTGACACACAAACAGATTGGAAAGAGTTTCAGTTCCAAGTGAAACAAGGCAAGAGGGCTCGGCTCTGCAGCGCTGTGAGACCTGAAGCACTGCTGTGGCCCTGAAAACTGATTCAAGTTGTTTAACTGGGGCGCAGCAAAACATTACTTTGCTTTGGCTAGCAGGCACTCAAATCATTGCACATAACTTATAAACTCCTGACACTATAGAGACAAGAAATACAAACTGAGCAGATGAGACAAAGTAATCCCAATCCAGAAGGTACAAAACTATCTGAATCAAACATAAATAAACACACAAACTGAGGGAGATAAGAATAGTCAGACAAAACGGAGACACTCACATCCTGCCAGTGATCGTCCTCTTCCTTCATCTTGTTGTACTGGTTGTGCATCAGCTCGTGACGCACCTGACTGTGAGGCTGCAACATGGCCTCCTCCTCACCACGCATGTCGATCATACTCACACTTCTAAGGAGAGGAGGGAGGGAGAGAGACAGACAGAGAATATAGAAAGTGAAAAAGATGTGTTGACATGTCATTTCCAGAGTAGGACATGGTTTAGTTTTTTTTTAGTGAGCCTGCTAGTGATTCTACACTTTGTTTTCGTGCATTGTGCGGTTAGTACGGTATGTTTGTACGTTGGCGACTTTATGTGTTTCATGTGAAACACTAAACTTTGAACCAAACCTTTTTTTTTTTTTAAACAGCAATGGCTAAAAAGGTGATATCTCACCCAAAATCTGTTTATACTGCAATATAAAAAATTATTAGGAGAAGAGAATAACCTGTAACCAATGGCTCAGCATGGATAACCAAAAAAAAATAAAAAAATAAGACCACATGAATGGAAAACTGTTCATCTTCAAAGGTAACCTCTTGCTCACCAATTAGAACCAAGACGACAATCAAGATAAAACTAAACAAAAAAGTAGTCATTTTCCTTTTGAATAATCACGGCACATTCCAACATTTGTCTCAACAGGAAATGCCTCACATTAAGGTCGTTAAGATGACATTTAATGAGACCTTTGACAACATCAGCTTCAGGTTCAGGCACCTGTGGTTCTAAGTAACAACCTGTGTGGTCACATTGGTTACACTGGTCTTCATTATTTGTTCAGTCAGTAGTGTTCAAGCATTTTTAGATAACAAACAAGACAGTGAAGTGCAGCCTTTTGGTTAGGAGCATGCAGCTCATCACACACTGAGAACGGGTAAAACAAAGTCATGAGTGCAATAATAGTTGATTTAATATTGAAAAAAAACAGATTGCCAACATACAATATTGGGTGAAACAATGGAAGAGATGACGGACAAGTTATTTTATTGTAAACGTTAGTGGGACGGGTACAATGCTGAACAACTGCTCCTCTGAATCACAACAAACAAAGCATGTGAGTCATTTCTTAGTTATGAATCATCTCTCCTGCTTCACGGAAAGCTGCACTTTTTACATGAACAAAGAACATCCCCATGATGGTTTGTTTTGTAAGGGACGGGGAGTTACGAGGGTCACTGGAATGGTTGCGTTACGTGAAACATGCAGCTAGTAGAAGCACGGAGATGATGTCGGAGCAGCACAGTTTAGTTAGTCCTCTCCACAGACTCTACTGCAGAGCTTTGAATGCGTCAGAGAGGAATGGATGGTTTCCAGCCAAAAAGGCAAAAACAAGCATGTTGAGCAGAATTATTGAAAACATATTTTCAGGATATTTTAGATCAAGTGTTGAGCTCCAGGGACATTGTCTGCCAGTCAAACACATCCACCGTAACAAGTAATTTAACTTATTTACAATCTAAATTTAAGAAATGCAAGTATGAAAAATCTGCTAAATTTAAGACATTTTAAGTCTTTACATGGAATATTTTGGTCCAGTTATTTCACTCTTCAGTGTTGTTTTATAAATACATTTATCTCATTCAGCTTAAATTCTGCCTGAAAACTATTTGTGCGGGAACTTCAGGACATTCAGTAGAGAATTAAAGGATACAATAAGAGGTTTGAGTTTCTTCCCTGGCAAGAGTATTGAGCACATGTTATCACTTTTCTAAGTTTGAAAGTAAATGATTGAATTGTTTCCTCTTCTGTGTTTATGACGTAAGAACAGGTGAAAAAAAAGGTTTTGCCAGGATAATCGTTTTAAGTTCTTTTTTTTTTAAGTTTTGTTTTGTCAGGATCATTTTTCAAATTTAGTTTTCTGTGAAAAATAAAAATAATATTCTTCCAGGTGACTTTTAATTTCTCCATGCACTCTAAGGTTCATGTGCTGGCAAGTGGAAGAAAACATGAATTCTTTTAGGCCTATTTAGAACATGTGCTGAAGTACTGCACTTCAGCCTCTTGTGGCCAAAATGAGTATTACAACAACAAACACAGGTTTTTAAGGAACTTAGAAAGATTATGCTGACTAATCTTTTCTTTTTCACCTGTTCTTCAGTCATAAACACAAAAAGAAAACTATTTAGATCAGACTTAGAAAATAGACTTCAGGGCTTCTGTAATTAAAAATGATAAACATAAAGAAATAAAAAACTGGCACAAAATATTTGCTCATGTAACTTTTGATCAAAGAAAAACAACAGGATCAAAAGATGAAGTTGTTGCCAACGACTTCAAGAAAGTTCTTTAAATGACTTCAACCTTTGGCAGATTTTCCCACTTGCATAAAGAAAAAATCCAATTCAAAGACTCAATGAAGGATTGAATGATGATTGAGAGGTCTTTGTCTTTTAGTGCAGAGCAGTGCGGGGCCAGATAGCTGAGCTCTGAGTGGTAAATAGACAACTTACTGTGGCTCATCTGACACACTATGTGTGCGGCTGAATCTACAGAAGGCAGAGAGCATGGAGAGAGAGCACAATCACAAATGAATACGAGGACACTCGACAGAGAAACACGTCATTCACTCACGAGAACATCAAAAACACAGTGATGGAATATTTGATATCTGGTGGGTAACATCACAGCTGACAATGGGTTGAGAATGGTTCATTATTATTACAGTATCAGACAAGTGTGCCTGCTGGTTTTGCATCTATGTACAGATGTGTATGTCAGTTTCTGGGTTTACTGCTGATCCTCAAACCAAGCACAAGGTGGCAGTCTTATCCATAACACAGCCAGAGCAGAACAGAAGACAAGTTTACTGCATCACTGCAAACCAAAACTGCTAGCATACAACAGATGCAGATGGCAATGATCTTAAGACTGCGGCTGACACTTAACTATTGAACAAAAAAAAAAGAAGCACATGCATCTTTTATTGGACAGCACAAGAGAAACATCAAGGATGTGGCTCTTTTTCTGTCTGTGACCAACAGCGGTAGGTTTGGCCTCAACCTGCGTCTACACACGGTCTGTTTTATGGAGCTGCCTCTGTGACGTTCGAGGGGTGTGAGAGACAGTGTGGCCTGTGGGTTCTCGCCACAAGAGAACAAGGAGACTAAATTAAGAGAAGCCTCGGTAAACCAGGACCAGATAGACTGTTTGTTGTAGTAAAATGTCTACTTGCCGTATGTTGTTTGTAGGAAGATGTCAGGCTATGACACAGTGGGGTTTGCACTAAAGACTGTACTTTACTGGCATACATTGGAATGGTTGATGTTTGATTGATTGGTAATGGTTTGACCAATTTATTACCAAATAATTTGGGTTCAAATTGGGTCAAATTAAGTGTCTATTGCCCCAATTCCCCTAATTGGGTCTACTGAAGAGATCGAAGGATGCCATCTAAGGTCATGTGTAGTTCATCAAAAACCACATTCTCAAACGTTTCTTCTCCAAATTTCTGAATACGCTTCCATGCATTCTCTTTACAGCAATAACAGCAACTTTTCAGAAAGCAATGTCAATCATGCAATCTTGAGATAGTTAAGTCCTCCAGACAGCAGCATTGTGGTCTGAGGCCGAGGTCACATGCTGAGATAAGAGTAGATCCCTTGATTTTAAAGATGAATTGTGTAGTTTTAGTTCATTAAATGTAGTGTAGTTGCTGGAGGGGGGCTCACGTTGCTGGAAGACTGCTGTCCAACCAAGAGTTCCCTCTCTGCGGGTCGTCACTCTCACTCAGCGCCCTCCCCTTCCGTCGGCCTGTATCGGCAGTGGGCACAGGAAGGAAGTGGGGGGGACTCGGGGTGGTGAGGTGTTTGGGAGAGGTCAGCGTTTGGCGGGACCGCTTCTCATCTCGCTCTCCATCTGCGACCGACGGGACACCAGCGACTGCCTTCCTCACAGCCGCCTCCTCCTCCTCCTTCTCCTCCTCCTCCACCTGCTGCTGCTCCGTCACAGGTGGATGTTTCTCGGAGGCGATGACGGGGCTCGTTGCAGCGCTTGCTGCTCGAGTCGTCGAATGGTGGAAGAGTTCCTCTGAGCATGAGCGAGCTGGAGTACTGCAGAAAGCAAAGCAAACTAAAACGTACTGCTGCCTGGTTATCATCCTATTTCATCAGACAGCATTCCTCTGGAGGAGCCTAAATGGAGTTTTTCTTGACGAGCTAACATGGTTTACAAACCTCATCCGAGCAGACCGGAGGTGAAAACAAACGGGAGTCACAAAGCCAAAAGCAAAATTCGCTGAACCCTCAGTTGTCTGTCATCCAGCTACTTTCTGAAAGGGTTATTATTGGACTATAAATCCCCAGGATGCATTGCAGGGAGAGAAAGGCTGTGAAAAGGCCAGGCTCCAGTCCCAGTCTGGTCAGGGTCAGGGAAGGAAGAAAGCCTCATTTCCTTACATCCTGAGGGTGGGTCGCATGTTCATGTTCCCTGGGAGTGTGTTTCTGTGTGAACACCATGCAGCACATTTTTGTGTGTAAATGCTGGATATCTGCATGGGTCGGTATTTGAAGTTTTGTTCCTGGAATTTGCTGGAAAAAGGTCAAGTGATCCTGAAGAAGCTCGTCAACAAAACATTGATGGGCGACTTCAAACAGCGATATGTTGATATTATACAACTGTTTTACAAAGATTTAACTCCTGGCAACACTAAAACACACACATTCCAGCCTCAGTTCTCTTCTTGAAAAAATGCAAGCTGATACCAACTAAAGAAGCTGATATTAAAGCCTTTTAAAAACATCCTAGAAATCCCCCTTTTCTTTGGAACGCAGCTATACACAAGTCAGATTTCCTTTGAGCATTCTTTTCACTCCCTTGAAATGCGGACAATCCGATCCACGCCATAACATCTGTGCCAGAAAAAGCTGGAAACTGGGGGTGTGACTCTAATAACTCTCCGACAGGACTGTGAATGAAACCACTGCTGGACCAGGAAATAGCACACGATAGGGCTGGATTGTGAATCAACAACAGAGACCTAAACAGACTCTTCATGAGACAAACATTGCAATCATAATGGCCTCCCGCACTGTGCGATATACAACAGCAGCTTCACAGCTCATAATCCTCACCATGTTAATCCGACACAAAGCTGATAATTTGTGACCCCTGGCTGGCCTGCTGGGTAAAGACCCTGCATTACAACAGTGTGATCTCCATGTTTCATTGAGCCCCGGACCACTTGCTGACTCACCGTTACGCTGCTCTGGATAAGAACAGCATTGGAAACGATGATCTGGTAATGGCAGTGCCAAAAAAGGAAAAGGGCTGGATGGAAATACCGGCTGTGAAAATTTAAACTATTCTGATGGAAACCGAAATAAGTATTATTTACCCTGATTAACTGGGACATTGCTTTTGGACAGATGTGCTGCAGATTTTGTGTAACTTCTCAGTATTTTGAGTGGCACAAATACAATTCTATTCATCTCAGTCAAAGTGGGCAAATTTGAACATGAAGCTGAAATTATCTGCATTGCTAGATGTCCCCAGTGGCAAGTTGAGTTGTTTTCTTATTTGGGTGAACTGACCCTTCAACACAGCAAATATTCTGCTGTCACAGTGCTGTGGAGACCATGCTAGCAGAGGCTAATGTAGCCTCAACCCTCTAGCATGGAGCAGAGATGCGGAAGAGGCTAGAGAGGTCTGGTTACCTCACTTTTTATAACTCAAAAACACACCGTTTTTTTGCATTTTCACAATTGTAAGTGAAATCACTTGCGGCAATACAGACTTCACATTGCAGTAACAAACTTTCATGAATGAAAAAGCTGGAGAAAAACTATTATTAGAGTAATCAAAACAAACAATTTAAAATTCTATAAGGAAATCTATTATCTTTTAGATTTGGTTGATTTAGAGGAAATGTGAATCAGAACTGTGTCAAATGGAATTGGGAAGCTGATTTGGGGCATTATGAAAAACATGAATCGAGGTGAAGACCTTTGCTCAGAGGTGACCATCAGGTGAGTGACAGTCTCCGAGGGGGGCTCTGCATGGGGCAGGGGCTCACTGCTCCTCCTCACGCCCGCCGCATAGATCTTTATGCAAGGTGTGGAAGCAGTCTGCTCCCCTTCCTCCTCGTCCTTTTTAGTCTGGGTCACCGTCTGAATCTGTATCTGGGGTTCGAGGGGCGGGCTGGGAGACTCTCCAGGTGGGTCGTCTAAGCTAGGGACCTCATTTGGACTGTTACATCGCCCATTCACACACACACACACACACACACACACACACACACACACACACACACACAGGAGAAGGATGACGTAGTGACATTGGAGCAGAATTAGCAGCAATGACCACAACATGGTGGACACGAGACAGGGAACACACAGATGTGGGGAAAAATGAGGTTCACACACAAGACGTAGAAGGGAGGCAAGAGGGGAAACACCATGATGGACGCAAAGGAAGGAGATAAAAAAAAAAAAAAGAACAGTAATGCAAAATCATGAATACATGCGTACAACATGTTCTGTAACACGATGGATGAAGTCAACAACAGGGAGAATGAAAGACAGATTAACACACAATGGGTGTTACACACAGGAACAATTCTCTCTCACACACACACACACTCGCAGAACTTTATCAAAATGTAAACACACTTGGGTAACTGTTAGATTATATCTTCGATCTCCTGCTGCTGCTAAAGCTAAATAATGCTACGACCAAACATTATCCTTCAAAAACTACTTCTAGTCAAATCCTGACACTCTCCGACACACACACACACACACACACACACACACACACACACACACACACACACACACACACACACACACACACACACACACACACACACACACACACACACACACACACACACACACACCAAAGCACATTAAGGAATCCACTAAACCAGCAGAAATCTGAACCTTCTACAGTGAGAGCCATGATAAAACCAGCGCTCTTGACGTGCCAAACCAATAACTGCCAATAAGACCGTCAGACTTTAATCTGCCTCGTCTATGCAACATATTTCACACTTTCGCTTCGATCAGAGTCAGAGCCAATGAAAACGCACATCTGGCCTCCATCAGCATCTCTCATATGTCTACTACTGGGCAGAGAACAATAATCAACTGTTTAAACATTCATCTGTAATTTGCCACGAGTGACATCTTCTCCTGCAAAATGATTGAACATTACAGAATTTACCAAAGAAAGATGCTGGTTCGTATTAGACATCATGAAGAATAAACAACATATGATTTTGATATCCTTCATGGTCTACTCCCAGAATAATAAATTCCATTGTGTCTGTAATAATACATTTAATTCACCAAACTTGCACGAAGGAGACTAGATCATCATTTAGTATTGCAGCACATTTTCTGGACAAACTGCATTTTCAGCTACAAGCACACATTTGTTCAATTCTCTGACAGAAACAAAGAAGTTTTAAAAGATTTTTAAATCCAGCAAATCCATTTCAAGCTAAAACAAGGACCTTCCCCACTTTGTATAGTATTAATAATCACAGTTGCTTTAGACAAATACAAAAACAAACCTAGAATATTTAAAGCTCCTATGTAAAATGTATTATATTACATATTGTATCATGTAAAGTGGTTAAATGTTTCAGTCACAGACTTTCATCATTAAACCATAATATTGAGATCAGTTGCTTTACACTTCCGTTATCATCAATACTTGATTTAAACCCTAATTCTCAGATTAAAGCTCTGCTTGCGATTCTTCCCTCCTAATTGTAAATAGAGTCTAAACAGTGAGACTCACCTGAAAGGTCTGTCTCCGGCTACAGGTGAAGTCGCAGTACTCCAACTCTTGCGCGCTCCGTCCTCTTTATCGCTCCTCTTCTTGCGGAGCGGCGTGGGCACGTAGCCGCTCTGGTTGCTCCTGTTGGGCAGGTACTGGTTGAAGGGCATGGCGGTCCGCGGCTCGCTGACGGACGTCCGCCGCGCCGACATGTCATCCTTACGGACGTCTGGCATCTTCCTGTTGGGGGGGCCGTCGGACTCAGAGTCACTGCCGTGGCCTGTGGGGAAGAGGAGGATGTTAATTTAGAGATGTAGGGAAGGAGATTTACATTCTATGTGCTTTGCTATTATTACTGGAAAACATGACTCAAAAAGATGTGGCATTGTATTCTTGGGCTGTAAGTTTTGTTCGGATTCATAAGAGATTGAAAATGTAACAAAACAGAGATTTATCAAACAGCAAATTGCCCATTTAAATGTTAACTCATATGGTTATTACACTTCCATATACATACAACAATGTCTCTCATATGTTCTATTAACCTTCTGAATGATCATTTGTGGTAAAAAGAAAACCACAAAAGAGACAAACAATATAAATAAAAATAAAAATATAATTTCCACTTCCCCCAGTGTCGTTACGTCATATAAGCTGACGTAACATTAAAGTGCTGTTCCAGTGATATCATATGCAGTGCACTCCAGTAACATAAATCAACCCCAAGCGGGTTGACGGCCTGTTTTTATGAAACAAAGCAAGTAACATAAATCATCAGGAAATGTGTATTGTGCAGCTCCTGCAGTCTAAATTCTAGCCTGCAGTTCGGAAGAATTCACTTAGAATGCCGCAGAGTCTGTCTGGATCCCATCTGAAAAAACATCGTTAGCTCTTTCATGTCGGAGGCAACACCTGGTGCTCCAGAAGTGCATCGCTCAAGGACGTCTTAAATTCCTCCGCAAGATGTGAGATGCACACAAAAAAAAGGAGTAATGAGGAGAAATCCCATTGATGTACTGTTGCCAGCATACCAGTCATTCCATCTTCATTCAGTTGTTTTTTTGCTAACCCTAATTCAACATTTGGAAACTGCAGGTAATGGATACCTGCAGCCCTGATTTACCCAAGGTCTCTCAGAATTCCTCTCCCAAGATGTTCAGCACATGTGCTACTGGAGTTCCCCTCCCTCTGGATGAGTGCTTACTCAATCTATGCCCTCTGAATTCATGACTTAATGTATACGGTTTTCCAAGTATAAACCCACAATTTCAACCAGATCTAAAGCGTGAAATCTTCCCCTATTGCTGAACCGAAACAAGTGGATGCAGCTGCGGCTCTCAGTGGAAACAAATGTCCCATTTTGCAGTTGTAAAAAAAACTCCCTTTTCTATCAATAGACTTCATTTTATGTGGTCTAAAAGATTGACAGATCGAGGTCCAAAAGAGGCCTTGAGGTATCTGCACTTCCAACAGTGAGTGGTTCAATTATGACCCTTCTTAGCTCATCAATTGGAAACAGGAGCGACTCTACCATCCAAGTCTATCCAAAAAGCAACATGTGTCTTTACGGGACGATCTGCTCGCTCTGCACATCTGGGAACACTGAAGCTTGAGGGAGTGTTTGTGATGGGTCAGTGCCACACTGTACCAGAGCTTCACAGAAACATATTTACGTCAATAACCATCAACATGCAGTAACGCCACAAGAAGTGTAAAAGCCATGAGGTCCAGTTCAATATGCGCTACAGTAACTGGGAAGCAGAAACAGAATTACAAATGAAGAGTGATAGGGATTCCCTTTAACTTCTTATAGTATTAAAGTCAAATAAATGATGACACTTTCTGGGACAGTATTCATGCTTTTTTTCCAATTTCTCCCATTAAATGACACAGATCCTTCTCGGCAAAAGTCTAGAAGGAGTTTTGAATACTGACCTCTTGAAAAAGTGTCCAGACTAATTGAACAGTTCATTTAGGATCCAATTCCCGGATAATTGTTAAGCTACGAAGCTAAGAAATCTCTTTGCGTAACTTTTAGCTTATTATTAGTAAAGAACAATGTAGAAGACGACATGTAGGAAGCCTCTTTCTCCCTTTAAGACATTGATGACATTGGTTAATGTGCTCTGTACGACGCCTAGGAGTATCTACTTCTCTTTAGAGATGTCATTTGAGCAAAATGTTCAAGTTAAACATTAGAATTAAAAAAAATAAAGTGTAAACGTAAGTAAGCGTCATGTTTTTTTTGATTGTAGCTAAAGGTTTTGAATATTAGACTACGACTAAAAGCTGAAGCGATTCTTTCTTCTCAGCAGACAGAATAATAGAGATCTTTGAGAATGTACCCATAACTTCTTAATTACTTGGAAATGTTGAAAGCTCAAACTAATTAGATACAATATGGGATAAGAAAGATTCAAATTCTAGATAGCCATCAACCAACCCAACCTTCGTCAGACGCGGGAGCACAGAAGACAACTCGTTCAATTCACTTTAAACTTCAAGCAACTCAACTGAAATGTGATGAAATGCTTCTTCATTATTATTCTGTGTGTGCAGCAGTAAACTCATATAGATATGGTAGCTAGGCATGAAGGCACACGATGTAGCAGTAGCATGGAAACATTTTACAGACTGGATATCTGGTACTTTAGAAAACCTGTGCGATGGGCAATTTCTTATTTAAAAAACAACTGAAAATGGTGTCAATGATATCACTCTGTTTATTATTTCAAACAGTCTTTGAATAGCACTGGGTGTTGTCCTGCACAGAGAGAAAGAGAGGAGGACAAAGTGTCTCATTTATCAACACCGTATCCACCCACAAAACCCGGCCCAAACAAAAGAGCATCTGCAATATTGCATTGAGTTTGAATAAAGATTCGTCTCCCTGTCTCCCAATTACTGTCCGGGTGAAGTCAGTTTACAGAGCTGAACAGTGAAAGGCTTTGTCTAAAAAAACCCAAAAAGGTCAGGCTGACTCAACTTTGTGTGCATGTGAATAAATAGATGCTCTTGTTCTGGGTCTACTTAAAGCATTGTTATCCTATTATCACTTGTCTAGTGTGTGCCTTCTGGGTCTGATCTGCACACTGACGGTATGTTACCAACAGCTCAGATTTGTTGCTCTTGGTCTTGACTTACTAACTGACAGATGAGTCTCTTTGTATTCATGTGTGATGATGTTAGTCCCCGCAGTAGCAATTTCACACAATGAGATGTATAAATGTATAAAAATGACCACATGAAACTTTACAACCACAAACTAGAGACCGAGGGCATTCAGAGGATTTTTTCCTGGGTATACTGACAATAAAATGCTCACTATCCGATCAGAAGAAAATGTATTTCTTGCAGAAATCTCCAAATGTCAAAAGGTTTTGATGCCAAATTACATCATGGATTTTTCTATGATGTTCCTCGAGGTCTTGGTGTCTGAATGCTGCGTTTTGGAGGGATTACGGTTAACAATTTGGTGAATCTTTCCAGAATGACAGAGCACGATGCTTTGCTTACGAGCAGCTTGACAATGTGACTAATCAGCTGTGGGTTACACGCGTTGGTGGCTTGTGGCCTATTGAGAAGAAAACTTTCTCTCAAACAGCTGCGATGCATTTCTCCGGATTGTTCAACATAATTCAAAAATGTGACCGTTAAATGGCCGTCATTTTGGATGATTAGATTTGCCATTGATGTAAAGCTACAATTAGTTCCTGTTATCTAAAACTATAAAGATATTTTCTCTGTTTTAAACAGTAGATATTTGAATCTGATTATTCCCTCTTATTTCTGAGAAGCAAACATTAACATCCAGCGAGGTTTTTAGTTAGTTAGTTCCTTTGTACTCAGACAGGATGATGGCCGCGCTCTGTGTTCTCTCACATGCACTTCAGACACGAAACGAACATTAAGCTTTGTGACGACTTCTGTAATCTTTTATAGGCGGTCATTAAAATTCAAAAAGGGTCACATTCAAATAAAGTTGAGCAATGAACAGCTTTCAATGACGACACATGGTCGACTTGGCATTTTAAAAGTACTTAAATGCAGCCAAACCATTTTTAACACCATTTTTGACTTCAGCACAAAGAATAAAACTTATTGGCAAATGTCTGCAGTTCATGTGTGTCTAACACTAGGTTTAAGTGCTATGCTACCATTTTGGATGCATTAAATTACATATGCCAACATGTGGTTATCTTACACTTATAAACAAAACAATAGATAAAGATTAAAACATGGAATCAGATCTCTCTGTTCTGTAGCTTTGTGTGTGTTATCTTAAAGGAGGTACAACCACCTGAGAACACTGAAACTTGAAGGAAAAACTAGAGAAGAAAGTGAAGAAGTTAAAGTGAGAAATACCAAACTAACTCATACAACCTTTATGTAATTGGTGAGTATGACTGTAAAGTGTGTGACGAGTAGTCCAGTTCTTACCATCACTGCTGCCGCGGGTGACCAGGACGTCCGGCGACGGGGTCTGTCGTGAGCGTGAGCCGAAGGAGTCCAGGCTGTCGAAGGAGTCCTCGCGGCCGTGGCGCGGCGGGGAGAGAGAGTCGCTGCGCTCGGAGTCCCAGCAGTCGATGTAGCCACTGTCCCGGATGCTGCGCTTGGGGCTCTCTGCCTCCTCCGCCTCCTGAACATTTAGAAAGACACGCCCACCTTATATCAAATGCATAAATCAGTGTAACATTTGTGTAGACAAAAGAGAGGATGCAGAACATTTCGTGCAAAGTACATCAAGTAAACTTGTGTTGTGTGAAGAGAATTACATTTTTACCAACATCTGAAGATTTTGTTTGTGTTCTGTCCCCTCTAAACATCTCAAGCTGTCCCCTATAAACATCTAGTCTTCTTGCTGTTTGTCCTTTGTCCTCTCTGCATTTTCTCATCAGTTCTTCTGCTCAAATCTCACTCTCTCTTCACCTCAGTGACCCCCCCCCTCTGTCTACAGTTCAAACACGTCTATGCAGCTAATGGGAGGTGGGGAAGGCCTTTCCTGTCTACCAGAAGACTTCCTGTCCCCGACCCCTGGACCGTCTGTTATGTAACTCAGCTGTACTGCCACAGAGATTCTGTCTCACTTATGTCTTTATCTTTCTTTGATAAAGCAGCCGTGACATTCTACAGTAAAGATGCGTTGTATTTAGAGCTAAAAGGGTTTGTTCACTCAAATTACTTACTTCTCTGCGTGCCGCCAAAAATGATATAAATAATGTATAACGTAGATTTAGATAAATGATTAAACGCATGCTTGCCAACGCATTTGCTGCTGTTTTCCTGGACTTTCAATTTCCCTGATTACCCGCCTCCCAATGATAAATTTCAAAATATGGTCATCCGCTATATTTAATGGAAATAGCCCAGCGTCACTGCGGTTTGTGATTGTGGATTTTAAATCCAGCAGGCTACTTATTACACATATTTGTCAGTTGTGTCTAAACAGGGATTTAATGTGATTAGCAGACACACACACACACACACACAGACACGCACAGAGAGATTAGCTCTGCAGAAAAGAGCAGAGGAGCAGAATTGCTTGTTGACTGGAGCGGAGTAATGCTCTTCTGTGGTGAGGAGCCAGGCCTCTGCTCACGTGACTATTGACATAACGGATCCAGCGTTAGTCGGGCGAAAGAGGGAGATCTCTAAATCTGGACAAATAAATCCAAACCCATCTGATGGCTACATACTACCTGTAGAAAGCGAGGCGGTATATATAGATTTTTTTTTTGTTCCTAATTTGAGTGAACGGATCCTTTAACTGATGCATTTATCCTGAGCAACTAACAGGAAGTGAGCAAATGAAAATGCAGCTGGTTCACACATTCACCTGCTTCTTGCATTACAATCATCATTTAAAAAAAAAAAAAAAAAAAAGGTCCAGTTTCCATTTCATAGGCATTAGAAGTGAAATGTTAACTGCCAAAGTCCTTTTTTAATACATGCAACTGAAGTGCTTTCCATGATTTCCAAATCTCATTTTATTATCAATCTGTTTTTTGTTTTATAGAAACGTGGCTTTGTTTTGGTCAGAGGCAACTTGGGAACATCTGGGTGGGGTTATACACTGTCAGATGATTTCTGAGAAGTCCGTGTACATTTTACAAATTTGCACTGATGTGATATTCTGCAAACAGTAAAAGGACAGCCTCTCTCTCCCCCTTATACCAGCAGCAGTTGCTAAGAGATTTCTAATGAAACATCTACTGACGAAATAGTCCCTGTGCTTTAGATTTAGATTCTTATGCTATTTCTAGGCCTGGTCATTACTAAACAGGACTGGGCAAACCTTTCGCATCTGTGACAGCAGGCCCTCAAACTCTTTCAGGTCCAGCGTGGGACCGTTGTAGGAGGTACAGCCGTTGGCAGCACGACCCAACCAGTAGAGGGTGATTAGAACCTAAAGAGGAAAGAATCAGACAAGACGATGAGATGACACTTTGTTTGTAAAGAAAACAAAAGTACAACAGTCCTTCTCAGTGCCAAGTGAAAACAATGACAAGATAGTTTATTTTCAATCAGAGTGAGGTTTCATTCACTATAACTTCTTGCACAGATTTATTAAAAATAAAAGATAATAACACATGCTTCAGATGTCATCATATTCATGAAAAACTAACAAACAACAGAAACAACAGAAATGCAGGTCGTCCAGCGATCCTGAATTCAAGTTCCTCACTTCAGACAAAAGTCTTCAAAACAAGACTGTCAAGACTAAACATGTCATTCAAGGTACACTGAGCCAATATGTCTGAAGTCTGAGTTAGCTATTTCAGACCAATGCTTGCCACTAAATGAGTAACATTGCAAAACTGTAACTGTGTAAATGTTTTTCTGAAGAAAGTTGTGCAATTCAGTCACGTAAACATACTAAATGTACACGTAGCAATGCAGGCCAACGTATGAAACCTTGAAGGAAAGTAAAAAGTGCACAAAGCAAACACTAGAAATCACTCTCCACTTTGTTCATTTCTGTTTTCTCCCTACAAAAGCAATACCAACTTGTTTTCTGGCTATTGCAGTCCAGCCTCCTCCAAAGAAGTTACATGTGGGCCTCCTGCACAAACACGACCAGACTGAGCCATTGTTCCGACCCTGGAACCAGTCACGGGCACTTTTCCTGCTAGAATACAGCGTCCCTTCAGGGGTCACAGTGATGTATAGTTGCCTGTTAGCTATCTTAGTGCATAAATTACCAGGTCAATCTCATCTCCTTTCAACACAGTAACCTTGTAAAATAAGTAGCTGAAGGAGGACGCGCACCTGCTTCTTGCTTGTAACTTAACGTCCTGAAGTTTTGCTGAGGAAGTGAAGCTTACAGCATTCAGAGGAACTCCCTTCGGAGTCAGCTTGATGTCTAAAATGCAGACTGTACGGATTGGCTGGAGCCACAGGGAGATCACACAGAGCTGCACCTTTCGCACTGTTGGCCAAGTCTTCCGCGCTATATTTACTGTGTCCATGTCAACCGGCGCTCTGCAGGGACTGCTTTGATAAGAAAGCTCAGCATGGCTTAATGTGTTTATTTCAGTGGTACTGTCAGTGTAAACAGCCTCTCCGCCGCCGTTCAAACACACTTGGAGGAAGAATAATGGAACTGTCCTGCTGTTTAGAAGAAGCACACAGTCTTTCCTGTGTGTTATTGTGTCCATTCCTGAGTGGAAATCCATCTTTTTAGCCCCAAGTAGAGAATCAGCCTGACAAAGATACAAATCTACAGCAGGGAAGGATACATATTTAGCCCAAGGACACTTCAAAAGAGTGGACACCAGATCACCGGGGATAACCAGAAGCCTTTTTAAACGTAGATCTAAACTACTGGTACAAGTTTTGCAGTTATGGCATTTGTCGTATATTAGAAGCACAGGATTTTTCATCTTGCTTCCTCACAGAGTGCCATTAAACTACAAGTAGTAGTGCTAAATCAAGACTGCAACCGCTGTGGTTATGCTTCATTATCTGCACACTTTAGGACCCTGAGCAGCAGACTTTATTGCTTCTGTGTCACCAATACAACGCTAATATCTGTGCCAGCTCCCACTGGAAGTGGGTCAGCCCTAAATGTGTTTCAGCTGCTTACTAGTATGCTATCAACTCCATATTGATCCCAACTGAACAAACTGAATGGGAGAAAATTCCACAACTGTGCCCTGCATGATTCAGACATGCTGCACTAAACCTTCAACAAACAACTGCACAAAAACCGAAACTTGGACACGAGCACCAGGCTAGAGTAGTTCAAAGAAAACATGTCAGAAATGTAAACGGCGGGCCTGACAGTGAAGTAGTGCACAGTGTCACACGCTTCAGTTTCAGCAGCTGTCTGGTCTGGCAGCTGTGGAAAGACCTGTCAAAGAGGTTCCATCGAATAACCACAATCACCTCTTTGTTTCACAAACACAATTAAGTGATGCAAACACAAGGGAATGAAGAAACCCCCAAAAATGCACCTACAATCCAAACACATGATGTGCACACAAGCGCTTGCATGCACCATGCACACATCTGCAGACCTGTAGTGGTACATAGAGATACAGATGCTCTAAACTAGTCATCGCAACACACACACACACAGCCCTTCTTGTTCACAACTGCACTGCTAAATGATCGTCTCCAGCTAAATTATCACCCATTCATGCAAGACCCACTTTTTACTTCAACATCCAATCTACCGAACAACACCTTTATCACCAAATCAGCAAATTCTTCTCGGTGCAGTCCCTTCACCTCTCAATATGTGATGTGCTGCAGAGACAGCTGCTATCAAATCCTAGTCCTCAGTCTGCAGGGAACGTCCAAAGCATATCGCGGTAGCAGGTCCCAGCTAAAGCCTTTAGCGGCTGGGAGTTTGTGCTGCAAATGCTGGCTAACGTGGCTGAGAGTCCCTGTGTGTAGTCAGCTGAATGAGCTAGCAGGCCCTCTGCAGCTCGACACAGTTGTACAGTACACAGCAGCATCCCAGAGAGAGAGAGAGAGGGGGAGAGGGAGAGAAAGAGAGAGAGAGGACCTGGTCTGATTGCAGAGTGGGCAGGGCGAGCATTATGTGTTTCTTCTTAAAGCAGCATTAATAGAAAAAGAGAGGAAGGGGCCGAGGTATATTTGAACAGAAACATTTGGACGATGAAAATGGACAATCAGAAAGGGAGACAGAAAAAGAACGACACCGAGAATTGAAATATGCAGAATGTGAAGAAGTAAACTAGAGAGAAGATGCAGATGAAGTACAGAAAAGGGTATTGGTGTTCAAATATTTATGCATTAATGTTATGTTTATAAAATCTTTAAAGTCAGACTAGAAATAGTTAAAGTAGAAGTATTCTAGTAGAATAGTACAGAGCTGGAGCCGACATGACAAAGAGCAGAGTGTGACAACCACAACAAACACACACTGCACCATAAAAACAGTTTACTTCCAAACATACATTTAGCACACAAACAAATGATCCCTCTGTAATCCACAAGTATCACTTACATTCTTGAGCTTTCGGCTGCAGTCGCCTCCCCTGAGAGAAGGAGGAGAGGAGAGAGAGAGAGAGTGAGACATTGCCTTCTGGCATTTTTGAATGAAATATTTTACATTAAAAAAACAGCACACAGCTTTCACACCAACCACACTCCCACAGATCCGTGCAAAACAACAGCAAAAACTAAACTTTTTGAATAAACAGTGCAGCATAGAGGAATCTGAAGTGAGTGTAGCCCACGCAGGGAGAACTAGCACACTCTACATTTGCTTTTCAGGGTGCAGTTTGTTGTTTGGTGATGCATTTATTCATCATTTCCAGCAGTTGTGTTCCCTGGCTGCAGTGTGACCTCAGCCATCTAAAATATAAACTACAATATAAAAAGCAAGAGCGCCTCTAGCTCTACCATTTTGCGCCAGCAGTCATCATTCACAAAGACAAATGCTTCTTCAACAGAGTGAAGACGAGACAGATGTGGTGGCCACATGCTTTGACTGCCAAGTGATCTCTGGGAGGTGAAGTGCAGAAAACACCACATCAGTGGCCACTCAGAGCCACAGACGCTGCCAAAATGAGAAGATGTGGATCTTTGCGGATCACCAGTTGAAGCTATAAATGGGAAGTGGAATGAAGCGTTGGTAAAATTGCCTCAATACACACTTATGTTGTGAAAGAGACACTTCTAGGCTAAGAAAGGGAGACAAAGCAGCACCAGAAAGAGATGTACACACACACACACACACACACACACGGATTATTAGTCTTAACTCAATGAAATCCATCCATCTCTTTTCCTGAACTGTGAGAGTTAACTGTGACAGATCTGTGCAGCTTGAGGAGAGGGCACAATGGCACACATCACACAACAAACACTTCTCAAAATGAAGTAAAGCGATATTAGGGCTGAACAATTAGTCAAAATTGTCCTACTGCAATTTTCTAATCGCAGGAGGCGCAATATTTGTTAAATGTGAGATTTGTGTCAAAATACCATTCAAAATCAAATACCATCAGTCTGAAGGAGCTGTCCTGTCCCACACATTATATTCTACGGACTGAAGAATTGGTTTGGTATGGATTCCCCCAAATATCACATCGTAATTATGTTAATCATCAGGCTTTCAAACTCCTTCAGCGCTAAGTTTTATGTCACAAAGTAAAATAAAGTGTGAACATACATCTTAAAAAGTGTTCTTAATAAGACGGGGTTAAAGATCAGAAGGACCAGTCAGAGTTTCCTGGTCATCCTCAGGCTTCTTCTTGGACTGTGACCAATAAAGTTCCTCATCTGTGCTCAGGCTCATTGGGTTAAATGCTCGGCAACAAAACAAAGTGCTCGCTCAACACCAGCCGAACAGGATATTAATACATTAGAGATGTTTACGTTGAGCTTCTGGAAAGTAGAATTCCAGTTTAACGGGCCCTTACTATGTGTGTGTGTATATATACACTATATATATATATATATATATAGCACTGTAGCTATATCTACAGGGGATCCGAGTAAACACCCAAACAAATCCTGGAAACCAGATAATCTTGTATGGATGCAAAAGAGCTTTTCGGATAATGTACTGCATCACCTTTGTATGGGAAATGTTGCAGAATTGCCTAATATAAAAAAAAATGCAGAACTATAAGAAGTTTAGGTTTCGTTACATGATAACACAATACTGCTGTCAGACAAAAGCCACAACAACGTCTCCTTTATACAATATATGGACATTTGTTTTGGTTCATAACATAGTTTCAACAGTCACAAAGCCCAACTCACTCAATAGATAAGTAAGGGATACCCAGATTGCAGTTGGGTGGGTTTTCCATGACAGTGGTGACCTGAGAGAGAGAGGGTTGGAGGAGGAGGAGAGGAGCAAGGTGAACGTAGCTGGAGGGAACGATCTGTTAACCCTCCCCTCCTCCGTCTGTCAGCTGTCTAAATAAACACACAGACAGGTTGCTTTTCTCCACCGTTTCCTTGTAGAAACAAATCTGACTGACAGATTCCACGAGGTATGACATCATATTTAGGGGGCATTTTACTCCCTTTTCTCTGTTTCTATCGGATTCAGCATCCATGATTTTATTCAAACAGTAAAAACACAAACAAATGTTAAACAATTTCAAAACTACCGTGTTAAAACCGTAATCATTTTGAATAAATATACATCGGTTATGGTATATCTCACACTCTTAATTCACACCTCTTAAAAACTATAAATATATAATATTTAGTGAGAGTATATGGTCAATAATCAATAACACAAAAATAAGGAAAGCTAATGGGAATGTCACAGTCAGCAATGTTTTATCAATAAAAACAAACCTTTACAAATAGGAAAGGATTTTGAATAAATCATGATGCAGGCTCAAAACAACGAGTTGGTTTGTACTTCCACTATTATTAATAAACTCTAATCCGAGCATGAAAATCCTAAAATGTAAATGAAAAAAAATCTGAACTGATCTAGAAATATCGCAGGTAGGCTCCATGTTGTGTGATGGGTGGTTAAATTGTTTATAATAATAATTGTTTTATTATTTTTAATAATATGATGTTTATTTATTATAGATGAAAGTATGAAATATTGCTGACAGTAAAGACAAGTAGTAACTAAATACTTCTTAAGGGCTTGTGTTTTGTGATTTCTGATTTTCATCCACCAAACGGAAGGAAACTCGTTCATGATTTTGTATAATTTTTCGCAGCATTTCAAAACTTTGTGTAATATTTGTTAGACATCGGCTCAGCCAGGAAAAGTCACAAGTATCTTGGAAATCGATCCGTTTCACGCAGAGCACCGGGAGATATTTCAGGCCTGAGCTCATCGTGGATCAGAACCGGTCTCTGTCCAAAGCGGTTTGCTAGATGAGTAAACACCTGTCCAGAGACTCGGGGGAGAGAAGCACCGAAACTGCGTCCTGTCATGGGTTAGTGTCAAGAAAATAGCATCCTGTATGCCAGAGGCTTACATAACAGCTGGAAAATAGCACAACGAGTGCAATGTTTCCTTATCAGTTTGTGCCAACTGGACAGATTTCCCATATATTATTTCATATTACTGAAGAAAACAGGAGTAAATGGACCATTACTAAAAACACAAGCGCCCCAGTTTACACTGGAGCCGAATGCGTGATACAGGGTGATGGTTTGCACGCATGGCTCAGAAACAAAGGCTGCATAAACTACAGTGTACGAGAAACACACCTCAGTGCTCAAAGAAGTCCTTGTCCTGACAGAACCAATGAAGCAGCTCCTCCTGAGATCAGCTAAGATCAATACACCCCCCCCAACACACACACACACATCTCTAGCAGCACCTTTCTAAACCCTTCCGTGAATGAAACCTTGTTGTTGCCCGAGGACAGCACACGCAACATACACACTGACACACCCACACCCACACACACACCCACACAAAAAACACATACAGTATATCTTAAGAGCTGCATGCACTTGTCTGTGTTACCAAGCAACAAAGTGTGAGTTGTTGTATTTGGACAGAGACCAGTTGTGTCAAACAGATATGGTATTGTTGCTTCACTGACAAAAGGCTCTACAAACTTCCACTGACTCGGTTATTTATGTTGGTTGTGAACAGGGAGGTTGTCTGATGCACAGAGTGACTGACAGACAGCGACACACAACCAGTGACACAGAACCAGCCATCTATTAAGACACAATTAAAGTGTTCATCATCAACAACACTCGGTTCATCCACTTAGTAAAAAAAACAAGCCAAGCTCAAGACTGGAAGAGAAGACCTTTAACCTCCAGAGCAGCTACTACTGTGAGCACAAAAACATCAAAGCTTTATTTAACCAGATACAAGATCACTTTAAGTCATCTATTTAACACCTGGTGTTTGCAGTCATAACCCTGTTTTACGCTGCCTTCTGGACCAGGTCCGTCTTTAAAGACAATACAAACAAGAAAAAAAGCTAAAAACACCGTCACACACACGCACACACCTGCTGAGCAGTCAGGTGACACTGAAGCTCTGAGACTTACTTGGCGGTGGGGCGCGTCGACGTGTCCTGCAGGTCTCCAGGGTCAAACAGTTGGGAGCCTTTCAGTCCCAACTCCTCACAGCCGCACAGGAACACACTGAGGTTATCCTGCACAAAAAACAAACAAACACACAGTTTCATCAGGATAAACACGCTGTTGGCAGAGACAGAAGGCAAAGCAAGGTCAGGTCCATTAACTGCACAAGGTTTTAACTCACCCATGACACACACAGTTTCTCTCGGATTCACTTAAAATCATACAGTATCAGAGAAAATAAACTTCTGGCACTACAGCAAAGAAAATGAAGGCCGGCTCATAAAGAATGACACACACACACACACACACACACACACACACACACACACACACACACACACACACACACACACACACACACACACACACACACACACACACACACACACACACACACACACACACACACACACACACCTGAAATGAACCCTATCCATAACAAAAACTAAATTCTAAACTTAAACTTTAAACCCTCAAACATTCATTTACAGACCTGCAGGACAAACTGTCTACTGCCAAAACTGCCAACACGCCCTCATACTTAGAGTGTACAATTCAAATGAGTCCACACACACACAAATATTGACCAGAGATGTATAAGTACAAGAGATGCCAGGAGTCCTATTTTAGGGATCTGAACAGGACTCATCTCTTGTCCCTGCATTAAAAAAACATGCAAAGACACACACGACATGAAAATCAGGATACCTGCTCGACAGAAACGTGACACCGGCGGGTTTTGTGGACGGCTTTCGTGCGTCTCAGATGACTCCAACTTTCACTCAGCACCTTTCTGCTTCCTTCAAGTGGCTTCCGTTTTGTAATCCTCCCTCCTTCACCTGCTTTCCTCAGTCGTTCCTTCTCTCTCTCTCTCTCTCTCTCTCTCTTCTTCCCTAACTTTCACTCTCTCCCCATCCTCTCAGCCGTCCTCCCTCTCTCCTCTCTGACGAACTCTTTGTTGGATGCAACCTGAGCCGAGCTCTCCTCTCCTGTTCCCAGGTTCTCTCTCTTCATTTCTATGCCTCTCTATCCGTAGAGGGACACAGCCAAAGCCCTTCCCTCTTTCTCTCTCCCCACCTCTCTCTCTCTCTCTCTCTCCCTCTCTCTCTCTCTGGGTGTCACCGTTTCCTCTCCACCCTTATTGTCTCAAGCATACTCTCTCCCTCCCTCTCTCTCACACACCAAAACACAAATACAATGCCCATACATCCATATACAATAAGCACACATTTAGACAAAATGCTGTTTTAAATATAGATCCTTTCATGTGCTCGGACTCACAAAACTCAAGGAGACTTATTTACGTGTACACACTAGCTGGTGTAAGAACACATGCATGGGCTGCAAACACGTAAACAAACATACTTGGAAACACTTGTTCTCACGATCCTTTCACATTCGGAGCAAAACACCAACTCCAAACCCACCCTGCAGCTTCCTGTGTTTTTGGGACAGCGCCATCTCTGCTCTCCTGCTGAGGCAACCCCACCCACCGACACACACATGCACACACACACACGCACACACATGCACCAGGCTCTTTGAGCGAGGACACAGCGATCTCTCCTTTTGACAGTTTTATTCCAGGGAGGACACACCTACAGTGGGTCTCTCACTCACACTGCTCATCAGGGTCACATTTGACTTCAAAATAAAAGGGCCTCAAGTCTAGTGGCTTTCCACGAATGTCAATGTGGGCTCCATTTAAGAATATTTCCTAGATATTAGAAATGAATTATCACTTGCGGGACAATTAGGGACTCCCTTAGGGTGAGGGGACAGTCTGTAACTGGGACTGCCAAACTTTTTATGACCAGAATTTGACACAAATGTCCCCACTGGATGAGATTCTGAAGTTACATTTGTTTTTTGTTAGACATACAGCAAGTGCTTACCCATTTTGCTCATGAACTACTTGATACAGTAGTAACTTATTTCAAGATCAAACTTTTGCAAAAACTTGGGACACGTGCTAGGAAACTAGGAGAATAAAGAGGAAGATGGAACCTGTTCAATAACTGTGTCCATGTGCAAGCTTACTTAATTGCAGCCCCGGTTTTCCTCCTCTCTTCCCTTTGCTCTCCTCTGTAGAGGAACTCCAATGTGGAGGGAAGAAGATGGAGACCTACGTTTGATAAATTGTCCGGATTGTGTTCACATGCCGTCTACACCTCACTGAGATCACAACTCAATGTGAGCCAGTCCACCTCGGCATGTGGTCTGGCTGATCGGATCCCAATTGTGATCCAAGATCTGATCATGAAGCGTACACTCATCAGTTTATGTGTCCCGGCATTGACAAAACAAAAGTTGCATTGAAAAGACGTGAAGACTCGAAAAGGAGTGTAACCACGGCCTTAGACACGGCCTCTTCTCTGTGAAACCAAGACACATGCGATGAATGATCATGATATTAAGCAACATAAACAAACACAAGATGTTTGCTATAATTATACAGCCTCAGCTCTACCGACAACATGTTGCGCAATCTTTAACTCTTGTCACTGTGAAGAGATATTTTCTCTCAGAGAAACGGCCCCTCTGCAGCTATTTGATAAGGAACCACCAAAGAAACCATATTTCCAAGAGCATTCATCAAAAAAGGGAGCGCTTGTTTAGTCTAGTTCAGCAAGAAGCTAGATGCGGATCTGGTGGCGTTGACAACCCCAATCTCCGCTATCACAGAGCAACTCCGACTTCAGCTGTAAAACAATGTTGTCTCACAGTTTTTTCCCCGCTATTTTCCAGCTAGTATTTCACACGGTCTGGAATTGAAATAACAAAACACTGCAATAAACAAGCTGACACACAATTAAAACGGGCTAATTTAGTAGCAACTGGCATGATGACAACAATGTAGTGGGTGTTGGCGTGTGTGAGCATGTGTGTGTGGGTCTTAAGAAGTGAGCATGACTTGTGATTTACAGGTCACTGCCACAGGAAGCTGGGCGTCTACCGCAAAGGAGTGACTGGCAGCCGAATGTGTTTGTAGAAGGATTGGGAAGTAGAGATTGACTCAAAAGAGCCTGTCCACTGTACTGCAAAAAAAAAAAACAATCATTTACAACAAATCTAAATACGTTCAGAGTTATATATATATTTTTTAATTAGCACTAGATACAAGTTTATCAATATAAATGAGCAGAAAGTAAACCCTGATCTGTCTAAAGGCCACATATTCAAAGTTCCAGTATTACTGGCTGTGTGTGTGCGTTTACACTGTAACAGTGGGTGTTTTTTAACACAACCCTCATTGTAATCAATATCCAACAACCACGATTAGACCACCGAGGTTTCTCAGGGAAGAGGATCAGTGCTCACACCCTGATGTTGGACCTTGACAGAATCCAGAGGAAAACCTCTCAGGATGAGGAAACACAACACTAGAGTGTCAGTAAGACACGCTCCGGATTCCCTTTCTCTCCTTAACTCCCAGAAATAAGAGCAAGAGGAAGGGGAGAGCCCAGCATGATGCACTGTGTGTCCTTAATGTAACAGAAATCACCTGCTGCATGTGATGTGAAATTCAGTTTTTAATAGATTCACCAAAACATACTGATGTTACATACATAAACTAATAATTTGTGTTAATGTGCATATCTATGCATTCTCACTGGCGTTTGACCAGTATATCCTCGAGTATTAGCCAACTGCAGTAACATCAGTATCTGTGTCTATGTTGGACATAATGTAACGAGAAATTACAGCACATCAATGGAAAAGATACGTTTGAGTTATTTTAGAAACAATGCTGTCACAATGTAAAACATGAATAAAGAAATAATTAGGAGATCCTTTGATCAAGAAATGGGTTTATTTTATAAATAGACATTTCAGCTGGCTGTAGTACACACTTGTGTGAATTCATATTATTTTATCATCCTGTCATTTTCAAGTAAAACCCTCTTCATATCCAAGATTTAAGTTTAGATAAATGGACTTCAGGATGACTGACAGGGCTCTGAGAAGCTCTCACTGCAATCAGGGGAGTTGAATTATCTCAAGACCTTAATGAGGCATTCAGTCCCTCAGATGAATATCAAAACTGAAAACCCCCAAAGCGGGTATAAAAAGGTTTTTACACAACAGTCTGAGGTGGGTTTTTTTAACACGCGTGTCACTGTTGCTCTAAACTTTATGTCTGGAAAACAACACATTTTCAAACCTGTGAATCACTACCAGTCAACGCGCAGGGCGATCTCCGCTGCGTGTCTGTTTACACACCGTAAAACATGAACATACCAGTCGACCCGGAGACGGCTGGGAACAGACGACGCAACAACCGACCTGTTCAGACGAACACTGAGCCACACAGGGCCGAGCTGCCAAAGCACTGAGGTAGCTGCTCTAATTACAAAACAGCCAAACCTCCTCAGAGACTCATTTTCCCATTAGCCCCCCAAACAGGAAGGGGAAGGGGGAGTAGCCTGTGTTTTATTACGATGGTCCAGATAACAGCAGAGCCCTTGTTTATGCGTTTCTCACCTCTCTAATCACAGCCGACAGGAAGAAAAATCCCCGCAAAGCCACAGGAAGAAGCCGAGGGCCAGAATTATGAAACTTACCAATAGAGGGTCATATTGTTTAGGCTGGAATTAAACCAGCAGGTGTTATTTTAATATGTTTAGTATGTTGTCCTCAAACTGCTACTGTAAACATGTTGTCTTCAGTGGAGGGTTCATCTGCCCCCATTGGGCCAGGCAGTAATTGTCATGTAATGCTTTTCGTCCTCAAACAGTTGTTTTTTTCACTGTTGTTTGAGATTCAATTCCAAACTTGTGAAACTAACTAGCAAACAGTTCAACAATCACACAATCTTTGAACCATCTTCTGCTACATCAAAAGATGAACCAACGCCTCATCTGCGCTCTCAAAACGCATGAATAAGCTTTAACAACTGAACCATCTGTTGGCATTAATGTGTCCACCTACTTGGTGTCATTATCGAAATAAATTTTAATATGAAACTGCTAATGCAAATACAATTTTAACTTTCATTTTGCAGCTTTGATTAATCTTTTGAAAATCAAGATTTGACAATTGAATGCTCAATTAAACAACTTGTGAAAGTCAATAGTTTTCACAGAACACTGCAGCTTTGTGGAAAAATGGCACTGCAGCCCGATGGATATATGAGAGCGCTTTAAATAAACAGGGACGACGTGGCTGTCAGATTAACTGATTAGAGTCCATTAGGCTACAAATACAGGAACATTTGATCAAAGTGAAGAATGCAGGATAGTAGAAGCAGATGAAGAAAAACAAGAACATTACCGAGACGGAGAGAGCACAGAAGCTCGTGGGTTTAACAGCTCTAACAGGATAATCAATTGTTATTCTAGCAGTGATTGTATGAGGGGATAAAAAAAGGCCTGTAAAGAATGTGGCTGTGTAATTATCAGACACTTGTAAAAAAAAAACAAGAGAAGGCTCATTGGCAGCCATTAGTGACGCCATCAGATAAGAAAACCCATTTAAGCCCAACACAGACTTTCTGTTCTGTCCCGCTGTGATCCAAATACTACCTTTACACTTGAACACCATCATCATGTTTTAACCTGCTTTGTCTGTCATTACCGTTCATCGGAACTCAAAAGATAACTCGAGTTCACCTTCTATCAGTGTCTTTAAGGAAATAGTTAATTTTTAGAAGAAAGAACTCTCAGTATGTTACAGAGTAACCATTTAGTGATCAGTGCCGTCAAGCCCTCGCTGATAAATACAAAGTTTTAATCCTGATCATTCATTTCTGTACTGTAACAAGATAGCCACGCTGTTTTTCCATAAACAGTCTTTGCCACAGCCGTTAGGAATGCAATTAAGAGCCAGTTAGGCAGGAAAGAGAGACGGAAGCACGTCTAGCGTGAGTTCCAGTCCGCTCAACTTTCAGAGTGCCTCTGTTTACGCGCCGGTCCGGGTCCTGAAAGGTTACTTCATCCAGATCAAGGGCTCCAGTGTATTGCACTGTACTCTACTCTGAGATGCATCAGTGTTCTGGTCTACTGGAATTCACAGGCTCTCTTTTCAAAGCAGGAGGCAAACTTAAGATTCTTAAATAAAACCATAAAACCAACAACAACGTACAGTTTTCATTGGAGGTTTTAGCATCTGGAAGAAATTTCTTCCTGCTGAAGATGAAAAAATACATTTTGATGGTTTAAGTAAATCAAACTTAATTTGTTTAGTCAAAGAAATGCAATGGAAAGACAGTAAATGATACTGAAACATAAGCTCCTGCAGATATGTAATGTTTTGATATCTTTTTGAGTGTTTTCTTTACAGAGAGGGAGTCCACAGATGATTTGTTTCACTGCAAAACTGTCTCACTCTACAATAAGTGAGCCGTTAAGAGCGCAGCGTGACACACGGCAGCTGAAACTGAGAACTTTGAGCTGCCGGTACCTGTAATCAAACCCCCGATTACACACACCTGGTACCGTATAGTGCATGTCACATCATTATTGTAATACTTTTACAAGTTTATTCAGTGGAGGTTGTGGGGATATTTATAACCAAGACTAAAAATAAATCTGGCAAACGGACAGAAA
Organism: Pholis gunnellus; assembly: GCF_910591455.1. Lineage (NCBI taxonomy): Eukaryota > Metazoa > Chordata > Actinopteri > Perciformes > Pholidae > Pholis > Pholis gunnellus. The sequence goes on from NC_136537.1 coordinate 22,275,849, forward strand.
TTCACACTCCAGAACATAAATAACCTGAACAGACACCAACAATGAAGTTACATGGTGACGTACTTTATATGAGGCACCTGGAGTATGACAGCGCTGCTAACCTTTAGGTCACCTTTCTGCTTTGGAAATCTGCACCGGTATCAATGTGATAATCTCAATTTACAAGGCTGTCATACAGCACAGCCCCATGTGTGAAGTTATCTACTTTATTATGCGATTACAGCGAATTTTTAGCATTAGACAGCACTGAATAACACGGACTGAAAGCTTCCCTGGAAAGGGAAATAATTAATAAATAGGGAGAAAGAGATGCTGACAAAAATAATTGTGACAAGGAAGGAAAAGGAAGAGACAGAATAAAGATCGAAGAGGATAAAAGGACATTTTCAGGTTGAGTAAAGGGTAGAGGACTCACCAGGCCAGCTATGGGTGTTGGAAGCCTGTTAATCTTCTTCACCAGGCCGGGTTTAATAGAGCTCAGCAACCTAACAAGAGACACACAGGGAGGAAGAAATCACAAGATGAATTTGAATTAAAATACAAACAAAAAAAGCAGAGTCATGCCTTTAAAATGTGTCTTCATGACAAGTTGTGTTTAATATGTCCAATGATGAAGTTAAAACCTACAGGTGAAGGGGATAAAGAGTGTGTGAATTGGTGAATGTGTCTCTTCAGAGAGAAGAGGGGGGGGGACATAATGGGAGAGGAACATTTTTGAGGGTCCCACAGAGGCTTCTGGAAGGTTTATAGTGACACAGATCCTAAATCAGAGCGGAGAATCTCTGCTTCTCCTTCCACCCGCTGGGAGCTGTTAAATAGTTTTAGTGCGGTTCATATCGCAGTGAACCACCAGGTGAAGAGGTCTGTCGTCTCTCGTTGCACACACACACACACACACACACAAAGAAGGAAAACGTTTCTTTACAAAGTTATAGTACACTCCTGCAATCTCAGACGGATTGTCAGTCATGAACGAGCCACAGTTTCAGAGTTCCCCGCTCGCTCTGTCTCCAGTTTCATCTTTTGTGTGTGTTTTCATCAGAGGAAGCACTGTAATGATCCTGTCCTGTAGAAGACAGGCCCACCCTCGGATACTCTTACGGTATTAGATATCAGCGGCCCTGTGATGTTGCTGATGGCATTCCAGCAGGTATTCTGCTATGAGCTGCTGTAATTTACCTTTGTAGTGAACTCTCATCTAGCTCGGCTTCAGTGAGAGACTTCCTGCCGTACTGTACGTTTCCCAGAATAACTTTCAACAACCCCAAGAGAAGGGGGTGTTCTCAGTGCTACATACAATAAGTGTGGGTGGGGAGAGTGGGCAACGGCAACAGTGAAGACAATATTTCCACTCTTGAAAGACTGCCTGGAATGAGAAGAATGCTTCAGTCTGCATTATTTCATTGTTTATTTTCTCCCCAAATTCAAAAAAAAAAAGAGTTAACCCAGTGGATTTCTCTATTTCTCTTCCTAGGTGGATTGGTACAAAAATCTTTTGGACATTTGGAAATAATGAAATCAAATAGTTTGCCAGTTATCTGCAGGAATATGTGTCCACTGAAGACCGTCACAGTTCAAACTTGTTACAGGGTCAAAGGGAAGTGCCAATGACTACAAGAGAGAAAGAGAGTTTTCCTGGATTTTAAAACACAGACACAATCAAAACAAACAGCACAAGTGACATAAATACATCATCTTGTGAGGGACAAACACATTTCCTGACGCCTTGTGTACCAGGAGAAAAGAGGAAGAGGTTGTGGAGTTTTTCACTTGTGGAAGTAGTGAGATCAAAACAAGCGTCTCACAGGAAGTCAAACATGCTCCGTGGATACCGGTTACCATGCATTACTTGTGTAGGGTGATGATTAAATCACACAGACCAAAACACAAGTATATCAAATTTGCAATCATAGAAAAACAGAAAAAAAGAAGCAAATCTTCACATGAAGCTGGAACTAAAACAAGTTCAGCAAATCTATTGCTTGATAAATGACTTAAATGATTAATTAGTTTTCAGAATAGTTGCCAATTAATGTTGTGATTGACTAATCGATTAAACGACTAAATGTTTCACCACTAGTTGGTGATTGTACCCGTGACGGCCCCGACGCCAATATCGATGACCTTTCATCTCTAATTCATCTGCCTCATATAGATTTTGTGAATATTATTTCCTAATTGTGTGACTCACACATTTAGAAAACAATATTTTGGCCTGATTTTTTTTAGGGCCTGGAGTTACTTCCTCTAGATGTTGCATGATATCCGAGAAATTCCAAAAGCAGTGGGGACACTTTTAAATTGGATGTGATGTCTGTATTCACAATAAAGATGGTGTAAACATTGGGGTTGTGCAACTGAACTTGATAGACAGGAATGTGGAAGAAGCGTCTGTGTGTGTTTTTCGTCTGAGCACTCATAATTAGGCGAGGTGCTACGACGAGAGTTCACGGTGTCGCGGTGGACGACGATGTAACATGACGGCAGTCTCTCTGATCACTGGACCACGGTGCTGGAACAAGTCAGTCAATGTTCTTCCTATTAATTCTGAAACAAATGGGGTTATTCTAGGCTGACCCAAGTGTTTTATTTTCTTTTAACTTCTTGTTAAGATGAGGAAGGAAGAGCACCAAACTATATAAATTATAAACTTATACATTTGATAAACGGAATGCAAGAACCTATATTTCACAGTCACTGATAGACATTGGTACGAACGCATCATTTTCTTAAGGAAGAGAATAAAACCCACAAAGAGACAGCTGGTGGACAATTTAATTAGGAAACACAGTCAGATAAAATAGTCAGAACTTACTCGCACAGCAGTATGCCATTCTCCAAACCTCCTCTGAAGTCCTTGTCACCAAAGCATCTTCCTGTGACAGCCTACGGAGAGAACAAAGGGAGCGAGTTAGCAAAATATAACGATAGCAGGGCTTAAGAACAAAAAGCACAACATCAAATGATCAAGTAAGCCTCTGAATCTGAAGTCTAGACACACAAGCGCCACTTGGAAGGCAAGAAACGAGCCCAACAACCTTTATAAACACTCCTTTCACGTCTTTCCTTCACGGTAAATCCTGAGAATGGTATGGAGAGCTGCACAAAGAGCTGCCGGCCGTATATCAAGTCCCTCTCTAGTTAACAGCGCTAAACGCTAACAAGCTTGACATAAGCCGCAATCGCCCCGACCAAATGGCTCTGGCAGGCTAATGTGTTGTGACAGGGGATTTATTGGGTAATAGTTACTGAGACCCTGTGAGGAGGAGAAGCAGCCTGTTTGCATGTATTTACATGAATACAGTACATCAGCAGGCGTGCATGCTTTGGGACAAATATTGCAACACACGTAAATGCTTGTTATTTGTAATACAAGATATGTAAGTGCACAAAACCTCAGGGCAGCAAACTTTACGGTTCAGTCACAGCAAAGTTTATAAAACAAACTAATCTAAATTCATGTTTTCTGCTCCTGGCGTCCAACTTTCTGTTTTGACCTTCCACATTTATTTATGAGTAAAAAGAACATCTCATTAATTCATTTCACCACATGAAAAACACACAAACATCTCCAGTGCAAACAATAACAGCAGCATTGAAATAATTGTCTCCCACTCCAGAATATCTGCCGTTCCGGGACATTTAGCACCAGGCCTATTTAAAACCCATTTATTCTCACAAACACTGGCAGGGATTTGGCCATAAGAAAGCCCCCCCCCCCCCCCCCCCCCCATTTGGACTGCCGGTTTGAAAGCCAAAACAATTACAAGATTACATTTCCTGAGAGTTTCTTTTACATTTATTTGCACAGCTGTGGAAGAAAAGTATAGAGGAGTGCCGAGTGCCTGGGTGTTTCGTTTCTGTGCGCTTCTTGGCTCGTCTGGGATCCTGGATCTGTTACAAAAGAAATGGACTGCTGAGTGTCAGCGAGTAGACCAGCGGTAGGCCTCACTTCTGCTGCTGCTGGGGGGGGGGGGGTGGCACAGATTTTCCTATATATTGACATTTAGCTATTCACTGCTACTATTCCCTACTGTGCCAGCACTTGTGAACAGGGTCGTTGCGTGCCTGGTGTTGACAGCACTAAAGTGATGAGTGAGGCCACACAGTACAAACATACGTCTCTGTGATTACAGTTATGAACCTGCTCTGGAGGAACACACAATAGAATTTGTTGAATTAAACATCTAGGTAAGTGGCACACCTAGACTGCTAAAAGTAAAGCCTACCAGCACCTCCAAAGCTCACAAACTAACTAATGTTATATCTAGTTTGTTTAATCCGTGGGGGGAAAACTAACTTTGTGGTTTCAAAAGGGGGCTTTAATGGAGCCCAGCTAGCCGTTTCCCCCCACAGTCTTCATGCTATAAGCTTCATATGTACCATACAGAGAATTGCATCAATCTTCTCAAACAACAAAGTAGCTTACGTTCCTGAAATAAACTATTCTTTAAAACATCTAGTAGAGCTGGAGTAATCAAAGGAAGCTGAACAGACTAGTCTATTGCTAGACTGCGTTTTCTTCGTTAGCGGTGAGACCCGTATACATGATAATTATTGCCTTTCCGCTGAGCTTCAGGCTAAAGTTACTTGGCCAGATAAACATCTTTGGCTCTGCCCACTGAGGTTCAACTTAATCAATGAGATGAACTCTTTCTCCAGATCTTCGACTGAGAAATGTGAAATATTTTGTGTTTAACTGCACAGATGGTAGACAGCATTCTGTCGTCTTATACGCGAGTAAATCACATCCACGGGTGTAAATGTATAGAAATCCCAGCGTTAGCACATTACAGAAGAGCTTTCCCTGGTCTTGTAGGAGAGTACGATTTTATGGTCGGATCTGAGTAACGATTCAGTGGCCTACATCATTTAATATCTGCAGCTGAGTAGACGACATTGATTTACGAGCTCCTCAATAAATGTGTCACATAAATGTTAAATCGCACTCTGCTTGCTAAAGATGGCTAACCTGCTTTGATATGTCGCGTTCACAGTCCTTCACCGTACAGTACATGTTGTCAGGTTTAGGTTTCTTGCCAACATGCTGGTTGCTGCAGGGGTTGAACATGTGTGTGTGTGTTTTGAGGACAGTCTTGAATAACTAGGTCAGCTCTTCACTAACCATGTCAATGAGTGTGAGTGCACGGGGAGATTACAGTGTCACACGGAGGGATTACAGTGTCACCACCTTCACATAGATTCCACTACAACTTGAGGACAGAATTCAGGCAAGAGCAGGAAAAGAGGCGAGGCCACACAAGGACTTGCTATTACTATTATTAATGTGAAAGAAACTTGTGGAAAATGTCCTCATGCTGATGAATGAGGCTGCATACAGGTGGTATTGTGAAAATTCCAAATTCGAAAAACACAGAAACTGCTCATACTCATGACTTAATAGAAAGAAATGACGAGACTCAAATATGTGTGTGCATTTGAATTTTTTTTTTCCAGATTCAATAAATCCCCAAAATACCTTAATGGGCCTTTGGTGGGACCCGAACCTCCAGGTGGAAACCGGTGTCTTAAAAGGTCAGATAATATTCTGTCCACTGGGGTTCATGCACATTAACATAAATAACGTTGCGTCTATGACTAGAATATAGCAGGGATTCCGTTTTTCTCATTATCTTGCTGCTCAGTTCGGCAGTGGCTGCAGAGCTGCTGAGGACCTTGATTCATGAACATCTGTTGCTCCCATAAGTGTCATCCAGAGCTGAAGTATGAAACTCCTGACCGACCAGAGGGGGCACCGAGTTTGACAAAACACACATTTGGGAAACGTATAACGAGTGAATAAACAGGTCTTTCTCTTAGCAAATGACCTATTATTACACTGTAGTGAAATACAGTTTGACCAGATCGTCCAGTACTCACCGTTACGTTACCATCAGGAGGCTGATGGGATGGAGGGCTTTGCTTCATGGTAGAGAGCGTTACCTTCCTGTCTAATAAAACACCTCCTGAGTTACAGCAGGAAGCTTCAGCTGCAGTACCATTGCTATTAAAGATGAGGCGGTATATTCAGTTCACATAAAAGTAAGTGTTGTTTATTAGTAGGTTAAGGGCATGTCGTAGAGAAATGAAGTGGCCATTAAACCCTGAATCATATCTAATAAGGGAACTAGTGAAATAGACAGAGGACCACCCAGACTAAGTTATTACTATTTTCTGATCCCAAACACTAATAGTTCACATCGGAACATTAGGATAACAACAGTTTAATATGAACCTTATATGACAAATGCGACATTTGTAGGTGAATTTACATTCCGTTTAACGTGCTGCAGCTGAACAGCTTATTAGCCATCTAGCCTACAAACTGCTGTTTACAGAGCATATTCAACAAGCTATGGTGGAGGACAAAACGTGTGTTCATGTTTGTATGTAAAGGACACTTTAGCAGGAAAGCTGATGTGGCTTGTTGTTGAAAGTCTGTGGCTCTTGTGTTGTGTAGCAGGCTGCTGTCTGGCTCAGTGTGACCGTCTGCTCTGCCAATGACAGAACGTCGACTCCACTGTTTTATGCATGATTTGGTTGGCTGAATCAAAATATTATCTCCATCTATGTAGGTATATTTTTGCAAAACTATGGTGACACCATTTTGAAACCCAAAAAATATTTCTCCTTTTTGGTCTATTATTTTAAATCAAAAGTATAACGAAGAACAAGTGATCTACAGACCATGCTGTGACTTTAAATTAACTTTAAATGAAGTCAAACAAAGAATGCATCCCTAAAATGCTGGAAGCGTCTGGATCTGAACAGTGTGTTCAAAGCACCGCGGGGTCATACGAGGGGATTCAAATTATAAAAGAGGAATGTGTCGCCTTTGTTGTTGTCAGTGGAACGTCGCCCGCATTGTTTCACAAACAATCAAACGATGACGGTTGGCTTTTTCCCGTCCTTTTCACTTCCTTTCCTTTGGAATCCCATCATGTCCAAACCAAAGTCATTCTCATTCACGTCCAAAGCGGACATCACGGTCGCTTTAACATCGGAAAAGAAAGCTTTTCTACAGTTTGTTGGTTTAAAAATGCATGAATGAATTTGGCAAAAGCAAACTTTGCTTTTGCCAAATTCTGTTTTCCTCTGAGGGAGCAGAAGTGTGTGGATCTTTTTTTCTGCTTTGATGAATTATATAATAAGTAAAGCCACTGAAGTTTTAGCATGAAAACTCCCACGAGACCTCGCTTTCATATTCTGAGAGATAAAATATCAATGTGATGACAGGAGACTGCTCCACGGTCAAATCATGTCTGGCAGTGGACAACAACTCAAAGACAATTTACTGAAATTATATCGCCAAGAAAAATACGTTTAAAACAGGATACAGATGAAAATCTGTCTCAAGTCCTCACAGCCAAATCAAGAGCTGTCCTTCAAACAACTCCCCGACTGTGCATCAGTACTTGTACGTCTCCCTGTCTCCACCCTGGGCTGTCTCCACCCTGGGGGCTCGTCCAATGAAAACAGATCTATTGCAGAGCAGCAGTACTCTCAGAGGCCCCGCATTGGACAGCTACCTGTCCCAAAATGAACGACCGATAATTCAAGGTCTGAAACCGGTTGGTTTCCCTGACTTGTGGAAAATAAAACGCCACTTACTTCAAGGCCCTGAGGCGAAGTACGATCAGTCTGTTAAAGAGTTGACAGCTGGTATCTCGAGGGCTGGTGAACATAAACAGAGACATGTGCTCTCAACCCACACGCCTGCTTCGTAGTCACAAAGCATTCTACTTTACAGGACGTCGTCGTGAGTGTGTTGCATAATCCTGACCGCATCCAGCACTGCGCCTCCTAGTTCAAGAACGCATGTAAACACGTCTTCTGGCCTTCAGCCAGTAATCTTGTTCACTCAACTTGGCAAGAGAGCGTAATCTGTAAATGCTTCTGGTTTCACAGTATAAAATACAACAGTGTGCAATCTGTGACGTTCAGAAAGACAAACTTTACGACCCGAGCAAGGGCAGGAGAAACAATACTGCTGATGCATGATTTGTTTAGTCTGGTGTCTTCTTTCAGAAAGGATACAACAATGAAACTTAATTTGTTCAGTATTGCAGAACCTAAAACAACTGTTTCGTGACGAGATAAGACACAGAGTTATCTTATCATCATAAAAAAGATTAAAATATTGTCTTTGGCTGCAGGAGAAAAAGGATTTAATGGAGAAAAAAAAATGGTGCAAATGAAAAGCACCACTATTGAAGTGTGTGTGTGTGTGGGGGCTCTGGCTGGAGGTCCCTTTAACTTATGGAGCTCCAACAAGTTCAGCCAAAGGTGAGGAGCAGTATCCTCCTGCGGTCAATCATCTCATCCAGACCTTTTTATAAAGCTGCCACCTCCACAGGGATCCCCCATTGTTACTACGGACTCTGTGCTCAGTGTGTTGGCGGATGGACTGGGGGGGGGGGGGGGGGGGGGGTAAAAGGATGAATTCAATAAACGTCTGAGTGCTAAATAAAGAACATTTTCTCCATAAAGAAGTAAATGTAGCGCGAGTATTGATACTGGTTGGCATGAAGAGCAGGGTCCGTTAGAAACCCTCCTTTTCAGAGTTGCTGAAGGCATCTGGGGACAATGTGGGCCTGGAAAGCTGAATAGCTTGTGTATCTTCTTCCTTGTTGCCAGATTTGAGCATGCACCATGTGGTTTATCTGCAGTTGGCAGAGGTTTAAGAAGATTTGGTCTAATATTGGATCATGCTTCTAAATCCTGCACGGCAGATCGCCGCTACATCACCACGATCAGTCGCAGATCCAACAGTTCACTGTGTCAGACTGATCTGGAGACAGTGACACCAGCAGATACAGCAGAACATATAGAGTAGTACGAACCATTCATACAGTCTCGAGCCAAATATAAGAAAACTCTAGAGGTGTTTTATTAACCGACACAAACACAATGACTCATGGTCCCTCATTGGGCCCCACACACACGAAAAGCATTCACTCACCCACACGCCTGCAAACACATCAGCGTAGACATTTGATGTCTGCATGTGTTTACAGGAGGCCGACTACAAACACCCCATTTTTGTTCTTTTTGGCGGGAGTTGAGACAGACTGCTCTGAGGAAGCAGCTGAAGTTTGAGATCAATCGAGTCGAGCTGGAGCCGCTGCCCGGGCCAGAGACAATGAACAAGAGAGTATTATGAAACGGGGATCATCACAGGTAATGCCAGTTAATTGAGTATAATTGGCTTGCTATTATACAGTGGAAATCAGCACTGGAGTGCGGCAGTCCAATCCCAGATTCAGACCACAGCTTCTGAGGGGAATATTATCAGACTGGTTTGATGAAAGCAGACACTTTAAGCTCAGTCTGTTGTGACAGATGACCATGTTTCATATACCAAAACCTGTAATGGCTAACATCTTGATACACCACCCAGAGGAAAGGGAATAATGACCTCTGTCAGAACGAGGCTATCATAACATTTTCTAAAAGAAAGCCAACGTGAGAGAAATTATACGTGGGGCAGAATGTTACGCAAGTTTACCAACCACACGTTATGTTGATTTGTAGTCATGGAGAGCATAATAAAAGGACCGGAAGACATAAATAAGTGTGCTGTTCAAGTGTGGAGAACAATCACTCTGAGCCAGATCACTGAAGACAGAAATTCCCGGGGCCCAACGTTGTTTGTAGAAACAACATTTTACGAGAACACTAACCAGAATGTTTACACTGTAAACAAGTTTTACCACTCTTTACAGTAAACTGTTTATGATGACACGTGAGAGGAGGAATACAGCTCGGCTCCTCATCTCCTCCTGAACTTCAAGTATCTAAAAACACAAACAAACACACTTTCTACTGTTGCTTTCTCGTTTTAGCTTCAGAAAAGCACAAATGTTTCTCAGGCACATGGAGGACCCTGAGAGAGTCATCTGGTGAGGAGACCTTACACAACCTGATTACTCGTGTATTACTCCGACTCAGCAAGACGCACTAGTCTCATCTGATCAAAAGACTGGGAGCTGTTTATACAGCATCTCATTGTTATGGGAGGAAGGCAGTGCTGTTTTTGTTCTTATTACGAAAGGGCATTTTTAATATCACACGAGACATGAACAAATTATAAATGACACAAGCATCCTTTGACACTTCCCTTTATATTAATACTATACAATACTTAGATTTTGATTAAAGCTCATTGTTGAGCAAGTTTGCCTGTAAGCTCTCCACGGTTACTTCTGCAGAAGAGAAGTGGTCCAAAAGACATTTAAATACATCTCGTATCATCAAAGAAGTCCCCAGCAAACTCACTGTGATGAGACAAACATTTGAAATAATAATAAAAAAAATAAAAGAAATCCGGGTTAGTTACATGCTTAGAAACCGTAGAATAACAGCACTCTGGGGAATGCTGAGCCGTCAGCCTGCAGGAACACATTTCCCCAGAGTGGAGCTGTTTTCGATGTCACACCTTGGTCTCTGGAGACGAGCCCCCTGATGAGCTCTGACTGAATGTCCGTCTGCTGTTTGTCTTCACACTGGAAATCTGGAGACCACCTGGAACTTTGGCCCATAAATTCTCTAAATTCAATGAGTCACAGACTTTTATTTAATGGATGAAAAACGTGTCACTACGTTAGCACACGCAAAGAGCAAATTTAAGAAGAGACTTTGTACTCAAACTCAAAATGAAACTAAGGGCAGAGAATAGATTAAAAATTATTGTAGACCAAATATTTGACCCATAAAAAAGGACAAACAATCTTGCAAACTTCAGCACCAAGCTTGGCCTATAACTTTTGACAAAGTAGCATTTTATTGAATAAGAATGATTCATTGTGCCATAAGGTTTTCCTGATGAATTATTCTTATTTGTTATCCAACAGTGCATCTGTATCCGGGTACAGATGACGAGATCCCTTTGAGCTATTCGGTCTCATGTTGCTTTTGAAACATACATTTCAAAGCGCCGATTGTCAGACCTCATTTAAAAAGGTGACAGATGCATTTTATCATCATGCAGCCAATATGACACCGCTTTGTAGCAGTGTTTGTAATTGTGATTATATAATCTCAAAGTCACAGTCTTGTGCTGTTTACATACATCTATAGAATACTGTGTTGTTCTTGGCAGGACGGCAATTAATGATCTTCAGAAAAATAGAATTTCTTTGTAGATGGAGCTATTTGGAGACAAAGTCTTAAACCCAACAAAGTGAGTGGATTTAGTTTCAAGCTAACATTTGGTTCTAACACAATTAAGCGAACCACTTTCCCAATTTACAGTATAAATGGGCAGGGAAATGAAGATTGTTCTCTTCGGTGAACAGCTCTCAGCCAAAACATCAAGATAAAAGCTGCCTAAATCTGGCATCGTTCAGGTTTTGTTGAAAAAGTATACTGTACATGGCTTGGGGTTGCAAGATTAAAATCACGATATTTATTGATAGAGCACAGCTTTCCCTTCAATGTTGTTCTACATTTCTGCTAATCAGGAAATCGTTATTCACAGTAAATCTCCTAGAAGCAAAATCAAATTGTACCGAAAATCAAATCAACAGAGCACTGCTTAGACTTTCACGTTGTGCTCCGTTCATGCTGATCAACACATCTTTGCATCAAAATAAGACATAAAACAAGGTTCTTATCCAGCGGAATTCAGTGCATTATATGTTGACTGTCTGCTCCCCAATAAAACAAGTAATATAAAGTATACAACTCTTCAACTTTGTCATAGGATGTCACTTCAGGGTGCGCACAAAGTGGCATGGCAGCTCCCTAAAAACCAAAGAACCCTAAGAAGCCAAAACATCTTGATCGCCCCCTGGAGGCTTGCTGTTAGTTTAGGAAGCACTTGATTTAACATGCAGCAGAGTTTTCTGTTAGCGGACCACGTATTGTAAATGTCAGTGTCGCAGTCAATCATGTTCATTTCATTGTGTGAAGCCAAAATCGCGATTGTTGTAAATGTTCAATGAACTGTACGGCCCTATAATGAGGGCTGACTGCATCGGTGTCTGTCTACTCATTGCTGATACAATCAAAGTTCTCTGGTGTTGAGAAATTGATACTGATGCTGTCGGACCAGTGATCAAGATGAAATGTAGGTTATGTCACCTGCTCATGATTACAAGAAAACGTGCAGAGCATGCACAAAGCTACACACCGGTCGTTTTCAAATAAACCCTCTGTGACAGTAACTCCCAAAGACAACTGACGGACTTGGAGTGCGAGAAAGTTTTCCTGACATGCTAGATTTTTGCATCTCACTCCGACAGAGCGACAAATCAAACACTTCCCAAGAGAGAAGAGAGCCATGTGACACATCGATGTTATCAATGCTTCAATGAGACGTTGAAAAGGGCAAATTACAACTCTGCTTCCTTTCGTCTCGCTCAGTAAGGGAGTGGACCCTAACGAACAAGCTACCGCTAATTTGCTCGTGACACATGTCATCCAAGTATGTTGTGAATCACCTTTAAAAAGGTCCTGAAGGTGAAGGTGCATTCTTTCTCCTTCCAGCATCAATCAAACCTTAAATACATATTGTCAAGGACAGTTAAACACATGATGTCAATAGGGAACCATGAGAGAATTGCAGGCAAAAAGAATTCCTGCTCTTCAGCAGAGTATACTTTGCTAGATATTTTTTGTTTTCCAAGGTCACAGTCCATGGAAAGTTACAAGTCAAAACATCCAACTATTGGCTGCATTACCAGCCAACTACATTCTTAAAAAGGTACAGTATGTGGGACTTTAACCAACTACTATGGCCATAATGCAAAATGTTAGTCTTCAATACCCATTAATTAGTATAAAATATGTATGCAACATCCTTAATTTTCAGCACCAGAGTTCCTTTGGTTCGTTGTTCTCCGTGGATTTCAGATCAGCCTCTGACCCTTGTTAGAGTTCTAGGTTTGGGTTTTGTTCTCTGCTTCCTTTCACATGAAAGATGAAACGTTGTTCTCATGAACTCATTGTTAGAGGAAGCTCGAAACTAAACAAGGTCGTCAACTTTCAAATGTCTAAAGAATGAAGCATAGCAGTTTCCTGTTGAACATCCTCACTTTAAAGAAAATACAGATACAGTATTCAACACTAAAGCACTTGTTGCATTCACCTGGAGTGAGTCCCCTCTCTGACATCCCAGGATTCTAGGACTCTAGAACACTGTTAGTTCCAGACCAAGAGGGTTCATTTTATTCTTATCACCACCAGTGACAGTCACATATCTGCTACAGAGAGGATCTTCTACCCAAAACTACAGTCTACAACTGACAACCAAAGTCTACTCCCGACAACCAAAGTCTTCTAAAAAACCAAGTCTTCTACAGACATTAACAGTCTTCTCCGTACATCTACAGTCTGCTACAGAGAGTGCCATGGATAGAAAAAACAACCCAAAGAATGGGGTGGGAGTTGGTCTGCTGCCTACCCCAACCATCAATCCTCTGCTCTTGATCGCTAACCTAGCATCTACAGTCTGACTTGTCAGATAAACACTGACAGATTTCAAGAGAGCGTCAATCACTGAAAAGGCGATCTTCTGCAGCAGGGTGGACGCAGGTACATTGAAAATGAACCACCTGCAGGAGTATGAAGCTCAAATCTCCCATCTCAAAAACAGTCTCCAACTCCAGGAGGAGAAGATGGAGGTCGCCCAGCGCTTGAGCAAGCAGGACTATGACAGCATGGAAGCAAGGTATGAGGCAGAAAGACAAGTCTCTGACCTAAACAACCAGATGTCCCAGGCAGCAGTCCAGAGCCAAAAGAGCGATGATGCCTGGAGGGCCAAATACAACGCTCTGGAAGAGACATTCACTAAAGACCTGGCCGATAAACAACAGGGCTGGGTCGAGAAAGAAAAGCTGATGGAGACAAACATCACACACAAACTGGACGAGACGATGGAACTGGAGGTCAAGTTCAAAGAGCTACAGTCTGAGAACCAACAGCTTTTGGAAACTCTGCAGAATGAGAACCAGAAGATGAACCAGATGGAGGAACAGATCCACCAGAGGGACGCTAAGATCGAGGAGCTCTGCAAGGAGAAAGACAGTCTCGCTCAGGAGCTTACGGTAGCTGACCAACAAAGATGCTGAACTCTTTCAGAGCGAGAAAGCCTGTCAGGCTAAATGCAAAGCTCTGGAGGACAAATTCAAAAAGGACTCAGACAAAAGAGAAAAAGATGAAGACAACAAAGACCTGGAGGACCTCTGTCTCAATATGAAAAAGAAGATAAGCTTCTTGTTTCGCAAGATGGGGCAGGAAGCAGACGAGGAGAAGGTGAAAAAAAGAAAGGACGAGAAGACGGTTTTTTGGAGCAGGATGCACAAGAAGAATAAGTGTGACAGCGACAGAAAGGTGGAGGAGGCTGCTGCTTCTTCTGCTCAGGTAGGACAACAGTAGCTCCCTCCTCCTCCTCCCCCCTTCACCCCCCCCCTTCATCTACCTGGCCCCTCTCTCTATCCACTCAGAAAATAATAACAGGGAAGTGATCAATATATCACCTCATGGATAAGGTATTAGGGCTGAATAATTAATCAAAATGTCATCAAAATCACAATAAGACCTACTGCAATTGTCACATCGCAGGAGGCGCATTATTTGTTAAATGTGTGTCAAAATACCATTTTATATTCAATATTGCTGTGCTGCAGAGATGTCGTGGCCTTTGTTTGGTACAGATCCACGAAAAAAATGTCACCATAATCATTTCAATATGTTTTTTAATGAAAGTGAGAATAATAATGTAAAACACTGCAGTCCTTCTGCAGTGAGTAACAGCTCTGATCCAGCCCATGTGTTCACAGACCGGTTTCATCTATTTCCAATCAGACTTATTATACTGCAGACGTGGTTCTTGATCGTGGTGTGTTGCATGGAGACAAACCCTAGAGGAGGAATTAAAATAGTTGATATTCATAAGATGCTGCCGAAATCATTCCAATCAATTCAAACTTAACCCACAGCACAATAAGTGTTCTTAACAACTGTGTCTGTCACATTGTGGCAGTGATTATCACTCAATGAGGCTAAAACAGCTTAGAAAGTGTGCCACATACTCCCACACTGCAGCCATTCACATGGCAGACAGAGCCATGCTGTACATTCAGCGGTGAATCAGACCGGCTGCCAGAAGCACCAAAGTAGTGCAGAACATCTCGAAAAGTTCAAAATAAAATATAGTTTCTTAAGTTTGCAAAAACACATCAGACTATGACAATGTAATAACATGTGTAACAGTGTGCTCTTTGCATTCACACCACACACCTGGCATTCAGGCAGAGGAGACTGCTTGCTTCCAAACATGTTTTCTTAAGAGCTTTAACTGTCTGAATTCCGACACTCGGTTCCCTTCTCTATGCCTCCCGCTCCCCTCGACTCTCGATAAGCCCCTCTGATTAAACAAGCCACATTTCCTGCGACTAAAATGGCCTAGCCCTAAGCTAAATGTTAGTATTCCAGCCAGTCCGTCCCATTTCTACCCTGATTAGATGATGGAACAATGTTTGGGTTGTGGATTAACCCCGCTCCTGGCCCCCATTGGCGCGACTCACTTCCACCCCCATTCCCTCTCATGTCCCCCCCCCCCAATTCTCTTCCAGGCTTGGTGGGGCCTTGAGCCCAAAACGAGGGAAAAGGAAGAAGTATTTGGCATGGTGATGGCTTGGCAGTTTTCAGGGATAGAGGAGAGTGAAAGGGGGTTGTGCTAAAAAAAGGACGGCGCAAAGTCTGACAAGGGTCACATGTGAAATAAGGTGCAGGACGAGAGGAAGGTTTTAGCTGCAGGGGGATGCTGACAGTTGTGACTCGTCTGCCAAGTAATTTACCCTCTCGGCATGCGAGTGTGTGTATGACTCACTTTATTCACGCCAACTTAATTCTATGGTGACTTTAAGTCACTGGTGGGAAATGATCTGTGGCACTCTTATTTTGGTGTGTTTAAATCCATTAAGATTTTCCAAAAAAATCAGTATGCAAGAAATTCTAGAGAAAGCTAAACTCATCAGTGTCAGATCTTCTTTACCTTGTTAAAGTTTCCTGTATACAACAACACATTGGCCACATTAATACAAAGGGGTGAGGTGTTTGCAGTTAACTGATATCTGTAAATGACAAATAGTTCCTCCAACGGCTGAGAAAACACAGCATCACAGGTATATAGATGTATATGTTATAGATATATTCCTATTCTGAAGTGAATAGTGTGATGCAAAAGGAGCTGTTCATGTGTTTCTTCCTGTGTATTAAAAGGCTTGTCAGTGTGCTAGATTAAGGAGGTCTTGGGACTATTTCGTATCCTGCACATCTGCATCACAGCTTGGCCCTCTTGAACTTTGATAACCCTCTGCTCTCTATGCAGTGCAGATCTGCCACCGGGCAACGAGCTGCTGAGGAAGGACTGCGGTGGAAGGAAAACTCAGCAGCTCAGCAACAATGTCCCTTCAGAGGACCACGGAGACCAGTTGGGTGGGACTGGGACACACAGGGCTTCGATTGTGTCGCCCCACACTGGCTTGAAGAGTTGTGTGAGGGGGAATGGACCTTCAAATCCTTCTGCTCGATGCACACTTCGGGGTCTGCTAAACTTCCCTCAGTGGCACAAATGCCACCACTTCAATTTTAGTGAAATTAGACACAGGAAGTGAAAGTGAGAATGAATACATTAAAGAGTACTGCGGAAAGTTTAAGAAGAAATAGAAGAAAACAAGGTGATTTTTCTCTCCCATAAAATGTAACGGGCACATTGAAAACACTGTGTGAACAAGTAAAGCTCCAGTTCAACACTGTCATGCATGGATCATGATGCCTTACGGTTACAAGATAGCCCTTCCAACAACTGAGGCCTCCGGGTCCGTCTACGTAGATCAAAAACATCCAGACTGTGGTGGTTTCCGATTTTACACGATAACCCAAGTAGCCCACAGAAATACCTTTCCATACCGTGTATCCCATACCTACCAGGATTTTAGTGACAGCCCCCTACAGCTCTGTGAGATCAGAAACAAAGAGCCCCCGTGTTGACACCAGCTCTCTGAGCTAAGCTTCGTAAGCAGCGGGGCTTTTCCAGGGGCCTCCGCTGGTCTCCAATATCCTGCCTGCTACAGTTTCCGTGGGGCCGAGGGCAGCGTCCAGCCTGCAGCCAAACTGGGAGCTACAGTCAGACAGACAGGCAGACACCCCGGCCTTGACCTGCTGGGTATGGACATCATGACGCCAGTGTTGGATCAGTCAGATTTAAAAAGACGCTTCTACCTAGTAAACATGTCTACAATATCCTAGTAAATATAAGTGTTTGTGATGAAATTAGTGGATTTTCATGCAGCCTCAGAATTGCAACATGGTGGAAAGAAATGCTAAAATCGCCAATGACTGGGTGTTCACCAAGGGTCAAAACTAAAAAAATTGCAACTTTCTCAATTATGGAGTTCAACCGAAATACATAAAACTGTCATTCAGCTGATTCCCTTTTCCCGTTTCATTGCGTACAGAAATCCCACCAAGGTCAAGGCACAACTTGTGTTCCTGGGAGTTTGATGGGAATAGTTTCATCACGAGTATTATCACGAGACCTCCCAATTACTGCAGGTACCGGATTAGCATCACTGACAATTGCTGCAATTATTTTAAATGACTGGATGTCCCCAGCTAATAATAATCCCATGGAAACAGGGCTTCAGCTTCGAGCTCATTGAAATAAGTGAAGTGTAACCCAAGTGTTGTTGTCGACTGAGCGATATAAGATTTGGCACAGTGTGCTTGTGAAGTGCACCATGCCCAGCACAGTATCCAGGCAACAGACGTTGAATTTTTAGTAAATACTAGAAGGATGATAAGAAGTAGATTCATCTCCATGCCGTCATTACAAGAGGGGGCGGCCTGTATAACAGCCAAAACACACAAAAAGTGTTCTAAACTTTCAATGTGATAAGATTCTGTTCTCCGTAGTGTACACGTTCAGACATGCCCTCCAGTCTTCTCCTTACAAAGCTCCGTCCTAATCAGGAGCTTCACTGACATACTGTGTCAACACCGGAGCACAACGCGGGTTAAATCAGCGAGTTTACAACGGCTTCTGCTCTCACAAGTGTGGGACACTCTCTGGCCAGCGGTGTAATCATCCTGAAACATCTACATGAGACACAAATCCACACCGATTCTATTACAAATTGGTGTATTCGGAATACACAACCAATACCATGGAGTACAAATCTTAAACATGTAAGTGGAAGGGAAATGAATCCCTGTTCCTTGACAGTTTCCCAAGTCTAAGCCCCTCTGTCACCCCTGGGAACATGAGTGTTTGTCAGTCCACGTTAGCACTGAGCTCCCCATTAGGAAGAGGAAGCACGGAGCCAGGCCGTTCCTACCTAAACGCACAGAAATCCTGCCATTGTGCTTCTTCCCCAGGGGTTCAGGGATTTTAAGAAGGAATTCCAGGAATGATAAAGTATCTTTCCAAAGAGAACAAAATAACAGACTTCACTGTCAAATTCTTTAGAGGATGCAGTCGGGGTGAGATAACGTGGACCAAGACGTCACTAACATTCTCTGTCCCCATAAAGCATTGACACATTCTGTTCTTCATGTAATATTAGTATGAAACAGTTAATTAAGCTTTGTAAAATGTTTATTTAAATGTTCTACGGGGGCTGCAAATAACAATTAATTGAAAAAATTGATAAAAAGAAGAAAATGCCCATAATGGTTTCCCAGTTTATCCAACCAACAGTCAAAAACCTAAATATATGAATATTATTATTCATGGAAGACTAAGAAAATCATTGATGAACCAGTATTTTATATATATTCATTTTGGTTTACAGTAACAAAGTGAACAATGTTTAAAATGTAATCATCTCAGCTCTACACTGTACAACAATACAGTACATGTACAGCTTTGACATTCAGGTATTAGTACTTCTATAATATTCATACCTGTGTGTCAATATTGTACAATAGTTTGGTAAAACAACAGTAAGGTAAAAGTTAAATGTGCTTTCTAATATTAGATTCGAAGCAACTATTTGATTTGTTTGTTCTAAAACGGTGCAGGTTGGTTTAAGGTGCATGTACCAGATCCTCCAGTAATTGATCAAAAATCACACCTTTCCAGAGACATGAAATATTTTCACTGGAGAGAAAGAGGTGAGCTGCATGAAGACACACACTAGTGGCTGCCAGGTTGCTAACTGATTGAATGAATCCCTGGACCAGATGGAAAAAATGAATACAGGGCAGAGACACTACTCTCCTCAGGCGACGGATGAGGTGCAGTGAAGCGGTGCACTAGCAGAGCGGTAGATGAAAAGTAAGTGTAACTGTCATGTCAGTGTCACAAAAGAGCTGATGTCACCCAAAGTCTAAGGGTCCCTTAAAAGTGTGTCTCACATAGCCAGACCTTTCTCCACAGCGCTGTGAAGAAAGCCTAGCTTGTAAAAGTCTTGCTTCACACATTATCATTCTGGTAAAGGTGAATAAAGGGAAAAACGCTCTGGCTTGTTTGTATTTCTTTAAACCAACCACAATCATCAAGGGAGGCACTAAATACAGGAGGAGGTGACGGAAGACAATGGAGAACGACGCGACCAACGGCGGGTTTATACCCACAGTCTACATCCTGTGAGTCAGTCTACTGAGCAGACGGTGAACACGATGAACGACACAGAACCTGAGGGTTACATTCTGTAATATTGTTACACAAATGTGAATAAAGCACGGTCCAAAGAACAGCATTGTGGGATTGTGAGCTAAACCCGAAAAAGCTCAAATCCGTTAACATGTAATACTTTATCGAAGCCGATTTTAAGAGGAATTTGGTTAAGATCAAGCTCTGTGGATGATGTAAACCTACACTGATTTACATAGTAGCCCCTACTTAGTCATATTACTCATAATGCCCCCACACACACACACACATGTACAATCTGAGATGGACTGATGACTGATCAGGTCGGGAACTAAGGATTAACATAGTAGGAAACAAGCTTTGCAAACTAAGTCGAGGAAGAAAAATGTGGGGAGGTTCATTATTGAAGCTTAGGCTTTGTCCACATTGCATAAGTTGCTTATCAGCGATTTGAATAATGATTATATAAATATCAAAAATTATATAATGTGATTATTAAAATGATTGTGCACTCACTAAGCAATATACTGGTAATGTTGTCAGTGATATAATGTGAAAATGACATTGAGTGTAAAGTACTAATGTGTTGGTTTATGCCAGTTCGCAGATATGATCTTAATTTTCTTAAAACAAGGAAATGTAATAAGAGTAGAAGTATTGTACATGTATGTTTAATAATGTTAGATTACATCAACCAGACAAAAACAAAGAGGGTAAAACTTTGTTTCAAATCATTCTGTTCACCTCTATCATAGCAACATATCATTTCAATAAGAGCTGATAAGAGAAACTCTTTGACATCCTTACAGTTGTCAATCTGTTATGTCTATTGCATCCTAGCTGTTGTTTTTGCGATCGTTCAACCCATCTCGTTTGCTTCAACTCGAGATTAGTGAATTTCTAGAAAGTCTTTCAACAACCCCCAGAGAGGGATCGGGACCTCTTTGCTTTCAGCTCTGATCGACATGTGAAGATGGGAAAAGCAACAGCAACACCATAGAAAGAGGGACATCTGTACCAGAGATGAGAGAGTAGAAAGGTTTCAGTTCCAAGTAATTTCACTCGTTCATCTTCACACAGGTAACCGGCCCAGTTATGCTGATAGTGGCTTAGTGTTGAGGACCAAAGGTAAGCTGGATCTGCTGTATAAGGCACCCTTTTGGGGTGCAGAACTTGGTCTGATTTGGGCTGAGTTCTCAGACTAGTTCATTAAGGGTCCGATGCATGTTGGACCAATTCCGGTGGCTAATGTACTGTATCTAGAGTCTGGCACAGAGGCAAGCTGGATTTACTCCCGTTTGCTGAATTTCAATGTAGAATTTAATTTATACATAAATACAACAACAAACATGATGCTACATTTCCATACTGGGGCCACTAATGTTTGATCCCATCTTCCCAAAATTGATGTACAGTACATCACCAATAACTGCTTCTTTAGTAGTGATAAATTGGAGACTTTAAACTTCCAGAATGCCAACATTACAGGCAACCTATAACAAGAATTAAAAAGGTCACAGTGCCGAGGTAATACATGCAGAGATTTGGCTTGGGAACTGGAAGGTCGCCGGTTTAAATGCCCGTACAGACTTAGTGTGGTGTGTGGACTGATAGCTGATGACTGGTAGGTGCCAGGTGGCCTCCTGAGCTCTGCTGAGATGCCCTTGAGCAAAGCACTAAACCCCCAAAACTGCTCCAGGGACACTACCTTGTTTGAATTACCTTAAATAAATCTCTTTGTGTTGATTGACAAAAAAAGCATCTAAAATAAGCTTCACGCATCTCTTTACCGATTTCAAAGTTGGACTCGGGCCACCCAGGGTAGCCGTCATGGTCAACCCCCAAAAGGAGGGAGGTGCAGCTGGCTAGATTAGTCAGGATTAGAGTTGATCCTGTGCTACCAGCAACCTGATGATGATTACAGCACTCAAGAGGCCGGTACTGTAAGCCAAGTCACTCCATGGTAGGTATTTAGTTGACACTCTTAACTCGAGAGACCTGCAGTCAGTTAACTGTTAAGAGTTCTGATCTACGACACTCTACCAGGAATGCAGAATAAACAGCCACCGCACTGGATCAAATGAATCGGTTGGTGAAGCAGTAGGTCTCTAGTGGGCTATGTTGCATTCAACATAACACAAAATAGGAAAATAACAACAAAAGGAGCCCGTTTAGACAGCATAAAAAAGGACTGAATTTGGCCAGTTGGCTCCTTATCACTGATCTGACATGCTTTCCTGCAGTGTGTACATTAGGTTTGGACTTCAATGAGAATTGCGAAACGCCCCGTCACAATTAAATTGTGGCCAGCACTTGACAAACGGCCTCCCTGAATTGCAGGGCTGGCGGTGGTCCAGGTCTGATGGAGCCTGCTGCCATCGTCACACAGAGGCCGACCGGCTGCAGTCTGGGAGAACAGGACCCCTACTGTACAAGTCAAACATTTGCCATTCAGCGGATGCTTTTATCCCCTTCACTACAGTGACTGCTTGTACTTTCAGCGGAAAGCTGAACCCTTCACCCTGGCAGTGGCAGTGCCAGGCTGTAGCCACTGAGCTACAGACAATTGATCACTGAAAGTTAGTTTAAAAGTGGTTGCCAGACTTGTAGCCAGCCATCAGCATGTGGTTGCCAAAGCTGACAGAAGGGCTGCTATATTTTTACTGTTTGTAAGTGGTGCAATGATGGTTCTGTGTAATTATATCAATATTTTGGGGGAAAACATTTCTTGTCTCTTTCTTTCGGTCACAAACAAACAAAGCTGAGCATTACATGGATTTTACTCAGTGACTTAGCTTCACTAATGACTCAAAAAAACAAAACATCATTAGTCTAAGCTACAAATTGGCAAGAGTAGGTCAATGCCTGTTTAAGATGCACGTTTGTTTGAAAAAGGGCCTCTTGCTTGGTTCCCAGTGTTGCTGCTCACAGCGTTATGGTGGCGTCCATCTCCTCAGATTTGAAGTCAATGAGTTTTGAGTTTCTGGACAGCAGGTGGAGCCATTTTTGGACTGAGTCAAGGTGTTTGTATTCTTCTTTTAATGATCACCCAATTCTTCTGTTCTGCTCACTTGTTATTGCTGCCTGTAGTATCGTAACACATAAAGCTTGTTCTCGGTCTAAACACTTATCCCATAAAATACCAACCTCACACACAGATCAGTGTTGTGTTGCACCAGGCAGCATTACAGTAAAACTGATGCTTCAGGGCAATGGTAATAGGAGCCGATACAGTAGTTAGCATTAAGTTAACGAGGCACTGCATCTTTCCTTGCTCTAGAAAAGAAGAAAAGGATGGATGGCCAGTTGTTTGTCTTTAGACCCCTAGATTGTACACATGTTCCCACAGTGCGTGTGTGTAGACAGACAGATACTGAGAGAATAATTCAACAGACAGGTTTACTACTTAACATCCGCCAAAATTTATGGGGATGCGGCTCCACCGCTGTCTATTAAACTTCATGCTCACTAGTGACGTCTTTGATGGATAGTTGGAAAAGCTCAAAACGCGTATCTGCTGACACGAGCAAAGGTTTTACTCTGCAGACTCATTTTTATGAAAAGATATTCAATAAATGATAACGCTCTTTAAACTCAGTGTTCCACATCACAAACCAAGTTGTGAGAATCTACATTTAGGTCTTGATAGCTTAACATGTTCGAGCTGTTTATATTCTTCTAAGTAAAAATAGATTTCTCAGCTCACTTACCTGTCTCAGAAGCCAACTAACGTATCTATAGTGCTGTGTAGTTTTCATTCTAATGTCGTACAAAGATGCAATATTGTGGTTCTACGACTTTCAAATCAGAAGAGCAAGCATGAAAAAAAAAACGTGAGAAAAAGAAAGAAAGCAGACGCTTATTCTCATGCAAATAACAGCTAATGGTTTTAGCTGAATACTAATACTGAAGAGACAGGAACCAGAGGGGGCAGAAACATGAATCTTATCAATCCACTATTAGATTCTTACATCTTAAACCAAGAGTTATTCTATTTCAATACACTTTTCCAATAAACGTCTTGAAAGACCACATGAAAGATCTTCTTTTCTTTTCTTTAAACAAACTTATAGCATTATGGAGTGGAATCCTAGACTGCAGTTATAGAGAAAAGCCCCTCTGAAAAGAGAGAAATACACTAGTGACAGCAATGCTGTATCATGCAGCTCTCTCCAGACAAATGCCAGTCAGCTGAGAGACAATTGTGTCACTTTCCAGAGTGTGGTGACAGCATGCATTGTTGTTGGGGAGGGCTACCAGCTGGGGAGCTCTGTGAGTGTGTGTGTGTGTTTGAATGGGATGAGGATTAAGGGGCTCAGGAATGTCAGAGTGTGTGTGCATAGAATCATGTGTATGAGACTGTGTGTGTGTGTGACAATGAAAGGCATCCCGCTCAGTCCTAAAAGTCTCCATTCATGGCAAACGTGAGTCCTCTGGTTCTCTGCAGTGCAAAAAAAACTTTTATCTCACATTTCACATTTAGCTTGAAACAACAGAAAATATGTTTAAATATCTATCTGAAACAAGGCAAGAGCTGAGGTCACCTTCCTAACCCCGTCACTTTCCATCCTCAAAACGATAATGAAACAAACTGAATTGAAGCAGAACAATCTCAACAGCAAGCTGAACATTGATCAACAATCAAATGTGCATTTCAGGCAAAGATAAAGAAAGAAGATGTCAAATCAAATACATGCACATTGATTCTGACACCCAACAACATAGCAAGGCAACATTTTGAATGCTAAACTTTAGCCCCTTACTCTGAGGTGATTCGTGTTTCGCCTCCAGCTATCACTACGATGTAATCGTGACATCGGCAGGGAACGGGTCTATTTGAATCAGTCAGCCTGCCATCCAGTGCAAGGTTGCACTTGCTCCCTCGATAGTCAGAAAGAGTCCAGCTCCCCAGTGCCCCAATTCAGGAAACTAGGAAACCAGCTCATGAGCCTGAGTGACCCAATTAGAAGATATCCCCTGGACGGTGGAGAAACATCAGTCTCTGTCCTATCCATCAAACAGTCCCATATGCCAGCTAAGAAGAGCTCCAAATGCTGCAAGATACAGGAAGGAAGTGTGAGTAACACCTGATGTGATGTGTTTTTAGGATTGCTCATGCTCTTTTATCACACATACAGCAGATACATAAGACTGTTGGGCACTGAAGAAGCTCAGCAGATGTGAGATGAGGACTATTCAGTGAAAGATCTTCGCTGGAGGAATGAAGAAGAGTCTTGCACATTTGAGAAAGATTTCAAATTAGTTGGAGAACTTGAACCTTTAACGTTTAGGTCAAAAGCCCACGAAACAAATCAATAAATCTGAGTTGAATGGGAGGCATGCGCCGCGGCCCACATTGCCTTTGAATAAGGGCAATCAATAGAGTGATGGCAGATTACAGGACAGAGGAGGCACAGCCTGTAATTATGGCAAAGATCAGAGAAGACTAGACGGCTTGAACGGGTGAGATGTAGAGAAAATGTGGAGGAAGTGAAGTATTTTGTGGATTTTAAACGATCAACAACGATGGTGGTCATGGTGACTGTACAGAGCAGGTTTCAGGTATGGTTGCTTTCACCCTGTATCTACTCCACAACACCAGTGTTGAATATTTTAAGATTCACTTGATTCATTTTAAAAGAGGAAGGAACACTTCTACGGAGTTGTGTGTGTGTGTTTTAAGGTTGTCTTTGGTTTGTGGCTGCTGCCTGATGAAAAGGAGAGCAGAACCGTAAAGTAAAAGTTAAACATCTTTCAGATTAATAGTTAGTTCAAAGGAACATTATTAACTGAAAACAACTCCAGGGCTTTTCGGACATGCGGTGGCTTTCATGATGAAGTAGCACAGACTACATCATACATTCTAATTCAAGAGTGCCTTGCAGTGGCTTTGATTTATTTTTTTCTTTAAAAAGAAATTGTTAATGGCAACGTCTTAATTGAAGCAGCTGCGGTTAACGCAGAAACCAACAGAACGGAGGTTTCTCCGGCTCATTAGCTTTCATTATTTTCCACTTGAATGTCTCATCATTATACTAGGAGTAGATCTCATTTTCTTAGATTCAGGGTGTGCAGAGAAGCCTGACCTCGAGCTTGTCAACACCCTGTTGGATGCCAACAAGTACGACAAAAGAAAAAGCCAAATTCAGACAAAAAGGCAGATACACACGGGAAAGGACAGAAAGTTACTGAGAGTGAGGTACACGTAAACATTCATATTGCAATATTCTGCCTATTCTACTATTGTTATTATGAAAGTCTTTTTGGATGAAGGGTTTCTGATCATGCTTGAAATTGACTTTTAATCGCCTAACCTCCCAGGCCTCACAGTAACATGCTGTCAACATCTGTCGGTTATGTTTGTCTTCAGCGTGGGCATTAGCTGCACTGGCTAGTGTGGCAAGTCACAACAATTGTTACCAGCTTCCCTGCAGAGAGTGGCTGTGCAGCCCTGGCACACAGCCGGCTGTACCTCCTTCACTGTGGTTCTTATTGTGTGTGTGTGTGTGTGTGTGTGTCGCACTGCAGTTTGAGTGCCAGGCTGCCTTGCTCTCTCTCCTCCTTGAAAGCTCCTTTTCTCTTTCAGCGCATGAACACACAGACCTGACAGTTGAACAAGATGAATATGTTCACCTTGTCACAGACAGATTTGGAACATCACACACACACACACACACACACACACACACACACACACACACACACACACACACACACACACACACACACACACACACACACACACACACACACACACACACACACACACACACACACACAACTGAGCAGCTGATATTCTCGGTGCTCTGCTGGATGTTATATAACTCCATCTTTCTATTGTTACAACGGTTTTATTGCTTGTCCAGTTTAGGATCCAGCTGGGCTATAGGCTATGCCAGCATGCATCCTGTGATGGTACATCCTGGGCAGGTAGGTATATACTGTATATCACAGGGGGTAACATGTAATGATGTAATATTTGGGGTGGCACTTTGTAAACTCAAATAAATGCATCACGTGACACAAGAATCGGCCAGTCGGCCAGTCTTAAATCTGTTCTTAAACCCACAGATAGTGTCATTTAAATAAAGGAAACCCATCAACTACTCACCCTAACAAAAATGATTTCTTAAAGAATACTGTTGTGTGTGATAACTTGTCATCAACCTAACTGGATGAAGTTGCTTTCACCTTGCCTAGTGCTCTACTTTATTTGAATATATTTGATTGTAAAATTAAGTACCTGCAGATTTTACGAGATAAGTTGAGCCATTTGAGTTCTCCGTTTCTTCCTGCTTCAGAGGAGCACCGATCTTATGTGTGTCTAGTTTGGCAGGTATAGCTTTCAAATATCCACTTTGCTGTTATTGGAAGTGAAGAGCAGCCAAAAAATACCCACTGCTTCATTTGAAAGCTCCTTGGGATGAAGGGCGTTACGCAAGTCGGCTACAGGCAGGACACACGTAAACACCAGAGCGGCTGACGACCATTGGTGTTGCGTTCAAGTTCAGAAAATGTGAAAACAAAATGGATCTTCTTTGGTAATCCACCACATGAACACCTCTCAACCCAAACGTGCGTGTGTTCATAAAGACCCATCTGGACCCAGACTGGCAGACATTTGCTGACAAGTGCATTATTCTTGTTTACGACGTGGGTTTTTGCTCTCTTAACACACTGTCCAAATCAAAGCATCTGGCCATATCTAACACACTGATATCATTTAAAAAGGTATAGCTAGAATCTGAAAAGATGGCTGTATTATTTGGGGGTTGAAATAATGGACATATAGGTGCAATGACGAGGCCTGTTTCTCTGAAACATCTAATCCCTTGTTCTCTCTCTAATGCTGCAGTGTCAACACGCCGGCTCTTTTCTCTGCTTCAGCAGGAGACAACAGACGGCTTCTGCTGAGATTAAGAAGATCATAACCACAGGATTAGTGATTAGCATCTTACTTTCAGGGATTTCTCATTTGTGTGAGTGACTGAAGCTGTGCGACGCTGATTTATGTTTTGGCAAAGAAGGAGCTTTAATCAAATTGTAAAAAAAAAAACAACAGCATCCAATTTTGTGTTGCACTTGCATCAGCTCCAGCTCAGGTG
Organism: Pholis gunnellus; assembly: GCF_910591455.1. Classification (NCBI taxonomy): domain Eukaryota; kingdom Metazoa; phylum Chordata; class Actinopteri; order Perciformes; family Pholidae; genus Pholis; species Pholis gunnellus. The sequence goes on from NC_136537.1 coordinate 22,303,557, forward strand.
AGCAGAACGTGGACGGTTAAGTTGAGACTTGTTCTATCAATAGAGCTGTGGATGCTTTAATTTAGGCAACATAGATGCATGACAAGCCACTACAACTGTGGCCAATGAAGCTTATTCAACAAGCATGTGGAGACTGTTGTCCTTCATGCCGTAAAATATCCAAAAAGTATTTTCAGGATCGTGATTAGCAGCATGTTGCGCTGATAAAAATGGTTAAACGTAACACTCTCCCCTGAGGGATCCATAAAAGATACAAAATTCATGCCAGTCTATAGCTTAACATTGCAACCCACTATCTTGTAAACACAATCTACCTACTTTGCTTATGAAATTTGCATGAATCCGACTCATTAACCAATGTGTCCAAATTGCTTAACTATGACATTACGTAACCATAAACACACTGACGGCAGATGTCATAAAATGTGCTTTGAATGCAGAGAAACAAAATGAAAGACTTGGGGGGGGGGGGGGGGGGGGGTGCTGGACCATGGATCTTCATCGGAGCACTAAGTGAGTGATGAAGGGGACATCCTCAATCCAGCCTAAACCCTTCACTGACAGACATTTCCTTCTAAAAGTACACTCCTCCTTGGCTTGTCGTCCCAGCGGTGCATCTCATGCACTTTGATAATAACTGACGAGACATCCCAGCACTTAACCCATCAGTGGACTCTGTAGGAAAGAACGACAATGCCCCCAAACTGGGAATGACATCATTGATGAGTTCAGAGGAGACTATAGATCTTTCTAAGCACACGGCGCCAGCTTTCCAAAACAGCCCCGGGTGCCAAAAACAGAGAGGGGTGTGCTGCATTACATTTCTCAAGTTCTGTTGCTGTCATGGGATCCAACGAGGAGGAAGAGCCTTTACGAGCGCCGATTCAGAACATGAACATTGTATAGTGCTGGTATGAAGGTGCTAGTCATTCAGAGCGTCACTCGAGGACATTTTGACAGACAAACAGCTGTTGATGGATTCGCATCATTACTGTAAGATTGACCGTGCGATCTTTTTCGTCAGGGGTCTGTTTCTCTGAACAACAGGCTATCATGGCGCTCTGTGAGAATCAGACCGGAGACGAAAGGTTTCCTCATGAGTATCCATCAACAGTGTGTGTGCAGCAAAAAACTAAATGTACTTCAAAGAGCACCATCGAGTATCCGATCACGATTGCAGAAACAGCTACAAAAGCCCGTTCATATTACGCCAATTAGAACTCCAGTATGTGTCGGCTTTAAACAAGCCTCCACTTTAAAACACAGGAGTTCAAGCATCATGAACCAACTAGCACAGTTTCAAGTATGTTGATTATCTGGTGCCCGACTTTAAAGTGCTGATTACTAAAACATCAAAACAATTCCATATTTCAAAAAGGGTTTGAAAAGCAGACATTTAAATATTACATTATTTCTGTCAATGAAAACTACCTTCTGAATGTTCTGTTCCACACAACGTTCAAACAGAAAATCAATCAACCAAATCACAAAACCACGATCTAGTGTTATATTATTGGCACAATGTACAACCGCTATTCAAATTAACAGTTTTGCAAAGAAACTTTAAATGCATCTTACACCGAACAAAGCATCTGGAAGTGTGGAGATATGACATATTGTCCTCACAATGTGTGAGGATCATCATCAGTGTTAAAACCTCTTTGGGTTCTTTGCACCCCTTTGGCCCATTTGCTTGGCTCATCGTTTCCTGGCACCTTAACTCAAAAGGTCCCGTAGCAAACCGCAGGAGCCGTCATCAAGTCTCAGCCCGTTTGGCACTTTAACCTCATAAACTGCGTCTCGTTCTAGTCTGATTAGGTTGGTCCTAATTGTACTTATTACACCTACGCATGGTGATTGATTGAAAGCTGTTTGTTTCGCAACATAGTTAGTGTTTATTGGATGTCTTCCATTGCCCCTTTTCACAGGACTCACTAGCTGATTTTAGGATGTAAAGAATAAACCCACAACCCCTATTTGTGTGTTGACTCCTATATACACACATTACAACACTGCACACATACCAAAAACACTCGTACCTCAAGTCTCCAGATGAAATACTTTGTGTAGACTGTGAAATACTGAATGAGGATTAATCCTCTCGTGACATGGATCCGTCTGGCGATTTGTCTGTCGAGTACAATGATATCACTGAATGATATCAGCCATTGACATGTAGATGATATCACCCTCCCTTTCAGGCCGGTCACAATGGAACTTTCTGTTATTCACAGCCCCCTAAACATGCCAAGACTTGGACAGGAGGAGGTGGGGATCCAGGGTTACAGAGAAAGAGACAAAGCAGAACCAATACAGAGGAGACGCGGAACCAGTTGAGACAAGCTCTGGAAGAAAAAAAAAAAAAAAAGGACATCTTGACAAGAAGAATTATTGACTAATTTATGACACACGATTAAATCAAGCATTAACAAGAACATCGTCTGGCAAACAAACAGCCATTTCCAAAATCATACCAATGAAACAGTCAGATAACCTCATTGGGATGCTGTTCATGCACACAGCCTGTGGCTATGTGACACAAATCAATCATCCTCATCAAAGGGGCCAGTCGGGCTCTTGTGAAGATCACAGGAGCCTAAACACAGTCATTAGTGGCTGCATCAGCGGCAAGCTGGTGAGAGGAAGCGGCAGACACAGGAAGTAATGAGTGCAGGTGTGAACGCTTCTTCAATGCGTTGGCTCTTACAGACGGGGCCCTTTGTTGCCATTTGTCTGAGCTCGGCTCCCATGGTGACACATTTAAGAAGATTTAAATTAAAAGAGGACGATGGGAGAAATGTGAACAACTGTGATTGGTCGGCCGTGGCTGCTCCTGTTCTCTGAATGCTGGTAGAGACAGTTAATAGCTAAGAAAACATGAAGCAAGTTGAAGATTAAGTTCTCTTTCCTGTCAGCGACACTGAATGAATCAACATGTTCTCAATCTAGCAAAGCCGTTTCAGAGCAAACCCTTCTGCGAGCGAAAGAACATGAACATGATTACTTCTTTGTGATTGCATGAAATAGATGCTCAGACATATTTCGTGATCTATACCTCGCAAAGCCATTTACTGTGCAAACCATCTCTGCTGTGTATCGCAACAGGTGCGTAGAACTTCTTAAGACAACAAATGTCAGACAGAGTCGTTTACTATGACGGTGGCGCTATGCTAAGCTACAGGGTGAAATCCTACGCTGAACTGCATATCAGTTTCTACTCCGGATGCAACGGTGACAGGACCACCAGACCACGTTCACAGAGAGGCATAAATCTGGTTTTCAACAGGACTCCTAAGGGGGTGTGTGTGTGTGTGGTTAGCAAATCCACAGCAGAGTTCAAATTGTCGTCAACTGCCATAACAAACCAAAATTTAAGAGCAACTGCTGTGGGTTATTAAAATCATGCCAAATACACGTAGTTTGAACAGGCTCTGAAATAGCACGATGAAGTAATCAAACGTGTCTCTGTACAGACCCGTTAATGTTATCTGGTTGTTTTTTTACAGCATATGTAAGATGGGCAGCCGTTGTTTAACACCTGTAGATGTGCCTTTGCAATCAAGAATTCAACGTTGCACTTATAGGTTTTATTCCTGACGATAAATGAGAAACAGGAGACCCCGTCGTTATAACCGCTCGCCTCGAGTCCTGACACCATATGTGAAACAGCATGTGAATAAATGAGTTGAACAAGAAGCCGTCAAACATTAACCGCTGCTAATGCTGACTGAAGCTTTGTGTTGTTCCACACATCCACGATCCAGTAACCTGTCCCTGGTTCCCTGAGGTGACCAGGTGTGTATGAGTAATGAAAGCAGTCCCCGCTGGGTTAGAGTGACAAAAGAACCACACAGGAGAGGTATCAGTTCACTCCCGTCTTCTGAGCTCTTGGTCCTGATCTGCCTCAGAGATTCTAGGTCAGCGGTGGCTTTTTAAAGACTTGACGTGGGCCTCCAAGGAGTTTGGTGCTGCTAAATAGGTCTGTAATGGCTGCTGACACTCTTCAAGAGGGATCTGTCATTTTCAATACTAATCTGAGAGGTAGTACACTTTGATTAGTTTAAAACACAGTCAGGTCACTAAGATGACTAGAGTCGAAAAAAATACTCTTTATATATATATATATATATAGAAATGTTGTAATAGTCTTCTTGGTGGAACAGAAGCAGTCGGCCAAGTCGCAGCAGTGAGACATGCATTAAATAAAGCTCTATAAATAACGGGAGGAAACGTTTGGCCAATACAAATGCAGAGTGGGAGCTATTGACAAAGATAATATGAACATGCAGATGAGATGAATACAAACAAGTGGGAAATAAAAAGGGTTGAGATTTGTCTACGCAGACCAAAAAAAATTTAATTAAAAGAACAAATTCTTTAAAGTATAGATTAGTCTGCCAATTATTTCTTCGATTAATCATTTGGCCTATAAAACATCCAAAGAAAGGGGAAAATGGCCATCAGAACTTCCCTCGGCGCACACTTTAACTGTTAAGTGTTATCTTGAAAGACTAAGAAAACCAGTAAATATTCACTTTTCAGATGCTGCAACCCCACAGCCCCATAATCCTTGTGCACGCCCCTGCCACACTGAACCGTTCACTTCGTGCCACAGCGAGCTTCAGATCACATTGTGAAGCCTTTATGTAAACCTGCAGAGCTGCGACTGCATTCCACCGACGGGCAACAGATAACCGGCCGGTCGAGAGGACAGCTCGCTGCAGGACACAGTGTCTGTCAGACACCATGGAGGGCAGGCAAGTGCAGTGATTGAAAATTCTCCCAGAACAAAACCTCGTTTGTGTGATGATTGTTCACCAGGCTGGGCTCCCAATGAGGCAAAAAAAAAAATCCATTCCACATGATGCATTCTTTGTTTTCAGGCCCCACAGCTACTGTACAATGGGCCCCACCAAGAACAACTGAATGCCTGCTGCAACATTCAGGAGGGTCCAGTACAACTATGTGCAGTCTCATGCATTACTGTAGTAAGGCTCCATCTGTAGAGATCAAGCATGAAGGTTTCTATTTTGAGGGTTTTAAGGTAGTTTTTACTGGGATTCAGTCACAAGTTATTATAGGAATGTGATATTGCAGAAGACTAAAACACCAATAAATTCAAGACAGTCACGAAAAATGAATTTCTGAGCAAGAAGCACACTTTAACCAAACAAACTTCAAAGGAATGTGAAGATTTTGTCAGAATGTGAGTCATATAACTGCAGTTTGAGTCACCTTTCAACAGGTGACGAGGCAATAAATTAGATTATAGGAGAAGACGCTGCAGAACCAGTAACCAGGGCCACGCGACAAGACAACAAAACACCTGCGCGAGAAGGGAAGCGAAGTTAAACCAGCATTCGTAACTCTGTTAAGTGCTCCGCGTGACTCACCTCTATCCATTCCTGCGCCTCCTGAAACGCGGAGTCAGCGGCCGACTCCTCGCTCACAGGGTGATGCTGATGAGACTGTCCGATGTCTGCAACCGGACTGGCCATTGGCGAAGAAGCTCTGCTCTCCAAGTAAAAAAACAAAACAAAAAAAAGGTGTGAAAAGCAGCTCAGTGCCGCGTTATTCCACCGAAAACTAGACGTGAATTGCGTCGGTCGGTTGTAGGTGTTGCAGCAGCAGCACCGGCGAGGCGAACGAACCAGTTGCTGCTCCCCAATATCGCTCCTGTTGGAGTCTGTGGGCAGAACAACTAGCATCAAGTCAGCCAGAGTCACTCATATAGCTTCTGGTTAGACCGTTCAAAATAAAAGCTTAGGAACATACATACTGCACAATGGGGGGGGGGGGGGGGGGGGTTCAAATATAACACAATACATATTTAGGGAATTTATGCGGTAACAAGACACCCTTTCTGTCTCAATCATTAAAATAATTGCAGCATCTAACGTAACGTTAGGCCGTCTAACTGTCATCTTATTACTTATTATCTTTACATTGGAGTCATATTACTTAAAGTTAGTCTGTTCCTTAAAGATAAAGACATCAGTTAGCCTACCGCTGGTTTTGAAGACATTTGCAGATTCTTCAAAGACTCATTTATTCAATTGCAATTAAAATGCTTCCACTCGCTAACTCTCAAAACTAAACGTGATGGAAACCGGAAGTGAATGTCTTTGTTTGGCGCTAAAAAGTGACTGAACAAATCAACAAGACAGGTGACCGGAAATTGCTTAGGAAATTAAATCATTGTTAAATAAAAAATAAATACCAGAAAATACTATGAATAATTGTTACTATTTCTTTGTTTTCTAATCCAAACTACTTTTATGATTTACAACTTGTCAGTGTTGTTGCTGCTCATTGGCCTCAGCTCCACCAGCCATTTGTTTAGGCTCTTACTTTGGTTGCAAATCCGCCTTACTTCCGGTAGTAATCTACCTGCAGCTGGCTAACTTGACGCAGCTGGACCGACAGGACTCGCACACCGCAGTATGATCCGCTCCAATGGCCAGAAATACACAGAGCAGCGCGACTCCACCAGCAGCCAATGAGGGCAGCAACACACTGGGGATCTCACACTCATTTCAACTATATGGGGCAACTTTGAGAGCACTAAGTTCACTGATTTAGAGCAGAGGCACCAAAAAACAAAGAGCCGACTCATAACTCCAGTCATTGATCATTATGAGGCAATTAACACATAATATTAAGAATTTTAATTTGTTTGTTATTGCATATACTCTTAAAAAGTTTCACAGATTTTTGTCGTCCAGGCTGATAAACAAAAGGTTTAATAATGAAACGGTGGAAATGGCTAAGGTGGGAAAACTTTTCTAATTAGCCCCCATTTATCTAGACGGCTCCTAAACCTCATGTTGAATTAGAAAAGTCCTAACGGTAAACTCTTAGTTCTTGTCTTATGGTCGTTGTTAGGGCTGTTATGGGGGTCATCGGAAAGAAAACATGAGCAAACTTGCACTTAAGCCCAAGAAGCATTGTTTTTGAAATATGTAATCTGCAATTCAAATGTGATATCTCCCCTGCTGAAAACATGGTCAGTTGTGTTTGCTGAAGTGCACAGCCAAGCCAGATGTACTGTTGATTAAAATCAAGTGATTTGCCCCCTGTGTTTCCCCTTTATAGTCTTTATAGTCTTTATAAAGACATTTCTGACAGTATTTAATGTAAAGTGTATGCCCTGTGTGGTCAATGAGATTATACAAAAACAACTTACATTATAAATCAAGACGATCAGGGATGTTTCTTAAAAGGAGAGGCCACACACAAACAATTTCAAACATTTTGAAGCACAATACAAAACATTAAAAGCCATTAGTTTATGAAACTGTATCCGAGGTTTGATGACCACCAATACACACGTATCCAGGTCCTAGACAGACGTGTGTCCACAGGCCTGGTGATATTCTCACATATCTGCTGACCTCTTGTGGAATAATGCAGCAGTACCGAAGAGGAGGAGGAGGAGGAGGAGGAGCTTCAGGCAGGCACATGTAATGATTCACTCGCCACTCCTCTCTCCTGTTCCTCTGGCTTCGATTTCCTGGATACCAACAACTGTTTAGTGGATTTCTTTCTTTCTTGTAATCTTTGTGCCACAATATCTCTGTTGAGGAGACAATCATGGTCTGTTTTTCAGGAGGCCAACAGTTTCCTTTAAGCTGCTCACCTTCTTGACTTCCAGGAGAGACAGTCTGTGTTTGACAGGTACCACTCTCAACCTGGACGGACACCAGAGCAGTTCGGCAAGTGTTACACCTCTACTGCAAATATCTCATTACTTCTGTCTCAGGAAATACAAAACAAACATCTTTTGTTAGAATTTTTCCTTTTCTTTGTTAAAAATGTTCCAGAATCCACATTTTTCCAATGTAACACATGTTATTGTATATTCAGTCTTTTTTTAAATGTATTCCAAGAGGCACTAACCTGTGAATCAAAGATAGTGCATCTATTAAAGATGAATAATTATTTTTGCAAAAAAGTGAACTTAACATTATTTCTATGTGTCCCTTAATCTTTGCAGACAGGATTTATCTTTCTGCTTTTTTAGATTATTGAACAGTTCACTGTGTCATTTGGTTTATTGTCTTCAGGGCCGGTAACATTATATATATCTATGGAACCACAATGATAATGTTTTTAACATGCAAAGGGCAATGCAGTCAGTTAATTTACTGTTAGAAATTGGCAAAATCCCCACCATACCACATCACTTGATTATTGGACTCTTAAAGAATGGACTCTAGAGACTCTAGAGCTTTCTTTGTTCCAGGAGCAGATTTATTCAGTGAAAGCACTTCCTGTGGTATTTGACATTACATTGTAATGAATTAGGAGTTGAAACACTTTAACAGGCTCCTGCCAACAGAAATACCACAACGTGTCTGCAGGGGGTGCCAGAGTGCAGTTATTTTGTACTGGTTGCCAGTTAAAAAGATTTAGAAATAATTAAATTCATATATTGCTTCATGCACTTCCTAATGCTATTTATTATTCCTGTTAAGTGATGTGTAAGGTTGAGTATAAAACCGGCATTTTGACAATTCTGTACCACCAATAATGGTAATAATGGTATGTCACAGTGTTTCCTGCAGTCATGATGTCCCCAAAATGCTATTTCAGACTAAAGAAGAATCAAGTGTGACACAGTGAACATTACACCATTTGCATGCCAAGATCTCTAAGTTATCTTTTAACCAAAATAGAATCATAAAATAATACCTTGTCATTTGTGACAAACCACTGCTAATGGCTGCCTGAAAAGACAAATCAGAGCTGGGATTTATTCAAAAACCACTTTTTTTGAATCTCATTTCTCGTTCTCTCAGTCAGTCACTCTCCTGACTCTCCTCTTTTCATCTGCAGGTTTTCACAGGTCTTCCTGTCTCCCTTCACATCCTATAAAATGTGGCTCGTGGTCGCTTCTGTCCCGCTGCTCCCCGCCATCATCATGGCATCCGCTCGTTACGGTGTCAAAGTTGCCTCGCTGTGCCATCGAGCTCTGGCCTGGGCGCGGAGGCTGCTGCGAGGGAGAGTGTGTGTGAGGAGCACCCACGCCTTTGTGTTCTCCAAATGCACCCACGGCAAAGCCGACAGCGTCCTGGAGACCTTTGACCTGTACGCCGACACACACCCGTCCCTCTGCATCAGCCCACAGACCGGTCAGTATGCAGAATCACTTTAGTACAGGGAAGAGGCTTTGATATGAAAATCTCACAGATCATCACTTTCAAGCTGTTTAAAGTGTGTTTTTTCTATTTCACTCACTTCATTTTCTTTGTGTAATATTTTACATCTAACTGCGTATCTATCAGCCATAAGTTCTTCACATTATATTAATAAGACACCACTTAAGTTTTTACTATAACTGTATTTGACCTATTTGATTGAAAGAGATTAGCTTTCTGTCTAGAAATCCATGTCCACAGTGTAACGAATCGTTCTCTAAGTTTAAATGAAAGAATCAGTGTCAGGTGAATAACTCGTCATAGATATGAAAAGGATCAAGTCGTCATCAAGCCGATGAAGGAATCAGCAGCACCTGTCGTCTCTCCCAGGTGAAGCACTGGATGAAGCGGTGAGGCGCGTCCGTCCCTCCCGGGTGCTGGAGCTCGGGATGCACTGTGGCTACAGTTCTGTCCGCATGCTGCGTCTGCTGCCCCCTGCTGGCAGACTGGTCACAGTGGAGCTGGACCCACTCACAGCAGAGCTAGGGGAGGAAATCATACTGGTGGCTGGCTTCAAACACTCCCAGGTACGCCCAGGGAAGGCTGCACTTAAATAGAAGATACATTGATAAACTCTAGTCCTTAAAAAGGAAAGCTAAATTCACCAGAAGGATTCTAACCCCTCTTCAGTTCCAGGTGTTGACATCCAGCTCAGCGGAGGCCATCCCGTCTTTGCATTCATTTCTTGAGCTCAATCAAGGGACCAGCGAGGGGCTCAATCTGGTGCTGATGGACCATGACCCAGAGCAGCACCTCCCAGACCTGCTGGCTCTGGAGAAAGAGCAGCTCCTCTGCCCCTCCGGCTGCTCCGTCCTCCTGATCCACAGGAACCAAGGAGACGGAGATCGCAGAGAAGTCCTGGGTCACATCAGAGCGAGGTCCGACCGCTACAGCGTCAAGTCAGAGCTTCAGTGTATGACGGAGATCTTCTACCAAAAGAAAAGCACAAGTTGAGAAGTGAGAACAAAATCTAAAGATGTGGGTGTGTGCTTTCAGTGTGCGTGGACTGTATCAACCAATAGTGTTAAATTAACCTTCTCTTGTATTCCTGTGGGTCAAAGAACTGCAGGATAAAAAAAACACATGCTGAATAAATTATTTTCAACAAAACTGTTTTTTCTTTCCATAAGAAACATAAATTGTTAATTGTTAACTGATATGCGTTACAATATCAGTATGTAAAACAGTATTCATTCTATGTATTACTCATCATTTTAAATATCTGATTTACAGCCAAAGAGGAAAGGTTAATATTACGACCTATACTTCATTTTTTCAGTTGCCTCATCATATATGGCCCCCAAACGACAAACTAGATAAGATAATCCTTTTAGTTCCACAGCGGGGACATTTTCAGTGTTACAGCAGCAAAGAGGAGAGAGCAATAACAAGAAAGCTCTAAAAACAACAACAAGATGCAGTAAATAAGTAAACAGTTAACAGCTAAATATGATAATACGTAGACAGACTGAACCACTGAATTCACATTATTGCATATGAAGTATTAATATTGCAGAGTTTAGTATACATTGATAATGCACATGTCAGATGTGGTATTTGCAATTACACATAATGATTCCAACAACACACAGAGGTAGAGGAGATACAAAATACTTCATCCTTTTGTAATATTAACAAACGACAAAGCTGCTTACACAATCAGCTCCCCTCACAACAAAGGAGACAAAGAGAACACGACTAGATGTAGAGCACAGAGACACCACATGATGGCGCTCTCTGCTTTTTAAAAGAAGAGGAACTCAGACGTTGATGTGGGTTTAACAGAACAAACCTTTAAAGGGAGATGCCACCCATTTAAAAAACATACATACATATCCTGCAGGACACATCAGTAAATACTTGTAATCCTCAGGAGACGTAACCTTTGAATATGTGACGTAAACACACTTAATGCGTCCTGATTCATTCATGACGAGGCCGATGATCCACATCAGACTTGTTTTGACGCACCCCTCCCTCTTGTGCATGTTGAGATATTTATTTGTCAGACCACAATGTCAATGTTTACAATTCAAAATGAAGCATTATTCAACAAATTGCTCCCAGTCGTTTTATTCCTTTACAAACATCAGCCCGCACTAACCGGTCATGAAGAGTAAGATGCGGTGCTCCAGCATGCAGTGCCTCTCAGATGAGGAGAACCACCGTGGTCCTGTGGGTAGAACTCAGATGGAGTTTTCCGAATGTGCCTCTAATGACACTGCCGAGGCTTTCAAAGCAGCAGGAAGGCCATTTACATGGTTTAGAGACAATTTAGTACAGCATTTAAATAAATAATATTGGTGCAAAAACACAATTTAATTAAATGCAATATTTCCAAGAGCCTAGGGGAGGGTTTCTAATTGTTACACAACAGCGCAATGAATGTAAAATCATACAAACGTAGAGAGCTCACTGCAGTTAAAGAGAGACAGGTAGAAAAAAGAGAGTCAGGGGAAGTGGTGTAAATGGTCAGCTACTATAAATTAGAGATGGAGATGAGGTAACACATGGTCAGAGATGAGGGCTTTTGAAAAGCCAGCCAGTTAAACTGTTCACTGTGAACGTCTCCACAGAGGAACACGGGGTAATGGAGCTGGGCCAGTTTGACGAGCTGCATGAATACTTTATAATCTCATGCGTGGATCATTATTCGCACAGCAGGAGAAGTGGCGATTCTATCTGCTGAACATGGAAAATGAAACAGGAAAGTGTTACTGTCTGCTCCCCAACTGGTAATACTACTTCTGTGAGATCTGCAGCAGCATAAACAACCAACTGATTAGTATACGACGTCTCATAATCAGCAGCAGAAAGTAACAGCTTTAATAACACATTAAGACGTATAACATTTGGAAAAAGGTGACGCCCACTCCGAGGAAGCGATTTCCTGCATGGTAGTCAAAGTACTGAATATTATTATCGCTAATTAGCAATCTGGAGCGTTTTGCTTAGAAAATAACAGCATTCAGGATGGGTGTAATCATCTGTGAGGATTCTTTTTTTCATTCACTAAAAGGAGTTTTTGCAATTTGGGTTTTCTAATGAAAGAACTCGTGTCTTGATGACAACAAAGATTCAAGTCTTTGGATTCTTTTTTTCTGGCACAGTTTGTTGTCTTTGTAAATATTTACTCCAAGTTTCTGAATCAGTATATGCATACACCAGTTTAATTATGCATTGATATTCCCATTTAATAAAGAAAAAACGACTCTAAATGTCTAAATGATACAGTAATTTGACTCAACTTTTCTTTCTTTTTCCCCCGAATCTGATTTGCACAAGTGAAAGTAACACTTTTTGGTTGCATGATATACACTCATCCCTTGCCCATCCATTCCCCACCAGGCTCACATACACATACGTTTATGTATATCGATATATCTGTTTAGAAGTTTGTATTTTGTTTACCTCTCATGCTATGTCTCATGCTTACTGGTGGTCTAAAGGTGGGTGGTTGGGGGGCTAAACTGCCCTCTAGGGCCCCTTACCATTGATAAAACGTGACAGAGTACCCTGCAGGGTGCCTATCAGCGGAGAAAACATGATGACGTGTCCTCTACGTTGCCCTTCCAGTAGAGAAAACGTGACGAAGTGCTCTCTAGGTTGCTCTTCCAGTGGAGAAAATGTAATGCAGTGCCCACTTGGGTGGCCTTAACATTAAGAAAACATGACGCCATAGGCTGCATGCTAACATGCGTGCTGGTGCCCCACTGCGTGCAGCTGGTGCTTTTTGAAAATGATTTTTCACCCCTGCCCCTAAGACAGCCTGAGATTGCCACTGCTCATATGTTGATATTTACACATTTGTCTGTATTTGCCTTCAACAAAGCGCAATACACTCAGAGACAAATTTTGGATACTGGCAGGCATTTTGGAGACACTCGCAGAATTACAATGATTTTAGCAGTATGCAGCGTGTCCCAAAATAGCCAGTGTGTGGACGTAATTACACAAAGTAGACCAACCGTAATGATTGCTCTGCAGCTTCCACTGCCCTCTCCGCCGAGAGAGTCGCCCAACTTCCCACAACACAAGTGTCAGAGCCAGGACGTGGTCAATTTCTCAGCTGTCAGAGATGATTTCACATTTCCTTGCGCTCTTTTCAGAGTACCACCAGTGTACACAGTGATGTACAATCAAGTGTAAACACCATGCTCTATGACCACCCCAACCTTCACCCCTTCCTCCAATTTCCCTAAAAATTCCAACTTTAATGGGTTCAATTTCTGGGTTCCTCCTTCATCAAGCTTTGAACTGCTCTCTGTGCTACGCAGGCTGGAGAGCTGATGTAAACACAGCTTTCAATTATAAATCAAACTCTAGAAAGAGCGACGCTCCACTGACCTCGGGCCCTTTGCACAAAGGCCCGGCCTTCATACCCAAACACCCCACATTGCACTGCTGGGAACTTATCTGGCCAGCTATTCACCAGGATACATTCACAAACGAGACATAAACCTCTTCAGTGGCTGTGAGCGTCAAAGCTATGCAGAAAATGTTATGCTATGTTTTTTGTATGTGCTGGCTGTTACACCATCTAAGACTCTATATCCTTCTTAAAGATGATGTTTGACGAGCAGTTTTGCTGGATTTTGGTCACATGTACGTAGGAGGAGTCAAGTCCCGGAAACGATGCTGATGAGAACGGTGAGAGTGAAGCAAAACAGTAAAGTTGCGGGCCAGAAAATCAAACCAACTAGTTCAAAGACACTGAAACGCCTCATTTTTTTAGTCTACAATTAAGACTGAACACAACTGAATTGGCCTCGACTGCACTGCTACAATCTCTAATTAGTTATGAAAATTTGGTGGTTGGGAAAGTTTTTATCAGCGTGTTTAATTGCAGCATAAACAACCTTTTTTTTTTACTGCAAAGTCATTTTAAATTCTCACCATGCGTCTTCTCAGGCAGTGAAGGAACAAAGCCTTCCCCTCTGCGTCTGGTTCATCAACTAGAGTGGGTTGAGTCAAAGGAGAAAGGAGACACTTGATGGCCTCTCCAGAGACCAAGGGACTTCTATATTTGGTACACTGTGATAGGTTGTGATTACACCCCCCCACCCTCCCCCAACACACACCTTTTTCAGGAGTGAGGACACAGCTTTATTTTTAAACTGTCTGTAGAGTTGTTTATAAGAGAGCTATAGGTTTGTACCTGTATGAGTCTGCACTGTGAATCTACATTGATGTATATTGAATCTATACTTATATAGATCTCTCTCTCTCTCTCTACACCTCCATATATATGTACATATGTACTGTATACATATATATATATATACACATACTGTATATGTATAGACAGGATTTTTTTAAATATTATTTTACTCAATACGTCCCTTTTGTCCTGTCCCTCCAACTTCCTTTCATTCATACTTTTACCCAGTCAAAATTATCAACGTTATTGATGCTACAATGTTTACATTGTCTCTGTTACTAAGTGTGCTTAATAAGATTAATTTTAATAAATAAAAAGTATATAGATTGTTTACAAACGGTTTCCCTGTGAGATGCATCCAGTCACAGAATTAAACTATTTTACATTCACTTAAACACACACTTGATAAAGGAAGCTTCAGTTAAGCCATGGTCCCATTCAGGAGGTCAGCTCCTTTACGTCTTATCATTCTGATGAGTGTCAGCTATTGAAAAATGAAAACACAGCTTCTCTCAGTTAATCTGTGGAGGGATCTGACAATGTGAAGTGACTCTACCACCCGCCTCTGACCCAGACTTCAACCTGCAACACACACATATGCATTCACACACACACTCACCCTCCCTGTGGAGAGAGGGAAGGTTGAGAGAAAATAGACCTCCCACCACGCGGTGTCTTAAAAGGGCTGAAGGCTTTCACAATGTACTTTCTCTGCTCCAGGTTGAAGAGGCCTCCTACGCTTGAGATTTTTTTAGTTATGGGGAGAAGCAAGACATGCTGTCCATGTCTCATACTCTAGACGTTAAGAGCAGTTGCGTGGTGCCGAAGGTAAAATTGGACAAGCACAACAACTGTCCTCACACATTTTCATTACGATATGAAATGGTGACAACATGACTCCATTAGAAATACGAATAGCCAACATCTTGTGCTTATTTAACTTGTTCCATGCACTTTAAAACTGTAGACTATAAATAAACCCTAATATATTTAGTTATTGACATATTTTAATAATTTAACATTATTGGGATTTTGTATTTCTATTCCATTTCATACTTCAAAATGTAAGATGCTAAAGGATTTGCATCTCATGAATTTAAAAAAGTGAATTGTTTGCTGTCATTTGCATCACGCCATTTGGTATCAAGCTAGCAACATGCCGAGCATACATGATTGTCCTGCTTGACTCGTTCGCTAGCTATCTTAAACGGTAGCTTGCGTAACACCTAGCTACTGTTATTATTCAGAGAGTTGCATAATTGTACGGTTTAATTGCCGATAATCTAATCCGAGATAGCATGCTAGAAGCTAAAAATCAGCTAAATGCAAGCTAAAAGCTAACGCTAGCTACTTGTTAAATGATAACACAGGGACATTCCTAATTCAGACAAAACACAAATTTTATTTTGGAGCCGGCATATTTGCATACACATAGTAGTTTTACTGTAAGATAAGTTATTACAGCATTGTGAGGAAAAGGCAAAGGGATTGTGCTCAGCCACTGGGCCCATACAGGAGAGAGAAAGACACAGAGAGATACAGGACAGATAGAGAGGGTCGATGAGGGAAGTGGAAGGGGAATACTCTCGGTGAAGAGATGGAACGAGTGCAATTACTTCAATAAACGTACATCGACAGGACATCTTATTATCATTGACCTGTTATGTATTATTCAAGCATTTGCTTGGCCCACCAGATTCGAAAAATAGATTGGGTGACTGTGTGTGAGTGTGTGTGTGTGTGCGCCTGTGAATGCATGTAGGCAAATGTTCATTCTCTTGTTCAGTATGGATTGGACTCAACTGTTTTATTAATGGATCAATTATGTTTCTGCATCATCAACCTTTGAAAGCCCACTGAGGGCGTATATCGATTTCAGCACAAAATACACACAAAAAGGTAAGCCTGAGAAATGTGAATGCATTGATCTATAAGTTGCCAGGAAAATAAGACATGAATGGCCACTGAAAAGTTCTCACAGGTGAGCTGAGGAGAGGATTATTTGATTGAAATGCACAGTGCGTATTCTCCATCATGTTTATATCCCCTCTTTAAGTGAGCATATTATTCCAAGGTGATCGGTGAAATCAAAAGGTGCTACACGTGATTTAATTCATTAAATTCAATTTGAGACTTCAGTGCTGTTGGTGTTGACAGTCAGCAAATACAAATTGGTGTTGAAGTTGTTTGTCTTCTGATACGGCAATTCATAACATAAATGATATTTACAACTGGAATCGGGACTCTTGCATCACGTGGCAGAAGAAGAAAAAACAAAACTAGCCACAAATGCTCAACAACGTGACTCTAATCATACTCTCTCCTTATGCTAGACATGCTAAAAACACATAGAATAATAACTTTAACACGCTGATGTTTAGCAGGTATGATGTTTACCATGTTAACTATTTTACTTTAGTATGTTAGCATGCAAACGTTAGCAAATGAACACCAAACACTAAGTAAAGGCTGATGTGTGTGTCATGAGTTTTGGTATTTGATCAAAAATGTATTGGACACATTCCACCTGCTGAGGGCGATCGAGAAAAACTTAAGGGATCAGCCAAAGTTATTACTATTAATCCTCTGGAGACCATGCATGTTTGTATCTGATTTCCGTTAAGACATTTCACTCAAAATCCCAAATGTCTTACCTCGTGGTGGTGAAAGATAAAACAATCAAGGAATCACTAAAGTCGGGAGGATTAATCTCCTAGGGACCATGAATCTCTGCGCAAGATTTAATGTCTATTCCTCTAAATATGAGATATTTCAGTCTGGACCCCAGTGATCACCAGACATTGTCATCCCTAGAGCTGCTAGCATTGCTACGAACCTGTGTGCGTCGGTGGAAATAGTCACTTTGTATAAAACGTCTCGTGTTTGTAGGTTATAATAACCTTAAAGTGTGTTCTCAGTTTAAAAACAAACAATGGAACTAGATTGCGTTTCTACCAAATGACCATATTCCTCTGGATGTTCCAAAGTTTATCTAAATATACCGTATTTAATAAGATAATACCCTCACATGCTCCACCCTGCCCCCACAAGAACAGGTCTTGTAATGACCTTATTTCAAAATGGAGAGTAATTCCAACACACCGCCATGGGTGGAATAGAAACTGTTATGAAGCCACTGAGTTTATTTCCCATGAGTCCATTACTGCCGAGAGTAGCCATAGATATACTAAGCCTCGAAGCAGAATAAGCATCATGTGATTCATGAATGTTTTTTTTATGATAGTTAGTATAGTCACAGCATTATATGAAATTGAAATTATATTCTTTAATATCTGACCAACACACTTGAATTGAGGCCATCTTGACGAATCCCTAATGGCATAAATTCACTTCCAGGGCCCCTCGCTGTTTTTCTTTACTGTTCTTTACTGCGGTATTGCCTGTGATTTCTGTAGAGATTCTCCTGCACGCAGCCCCTAATGACTGCTGTAGATGTCTAATCTGAGGCATCGCCATGGTTTCTTTCATCTTGTTTGAGAATGGAGGACAAGTGCGCCTCAATCTCCCCCGTGTAGACCCTCGTTTTATAAGCCCACATGAGAAGAGGGAGGCAGCATTGCTTGTCTTCCAAATGGACTTTTCATTAGGACACAGAATGGGTTTGGGTCACAGCAGCAGCACAGCTGATCAAATCTCAAACAATGGAGCCATTGCAGACCTGGAGCAAGGTCCATTTAGGAGCAGTTTTCTTTGTTACTGATGTGAATCAAGGTGTGTCTCAGTGCCTGTGCTTGTGTTGGAGTATGAGCCAAGGTGTGATCTGATGCATCAAGTACATTACTGTGAAAGATGATACCTGCGAAGATTCTTTTTCTTTAAATTTATCTCAACATAACATGTAAGGCTGCTCAAGATCATCAAATGAAAAGCTTCCTTGTGTTGAACAACTACCTACAGCATTAGTCCTTACAACCTTAACTGATGTGTTGTTACTGGTTCCAGAAATGTCAAAGCATTCCTGCAAGTGGACTAAAGCAAATCTCACCAAAAAGGTCCATTTAGTCTCGATTACATCAGCAGAAGGTGTTTGCTCTGTAGAACTGTAGATGTTAGTATTGCCACTTTAAGTCCATACCAGCGTAAGAGCTGGAGTTCAAAGTTCATTATTGACCTCGAAAACAGCAGTTGAGAAAACAATCTCACCACACGGTCCATTTCTTCGCTGTTCTGCAGCTCTAAATTGCTCCCGATGTACTTTTACAAATGCTCTGCAGTCTGATTTGCACTTAGTGTGTGTGTTCATGCAATTTTGTATTTTGTTCTGTAGGGTTCAGTGTCCAATAAAAAGTAGAGCATGAAAACAACATCCAACATTTAGTGGGAAAAGGCTTCGTTTTAATTGCATCCTGCTAATGTGGCTGCTGTTGAGTCATTATGCTTTGTTAGCTTTTCAAGCACAAGTAACTGCTGGTTATGATCAGATATCAAAATCCAGGTGAATATACCATCAGACCATAATATTGTGCTGTATTCCCAGTTGCACGGCAGTGTTTGGCACAATAATATTAGATTTCTTCTTGCTATCTCTCTGGCCCCCCATTTCATGGCCATTATCCTCTGTAAGCGAGCTGAGAGCAGAGAAGAACAACTCTTCAATACATTTTTCCTCCACAGATTTATTATACTTCTTTGTATGCGATGTGAACGTGGCACTGGGACATTAGGTGGTTAGAGGTTGTAAATCAGACACTGATTAAATCTGTCTCGACCAGAGTTTTTCCATTTTTACTTGAGTGCAGAACTGACCTGATTTGGGTGATTTTCCTGACAGGTCTGTATATCACGGTGGGTGTAACTGCACTGTGGCACATTTCACGCCATTAAAGCTATCTGTGGGTCTATTATACTTCAAAGGTACAGTATCCTTGGTATGAGCCCCATGTGACTGGTGAGCATCACATTGTGCTGGCTCTTTACAGGAGAGTGGAAACGCGGTCAGTGGTCTTCTATGTGGTCCTCTCTCTAAAAATCCTTCTCCTTTAGTAAAAACATAGATTTGAACACGAGAAAGCACCACATGCTTTGTTCTTTTTCCTCTCGTGCAACATTTCATCAGGCAAGTGCTTTTTCTTCCTTTTGAATAGTCGGACCTGTCAAGGCCAGTTTAAAAGTGAATACTTTTTCTCCTCCGTGCTGCCGGGAGGTAGAAGGTCACCGTGCTGCCGTGTCTCAGGTTCCCCTTTAATCAGGTAGATGTGGAAATACAAATAAATCTTTTAATGAATCAATGCACTTTTACCTAAAAAAAAACACTTTGTGCTGTTATTAGTAGATGTTAAACTGTAGATTAGTAGACATTTCAAATTGTGAATATGGCATCAGCAGCTGAATTTATTGTGAAATAGAGGTGACTTCCAGGGTCCTTTATCAGTTCACTACAGTCAATAAGGTTAAATACAAAAGCAACTAATGGAAAGGTCAATTCAGCGGTTGGCTTTTGGTTGCCAACATATGAAAATATAGTCACCTTGTATTTGTACTAATTAAGATACTGAGCAGTTTATTAATGAAAATGTGACTTAAAAAAAAAAAAGCTTTATTAGAGTAACTGAACACAATTCTTTGAAGTTTATGTTTTATCTTAGAATTTAGGTTGTAAGTGTTATCAGTTAACGTGTCTACCATCAGCTCCTGGTAAACAAAATACCAGAAGTGCAGCTGCTGTCATTTTCTTCAGAAATCCCTCAGAATGAATCCAGCGAATCATTGGTCGCTTGTTTGGTTTTCTGGACCTTTTGTGCGGATTCCCACCACAGATCCATCGGCCCTTCAGCACTGAAGTCTTGGCTCGTGGGTCCCTCAAGTGACATCATCATTAGCTCGTCCATTATCTCTACCTCCAGAGATGACCAACAGTCTGTCATGAGACTGGGAGATCCAACTCCACATCATGTGGCTCCAAATGCATAATATATCCAGATCAAATATCACTAATGCTGAACAGAACCATTTTTTTTACAATACCCCATTGGAAAATAAAATTCGTTGAAAATGAAGCTCATTCAGATGCATTAAATATAAACGTTCCCCCGTTGTGTTGATACAAAATGTAAAAAATGTAATCCAGACTGCATTACATTGCCAAAAAGATGTAATTGCAAATTCAAATGACTTGTATATGAACACTTTTTTAGGAGATGGTGTTGAAATGGGAGTAATAACTATCTGAAAAGGTGAAACTACAAATATACAAAAATATACATTCGTTTTGAGGCGCACGTTTTCTGTCCGTCTGTCCGTGTTTCGACATGTTAGGAAGTAGCTGCCACTGACCAAAGGCCCATAATTGGTGACCAATTTCTTCAAATAGTTGCCAATGGCAACCTGGCAACCCTAACTGTCGAGCCTTTCAAGGTTTCAGAATAAAACACTCTTAAACTCACTCACACCACATAACGGGACTCTAAAGAGCATCTTACTGCGTTTCTGAGAAGCCACAATTAGAATTGAACGAGAGCTTTTTCATGGTGTAATATCACAGAGCACTTTGGGTTTCAATGTTTTTAATAGTGAAGATCGTTACCTGTAATTTGAACACGCGAGTTCGGGCTCAGTGTTGGGCAGGTGAAGCTCAACGATAACTTAACAACAAACCAAATCTTTACTTTACCCCGATCGTTATTAAAGGTACTTTGTGTGCTCAGGCCTAAGTCTATAATAACTCTTGTTTTCTAAAACTAGTAACTGTCATTAACAATCAAGCTGCAGGGCAGCAAGAGAGAACAACAAGAGATGAGTTTCAACACCCAGACATATTAAATACAATTTAATTTCCAATATCAACAACAGATCACGACTATCTCTGTGTAAAAGGAGTCTTCAGGTCCCCTGAGCTTTAAGGAGCGGAGTGTTTCAGCTCATTGTTTTCTGTTTCGGTTCACTCTCACCGCTCTCATAGCGTCACTTTCGGGCACAGTTAGCGGGTAAACATCTCGTCCTGGTAATTCCACTGGTCCTAGTTTGTTTGGATCTAAAATTCAGATTTGTGACTTGCAAAGAGTTGAACAAAGCTGAAAATACAAATTTCTGTAAATCCAGCCACATCAATCACCAGAAGTGCAAAGTTGCAGCCTTGTTTTTTTTAAATTTAAGCTGGTAAAACATTTGTGTTTTTACATTAACACGCTGCAGTGTATCTCTACATGAAGCAGGTTACAGTTGCTTTGTTTCCGAGTTTACCCTTTACTGATACAAACTGATATTTTAACATAACAAGTTGTCATTGGAAGTGCAATGTTTTCCTGCACTGGCTTCTAAGCTTTCACCTCGCCCGTATGCAAAGACCTTTTTACAGCTTGTGTTAGAGAGCAGCTACACGAGTCCAATCAAATGTTTAGTATTCACAAAGCATTTGGATTCACACTGCATCCTGTCGTCACAAGTAGAATACAGGGGCTCGACCTTGTTTTTCATATTATTCGCTTTGCTGCACATTATCATATGTTACGTAGATATTCTTGTCAAGCGCAGACACCATAATATTCTGCGGACATTCGGGAAGACAGAAGCTACTATAATTAGACCACTCTGCATGCGCTGCTGTGTGTTTTTGCGCGGTTAGTTCTAGGATTCGCGATGCAAATTGGATCCCACAAAGCCTTAAGAGTCACCTAACGAACCTCTTAATGCAAGCTTTGATTGCGTTTCACTTGTCATAAAAAGTGATTTGAAAGCCCCTCTCTCTGCATTAAATCACCATAATGAAGCAAGACAAAAATGCCATGGCCATTAGCACATGGATTACAATATTTAATCTGCTAAAGCTCATTAAATTCAGGCTCATGTGCTGCAGAGAAATTATTCTAAGGAGAAATTGTCGTGCTTCTTTTACTATTGGACTGAACTTCTGTTTTTTACTACGATAAGATGCGATGCGACTGTACAGTAACATACAGTATCTGTGTTCACTGCAATGCAGTTTATATGGTGTGCATTATTCTACTCTACTGCTGCTGGAAGTAATAGCAGTCGTAATTTTTCCATCATTATTCTGCTTACTACTCACTATATGAATCATTTCTGTCATATGCATTGAATGTGTTGCACTCTGTTATGTTGTTCATTCTGTACACATGACATCTATCACACTTCTGTCCATCCTGGGAGAGAGATCCCTCCGCTGATGCTCTCCCTACAGGTTTCTTTCTCTTTTTCTCCCCATTAAAGGATTTTTTTGGGGAGTTTTTCCTGTTCCAATGTGAGGGTCCCAGGACAGAGGAGGTCGTATGTGTAGCCCTTTGATTTTATAAAGAAGTTGAAGATCTATTCTTTCAATAAAATGTACTAATTCAATATCAGATTCAAGATCAATTAAATCTGTGACAAAAGTGCAGATGTATATAATGACTGATTTAAATGGGATGTTCCATTAAAAAGGAATTGCTTTTGTGTGGTTGAGAAATGTTCGCTAATTTGCTTTTTTTCCAAGAGTTAGGGAATTTTATAAACTGGATTCTGGATTCTTGTCGTCACTGTGAGGTTGCGGGATTAAACAACCAGGACACAACGTGTTACTGAGTGAACCATAAATGTGCTGTCGCCCCCTGGTTCCAATCTTTATGCAAAGCTGAGCTAAGTCTCAAAGCAAAAAACTTTATTTCCCAAAACGTCACCACGCCAACACGAGGGAGGAGAGTGATTTATCTAAGATGACAAAAACATACAATAAATGACTGGAGTGCAACTGTATCTGAAACTTTGTTGTTTCAAAGCCTGTGTGTATTTGTAATTGTGCAGCAGAAACCTCAAAAAGTGAAATACAAAAAAGTAAAGTCAACTTTTTCATCATGGATATTTTGGACCACAGACACCATCTGCAGGTGTGTTTGCTCCCTAAATTAAGACACCAAACAAGGACGGAAGCTGAACCTCAGCTGTGCAGCTTCTGAGAGCTTCCTTGCATTTTTGCGATTACTTTTCTGTAAAGTTTTCGGTCCCTGTGCCGCAGCTGCAAATATCCAGCAGTAACAACAGCTGACCTTGTGGGTCTTGCCTCTTGACAGTGCTCTGTGTTTGTCTCTGTGTTATTCCATAAATACGAGATAAGGGCCATGGCAGATCCCATGTGTAGCTGTGTGGTTAATTGAGACCTAGCATCAGTGACCCTGGTGTCTGGCCAAGCCCTCCACGCCACCGCCTATCACTCATGCTGGGTAATTGGTAGCAATGCAGCCGCAGAGAGCTAAAAACTGAAAAGCTGTGACTGACTTTCGGACAAAGGATATGTTTGCTTTTAGAGATGCAGGTTTGTGTTAAATGTTTTATGTTCAAGGTATTTTCTCCTGTTTTACCAACATGTGCAAAGCGGCAGCTGGAAGCAAGACCAAAATCTTGCTAATGACAAGAAAATCCCAATTATCATTCATTGTGACAATTATTGTAAAGCTTTCAAAACAAGTAGGAATAGATGAGTAGTTTACTTAAATTATGAGTGCATCATTTCTAGATGCTTCACCTTTTCAGACAATTATTTCAACACCATCTCCTGAAAATATGTTAATATACAAGTAATTCGCATTTGCAATTAAATCTTTTCAGCATGCAGTCTGGATCACATTTTTTATCAACACAACGGGGAAATGTTTGTATTTAATACATCTGAATGAGCTTCAATGTCAACAAATTAGATTTTCCATCTACAATATTATAAATGTTTTTTATGATTATGTTCAGGCAACTTGAAGCGCTTAAAGTTCGGGAAAGATTGTAGACTTGGTTAAATATAGAAAAGCGATGACGTGAGCATGAGCGACGACGCGAGTTTTCAATATTTAAACCTCAATCTTTGCTCCAACTTCCCAAACATCTTAGCAGCCTAAACCTAACAACACGTGTTGTGCAGGTAGCGAAGACCGCTGGGAAAAACAATGTTGCCAATAAACTTAATCCATGCAGCAGTTATATTTGCTCCGAAATGTACTTGGCAAAGGAAAACATCATTATCTAAATGTATTTTATTGGAGAGAAGTTGGCTATTTGGAATCAAATCAACGTGCAAAACTGCCAAAAAGAGATCTGAATAGAAAACAGTAATACATAATGACACAACAAGCAAACACTGCATTCAAACGCTTTAAATTTTATTTGAAAAATGTAAACATCCCTCCCCGTCATAATCAAGCCCCTCTGCGCTCCCTAGCATCCCATATTCATCAATCAATAGTTAATATCTTCCTTTAGATCTCCACTTTCCTTTAAGTTCAGTCACTTTTTTTTTTTTTTTACATTCAATTAGCATGACCCTCAAAAGAATTTGCCCTCCGCTGTGACTGCGCTCACTTCCATCCTGCCTGAATGCCATTTCCAACCTGAGAGAGGTGACACAATGAGCAGCCCCAGGTATTTTTTCACCCCTCCTGAACCGGGGGGGGGAAGTGAAGGGTGTTTGTGTGTATGTGTGTGTGGGGGGGTTGGGAGGGGGGTTCAGTATCCCCAGGGGAGGGCAGCACAAATCCGAGGGAACAAAAACGCATCCATATTTGGCAGGGCTTTTGTCTCCCCTGACAGCCGAGTGTACCGAGGGGGGCCCGCAATAATGAATTGGATTAAATGTGAAAGTAAGAAAGCATGGCTCCTCAAAGGCCAGCATGTGTGTGTGTGTGTGTGTGTGGGGGGGGAGGTATGCTAATGTGTGTACAGTTTCAACACTGAAGCGGATCAAAAGCGCTTTTTTTTTTTTTTTAAAGTTGCGATTAGCGAAATAAGAAAATAATTCCCCTATTTCTGTGCTTGTTAAAAGAGCTCTCTGGAGAAATGATTGCCTCCTAAATGCTGCCAGCGCTCGCCTTGTTGTCTCCCGTGTAGGAACAAGAAGGCCAAAAGAAATTCCCTCTTCAATGAGAAAAGATGAGCACGGCGCTGCAGTAAATCATATATATGAAGTGTGTAAACCCCCGCTCACACACACACACACACAGCCACTAAGCTGATTAACACCTAATACCAAACAGTACACAGTGCAAGCTACAGAGCTAATTTAATCCATGCTCATTCTATATTCCATTACTCTACACTCTTCCAACATGACCTTAAACCTCCGCGGATTCCTTTTATTGCTGCACTTTAATGTATAAATCTCCCGACGAGAGAACAGCGGTGATTTTGATTTGCATTTTATTGAGCTTCAGATTTGCGCCGGGATAATGATGAGACGTGGGGGCAGCGTTAATGCTCTCAATGTTGACCACCACGGTTCACCCTCTTTGTCTTCGCCGCGTTGTCTCTACTAGATCTGCCGCTTGTAATTACTTTCAGATACCCGTAGCTCGGTAAAGGATAAGGCAGCGTGACCTCGCTGACGAGGAAAGAACACAACGATGTGAATAAATGAATTTCTGTCCAAATGTTTGGCAGGAAGGAAATCTCTTCACACATTCACGTGTTACTGATGTGTCGAGCTGAACACTATATGGAGTAAACCCCTGAATGTGGTCCTTGAGTTTAAGTTCAGCATTGGGCCAAAGTCCCACTACATCGGCTGTTTGACCTTCAGGTTTAGGGGAGTCACGACGCCCATAAATTGGCAGAATGATCAATGATCTGACTGGTGGACAATCGAATGGTGCAAGAAAAATTCTGCTGGGCCGTCTTGAGTTTCAGCTGTTCCGTGATCTGATTTCCCACAAGACTGCTGTCAGAAGGATCCATTATAAAGCTTGTTTTAATATTACTTTAGTCTTGACGGTGCTGAAATAGAAATAAAACTGAACTGACGGTCTCTTTTCTGCGTCTATGGGCCAGTAGTCTTCTTTCTTAGTTTTGCTTTCCACTTAAAGTAGTATTGCAAAAAGCCTCTCTTTGTAAACATTTATATTTATAAAACATATCGTCGTTTTGTCTACAATACACACAGGTTATTATCAGAATTGTGATGCGTCTACCTTAGTAGTAGTAGGACTTATTTATTTCAATCATTATTAACAAAACGTAATGCATAAACGAATACAATAATAGAGCGTTCAATTGAAGGGAAACGAAGGGTAAGGGTAAGGCAAAAAAGAATAAAACTAATATATCACCATGAAACTTCCCCATTGATTACTTACTTCAAGACAATCATTTTTCTATATTACAATTTTACTGAATTATTATGTTTAAATATGCAAATTAGGCATTATCTAATCAAGTATGTGCTAATTTGCATACATTTCCCAGACAGACATCTGAACATTGTGGTTATCAAAAGATTAGAGGTTCTTACAGAGGGAATGATATCTCTCATTATCACTCCATAAATCAGAAAATACCATCAACAGTCATAAATTAATCCATTTCCCCAATGTTTATGTTGTATAAATCATCTTATGAATGATGTATGAACAAACCGCTCTGCAGAAACCTTCAGAATATAGAGAGGAATGAAACAGTACAGTTAAAGGGGAGATTTCTGTCTCAGAGTGAAAACTAATTCAGAGAAAACGGCCTTTAAACATATGTATCGTAAAATTACATTTTGAATAGGCCACAAGTGAATCGGGTAGTTTTTGTAATACATGTTTTCTGAAATGTTATGTGAATCTAAAGCTAACATTTGGTGAATTTAGGAGACATTTAAAGATGCAAATAGACAAAGTCCATTAAAAGAAACAACTAAATGTTGTTTTCTTTCCACTACTCTGAAAGACGACATGTAATGGAAGTAAAATAGCTCAAAATCTTAAAATTGATCAGTGAATCAATGTTGTCCTGGGTCGTCTCCCCTGAAGCCTACGCTGTATATACCTGCTCATACAACCGACATCTGATAGGGAACTAATGCGATGCACCGTCCTTGGCATCAAACACTCTGAAATGTGGACTGTTTGAAGTTGACACTTTCATCCGTCATACGATCATACAGCTCATGTGGTCAGCCTGAAATCACATCAGTCCCATGAAGTTTTCAGAGACAAACAGAGCATCAAAACGTCCTCAAGAACTCAAAACACACACACACTCCATACTCCTCTGCTCTCTGCTTTGTATGCTCTCCATGTTTTAAACAGTCACAGTTGTGCATGTTAGCTTTGTTAGATTTATACGACAGGTTTCCTCTTCTTACTGTGCACGTTTCACACGATTGACAGCAAGTGAGCAATAACTTAATGCAGCAGTCATATGCAAACACGCAACTCAGTTATAATAAAATAAAAATATAACAGAAACTTTGACCAGAAAGAATTACAGCCTAATGCTTCCTGTGATGAATCATCTCGCTTGTGTGGAAGTTGTTTTTCATATTGCGCAAGAATGAATGGCAGCTAACAGCCTCGTCTGAAGGGAGGAAACAACTATGTGGAGTTACAACACAAATGACTGACACAAACCTACAAAGAAACACTCATATCTCTGCCTCGTGCTATCCATCATTATGACAGTCCAAGCGTTGCGTATTTTAAATTGAACACAAATATTGAATTAGATGTTTGTCTCAGAGCGGAAAGCGAGCTTAACTACTCGGAAAGCCTTGAGCACATTGGCACCGAGTCATTCGGGACAAGAGAGACACAAAGAACACATCTGGCCCAACAATATAACACCACCCAACACTCACAATAAGGATGTTTGAGCATAAAACAACCGGTGATCAACATTTTTAGATTGAACTGAACTCTTTGTTTAGCTGCTGCTGCTTCTCAGCTGGTTTCGGTTGCGCATTCACTATGAAAGCTAGCCGTTAGCTGCTCGAGGCTAAAGGGTTGCTAATACAACATTATGTTCTCTGGTTGCCGAGTAGTTCACTGCACAGGGTAGACAGACCGGAGCAAACAAAGCTCAGTTCAAACTGAAACTGAACGTTAAACGTTAGTTGTCAGTGCATTTTTATTTCAGTACCGTAGAATTTCCCCAGTAGCAGCAACTGTTATCCGAGTTGTTTATCCAATTCCATTTATTTTTGCATAGCCTAAAATCACAAATTTGCCTCAAAGTCATGTCTGCATTGGAGACATTGCAGGATGTTCCCTATGGAGGAATTTTGTCGAGGAAAGTTCCCATAACCAACATTTCCTAAACAGGGAGCAGGAAGCAGTACGACTGTTTGTGTTCACTTTGAAACGGAAAGCAGCTGAAGTAACTTTCTCACTGTGACTCCGGTCAGACCCGGCATTAACATAAGTCCTGGGTGATCCGATCACAAGTGGACGGCTCTCAGAAAGTCAGTTCACACCTGGCAATAGAATGCGTCTCGAGTGAGCACTTGTGATCGGAGCTCACAGCCCGGCTCTATACATACAAATAAACGCTTCCTCTGCCCCGGAAATTAAAAGAAGAAGAATAAATCAGAATCAAGATGTTTCACACTCTCATAATATATCTCGGCTTTTTGAAATGTTCAGGCGTCATAGACAAAGCCAGCGTAAGCTATTGTGTTGAGTTGCTTCTTAGCTGGTGAACAGTGATGCAGCGTGTATGTCTAAGGCTTTTAATGTGAAAAGTTAAGAACTGAAAGAGTGAAGCTGTAATGTACCGTCTTTGTGCCATCTTGGTTCAGACTGCAGGGCCTCTGTGTTATTTATTTATTAACTTCATGAGTATCGGCGCAACTCATAACCCTCGGCTACAACAGCTTACGCGGTTTGAGAACCTGTACATGTTCGCTCATCCAGCTTCCTTGTTGCTGCAACAACACCGTTGTTTAGGATCACTTTTGTTGTCTCATACTGTTTTTCAAGTCTCGCAGTTGCTCTCAGCAACAACTTCAAAAGCCAACGAACACCTTCAACCTTTATTTGAAGTGTGTCTAAGCTGCAGAGCTGTGTACCTGCATGCATAGTGAGGGCAGAAGAGTTGGCCTGCTCTGTGCAGCAAATCCTGGAAGCTTCACTCCTGAGGGGGACGAGAGAGGCAGACGGTGTGACATTGATGGAGCTGCTTCCTTTGGTGCACAGAATTGTCCGAACCAGAATTACAGCCCCCGATAGATAACACGCTGACATCTTTAGCTATATTCTTATCATCCTCACGACTATACTGTGACTTAAATCCTGCAGAGCAAAAACATTCATTGGATCGGTTTGTGACAGAAAACACCTTTTTTTTTTCAAGTTCAGTCGGGGTAATACCAGAAATTGCACACTCAAGGCCTCCCTTGACACGGTTAAACTACACTGGAATTGCATGATATTGGCCTCAGGCTGTAACACTCTTGAGAGCCCAGAGGGGAGCATCTCTCCTGTGTGAATTTTAAAGGTCACGGCAGTTTCTCTCCCTCTCTCTCTTTCTCCCCCCCCCCCCCCCCCCCCCCTCTCTCTCTCTCTCTCTCTCGCTCGCCACTGAGAAAAGAACACAAGCTGATGGCCTATTGAGAATATTGTTTTCTATCTCTGGGCCCCTATAGCGCATTTCCAACGCTGCCCTTGGAAATGCGTTTGAAAGGCAGCTCACAGCATGGCAAAACACACAACACGCTCTTGTTGATGCCCTTGGTGCCTCTCAATATGCAGACCATAGATAATGGCATTCACTGCACAGTTGGTACCGACTTCCCTCGCCCATCTTTTGAATGGGTACACTGCCTCATACTGTGCTTTGTGTTGTGCTCTCCTGGTAAACAATGAGAGCTGCATTGATGGCGAAGGAAACACCGATAAAACTTAGACAGAAGCAACCCCGGCGGAGGATGAGCCTGCGTCTTTTTTTTTTTAAAAGCAATATCATCATGTATTCTTCAACAGGCGGTGGAACAGGGACACAGTTCGAGAAGATTGAAGTTGTCCCGCCACAGATAACAAGCCGCGCTCACCACTTATTGTATTGCAGCAGAGCAAACAAGATATATTCTTCACAGTTTGCTGACAGTCAGGTGAACCGATCAGGGGGCTAGCCAAGCAGACGGTGTGACGTTTGGGAAATACTGTTTCACTGTGGTGAAATCTGCTCCCTGGTTTTCTTTATTTTCATTCATCCAAATCAAATAAGCAGCAAGCGGAACAGGCAGAGAGTCAAAATGGTTTAATACGTTGAGATTTATTGTTGATGTGATTCGTGCTTCGTGGTTCCAAAATGGTGAATAATTACATTGTTTCTGTCATTAACTAAATCTGTAGCTTTGTGTCTTTTTTGTAATTAATTAATTCTACCCGAGTAGTGGAGAGTGATGCAATATATTGAGACAATACAAATGTGTCTTCTGTCAGTTTCTTGATTTATCTGCTTTGCAATTTACAGGGTATGATAAAAATATACACTCCCATCTGTTTATTTTATCCCTCAACAGTTTATTGCTTGATTTCCAAAATAATCACGACAATATTGACTCTGAAGACAACTGTTTGTGTACTGTGTGAAACCAAAAGTCAACGTTGACTTATGTTAATTTAACTTAAGTCAGTTCACAAACGTTTTGTATAAAATTGCAACATTATCAAGAAGTTCAAAACTGCGACCGAAAAAAAGAAAAGACATTTCCCTTGAAACGCAATTGAAAATGCAGTTTAGTTGTATGGGAACATGGTTTTGTAGCAGACTGGGTTGAAAGCCCAGAGTTGGTAATTCTCATACCAGCACCTCTAAAGATCACTAATAATATAATAATACTACGTTTTATTATAATTAGGATTCATTTGTGAGCTTCAGAGGGGCTGCTGGTGTGTTTTCGAGCTCTGGAGAAAACCAGGCGACCTCTTTTCCTCTTGCTTCCTGTCTTTATGCTAATATCCGTCAAGCTAATGGGCCGCTCAGGCTCCACACAGCATTCATGCACTGATACGCGAGTGAGTGGTAATCGATCTTCTCATCTAACTCTTTACAAAAAGTACCAATATCATGTCTTTCCTAGAAAACTACTCCTTTAATAAACATTACAAATATTATGGTCCGCACAGCTTTGTTTAATGAAATATCAATAGCACAAAGGCTTTCTCAAGAACCAGGTGTTATGTTTGCTGGGGAACAATTCTTACACTTATCCTTGAGCAGACAAGTGGTTCGCTAAACCGACTTCAGCAGAGAGGGAGCACACAAACACTCTCGCTGAGTGACAGAAGTGTTTGAGATGAGTTTTAAAAAGACACAATTGCGAGACCGTCAAGGAATTTATGTTAATACACACCGCCAGTGGGAATATGAATAATTGATATGTGTGCATGCATAAACGTAATACATGCTGACCGTGTCTAACGGCACAGTCCTGGAAAGTACTTCATAGTTGTAGGAGATGGAAACATGTTTAGTTAGTGCACAGTGCATTTGTGAATAATTAATCAGAAGAACCGAAGAACAATGTCATATTTCAATTGTTTAAAAAAAAAACATGAGCTGTTAATGCACCGGTTCTAGCTCAGCCTCAGGAGCAGTAACGCTTGTTTCTAAATGCATGAATAAACACTTATCACATGTCCTTATATATATGTTTACAACTACCACTTTTAGTGCGGCACAAAGAATTGATATTGTGCTTAGAGATTCTAAATGGGGGAGTTAAGAAAGTGTTACCCAAAGGCAGTGTTGGAAATGGCACTTACGCCACAGCTATTATGTTGCTGTGGCTTTGTGCTGAATGTGAGGCGAAAGATATATCCACAGTGTTTTACATTCTAGCTGTTGTTCAACCAGGCAGGTTGACTAAGCACGGTCTTATTTGCAGCAGCAGCAGCTGCCTGGAGGAATAGCTCCGCTGGGATCCGGGGGATAAACGCACACACGCATACACATGGCTACTTGAGCACTTTGATGGTACGTGTTGAGGGAAAGTAATTCTGTTGTTTATTTAAAGTTGCAGTCGGCAAAACACACATCTTAGAAAGCCTCAACTTTCTAAATATGAAAGAAGTGCTGAATAGAGATGAGCATCATATAGGGCAGGGTATCAACACCTCGACTAAAATAACCCAGCACCACGTAGTCTCGAACCGTCTCCCGTCAAACGATACCTGCAATCGATCCTTTTTGTGCCCAGATCAAGAAAACAAAATTGTATTAGAATATATTATTTGTATTATGTATGGTTTTGCTTGCAGCCAAAACAAAATTAATGTTGCCAACGCCTCTCAACACAGATGACTGAGTCGGCGACTAGAAGCTAACAGCTAACAGTGCTAACAGCAAATGGTACGAACAACAAACAGTGCTAACAGTAAGAACAGCGCAACAGTGCTGACTGAGCGAACATTGTTTACCTGAGGGGGAACGAGAGGGTGGGCACACACACACATACACACACACAATATAGGTGTACATTGGTATCAGTAACACTTTTAAGGGTACTGGTATTGCTGACATCATCATTTTTTAAACGAAACCCAGCCCTAATAATACCCCAATAAAACATGTGTATATGACTATTTGCTGGTGAGTCCATTTTGGTTTTGGGTCTGTGCAATACTGAAATACAAATTGTTTGCAGAGTAAGCTGTATTCTAAAGGGCTAGTTTTTCTTTGCTTTGGTGCAGCATTAGGTAACACATGAGCATGCACTTTTTTTATATGCCTTAGGATTTCTAGGCACAGAAGTTGAAACTGCCCTCTGCTGAGCTGTAATACCTTCAACGGTTTCATTTCATTTGTAGAGCACATACAACAACATAAAATGAAAGTGATATCAAATAGTAAAAAGAGCAGTAAATCGGGTGGAAGACAATTAGACTACCAACACATAAAGTGAATAGACAGCGAGCACGAAAGTAAATATGATATACAAACACAGGGCCATGGCTGTAAAGCAGAATTTACAATCGCAGATTGCTTTAAACAAGCAATTGGACATTTACTGCAACATACGTGATCAGCAAATAATCAAATATAACATGCGCTACGATTCTCGTACTAGCTGGAAACATGACTTGCTCACGGGGCTCTTAAACAGAGCCTGGTGCTAAAAATACTCTACAGATGAACAAAGATTAAATAAAGTGTAATAAAGTGCAGTTACACTTTCAAATAAAAACCAGGGACAGAATTAAATTACGTGTGTGTTGCAGTAGAATATGCTGATGAGAGAGCGTCTACACATTTATGAATCTTGCTGAGCTACAGGGTGAACAGTGAAACAGTGACTGACAATAGCTAAATAGCTGCTGCCTGAATCTGTTGACTGCAGTTTCATTTAAATATTTATCACATGCATGTTGGACCCCTAAGGGCAGTATTTGAAATTACAACAGTCAGTCCGTTAATTGCCAAAAAACGCCACACAAGCTTTGGGATCTAGATGTTCCATTTTATTATTAATGAGCCACAGAGTGCAGTTTGACATTTATGTTGGGCCTGCAGATGCAAATGAGTCTCAAATAAGAGAAAAATGAAACACATGCACCAGTAATCTGATTTGTGCTACAAGAAGACTGCTGGTTTGTAGAAGCACACAGTCTTTGTACAGTTTTGTTTTGCTCAATGCTGCACACATTGTTTAAAAAAATCTAATAAGAAGTAATTGTTTCAATCAATCTGAAGAGTTACAGAAAAAACACAGTTTCACTTCTGACAACGTCAGCTGATTTATTTTAGGAAAAAGTCCTGAGAAAGTAGAAGGGACTTTTTAGGGGACATTTAAATTAATTTATAGATAAGATAATCCTTTATTAGTCCCGCAGTGGGGAAATGTACATTCGTGTGTGTGTGCATGTATGTTTGTATGTATGTGTGTGTATATAGACACACAGCTGCAGATGGTTGCCTCGGTGTGTTCCACAAGAACGGTTTCTTCACGGCTGCAGCCAGCCTCATCAATAAGACCCGGGTTCCCAACTGACACCGACTCTTATTCAGAGCTGCAAAGTTTAACTAACTATTCCGATAAGCGATAAATTGGTTTGAGAAAAAGAAGTAAAAATTATTTGATTCCAGCTTTTTAAATGTAGATTTTGTGGTGCCTTTAGTCATCTATGACAGTAAACTGAATATATTTGAGTTGTGGACAAAATAAGACATTGGAGGACGTCATTTTGGGCTTTGGAAAACACTGATCCACATTTTCTCTGATACTGTAACAAACAGCTAATCAATTAATCAAGAAAACGATTGTCAGATTAATCAACGATGAAAATAATGGTTAGTTGTTGCCCTACTCTTATCCCAACCCGACGGACGTATGTGACATTAATGTAAATTCTCCACATCCGACTCAATCAATCACTTATCTTTGTTTATTATCTCTGTACATTGCTCACATTATTTATACTTCATACTGTGAACTTGTGTACATTTTTTTCACATTCCATTCCATTCATTTCAAACACCGTACAGCTGTTTTCATTAAAAAAAAACTGTTGCAGTACTTGTTTTTTCTTTCTTTTCTTTCCGCTATGTTTACTGTTATGCACCAAATTCAAAGGCACATTCCTTGTATGTGAAAACCTACTTGTCAATAAACCTTTAATACTTTATCGATTACACGATTAATAGCTGTTTTTAATTTGCTTTCCCACACTGGACAGACCAGTCGTCTGAGTTTTCTCCAAATTCAGACATCAATAGACATCCTAATCCTCTCGGACTCAAACCGACTCCTGAACGGATCGCGCTCGTGTGCAGGTAATGTCCAAAATGATGAAATATAGCACAGACGCGGGGCTTAAAAGGTCGTTTCTAATGCAGACTCTAATGGGCTTTCCATATGTTGTTAGCTTCTGCCACCTGAATTCCATCAGGCCAGCTAAGTGGGGGGGAAGCCGGCCCCTTCCATAAACATCTGCCATTAGAGTTCAGGCTGCAGAGGGAGGGATTTAAGTCTCGCAGCGTTCCTGACAAGATGACTTGTAAAAGCTTGGCTGAGGGTCAAAGGTAGCAGGCATCAGATGAGGTGTATTCCCCCAGTGAACTGTCCTGTAAAGACATATAAATCACTTGGACAGTTGCTGCCGCCTATTTGTATCTGTCCGTCTCTCGGCCTTTTTTCCTTTTGCGAGCCTGAGATATCCACAGAGATAATTCCTCCACTGTAACTCCCTGAACTTTGCAGCTGACTGAGGAGAGGAAATGAGGACAGGGGAGCTGCTGACATGGCGACATTGATAAAGCACTCCACCAAGGCTTTAGACCACTACAATTTAGTAGAGATTGCTTATCCTATTAACATCTGGCACGATAGGGAACTTCACATGTTGGAGCGGCACTAACAAGATGCAACTGTCCAAGTCATGCTTCCTCCGCTCTTTATGCAACTCCTCGTCGGCAATGGAAAGATTGTAAACAAGAAAGAACGGAGAAAAAAAAAGCATTTTCTTAAAGTGCTGAAGACATTCAATACTTTCTTTATTCCCTACTGATGTGCAATAACATTACAACCATTATTAGAACTCATTAACCCAGCTTTTAGCTTTGTGTGCACCTACGTTATGGCTTAAAAATGTAGAAGTTCAGGGACATCTTCAACTACATGGATTTGAATAGGACAATAATACAATTATGTGAAAAGATTGCTGTGCTACAAACACAACATAATGACTTTCTTCAAGCTTCAATCATTTGCTAGTTTGAGTTTGGGTGTAAAATAATGAGCCCCAACTGCAAGATAAAAGCCATCAGGAGCTCTGGAAAGATGGAGCCCTCAAGTTCAAATTAATTCAACGTTTTTTCCCCCTCTTCTGCAGTGTATACTACTTTCTGTTAAAACATGATTTGCTTTATCTTAATTAAAAACACAATTGACGCATGCTGTAAAATCGTAGGCAGTATCGTCTTTTATTCCGCTGGAAGAGCTTTCCCTCAACACCAGATGCCTATTGGCGTCCGACTGAGAAATGAGATTAAGACGGCAATATTCGTGGTCGTAATGTCACGTTACACAGGTCATTAAGCTAGCAGGATAACGAATGGTTAGTCGAGGGCCACATTTGATCCCCCCTCAGCTCCATTGTTGAAGTAAATTTGTGTCAACACAATGGCAATAAGCCGCCCCATGTCAAGTCAGCCATTCAAAAACAGGATTTAAAGTCTATTGTGTTTCAGCACGCTTGATGTATGTGAGGGAATTCGGTTCAGATGTTCCTAATGACTCCCCGTGGTGAGTGCATGTGGGCACTTATTGATTTTATGCCCGCCATTCTATGTATTTCCATAAAAGCTTTTAATGGTGGGATCTTTTACCGCTGCTGATGCTTTGATTGTAATATCGATTTTGTTTTGAGTGTTCGATAAGCACACAAAGAGCAGCTTCACTTTTATTAACTCCAGAACATACAAGTGATTTTTCAGCCCTGCGTTTCAGCTCACATTCAGTCACCAAAAGAACAGTACGTTTACATTTCTGGCCAGTGGGAAATTGGGGGAAAGGTGACTTATTTCAGGGGATTTGATGGTTGTTATTGTCAGTATGCGTTTGCCTGGCGTCCAGTTTAGATTTTTTTCAGCTGGCCTGGTCATTCAATCGGGTTACAAACACATCTATTCTTCCATATGGGTTCAATTATGGGTGGTAAACCAATGTGATGCTGAAAACAAACTCAGTAACATAATCTGATATGCTTTCTCAAAATAATTTCCCTGCAGATCCCGAAGGATATGGTCTTAAAACAGCTCATGGGACAGAACATAAGAGATGATGAAAAGAAAGAATTTCCAAACAAATTACAGCTGCCGATATTTTGTATTCAGATTACTGTAATCCCCTTTACATAGAATCTGTTACTCCTTTACCATTCACCTCTTTCTCTGGGAGCAATTAAAAACAAACTCTTGAAGCTCGAGTCCGACAGGAAGCATTAGCAGACTTATGACTTCAAAGGCTGAGCTCAAATATACCACAGTGAGATGCGTTTTCAGCCACGGCTCCTTCACAACAGACAGGCTTTCTTCTCTTCTCCATTATGCACAGTATCAGTCAGGTCTTTTGTGTCATCAAAGAACATGCGGGGAAAACAACATTTTAATTCCAAAGAGAATCAACAGCAGAGAGCAATGCTGAACAAAAGGAGCGAAGTCAGTCATTGGACCGAGAGCAGTTTCATAAGCATTTGGTTTGCTCACAGAACCCCTGGCAGTGTTTCCTCATACAAGTGGGTGATATGTAAGTCGGACGGGCCATGGGTGAGAGCCCCCCCCACAAGTCATGGATTGTTCATTTTTATAACCCTGTACACATGTTTTTCTCTCCAAAGACTTTCTCCCCTTTATTTCTTTAATGCTCATAAATGATAATTCTGCAGACACACAATAATATTTTGCATTGATGGCTTTGGTCTGTACATGCTTCTTGTAATTGACCGTTTGCGAAGCCCCGCCCCCTGCTGCTACTCCATCAAGCTGTCATAGCTACTATGGAGCCCACACTGTCACTAACTGCACTCACTGAATAAATATCATCACATTTTTGGAAAAACAGAAACGCCGATTTCAGAGTCTCCAATATGTTTTTGAAGATCCAGGATGTTAAACTGATTCAGCAGCAAAAACAGGTTAAAAAGATGAAGATAGAAGCTAAAGTCTACAGATCACAGTGTAAAAGTGAACCACCACATCACCTGGAGATCGAGACAGACGACGATGAAATTAGGGAACAACACTGTTCCTGTAAAGATGGGTAGGTCCTTATCCAACGGTACAGTCATGAAAAAGCAAAAGCAGCATGTATTTACATTCGGTTCACCTTCAGTAGCTAGTGTAGCATTGAATTGCTAACGCTAGTTAATAAAGTGCTAACGTACTCTGCTTATTTTAGCTCCAAAGGGTCAGTTGAGTTGATACAACATGAAATAGCTCTATTAGGCCTAAACTATTCTCACTCTGCACAGCCAAATGTTTAAAATCTGAAAGTAGACATGTTTCCACTTCGCAGTGCCAGAGTTTACATTTCCTCCACAAAAGCTCTGATTAGTAATTCAATGCTGTTTGAGTTGTTTTCATCCTAATGCCTTGGTAAGACTTTGAGGGAGCGATTACCATATATCTGAAACCTCCCTAGGAGCACAAACATACACACACACACACACACACACACACACACACACACACACACACACACACACACACACACACACACACACACACACACACACACACACACACACACACACACACACACACACACACACACACACACACACACACAGCGTAGCATCTCTTCTAATCCTAACTTCAAGCAAAGTGAAAGAAGGGTGGGAAATTACCAGCAGCCTCATGCTGGTAAATTTGGCTGAACTGCTCTACTCTACCAGCATGTTTGGCAGGAGGCCAGCTTTCATCTGCAGTATTTTCATCTGTACCCATGCTAAAAATCACCTGTGGCTGAATAGGGAAGAAAAGAGAAAGTCGTATTTGTGTTTAGGCAGTCCATAGTAGCCATCGATGAAAAATATCCTTTTCCTGCTCTGATCTTCTGCCACAGATTGCAATTTCCAGAAGTGGACAAATGTGCCATTTCCTTGACTGTGCAGGCCGCCTCACTGCATGCTTGCACAGCACTTGAGACATGCTACCACTGATTAGGCTAGTTGTCTGCCCCCCCCAACCCCAACATGGCCTCTGCTTCCCAAAGTTCAGCTGTGCCTGGATCATCCATTTGTCTTTGTGTAATGAAATCCACAAGCTGTAGCACCCCATCGCAGGAGCTATTGAACACACAGTCACAAATTACAGTTGCACTCTTATCACTGGTGCCATTAATCTCAGACCTTTTACACTCTGCAGCCCAGTTGCCACTAAAGTAATAACCCTAAATCAATGAGACGAGCGGTGGGATTTAACTAAGGGAGCAAAAAAAAACCTAAACAAACTGAAGGAGGTGTGATTGTGTGAGCAAGCTGGGGCATTTCAGTTGTCAGCGTTTCTCCTGCTTATCTTATTGGCAATTTGATGCTATTACTACACCATCAGTTGATTGGTGTGGCCTAAACAAGCGCAATACAAAATATACTTTTTAGCTTAACTTTCTCACACTTAGTGAAGGAAATTGATTTCCGTTTGCCCTACTGACTCGTAGTCCCTTCCTAGAGGTTGTTAGTAATTTTCCAAACAATGGGTCCTTGATGCACGAGAAAGAAACGCTGGCTTCTCATTTAGCCAACAACCTTTGTCTTTGTTGGCTGAAATTAGCTAGCTAATTAAGCTAATGTAGGCGTCATGAGTTGGTTGAAAATGCACCTCCAGCTGACTTTTAATAGCTACATAAAAGGCTAAGGCTAAAGTTACATGTCCCAGGCAAAAAGTCAGCATCAGTTGATGATCCTTGTAAAAGACATGGAAATAAAGACAACTTGGGGACAGACATTATAGTCTTTGCTGTCCCATCTCTCAGCCGTCACTAACGATACTCTGTCAGCTTCGACAGTTATTTACCATCACTACATTTTGACCCATTATGACCATAGACTGCAAGAATTTGACGAAGTTACTGTGACGTCACCCATTGGTTTGTGGACTGCCGTTTTGAAGTCTCAAGTTTGGCATTTTAGCTGTCGCCATCTTGGTTTTTGGAACCAGAAGTGACACAAGAAGGTGGAGTGAAGTACAACCAAAGGCTAAAGAAGAAACTTTTAGGCAACCAAAATGTTAAAATGAACTTCCATGAAGTGAAAGGCTTAAAGTTATATGACAAAAACACTGACAACTCCCAGACTGAACAAAGTCGAGGTAGTGACCTGTCAATCACAAGGCAGCCACGCCCCAAAGCATAACTTGCTTTATGAGCATTCAAATTGACTTTAGATTTATTTTCCTCAGTTCTGTGTTTTGTTGAAAGTATCATTAAAGTCAGGGCGACCTGACCCTCCCCTGTTCTTATTAATGATCTGTATGCCCTTGAGGAACAGTTAACGTTTTCCCTCCATAAGTAATATTCCTGATTAGATGATAACAATGATGATTGTAATGGACTGTCTTCACTTCGCTAATTACTTTGTGCCATTAATATACAACAGTGAGCTCTCACAATCAGCAGTGAGAGCCAGCCAGAACCAACTAATTGGATTTGTAAAATCCATCGATGCTGATTTTATTCTGCAGAGGCACAAAAGATTGGATACACTTCACCAACTCAAACACATTGCTCTCAACACAAACAAGATGATGTAATGCCGAGGATTAACATAGTTATATCGTGCAGCTTAATCCACACCAAGAGTAAATCAGGAAACAAATGGAAGCGGGAGCATGCAGTGGCAGTGGTAATATAGTTTCTAGTTCACTGAGCTGTAGTGGATTCTCTGTGTTTAATGAATGCACCATGAACCACCAACCTCTACCTCCTCCCAGCAGGAAGACCCCTCTTTGGAACACAAGTGTGCAAAAACATGATGAATGGCACCGTAGTGTATAAGTGGCATCATTTCACCACCTGCATGAAAACAAGCTTAGCCCAGCACTTTGAAAATTAGCTTCAGTATTACGAGGATGCAGGTCCAGCTTATGGCGTTTTGGAATTCCATTAATTGACACCAAGTGTGTGTATTTTCTCTGATCGCAGAAGAAGCCGTGCTTGTTGCACAATCGTGAAGAATGCAAAGGGTGCAAATGGTCAAGAGGTGTTTATTTCATGGGCCCCTGCCCCACTGACAGCCTTTTCATATCTGGACATGATATAGAGCTCTGACCTGGGGACATTACACTTCTGGGGTGCAAAGATAGCTCTTCCTTTTGAAATCCAGCAGACCAGCAAATGCAGGAGCCGTGAAGCAGCTAACCCCTCTTGTCTTGTGTTTCAGTTCAGAAAAAAAAGGGCCTGTAGGTAAAGTGTCATCAAAAGCGGCACAAAAGAGTCAGAGATTACTGCGGTACAAATAGGTCAAGCTTTCCCGACAGAAGTGGGAGTGTTAGGAATCCATATCTCATCCTTAGCCTCCTGCATACCAAGGTGATTTATT
The DNA here is from genome assembly GCF_910591455.1 of Pholis gunnellus. Classification (NCBI taxonomy): domain Eukaryota; kingdom Metazoa; phylum Chordata; class Actinopteri; order Perciformes; family Pholidae; genus Pholis; species Pholis gunnellus. Next base: position 22,344,650 of record NC_136537.1, read on the forward strand.
TGACATTACACAGAGCCTGCAGTACCAAAAAAAAGGAGTTCATTGAAGGGAAAAAGGGATGATTTGACTTCAAAAGTTTGAGGCTTTGATGAAGATACTTCCACATTTTTGGCCTGAGCGTAGATGTCGGTCTGTCTGTTGGTCGGTGCACCACTTTGGTCCGGACGGAAATATCTCAACAACTATTATGGGCGTTGTCATGAAATTTGGTACAGACATTAATGGTTCCAAGAACTTGGAGCCTACTGACTTCGGTGACTCACTGATTTTTCCTCTTTACTTTGCAAAGTATCTGCAAAACTAACGACATGCCCATCAGACTTTGTTTTTAGTGCTAAGTAGTGAAACAATGTGAGCATGCTAACATGCTAAACTAAGCTGGTGAACATAGCAAACTTTATACTTGCTTAACATCAGCCTGTTAGCATTTTCATTTTTAAACATGTTAGCATGCTGACATTAGCATTTAGCTCAGTACAGCCACTCTTAGTCTTAACAAATCTTCCTGGTATTACAAATATATTAATGGAGGTAACCTAACAGTCACTAAACTATATGCGATTGTTCTCTGATCATTTAAATCACCGGCTGGTGATTGCACTATGAACATACGCTCCAGTGAAACTTTTTCGCAACCCTTCTTCCCTCCACTCCCAGCACACTTGTAATCCAATATCCATTTCAGCATGGAAATGAGGAATAACAAGATTAGGAAACAATTTATATGAATCGCCTCATGTTCACTCACTGTTTACGCTTTCTCGGGAAGGAAAGGAGGCTGTGGTCTCCATGGAAACTGTGGCTGGCCAATGGTGGGTGCTTCCTGGCCGACCGTATGACGTGCTGCCTGTTGAGACGGACATTGAAGTTGGCAGTCGGAGTGTCTCCCCATAATTTTCATAGCAGAAAGAAAAAGAAAGTGGGACCCAGGAAAAGTGCATTACCAGACAGATGAGTTCTGCACGTGCTGACGAGGTTTGCTTTTCTTTTTTTTTTTTACTCTCGTCAGGTTTCAGTTACGACTTTGTTTAGACACCAAATACACCCGGAGCTATATTTAATTACGTAGCTGTTGTCATAGTCATTGCTAATTGCAACTTCAAGATGAAATTATGATTCAAATGTTTGGTTTTATGATTTCAAAAGTGCTGTGCTTACGAAATTGTATCTGCATTAATATACCCCCCCCCCCCCCCCCCCTCCCCTAAAAAAAGCGCATACATCTGTTTTTTTAAACGGATACCTCCCTGGTTTTATTGTCTGTAAAGCATTTTGTAACTGCATTTTGAAAAGTGCTACGCAAATAAAGTTTATTATCTAATGTAACAGGCAGATACAGCTGAGCCCTCAGGAAAATGTGCTGCTCCCTGTTCTGGGCGATATGAGCAGCGGCCTTGAAACTACCTGTCGACATTGATCAGTCACGCGGCGGGCTTTCTCTGAGATGGGACTTGCAGTTATTAGAGCGAGAGGCTGTTAGATGGAGAAGCCTGTCGTCCGCTGCCTCCGACAGCCTAGGTAAGCCCTGAGGAAAACTGCTCCCCCCCCGGGCACATCAGCCCTCGACATCACTCGAATTTCAAGTCAGCAGGGTGGTGTGATGTATTGGCTCTCGCCAGTGTGCTCTCCAGAAGAAATTGTATGGCTGTTGAGTGCCATAGCTGTGTAAATTAGGACATCAAACCATACTGTAGATGCAGTTTCTTTTTTAAGGGGGCAATAAGTAAGGTTTTTACTGCTCCACGGCAAAAAATAACATCAATATCTGTGGTTTGATGGGGTTGTTGATCAATACAAATGCCTCAACAATTACTTATCTCACTGCAGATAATATCTGGCTCTCAGAAAACGGACCTGCACTGTTTTTAAAACCTTCCTGTTCACATTTTCAGACGCTGAAGAGAGGACGTTTTGTCAAATGACATTTTTAGCCACAGTCATTCTCAAGCTAAAAACAAGTCAAATCCTACGGCGGGGTTATTATTACTCTATTTTTCATGGTGACATATTGCCTTTTCACTCGACGTCTATGTTTGATTTCAGCTCATAATTAACTTTCCCCTCTCTGCTGTGAAAATATGACTTCATAATGTGCATCAATTACAGGCCGTAATAGCTGAAGGGTATGCAAGGGGCTGTGTTAAAGAGTCGGTCTTGTCTTGGAGTGGAAATCTTCTGCTCGTGTTTTTAGGAAGAGGATATGATACAAGTTCTATATCACAAAATGCCCATTATGTATAATGATTTTCAAGATTTTGGGGGACAGATCAGTTGCCCTTCAAGACTATTCAGTGCTGTTAATTTAAATCATCATTGATATTAATCTTGTGATATTATCTCTGAGACGTAATGTAACTTGCTGTCTAAATCACAATTTTATTTTTCATTCAGATTTAGATGTTAATCTTTAAATTCTATACAGATAACAGACAAAGAAGATCTCTCAGAAATGAAGTATATAAAACTAATTTGTTTAGGCAGTTGCGTTCAGCAGGCTTTCTATAGGGAACAATGTTTTTGTACATGGAGGAGGCCAGGGTGCATGATGGGTGTACTAAATGCAGGACTTTGACAGAGGTGACTGGAGTTTGCATCCTGAAACCTGGGTGTGGTACGATTTCAGCAACAGAAGCTTGTTTGGCTTTAAGATGAGGGAAAGATTGTGGTTTAGTGTAATCATGCTGTAGCTGCTGAGAGTGGATTTCATATTGCAAAATCTAATTTTGTTGGAAAACACAATATGCTGTCAGTGAACATTTCGCTGATGGTTGCAGTAATGTACAGTAATTAATAGCATTTCCATTCTGTGGTGATTACAAATGTGATCCAGGCGGTATTAACGTTTCTTTCTAAATGTGTTTGCATTTACAGATCAGTAGTCTGTCAACGTAGCATTTATCAGAGGTAAATGTACTGCTGTCCAGTGGTTTGTCGAGCAAAGCAAAAAATAATGTACTTTATATGCAAGTTAAATACAATGGATCCTAGTCTGAGGAAACCTACATGTAAATATCAATGAGCCATTAAATGCATTTAAATATGTGTATTAACGAGACTATTTCACCAATTTAGAAATGTTCCTTTTGCCTGAAAGACATCCTCTAAGTCACAATTTGCAGAAGTCTTTTGCATTGAATTCAGGGCACTAAAGGTCATTTTTGGACTTTGATATTTCATGTTTGCACTGACAATGATTTAGAGACCTGCTTTTTTCCCCCCTGTGTTTTCTTTGCTCATCTGTCAATATAAGTCAAGGTATTCGAAATATTTCTTAATGGCTCTGTAGAAAGGCGGCACCCAGCAGTCGCTGCCTGCTCACTCTTATGCTTTGTCAGTATTTCTCTAAACCTCTATTCACACTACCCATCCAGCCGCCGTCTTTAGAAATCCCCCCTTGTCCTATAGACCCACACAGCAGGTAATATCTCTCTGGGGCTGCCAACGCCGATGTCTTTCACACCAACAGCCCCATCAGACGAACATCAGAAAGCAGCCCAGGGTGTGTTCATCCATTTGCCCTCCACTGTGGTCCTGCCCCATCAGGACTCCGGTGCCCCCCTAAGACTTGGGAACCCATTTAATCAATCGCAGAGATTACAGTAGTCACGACCAGCTGGCGCCTACTCGACACCATCGCCTTTGGTGTCCATGCAGGGGCCTGTTACACTGCAGCAACCCCCCCCCCCCCCCCCCGCTATGAGGGGGGCAAAGACCACCAATGGGCCGCACTCAAACACACATCGCCTTATGATTGACAGCTTGACTGTTGTTGCGTGGTTTACCCTCACAAAGCCGCCTTACAGTGCATTGTAAAAGCAAAGTCGTGAACTTGTGCTTACCTTCTCGTGGGGATTTGTATGTGCTTCTGAGGGTTGAAATATTTGCGAGGAGTTTGTGTTTTCCTGCTCCTCACACAGCGACACGATCAAGGTTTTGTACACATCCAATTTGTGATTAGAGTCTGCCTCCACTTCTGTCATTTTGATATTTTCTCTGGCTGGCACCCTGTTGATACTTCCCAGCATGCACGAAATAACATTCTGAAAGAGACATCTTTATATCTCATGTGTAATTTTTCCAGCAGCAGAGAGTCTTAAAATATTCACGGGCATATTGGGTAAACCTTGGGTTTCAAGGTTGCCAAGGAAGTGTTGATAGAATTTATTGCCCGCAGCAGCAGCTGCTCTCCTGAACCCGGAGCTCTAAACAACATCTCTGCTGGACACCATCACTGTGAATATGTGAGTGGCTTGTTTGTGTTCATGCAGAAATAAATAAATAAATCACACTTATTCCTTTTTAAGTGAAATCCTGATGAGAACCATTGATAGAGGCTGACTGGGGATCTGTTGATATTGTATAAAACAAAGTTTGCTTTATTGCTGTAAGTTTACTATTTAAAGGAATACTACACAAAATCACCGATTTTAATATCAATTACTCACCGTGTGTCACCTTGAATTCTTGAAGGAAACTGCTGTCGGTCTGGTTAGGACGTGTAGTGCGCAAACATGTTCTAAACTAACTTTTATTCAATTTTTTGATTCTTCTTTCACTTTGGAGGTTTTTGTAACACACTGAGTAATTTATATACATAAGTATTCCATTAAGTAATCCTGTAGTCACAGTTTGGTACTGAAATTGTCTTGAGCTTGGTTTTGTATACTTTTAGCATACTTTAATAGAAATACTTACAAAGCTACTTTAATCAATATTTGTATGTTCTCAATGGATCAAATGACTGTATTGTGAAAGGTGTCGCTCATCACCTGCACCTTGAGCTCTACAGAGCCGTTCTGGTTCACTCGCACACAGTTGTCACCAGCATTGTTTTTCAGCCACAGCCGGGAGCAGAAAAAAAAACAGAAAACATGGACAGATTTAGCGAGTAGCTGGTTGAACGTATATAGCGAAGCATTTTTGCAGCTAAAGAGGCAGACAGTTCCCTCAACAGGAGACCAACGCATAGCTACAATAAGAGTGAATATTGGACCACGGGCCAGAAACACAACTGTTGTTGTGGTTTACTGAACTGTATTTGGACCTAAAAGTACTTATTCTAACTTTAATAGCTTTTGTTGATCAGTAAAAATGTTTTGTATAAAACTAAGAATTTCATAATCCTTTTGTTTTCAAGTCCTTAGTTTCATTTACTGAATGACTTTCCTCCTAAAATGACCTTGGACGACTCATCTAACGAACTCTCCAGAGGGAGTTTTCCTGGTCGAGGAAACAAGCAGCGGGGTGAAAGAGTGCCTTGTCTGAGCAGTCAGGTATGAGCCGGTCGGTTTCATGAATGTGCATGTTATATCCTCAGCCAGGTGAAGGTACAATCCACGGGCTGTTACCGGGGAGTTTGCTTTGGCGCCGAGGTTGCAGAGGAGCGACCGACTCAAAGGAATCATACAGATCACGTTGGCGGCTGTACCGGCCCTCAAAAATCATGATAAAGAGCAGCCACTCCGGCGATGCTTTGAATTTTTATGGGACGTTTTTTTTTCTTTGGCAGAGGAACAGAAGGCACAAGAGAGGGTTGTTTGGTGGAGCTGGTTCAGTTTGCTCTGCGATTCCTGGCATGATTTTGTTTAATTTGAGTGATGCTGATTAGACCTTGTAGGTTTGGTGTGTACGGTAGGTGACCTGTCATTGTAGATGAAGATTGACAGCAACACGTTAAACGATTCATGACCTCTACATAAACCACAGGCTGCTGTGCCTCTTTGCCCACACATATATGTGTCTATTCTGTCTTTCTTGTCAATGGAAAAACAACAAACTTTGGGATTGTTTTCTGTCATAAAGTCGTGACTAGAAGAATCTGCTAGGGAGCCAAAAATGAGCTGCTTTCCTCCTGTTCTCTAAGATTCGCTGTGTGATAATTTGATTAAACGCATCAATTTAAGAATATTCATCAAAGTGCAAACAGCTATAAAGGCTTTGAGACTAGACTCGACACTACTCGATATTCTACAGACATGGTGCATATTCCCAAACTTTTTTTATTTAAACTAACAATTTATAGTAAGTCGAAAGGTTTTTATTGTGGCCCACTTTGCCGGCTTGGCAATCCATTTGAGTGTGTAGTTTTCCAGCAGTAATATATATTCGATTGGCTTATCTGTGAAGCAGTAAAATATAATCTTCAAAAAGTGCAGAATATACTTAAAGTATATATGTAAAATATGTCGTCTGTTTTAGCTCCACAACACCTCATTTCTGCAAGATTTCATACTCCAAATTTTAAACATTTCACACGAGATTTGCTGCAAAACAACATTCTAGTTTACCACAACTTAGTGGTTAGATTTGGCCATCATTGTTATCGGTAATAACATTTTATTCCATTGTATAGAGTTACATGCTGAGACCTGACTTTTAATGGAACCAGAAGAAACCTGTACTATATCTGAGCTTTACAGATGACAGTCATCTTTTCAATTGGCGAAAATCCCAGTTTGGTATTAAAATTAATAGAATTATACATAAATGTAACTATTTGACCGTCACATTGTGTTCCGTCTTTGTGCCCGACACATAAAGCATCACTACCAGAGGAACTGGACACTGCAGACCCCGGTGTACATGAACTAAGAAACTGTAGTTACTATCATAAATATTTCATCGAGAAAATTGCTTTCAGTCATAAATACATCATGTAAACGGGGGCGACTGGAACCGAGCCAGACCTCCTGTAACAGAGCAACACGATATGCATCACCTCGTAAAAAGGCACCAATTAACCGGGCCCTCGTATATCAGTTCCTGGTCACTTACAAAGTCATTGCCTTCCTTCCTGCCCTCATTATCATCACATACAGTAGGCACCCACAAGAGTTCACTTCACAGTAGTCGAGGGGAAGGGGATGTATTGTTTTTTTTGGTTTCTTTTTTATCAGTGAGGGGTTTCCTCCTGTGTTCTCCAGGGGCCCCAGGGGCGGAGAATGGGGCTGTAGCTTTCCACATGTCCCAGTGTGACATCTCCATTGTGCTGGGAGAAAACGCTCATGCGGCGCGAAGCAGACGGCATTCTGAAGTGTATGAATTTTGACAGTGAGACATATATCAAAGCGCCTACTCTGCATATCACGACGTCCAACCCACCAGGTTCACTGGTTAGAAACAATGAGGCGGAAAGTAACAGGCTCCTCTAGGAGTGTTTGTGATTTTCACTGACTTATGGGGTCAGACAGTATTTGTGTCAAAGGTTACAGAGGCCTTGTGTTTTTCATATTACGGCTTGGATGCTCTTCAGTGTTTTTATAAAAATGGCACAAACACAAGAACCGTACTCAGAAATGTCAGGTGAAGAATCTTAAACTATAATAAATATCTCATCATATCGCATTTGCATATAAATGCACGACTGATTTGACCTCGTATAGCCATGCATTTCCTATTAAATACTTTTCTCAACTGAATTATTAGGTGGAATACGGAATCATGTACACTTTCTCGAATTACATGGCCAAGTACTAAGAACTGTCATCTCAGTCTGTTACTTCACCACAGTGGTCCAAACTGTAATGTATTTAATGACCTGCGATTCAATGTTCTCAGAGGATGAATCCTAATAGCTTTGTTGAGCCCTGATTTTTCATGTTGTGCCACCAGCAGATCCAGTGAAATATTTCAAACTTCTTAAAGATGGATTGGCACAAAGTTTGTTACAGACGTTCATGGTTTTCAGAAGATGAATCCTGCAGGTTTTTGGTAATCTCAGGTCAAAATTTTAATTAGTTAAATACAGTTTATTGATTAAATGCCTGCACCGATGATATTCCCATCATGTTCATCTGAATTTTGTGTTCAGTGCTAATTATCAAATGTTAACATGCTAACACACATGGTAAACATACTAAACAACATGTTGGCATTGTAATTGTGACCATGTTAGCAATCAAAAGCACGGCTGTGTCTTAAGTACAGCCGCATAGAACCGCTAGCGGGTCAATGAACTCTGTCTTGATTCCTCCTACATTGAAATATGTTTAATATTTTGCATTACAGGCAGAGCAGCATTAAACACTTTAAATCATGCACACAATCTGACAGAAGTCTCCTTTACCCATTATGGAAATATCGGGCAGAAAACATCTCCCACGTACCGCTTTGCCAAAAAGCAAACACAACATCTCGTTTAAACACATTGAGAATCTGGCTCGCAGAGTGGTGTTTTGCTGAAACGGCGGTGCGGTGGCAAACAGGAAAGTGAAGCAGCTCAGATTGAGACAAACAGTGCTGCTGTGTTTTTATAGCCTATATCTCCACACAGCAAATGGTGCTTTGCGCCATATCGGCCCCCTACATTATTTACACCTCGTTTTTATTAGAGCAATCTTGACATGTGCGCAGGGTGATCGATGGGGGGGCTTTTTCTTTTTTATACTCGCCCTGTCGGGTAGCTAAAGTGGGCCATGGGCTTGGGGTCTTTCACATTTTTTTTTGAAAAGGGTAAATATAATGAGCTTTTTACTGCCTTTGTTTAGATTTTTGTTAACAGGAAGGTTTTAGGATTGGAAATGTGTCGATTCAAGCAGATTTTTTTTGGGGGGGATGAGTTTGTTTCAACACCCGGAGGAGCTAGGAGTGTTTGATGTCACCGAGGCAAAGACCACATGTAAATACACCTCTCAAATGGGTGACCCGAGAGTCAACACGGATCCAATTATTTCTTAATTTTAATCACATACAAACTAAATCCCGAAGCTGTTATTCATCCATGACCACAGTATCTAATTTGCAGTGGGGGTAAAAGGTTATTTCAACAATTCTGAGTGTCTTGTTTTGACAAATACAGGGAATTAACGGCAATTTCTTTCATGGAAAAACCATCTACAACTAAACATTGACACAACCATGATTCAAGCACCATGCTGCTCAGATCAAGAGGTGATATGCACTACTCGGTATGCAGTGCTGGGTTTTTGTTACCATCATGATTGACTCGTCCATACAGTACAAATGTAGAGTGGAATTCTGAAAAGCTCACCTCAATAATACATATTTATATTAGCTGCGGTTGAAATGCTATCCAAATAGATCTGACCTTGCCTCAGCTGGGGAGCAAAACTAAATTATAAGTAACCTATACAGACTCCACTTGGCAAATAAGGGGGAATAATACATACTATGAAGCGCTGAAGATGCACTTTTCAAGCCGTTAAGCCAGGGGGACATCCACATTGGTGAAATGTCAAAGCCTGAGATCCACAGGAGATACATTCCTAGATTTGTAAAGGGATTTTCTTTGAAGCAGATGCTGGTGAATATTAATGTCCAGAGGAGGCTGTGGTTATCTGGCTTTGTGCGGCTCAAAGTGGTCACGACAGCATGGAGAGCGGCTGCACAGGTTGTATTATTTAAATTAATAACAGGAATAACCTTAAATTAATCTTAAAATGACTCCTTTCTTCACCCGAGGTCAGATTTACTTCACTGCACTGAATCTATTATCTATTTCCCTTTCAGCCCTGCTTTGGTCTCCACCAACGTAAGAGAAAAATATGTCTTTGGCTTCTTCAGACTGAGTTCACTATAGCTCATTGCTAACTTTAGCGTAAGCCGCTGCAACCCAGTCGGCAGAAAAGATGGTGGCATTGTACTTTTGTACAAACCACAGGATACGTGGATCGTTTCTGAACTAGAAATACATTTCATATCAGCCTGGAATCACGCTTGTAGAAATTCCTCGTGGTTAATGTTGTGAAACTTTGGTTTAGGCAAAAGACTCTTTGGTTAAGGTTAGAAAAAAACATCATGGTTTGTTTTCAAATAACGTCACAATGTGACTACCGTATATATATATATATATATATATATATATACACATATATATATATAGAACAAGCGTCACTCATTGTAGATCATCACTTGCTCCGACCGATTGTCACACCTTCAACGTATCCATGGTTTGCACAAACATACAATTCATAGTGTTTTTTCACTGAAGCAACCAAATCAATGAGCGCAGGATTGAAAGCTGTACGTAGAGCTCCAGATTTGGGAGTTATAATTCTGTTGGTTCTTCACTGTGAACCTCTTTCACATTAGACATTGTCATTTCATCCTTTGTTAATGTCAAAACACTAATTTGTGGAGGTTTCAGAGGGTCAAAAACATTATTGAAAGTAGTTTTTTCAAACTTAAGTGTATAGAATTCAAAAGACAAACTTAATACTCCATGACATGACGAAAAAATGCATCAGATTGTATTACTGAGTTTCTACCCTAAATTGAATGTAATCATTTCAAACCATGAGTAGCTTGCACTTGAATGGGTATGGCTTTCGTTCGTTTATCTATATTCAAAGTCAACAACTTCATTAACCCGCCACTTCTTTGCTGTGAAATGTAGTTCAACGATGTGTGGACCCTCTGGTAGATTAACAGTTACTCGACACGGCTTCTTCTTCTTCTTCATGTACAGTAGGAGCGGCGTGATGAAAGTGAAGGCTCACTGTGATGGGTGGCTGAATATGACTCCCTGACCTCTATCATTTCAATCCGATGTATTATGTTCTGCCTCCATCACTTTCAAAAGGAAGTCACAAGGTCACGCTGCAGCAAGGATGAAGTCATGACTCCATTTTATTTTCAATCTCTTTTGATTCGGTATTTTCCTCTGATGGTGAAAGCTCAGCAGAGTTTCCACATTAGAACACAGTCTCCTAACAATGAGTTATTCACCAATGTTCAGACTGTAGTTTTGAACTTGGTGCATATCATAACATGAATGTGTTATAACTGGAGGAAGGGGGTGCAAGTAGAGAATGAAATGGCTTTAGAGAAATACTTTCTTTAAGCATCCCATCCTCTTAGAACCATGTCTCCTGATTGTTACTTAAAACACAAGGATGCAATGTACTCTGGCTAATTACTAAACAGTACAGCTAATGCATTAATAGTACTAATGAATATGTATCCATATGCCGCGAAAAGATTATCTATGCATGGATTGAGTCATGAATACAGTAACAATTATCACATTATGCAATGTGATACAAAACAGTTATAATTTAGATAAAGTTGAACAAAGTATGTTGCTCATAAAGTATTAGAGCTGCTATAGTTTTCTGTCTTTTTGCACATTTATACATGCTGCTGATAAATTGTCACAATACAGAGAGAATTAAATTAAATTTAAGAATTTGTGCCAGCCTTTGTGAAAAGGCAGCATCAATAAAATATCTTTCTTCTTGCAGCTCTGTGTGCTCTTTCTCCTGATTAACTCGGCTTTGTTTGAACAAATCTGTCTTACTTCCACTGAAGCATATTAACAGGCTGGACAAACATCAAAGTTATGCTTTGTCTTCCAGTTGTGTGGACTGGATGGCTAATGTCTTTTCTAACAGCAGGAGGTGATAATGTAGCAGTATCGTCCCAAGTAGACAGTAAAAGGAAGAATAATTTGTGTTTGTGTGCAAAACACAGTGTTAGTAGCTGGTATCCATTACACATATGAACACATGAAGTAGAATCAATACATGTCTGATTGATCTATCAGGTTTGGTGAGCCGTTATCAGCCGTATGAGTGCAGTGCAGAGTGGCGGTGGGGCACACACACACACACACACACACACACACAGGGATTCACATGCACTAACATGCACGCACAGCCGGACCGGCAACATAAACAAAGCACAGATAGGTCAGATTACAACACACACAGAGGAGGAGAGAGTTCATTCTCTGCTCAGTTAGATATTACTCCACGATATCTTTACATAGCAAATAGTTTGCTGCTATGTTCATCCTCTGTGGGTTATTATGAGCAGCAACAGCCACCATGACCGAATAGAGGAAGAAAAGCGTGCCACCTACAGCGCCGCCGCCGATGATCTCTCAAAAAGAATCAAAGCAAAACACCACAGCAATAAACACTCATCATAGACTCACCAACGCTGAGCATCTGAGGGTTTATCAGTTCAATGAAAATAAGATTAGAACTAATGAGAAGTGAACAGAACGCTTCATATGAATAATGCACTTTTAAATGGAGGGGGCAGGATAATTAATTCGGGAGTGGTAGACAAAAGGTATTTGAAAGTCAAAGCCTGGCAGACATACTTGCGAAACAGGGGCATTTTTTTTTTCATGAAATTTGCAATAAGACCTTGAGAGCCTCTAATCATCAGTGGGGCACTGCTGCAGAGAAAGAAATAATGATTAAGAAGAGGCTGGGCAGACCTGAGGACGGTGTACTGCTGTGTGCCGGAGCTAATAGCAGGAGAACGGACAGAGAAAAGAGACCGGAATAAGAATTGCAGTGATTTCTTTTCGACTGGGGGAATTGCCGGAGAACACCATTTGATGTAATTGCCTCCATGTGTGGAGGGGCTCTTGAGATAGTTCTAGTTCTTCCCCCTCCATCAGATACCAGTGTCTAAAAAAATCATTTCTGTTGAGCACAGAGACCCATGAGCCTCCTGCCTCTCCCGGCTCCGAGCCCGTCATGCTGCCGTGGATAATAACGCTGCCATGTGGACCTGGTTCGGGAAAAACACTTCCATATGTTGTGTGCGCATGCTTTTCCTTTCAAGATTTATGAATGAATACGCTTCATTCGCTCCCAAGTTCATGCAGCGGCGGTGACGGGCTCATGTTTGGAATATAACAATGAAATCCATTCGCTCTTTCGCAGTGTGTTTGTTTGTGGCTTTGCCAAAGACCTTTCTTTAGGATATAAGATAGTGTAACTGATGTTCTCCTTCTTTTACAATGACTTTGAATATGTGGTCGCACTGTGACCTGGTTTTGATTGTTTACCTCAGGGAATGTAAAGACGTGCACATGGAAACCGCCGGAGGAAACTTACTCCAAACATGATGATTTAACAAGTTCCCCTGTCATTTATGTATGTCTTGCCGTCTCTGCATGTGTGAAACTCTCTTTTATTTTGTTATTTGTCATAAATAATACACATTGTCATCATTATTATCGAAATGAGCTGTAAAAACTACACATAAGACAGCAAATGTGGGCACATATTTCAGTATTAACGCCACAAATGAAACTACAAAAAAATATGTGACAAATAAGTGTTTTCTGATCTGATGGTGCAGTTTGATTTAGGCACAAAAACAACAACGAAGGTTGACTGTTGGCAGGAAACAGGAAGCAAACTGGAGCCTTATGTTTCTCAAGCCATACATCCGCACCAGCCTCCACCTCTCTAAAAAACTACTGTGGCTGTCTAATAACATCAAGTTAGTTCCACCTTTTGCTCTTAAATTAAAGATGCATGATTCACAGGGCTGCCTGTGTCAGTTACACATTAATAAAACAGTGTGTCACTTTTGGTAATTTAGACAAACGACTAATACTGTTGTTTTTCTCGGGAGGGATGCGTCAGCAGGATATTATAACATAAATATAAAAAAAAGGACCTTGTAAAGAAAGCTGACAAATTATCTCTGGCCAAGACAAACGTCTTAAAAACAACATTAATTTCACCGGTCATAAACATTATTACAGTAACAAGCGGTGAAGGACTTTGCACTTTAGTTTTCACTTTGTTACTTCTCGCAAAGACATTTTTAGTTTAGGTTTTAAATCCAATATGATCCAATTACCGTGTGCACTTCTACTCGCTTGTGATCCATTACAATTACAAATACAATTATGACGACTTAAAACTACGGACGTGAACCAGGCACATGAAAGCAGGGAAGACACAAGAGACAACCGATATTGCACATCACATACAGCACAACAGTCAGATATCAAAATGACTTCATAGACCTGATACCGGTTTTATTTAAAAATCCAAGGTTTAAAAGTCTCTTCTTCCCCTGGTGTAGATCTCAAAGAAGAATCCATAAAGGATCACTTTATTTAAAGCATTAAAATCTGACCCTAACAATTGAACTTGAACCACATCAGATTGAGGAAATCGTTCCTGTCTGACTAACCTTTGCTCTCTGGCTGGACGTTGCTCTGCAGAGTCGTGCTGAACCTCTTGAGGGCAGTGCAAACAGTGAGCTCTGCAGGGGCCTCAGCCGCCACAAGCAGGCTCGCCAGTATTCTCCAATTGACATTTCCCATCATGCTCTCACAGCCTGCATCAGTATTCACAACCTGAGAGGAGGAGGAGGCCACGAGGGAGAGGAGGAAAGTGAGAGTGAGAGAGAAGACAACACCGTGCAGGAATACAGCGAGGCTTTGAGCCGAGCTCGGTCTTTCAACTCCCTATCTGTGCTTTCCTTATTCAGCGACTGCGCTTATCTTTCGGCTGAAGTTTCTACTATTTGCGTGAATACAAAACATTGCATCTAAAAGACTGCTCATTGTGTTCAACACAGATATGGGAGTAAAGGCTTGAGGGTTACCAAAAGGGGGGAGAAAGATAGACAGGAAGACACACAAAGAGAAATGGATTGAGACGGAAAGACGGAGATGTGGTCTGAATGCACGAGCACTGTCTTGGCCCAGGCCGGCCCCACAGCCCAAGGTCTCAGGAAGTGATTAACCCTCCACAGATACCACAGGATGATGTGTACATGCACGTGTGCGCATGTGTGTGGGAGTCGGGTGTGGGCAGACAATCTCTAAGCCCTTCTCCTGAGGCTCTCCCCAAAAGTGGGGTCATCACCCCTTGATCTTGAAATTGAATTCCGATGATTCTGGTTTCCCCCCGTGTAAATCCTCCTCTTCGCCCGGGGCTCTTTCACCCACACACACCGTGCATCAAGACCGCCACTGCAGCTTCTATCCTCTTCGCGGTTTGGTCGGAAATTGAATTCCGGATAAACTGGACACTTTTTAGTTGGCCGACATGTAGAAAGTTTGGGAAATGGTTTGTTTGTACTGAAAATCGGAAAGAAGATCCAAATTCTTTGATTATGCCGTCATGTAGATCGTTCCTCACAGCCTGTAATCCTCACCAGACACACAACCCAGCAGCCAGTCAAACAACTCATTTGCAAGTTTCTGGTGAAAAAAGCTCAACAGCAATCTCATTTAAACTCAGAAGGTGATTTAATTATTTCCGAGGCGAGTACGAGCTCCAATTCCAGCTCCTAATTTAGATTCCGGTTTTGGATTCGAACCAGCAGCAGTGAATTTTCAGGTGCTTTGCAGACAAAGCAACACATTCGCTGGCTGTCATTCTCTTTCGGGGGGCGGGCAGGGCAGATGTTTGTTGGGTAAATCTGCCAGACGAGGGAACCCGGGCCAGTGAAGCGAGTGAAGAAATGCGTACATCAGTTTGGTGCTCACCACGGGCCCAAACACACCGGATGCCAAGCGTGAAGTACCACACGCCACAATGAACACAACAAAGCAGATGCAGCTCAAGTGTTTGCTCCAAGCTGCTGCCGCAAGCGTAGTTTGACCTATACTGATAATCTTTAATGGACAGAGGAGCGGAGGCAGTTTCCTCACAAATAAACTAAAAGAAATGCATTCGTTTTATAACAACAAACCCTTTCTTATAAAAATGATGTTCATACTGTATCCATACTACTCATTTTCAAATCAGTTTTGCAGGAAGAATAATGTTCCCTGGATTCATTTTATATAAAAATAACAAGTAAACTAATACTGCACTCAATATCTAAACAGGTACTTTCACCAACCTGAACCTTGCATTTATAAATGTGTTTGCCACTATGGTGCAGCAGATGTACTATTGCCTCATTAAGTTGATATTGCGATATAATATAGATATTAGCCAACAGTTGCTTATTTACATCTCAAGCAGACAAAGAGCGACATCAGCATTTGTTTGGAGTCGTGTTTCTGGCGATCTTACAAACGTAAATCCAATATTCACTCTATTTAAAGCTCTGTGTTGGCCCTCATCAACTTCTGAGGACAACAACTGGCTCTTTAGTTGCTAACTTTGTCTAACTGCTGTTTGATGCTTTTTTTGTTGCTAATTAATTAATGTTTTGTGTAGAAACGAGGCTGATGAGAGCCATGAGACTGAACCAAAACAGTAAAACTGAGGGCAGTAAAACCAAAACAAAGAGCTGAAAGACACTGAGACGCTCCATAGAGCTGAATTGAACTACAGCGCTGGTTTACAAAAGAGTGGGCTTGTCTCTACGACCCCTTTCAGATCACACACAGTTATTGGAAAAAAAACAAGTTGAGGAAAGGACATGGAGAGCTTTATATGTCCCTTTGATTGTGTAATAGAAGCAGTAAGTTTGACCTGCCGACACTTTGTTCCATCTTTTTGGAGTTATCCTCAAGAACACAACTTTTCTTTGTTTAATCTTGCCAAAGTCTGCCGCTGCTCTCTGGGAGCTCTTTCAACTTGAACTTTAAAGCTAAAGGGACTGGCTGTTTTGTTTTTTAAAAGACATTCAGCTCTGCTCCTGATACTCAATATTCCCTCTTGGATTTACTCGAGTCGTGGAAGAGCACACAAGCACAAGCAGTCAGGTTTTTGACGCCAGAGCTCACATCATTATACCGCCGCGCTTAAAAAGGCGAGCCACAGGCTTAACAAGAGATTTTTACTTCACCTTTGACATTTAGCATGTCAATGAACCGCTCAGTAACTCTCCTCTCTATGCAGCTCCTCTCCTCATTACCCTCTTTGGCAGGAGAGCGCGGTGCTCTTCAGCTCTCTCTTTTCTATCTCGTAATCTTTCTCCCATTCACTCCCTCCCTCCCCTTCCACCTCGCTCTCTCTCTCTCTCTCGCCACCATTTCACTCTGCAAATGACTGCACCTGAAGTCAACTGGAAAGCAGAAGGTCTGTTCACGTAGTCGGCCCACTATAGCGCTCCATCTGCAGAGTTAGCAGCGCTTCGCTCTTCCCCCCGCAGGCTTGGTAACCTCGGGGCTATATGGCTCAGCCCCATTCTTTTCCAACCTGGATAAAGTATGCTCACTGTCAGCACTTTCTCCTGCAGCCTGGCACTCTGTTTATTTTTGCAAGACACAGAGCTGAATAGACTTTAATAAATACCGTGGCCTGAGAGTCAGGGAGCCATCTGAGCTTGTCACAACTTGTAACTTAGCTGGTGCACCAGTTCAGACCCGCGATTGGGTGTTCACTTAACGGATGACTGAGTGCAGAGTCCTCTCTCACTGGGGCCCTTTGGAAATTGCTCCGATGGGGACACTGCTTGGGGGGGGGGGGTTGGGGGGTCACCTTTGCAAGTATTTACGGAGCCCCCCCTCACATGTGCACAAACACATTGCGCATTGAAACCTCTGCAGAGTTCAGATGGAGAGTCCAACACAGCTCAGTGCTGTTTGAGAGCAATGGAGCCATAATTTGTTGGAAGTCTTCCATGCAATACTGAAAATCCATTTGCTGAGGATGTTATGATTCCAAATATAGGCTAGGTCACATCCTGCTGTGGTTTGAATGGATTAAGACACCTGTAGAGGACAAAAGAAAAGAACGGAAAATACTGTGGCACTTTGAAAAAGTAAAGTTGTTTCTGGAGAACAATAAACACTTTGCACACCAGAATTGTACTACTTTGATGAGGTTTGTTCATTCAGACCTTTTAGAACTGCGAGCTGATGCGATGTGAATACAAAACAACTAATTTGAGACTTCAAAAAGGGAAAAGTTTGACATTTTGGGATATACGTCTTTGCTCTCTAAAAAGATTGATATTTCTTGCCAGCAGCCGGTTAGCTTAGCTTAGCTTAGCACAGACCTCAAAACACGGGGAAACAGCCATCCTAACTCGGTCCAACGTTAACAAATCTCCTCGTATCCCGGTTTTGAGTCACGGATCAGACCGTCAGATAAAAACTTTTAGAGATGCTTTGATCATGATATTTTGCCGCAGATGGATCACAGATCTACTGCGGTGCGTTACACCACTACCAGCAACTCAAAAGCTCACCAACATGTTAAATCTCATTTGTTATCTTAACACATTACTACCCTGAAATGGGGATTAAAGGTCATCATTTTACCCCTTTAATCCAAAAACAGCTAATTGTGTTAAGCCAAACTAACTTTGTAAAAATGGAATAAGACTATAGCTTAAGCAGAATATAATGCGCCTGTTACAGTAGATCATCAACGTCTCGATGTCTACTTGATGGTCAGTTTTTTTGTTGTTTTATTCACATTATGCAAGTGTTATAATTGATGTTTAGTACTTTCTATTATATTATGGCAGTGGCAACTTTGGAGAAATCCTTATTTTTTCAGTCATTTCTTGCCTTCTGAGAATCAATGTTAACCGAGTGCACCTCATTATGTTCAGCGGTCGTGCTTCTTTATTATTCATTGCAAACTATTGGATTGACAAGAGCAGCATTAAAGTGATTTTCCTTGCGACAACTGAAGTTTCATAAAAGTACAAAGACAAAAGCAAAGTGAAACATAATATAAAAGTGCACAATGGGAGACGTTTCAGAAGGCGCAGACCTGAAATGAATGAAAATGCAGAATGAAAGTGCAGCCAAGTGCCTTATATGAAACAGCATTGAGTAAAGGGGATATGGACATTTAGTTTCGCACTGGATTGGCTCATCATTTCAAGTCCAGCTCTGTTGCTTCTATTGACTTCTCTTTTTCTTGCCAGTGGGTTTCAGGGTTTAGCTCGGAGTGGCTGAAAATTCCACAGTGGTTTCATCCGGTGTTAATCTTTAGAGATTTGCATTAGTGTCCAGAGACACCTTTGATCTTTCAAAAGACTTTGATTGGATGTGTGAATGAGGGGGCCACTTTCCCATCATGCAGCCACTGGATTAAAGGGGGGGGGGGGGGGGGGGGGGTTATTTATAATTTTGGAAGTTGTTTTCAGGTCAGTGCAGGCTTTCAGAAGCAATCAGACAAACACATTTCAGTGGCGCAGAGACAGAGGAAGGAGGCGGGCGTCCGGGTACGATTTCAAACTCAGTGAACCTATGACGACAACGCTCTCTGTTTCAGCGGTTTGTCTCTGTGGTTGGATGAATGAAAGTCAGAGAGGGTTGAGACGGGCAGGGGTAGGGGGAAAACCCTGACACTGGGTTATTTTAGACAGTTATAACCACAATTTCTTATTTAAAGGAGACAGATTGTACTCATGTTCAGGTTTAAACTTTTATTTTAGGGTTTTTAAATACAACATGTTTACATGCTTTCAAACTTTTTCTATTTTCCCCTTATTATCTGTCTTAATAAACTTCACCCTCTGTCTGAAACGCTGCGTTTTAGCGCGTTTCAATGGACCTGCGTCGCGAGGCAATGGCTTGGGTCCATGCTTACTTCCTGTCAGCTGATGACATTCACATGCAACCAGAAATAAACCGGGACGCATTTAGAATGTTTACGTACAGAAATCCTGACAAACCGTTTAAAAAGGCACAGTCTCTCCGTGGATTGAGCGTTTCAATACTTTCACAGGGGCTGCTGTGTCGGAAAGGGCCGATGTCAAAATAGTCACAAATTCAAGGAACGGAAAGAGACTCTGTTGTTTATGAGCAAATTACGAACCTGTCAATTGCGAATCGTCCGCAATCTTTGTGTCGCTTGAAACGCTTGGGGACGACACTACGTTAAAGACCAGAGTTAAGTTTCGGCAAAAAAACAAACACTTTTTTTGTTTTGGAAAAACATTATAGTTGGGCTTAAAATAACTACAAACAGTTAGATTAAAGAAACAACATATTGGGACCATGTTTACTTCCTGTCATTCATCACTGCAACCTGAAATAAACTGTGACACATTCGAATGTTAACGTGCAGAAATCCTAGAGGCTTGTTTTGAAGGCAGTTTCTTTTCACAGAGTGTATTTCGCTGTGGATTGAGCGTTTCAAGCTTTCATTATTTATGTAGCAATGAGGCTTATACTTTATAATAAAATAGACATGACAATCGCACTTTTTTACAATATGGGGCCTTTAAATCAAAGTCTAAATGCTGAACATGCACAGTGAAGCTCTCTGTCACTCAAAAACACATAGCAGGTTGTCATATCTTAGAAAAAGAGAAGATATTTTTGACTTTAGGCCACATGTTGTAAGCATGGATTTCCACCCTCGGTGGTGTGAAAGCCATCCTTGAGAGCAATCATTAACAGCAGATCCTCTTTGCTGACTCAAATCCATCGGGCTTCACCGACAGCTGGTCTCTGCTCCCCCTCCGTCCATGCTTCACCTTTCAGGAGAAATCAGAGCTCGTAAACATCGTCTCAGTGATGCCTGAAACAAGTTTCCATGCCACATTAATGTGTGCAGCAGCGAGAGCGAGTCTCTCGTCGAACAGCTGCCACCCCTGTCTGCCTGGCAGCAGCGCCGGGTTAGATTTGCCATTAATTTGTCGCACCTGACAGCCGACTCTGCTGGGTACCCTCCGTCTACACCACTTTGCCGTTTTGTGCCTGGGAGGGACACATCTTGCCCTTGTGAGAATAAGCCTGAAATATGGTTAGGGAAGAGAATGGTACAAAATAGGAGCCCCGGGCTGTAACATTTCATGTGTATCTAGGCCAGGCCGTATGATTTCGGTAGAAAGTTAGAACTCCGGGGTAGAAGTCCACGGGGTAAAGCGGCTGTACCACCTACGAACGTAACTGGGACGGCAGACATCACCACCTTTGCCAAGTCCACGGAGGATTGAAGTAAAGTCAAGAAAAGGCCAGTGAATCAACTCATTCTCAAGACTAAAATAACCATTCATCATGTAGGCCGACAGTGCCACCGTATCAACACTAATATACGGCGATACAGCATGTTTCTCTGGATTATTATTATATCTGGAGGACTAAGCATTTACATATTCACACAGCAGACGTTCTGGCTCCTCCAGAGGAAACGTGTTACTTGACAGTGATGCTTTGCTGTTGCTTGGTGAGTTCCTTCATGTCTGTCTTTAGCGCGTCTGTTAAACCACTTTCACACGAGCACTGCAGCCCTGAACATATTTAGACATTACGCCGAGTAGATGTATGTGAGAACGCAAATGTCTAAATCCGTTTGAAAATAACTTTACCCTGCCAGCTCGCCAAGAATAAGTGTGTTTTTATGTCCGATTGAGCCAACGTGTGAATAGAGCCTCCGTTTGTCTGGTGAATTCAGAACAAGCGAGTGTGCATCTCGATGATATTTCCATGCGATTTGCGAGCAAATGGAAGAATACAATCCAACAAACGCCGATCTTTGACCCAGGAGACCACCATTTGGTTATTTTAACCCAAACAACTATCTTTTCCTAACATTAACTAAGAAGAGAGAATATGGCTATTTTGTCTGTGTTTGTATGATTGTGGCATGTAACAAAGCTGCCTATTTATTCTCATATTACTTAAAAAGGCTAAGGTAGAGCATGATTGCAGGTGTGACTGCCCTTTGAGGTGTGTAGTTCTTGGGGGAGCTCACCTGGACCCTTTCAGTGACGACCCAAAACAGGTTTTTTTACGAAAACACTTGGAGTTAGTGAGCACTAAAAGGAAGTAGGAAGCCCTGTTTGACCTACGGGAGTTTCTCGGTGTCTAACATGTTTTGTTGCCACAGAGGAAGTAAATTACGGATGAGTGAAAGACAGCTTTACTGCAGTAACATAGAGGGAGCTCAATCATCATGATGTGACTCATAAACAGAATGAAGAATCAGCTGCACTTGAAAACAGACATCATGTTTTAATGGAAAACATGTTTTACTTTCACTAGAGAGGAGGCTTCATGGAAAAGGAAGGTATTTCTTATCTTCAGACAGGTGTTGGAAAATATGGGGTTGTTTTACAATCAGGATTGTTGTGTTTACGCTGGCCAATATGGTTTTGAAATATGTATGAATTGTTAGAGAAAAGGGTCCAAAGCGACTAAATAACATCTTTTGTCTGACCAACAATCAAATACTGCAGATAAAAGAAGCCAATCCTACATTTGAGAGGCTTGAACTAATGTGAGACACTTCAAAAATGAATTGAATGACCATCAAAAAAGTAATTCCCCTTCATTTCAGCTCTACAATGAATTTTCATTGTTTTACGTTCATAAACCCAGTTCTTATTTTTTTCAAACGGCCATCACACCAATATAGGCGGATTTCATCTTGACTGATTTGTTTATTGAATCAATTGGATGCCTTTCACTGTATGTTTGCAGAGACCTTATTCTGTTCTATGAAACTGTGCAACACTATTTATCAGAAAATATCAAACCAACAACAAAAGACACAACGTAGCAGTCATTATTCACCATCTTGTCTCATTAAACAGATAAGGTGCAACACTATATCGGCTGACTATCAAATGTCACTGTACAGTACTTCTCCTGTGTATTGTGTCATTTATCTTTATGTACACAGACGTCAGTAAGGTGGAGAGGCAGCGTGCGTCACACATTTTTCAAATGTTGGATATCTCATTTGGAAGTACATCTCATGTTTTGTAAAGGGCAATTAAATTGAGTCTGACTCTGATGCATCGTGCAACTTCAGGCCAATCTGTTACCTTAACATAGGCAATGATGCACTGTGGCATATATCATTACCTGGAATGACACGAATCATATTTCAATGTTCATTTCCTCCGGGCTTAGCCTTTTCTCCGCTCGCTGACATTAAGACCCGTCTCAGGCCGCTGCGAGAACGCGGAGACAAACAGGGAGGCAGGAAGGAAGAGACAAAACGTGAAGGCGTTATGAAGAAAAATCATCCAGCAGCCCATTTTCTCCAGTAATGGACGGGCGTGTTTTGTTATTGATGAGGTTGACATTCGCCTCAGTAATGGAGCCGGTGGTGAGTTTGCAGAAGTTGAAAGCAGGCGCGTGAGCTCCGCAACTGAGAGTGTTGAGCGCTTAAAATCAATGGTGTTGCCCCATCGAGCGGAGCACTTACTGTGACCCTACCCCTTCTGATGTATGCATGGCCATACGCTGGATTGTCATTATGCAAAGAAAAATCCACAAGCAAACATTACTGCAGCGGAAGCAAGAGCACACCCCCCCACCCCACTCGGCTCAAGAATGGACAATAACATTTGACAAAGAGCTGCAATAAATGAGCTGTGAAGGCCGGGCCTCTCACCTGTCAACATGTGACACTTAAAACAGTAATTTGTTCCCCTCGGGGGCTGTACTTTTCAAGGTATTGAATTTCCCTCTGGAGCCCAGATTATTCAACAATCACCTAGATGGAAAGCAATACCTTTAAAAAGACAGCTTAATGTCAGGGCAGAAACTGCACTTTTGAAGCTCGAGCTGGTAAAAGCAAATGAAGACACAAATTAGGCTTTCTGTGCTTTCTGTACGCGAGGGCCCTCACATGTGAGGATTTGTCAGAGTGTAATAAAGATCCAGCCCGAGATATCCAGCCAATAACATTTCATAGCTGTCATCGTCGCATGGCTCATAATGCCTTAATCTTTTATGCATATTTTCCCTTAAAACATCATAACGTCCGTGAAACAGGCCCTCCTTTGTCGTCGGTGAATGTCAACATCCCTGTTATCCCATCAGCTCCCTCTGCCTGAAACCTTAAACCGCCAAACACCTGTTCTTTTGTGTGAGCTGGTATTTTTACAGGAGGGTTTTTCTCGACATGCAGGGGGGGGGGGCTCTCCCCCTCACTCAGCCCCTCTCATTTGGTTCATCTCACTCCCCCCTCCCCCCCTTTCTCTCCCTCCCCTTCTCTCTTCCCTTTTACATGTCGTCACCCCTTCTCTCCCCCCTCTCTTACACTGCTGCCCAGTTTCCTTTCACTCGCTATTGTCATCTCTCTCTCTCTCTCTCTCTCTCCCCCATTCTGTCTCCTCGGCTCCATTTACCAAATCTCCCCTCTTCCCTTTCCCATCTCTTCATCTCTTTTAGACCCTTCTCTTCCCTTTCAGTACCCTCTACTCGTTTTCTCTGCCCGTTTTCCTCCCCTCATTTCCTGTATTCTCACTTTTACTAATGACTCTCAGACTGATACTTGACTCAGTACTCCTCTGTCTATTTCTCTGAAGCTTCATCGCCTTCCTCTTCCTTGTAGTACCTCTTCTCTCTTTACTTTGCCTTTTTTTTACCTCTCTTCCACTAAAATCACCTCATTTAACTCCCTTCTTTGTTACGGTCTCCCTCTTCTACCCCTTAATCTAGGAAAACCATTTCTCTTTGGACCTGATTAATGAAGCAGGAAAGAGCGCTCCCCAAACTTGAACAGACTCTTAACTAAAGTATCTTTACCCTTAAAGAACATCAAAAATACATATTCTGTATCACTGCGCAGAAGGAAGTGTGCACTAACTCATGGGCGAGAGGCTTGTGACAGCGCTAGATGCAAACATTAACGACGTCCTCCTCGACTGAGCTGGAACGTTAGCTAGCTCAGTGCTGCTAGGTGAGCTAGCAGTACAGAGTTTTGAATGCACGCTTCCTTTTGCGCGGTGATACGGTTGGCGGATGTAGTTTGGTAGAAATAAAGTAGTTCCGACGTCAAACTACTCACAACAGTGGATTATCTTGAGTAACTGGGTCATGATTTTAATGCAAACAGTAGTTTTTCTAAATAAACTCACACTAACACACTAACACTCACACTTCCGTCTCCACAGGAAACCACTTAGTTATGTTTCGGCAACAAAGCTACTTATGAAAAGATCGTTGTTTGGATTAAAATAACTAAAGAAGTGCCGTAACTGAAGTACGCAAGTTACGTGACAAATACATCGACGTTGACGTCTCCTGGGTAAAAGATCAGCGTTTGTTGGACCCATCACCCTCACCTCCCAGCCTTTGTGGGCTTCTGTGGTCTTTATACTTCCTCGTCCTCAACGTATTATGGCGCATTCATTCTTTGTATAGCTACGAATGCTGGATGAGAACAGCTTTGTTTATCACATTAGTAGGTGTCAATGCTTCTGTTAGTTGCGCTATTGCTCAACAAAAACAGGTCTACACAACTAGATACGGACAGTGAGCTGTTGGTCGAGCTGCAGACAGACTTCTTCTGGAAACCTCGCAGCATGAAGTTGAACCGCACCTTTAACCTCGCCGCGTTGTGCTGTGGAACAACACTCGCACCGTGCCGACATTAGTGGTCACGGTTGCTCATAGTTCAGCTCGCCCCTACCCATATTGAAAAAAAACACTAATAGAGTACCTCTGAATCTCTTTATCTCGTCAGCTTATTTCCCTCTTTCTTCTGATTCTAACATCACCTTTCTTTGTTTCCTTTCATTCCCTTTCCAGCAATATGCCGCTCGTCTCTTTGCTCCTGGTGCCTCTCTCTCTCTGGCTCTCACACTTTATGTCTACCCACTACTCCGTCTTTCTCCTACTCTCCAACATCTCTTCTATCCCTTAGTTGTGTGGAAGATGAGGTAAAAGGAAGAAAGAAAAAAAAGAAATCCTCTCACAACTCCCTCATGTCCTTTCCTTTTTGAAAGCTAGCCTTTGTGGAGCTGCCGGGAGCAGCTCCAGTGTCTCCAACCGCAGCCAGGGCTCTTTTCATCGGGAGAGGTTTGAAATCTAACTGACCCTATTCATGCACTGCCAGGCCTTCGCTTGTACTCATGCTACATAATACGCAGCGATGCAGTGGCTGGGGAATGTGAGTTATTCAGTGAAGGGGGGAAGACAACAGTAGAAGAGCACAGAGGGAGTCTGGATCAAATCAGGAGGTCATTACAAATGCTGCATTTCACAAGTGGCACTCTTTAAGATTTCCTTTAGGAAGTGTCATTACTTTGAGGTCATCATTCAGTGACTGTACAATATGGCAGTTTTTAGTTGGACTGGAGTTTTAAAGTGGCACTAACTTAAGTTATTTTTTCTTTTTCATGCTGGTTACAACAATTTTGCTCCGTAGTCATGCTGTTGTCTTTCTTGCACTGCACTGCACTTCCCAGAGATCCGCTGTCAGTCAAACAGCGTGTCCGACAGTGGGACGTCTTTCTCTTAGCTTCTCTCTGCTTTTGAGAAAAATGAATTTTCTGGAGATGATAGTCTTTTCTGCATTGTTGAGACATGACAGTTATAACAGCTCACGCCACTCATTCTGCTGCTTATCTTGCGATCCAAACGAATATTGGAATGCTTCTCATGGAAATATAAAAAAAAACATCCAGAGCACTCTGAGGAAGAAAACCATCCTTTCTTTACTCCTCAATTTTCTCTGTGGTTTCCAGTTTTATGGCAGTATGAGCTGATGCTTTGCTGGCAGATAGACCAGTGCAAAGCCGGCGGTAATGACACTGAAAAGGCAGGGTTAATCAAAAAGAATGAGTAGCATGGGTTGTGCCAATTCCACCCATCACGGCTACAAATATCATGAATCCCATCCCATTTCAACAGAACTTTGAAACATAAAAAAATAAAATCTTGATCACTAGTTAACCGAGTTCTCTATATATCATTTTCCCATAGTATCTCTATCTGATAGGGTTTAATACATTGAGCTCATCCAGATGTAAACTGTGGGTATGAGCTTGCCATTGGCCGTGAATCTCATGCGGCATTCTCCTCCCCTTGAACTATCTGCGCTATCTATTTAGCAAGAAACAGCGTTTTTTTTACACCCTTCTATAGCACAATGATAATGTGTGGAGCCAGGTGGAATATGGTTAAAACAAACACAGGACTTTCACCCAGAAGACTGCAGTTCGTGTCCTGTGTTGAACCAAGTCAAAGAGTTATTTTACAGTAGTTTTGTTGCGTAACGGACACCAGTTGTGTACTTGTTTTAACTCAAAGGACAAACTTTGCTGTATGCATGTAAAGAGCAGAAACTGCATGTTTCCTGTGAACACAGAAGTTTATTTTAAAAATACACCATGCATGTGGTGAGCAAAAACTTGACAAGCCGGGCCTGACACGCTAGAGGGGAACCGTTTGAATCGTAGGGCCACTGACCAAGCGGCTGTATTTGAGAAGTTGAGAGTGAGAATGTGTTGAATTTCTAGCATCACTAAATGTTTCATATCATCAGTAGATATTCATATCTTATGACTTTATCCTATATTTTCTTTATTTTTTAATTTATCTTACACATATTTTGTAGCTACTAAAAGGTGAGTCTATTACATCTTTATCTTATTTTGAAGGCTCTCCACATAACAGGGACAGAAAAGTCTCACGTTTTTCCTAAAGATCTTATATAGCAGCATTTAAATATATATTATCATAAATAGCACTTACCTGTAATCTACTCATATCGAATCATGATTGGTGCAAAGGTTGTATTTTACTAAAAGCCACTTTAGGCAACTTATAGCACAGTGAGCAGATTTGGTCTTTTTGTTTATGCAGCGTGCAATCTCTGCAGACCTTAAATGATTCAGTTATTCTGGGAGTGCTGAGAACAGTATGTAAAAGGCTTTGTGATCATATTGTGGATTTAATTAATGTTGTGTCAGATCGATCAGTCACAGAGAGAAGAAAAACAAACATTTAACATGAAAATGTGGCCGATTATTACGCCATGATGACAGAAAAATGTCTTCCTCCATCGGAATAAAAAAACAAAACAGTTCCATTGATCTGTGTGGCAATAAAAAGGTACTTCAACTCCTGATAGCACCAAAGAGTTGAAGGTGATTATGCATTAATAATAAACAATCATTCTGAGGTTACAACACAGCAAAAACTTTCTTCTATCTAAAACTCAGAGACAATGAGGCATTTAATTCAAAACTCACTGAATATATCCCTGTAGGCCTGGCATCTTCAATAAATTCACACTTAAAAGAGAAAACTTGTCCACTTATCCACCACCTTGGTGGGAACATGGAAGGCTGGAGACAGAATCAATAGTACTTTCATTCATGTTTGTTTCAGTTTTAGTCTTAGCAGCTTACACAGATTTACACCTTGATGAAACTTCCCTCGAGAAATAAGCCGCTACTTCATATGATGAAATTCTCAACACTCCCCACGCACTTTTAAAATTGCCACCAGGACACAAATAACAAGTAGTGAAAGTAGATCCTGGTAACTTTACATTTTGGGGAAAAACTGGATTTGGAAATGGGAAAAGAATGATCACAGGAGCGACGTCCTTATAAAGGCGCTCAAACTGTGTTGGGAGTGATTTAAGGGACAGAGCTCAAAATCAAGATTCTGATTCACAGCCGTGATATAATAACCAAAAACCAGCCACCTGGGTACAAAACATTTTAGACGGTTAACTGATGTAACACACACTTACCAACCAGGGGTTCTGGACCTTTCTCTGAGACACTTTAAAGTGATATTCAATTCAGGGCGGTTTCATTGGACTCCGATGGTGACAGGTTTTCATGGAGGACAAGTCTAAACATTGGTACAAACGTCTCACACGAGTCCTTCTCATACTTCCTTTAGAGCTTTGATCGACATAAAAATAAATCCGCAAGAATTTCGACAATCAATCTTTTCATATTTACATTTTCTTTGATTCCAGATTCTCTAGTGTGAGGACAATTAAGTGAATATTTTTGGGGTTTGGACTGTTGATTAGACCAAACAAGACATCTGAAGATGCCACCTTAGACTCTGTGAATTTTTCACTATTTCATGACATTTTATGGACCAAATAATGACGCAATTAATCAAAAATAATGAATCAAGAAATGAAAATATTTAGTTGCTGCCCTACTGTGTTTTTAAATACTCTATTTTTTAAAACAGCTATCATTTGTTCAACTACTTTGTTACTCAAAAGATGTATTTTGAGTAATACAATAGCGGCTGCAGAGATCAAACCTGCGACTGGTCGCTCACACCACGAGGCCACTCTGAGTAGATGTGCAAAATGTGCTTGTGTCAATACAGACAAGCCTAATGGTCTGTGTGTTTAGACTCTTCAATGGGACGACACTGGGGCTTTGGCGGGTTATAATGGGAACACCAGTGTGTGAAATATGTTATGCAAAGGAAGCAGGCGAGTGATGCAGCAAAGGGCCACCGTTTGGCACTAAGTCGAGAGAGTCAGCAATAAAGAGAGGACTAAAGTCAACACGCCGCTGACGGTCAGTGTTGGCCGCCGCGCCACAAGCAAGAGGCGCCTTCCAAAGTTGGCCGAGTCACCGAGCTAGAGGAAGAACACTGAAGAGCTCCGTGATCATTGTTTGGCGCTTCCCTTGTTGTTTACAAATATAATAAATTGCAGGATTTTTTAAATAGTAGCTACGGTGCAACGCTGCAGGTTTTAAATAAAGAGTTAACATGAAGAATAAACTTGGATAACTGACGGAGCATTTTTAGCTGAATTTACAAAGTGTTTATTGATTCATAATAAGAATTCTAGATATATTCACATAATAGAAACGGCTTATCTTGAGAGCACTTCCTCCGTAAAACATATCCTCAAAATCATCAAAAAACGTGAACTTCATTGTCTGTGAATCGATAATGGTCTCCAAAATCATTTCAGGTAAAATAATATGACACGTCTTTGCATGCTGACCATGCAGACGTTAGTCAAGTAAGTGTATACTATTTTTCTTCTCATGTTAAACATTTGCTTGCTTTGCCTCTCACTATTTATCATTTGCCTTTTTCATCTGCTCTGTCCTCAACATCCGACCCTGAAAACCTGTAACGAGTAACAGGTGGGGAGGGAAGGAATGTGTAGAAATCAGGATATTAAACTTCAGTATATATCTTCATGTTTGGCCAGTTGGAAAGAAATACATCAAAGAAAAAACTAAATAAATCTGCCGATCTTAATATTTAATGGGAAAAAAAAAGTAACCGCTGTCATGTTGAGTGTGAGTTCTGTGGTCGAGCTTCTATGTGAATTATTATTTTGAGAGCCCATTCATTTGCTGGCATCAGTTCACGTTCCTCAGACAAATGTCAAAAGAAGTCATTGCTTCTGACAGTCGAAATATTAACAGCAAGTGGTGTGGAAGTCGCAAATTATTAATAAAACATAACGTGTCGTGTTTGACAATTCCATCAGTGCTAATAAAACCGGGGGCGTTCTGGGCTTTTGCCAATCGTCACACTGACGGCATTAATTGAAATGGCAACATAATTAAAAATCCAATTAATCATGCAGCCCTAATGGACAGAAAAATGTAAAAACTGCAGATTGACCTTCAAAATGGAATTTGTTCTTTGCTCGTACATAAAAAAAATATATATTTATATATTTTTGGCCTTTCAAATTAATTGGGGAGATACTTTATTTGTGCCCCGAGACAAACATGCAAACAATAATTTGGGGTTTGATGGTTTGTGACAGACCAGACAATTTAATTAAGAATTAAGAATTAGGCCATTACTGTCAGATACTGTATGTGATTTAATGCAGGTGACTGCAAAAGAGCAAAAGGACAATCATTGGCAGCAACTTGAGCAAATGCTAAAGATAGCCATAACTAACAAGCACAATTTGCCATTAATTGCTTTTTGCATATCTAATATGCCATGTCTAGTTCTTTGAATGTCAAAACATCCCCCTTTTCTACTTCTCTCATTCAAGTAGTTTTCATTTATTTGAAATATACACAAACAGACAGCATTAATTACCTTTAGTTATAAGATTGCCAGAGAGCCATGGTGAATACACATATTTAGAAGAACGAGAGTAATATTTAGAAAATAAAGTAATACCACCAGATCATCACAGTCTCCCAGCAACGCTCCCATGACCTCTTAAAGTTCTCACCTTCATCATTGACTCTAGCTAACATGCGTTAACAATGATTCCATCCATTTTTAATATCTAGAGGGGATGTACTTTTCCATAATCAGAGGATCATTTGGGCAGCCTTGACAACCCCTCCATTCATCACCGCAAAGTCATATTAAAACAGCCCCCCCTTTTCAAAATAATTGCTCCACGTAATTACATTTTTCATCATAAAAATCAAGTTTTGCATCATTGGAAAGCTGCACCCATCTCTCAGGGAGCATGCAAACCTCCATGCCTTTCAAAAACAAATAAAAGGATTAGCTTTTCATCCCCCCACCAGCAAGAACGCTGGTATCGTGTCGATCCATTCGATCGATGACTAGACGTGTGGGAATAAGTCTAATCCCATCCCTTCCCCCTGACATCGACCTCTGGGCCCTGTCCTGATCCTGTTTCCAGGATGAGCCTGACTCCTGGGCCCACTGACACACAAACCATTTGAGCTCAGCATACATCCCAGGACAAAAAAAATAAAAAAAATCATCCGGACACATTCAGCTACAATGGTGTCATGCTCGGATTGGCTCTGTGAGCACTGTCATGGCCTTTTGAGCACGAAGAGGGGTTTTGGGTGGCAAGGGCTGTGAAATAACAGAGAGAGGGGGGTGAAAACACTCTGCGGTGTGTTGACCGTCTAAAACGAACCAGTGTGCTGTATGCGATAAGCAGCAGCTGCGATCAACAATAATGCTAATCAAATCTACAATGACGGGACGATATTTGTCATCACTTTATGGATCTTGACACCGATTTGTGTGCCTTGCTCCATTGTCTACTTCCTTCTGCAGATAGGAGACAAAGACAATAGTCGAACCTGGAGGCTAAATCGTTGTTGCGTGTCTGCTGAACTCAAGAATCATCTCTTTTATGTCAAAAAAGCAGACCGCCTCCCCCCTTTTTTTCCAGCAGACACTTCAGAAAAGCAAACAATCGGGTCCAGGAATAGCAGTGGTATTGTTGCGTCCCCACGTTTCTCATAAGGGCCCTCCACTCCTCCTGCCCTCCTCCCAGAGTTTCAATCCAAACCTGAATGAGGCCCAAACAAAGAGGAGCTGTCAGTGGTCTGCTAGACGTGGTGGATTAAGCTGAGAAATGAAGACCTGTCGCAGACTTCAGCCAAATAGACTCCCTGTATCTAAGCGGCAGTGGCAAGGAGCCACATGTCTTTCACGACGGCCTTTTAATGAGCTCTAATTAAATTTTCGTGGGCTCAGCATTTGTCCAGGGGTAAGCGTTGGATCGCTGGCCACCTACAACCAGAATAAGAAGAAAAGGGAGCGATAAAGTCCAAAGGGATAACCTACTCTCTTTTGTATATTGCAAACCACTGGTGCATAAGTACCTCCATCCTATCTATGATTATATAAACGACACAAGACAAAGAGTCCAGTTTACAACCTTATATGTGAGACTCTCATGCTCATTGTAGAGAATTATCTGCACATGGAACAAATGTCAACATGCGAGTGAAAACTTCAGGGGATCACCAAATTCATTACGACTCATCCTCTGGGAACAATGAATGTCTGCATCAAAATTCACGCCAATCCATCTAGTTTATGTAGCAATATTCATCCCACAGGATTCATTCAGCGTGTATCCGTACAAAATTTAATGGCAATCCAGTCTATAGCTGTTGAGATATTACTTGAAAAAACAAAAATGTCATCCTTAAGGTGGCCCAAGAGGAACAGTCAAGGGATCGCCAAAGTAATAGCGTAGCATTCATTGTCCAGGCACCATGAATTTCTGTGCATAATGTCATGGCAATTCATTGCTGAGATTTTTATGACTGGACCAAAGTGGTGGACCAACTAGCTGACACACATTGCCATCCCCTCAGGCTACGCCACTGCAGTAGCTAAAAACCGTAAGCATAAAACAAAATCTCACTTGAAACATTAATGCATGCATTTCTTGTTTTTTCTTAAAAGACGAGTTACAATTTGTGCTTGTAAACTCTATAGGAACAAGAGATAGATCAGTAATAAGAAGTGCATCCCTCCCAGACAAACGGGTAAAAGTTGTTTTATTCCATCAAAAAATGAGATGAAAGCAAGTACGGGGTGTCAACGTGTCAGAAGAGTGTGTTCTCAGCCTGCAGTATGATGATTTCATCACCAGCAGTTATAGAGTGCTGCAGTAACGATTCCTAAAACCTGGAAATGAGTCAGCATTTTTGCAATGCTAAGAGGTGGCTAAAGGGTTTTAGGTGCAAGTATCCTAAACTTTATTAGCTGCAATAATCCAAAAATCAAATGGAATAATCATATTATTTTTTTTGTAGAGTTAACCAGTGCGATGCTAACTTCTGGGTTGGCCTACAGAAATACGTTCTCCCCTGCACCACTCTGTTTTAAGTCCAACAATCTGCTGCTGTAGCAACCAACCCCTTCTGGCAAATTTCCAGAGCAGTTTAACTGACATTAATACATCAGCCATTTTGTCAGATCTGTGACCAAGCAAATATAGACAGACATCTTTTATCGACCACACTCTTTTATCAAAGCTGTGTTGTTCGTGCTGATTACTGCTCACCAAGCTAGTCAGTATGCTAGCTGTCTGTGGCTAATGTGTTGCTAATACAACATTCTGAGTGACTTAATTTACTGTTCAGCTAACTTGTGAATTTCACTGTGCTACACACTGGTGATACTTTCTTCCTGGTATGATGGACGGTATAACTCATTGAACAGCTGGTCACAGTCTCACAGTCTAACTGCTGTTTTTAACAGTTTAGCTCGCTGCACAAATGTGCATCTACTTGCACGATAGAGTCAGTGTGATGTAAATTCTGAATTAATAATAAATAAGTTTGCTGTGAGCTACACTTGGACTTTATTCCACAGAGGAAAAAACCCACAGGTTGATGTGCTGTTGCTTTTCAAACTCAATTTAGTTCAGCGTTAGCACTCAAATTAAGGCGTGAAACTGGAAACTAGTGTGCTTAGGCATGCGTGTTGTTTCTCCTAAAGTAGGTTTGTACCCTGGGACGGATCAAGTTGTCCATCAAGTAGGCTACTCGCAGAATAACAGAAAAAACAAACAGCCGGCTTTGATGCATTTTTCTGCTCATTCTCTTTAATCCTTATACTCTGTATATACTGTATCGTGGGAGCAAGAGCATCTGCATTACAGTAAAAGTGGAAGCCCGTATAAAAAAAGCCTCTCTCTGCAGCCCCTCGATTCATCATCTTGTGTCACATTGCTGTGCACGATCCGTGTGAACACCTTCCAGCAAGTGTGATTCCTTCCACCTGGCTGTGTTTCATTCATGGGTGCTTCTCTCTGCACCATTAAGCAGCAGAGGTCCCTCCGCTCCGGGAGGATGCGTCGCGTGCGGTACACTTACAAAAGGAGGCGATCAGGTACTCTGTGGTCTCAAAAACATATATTTCGAACTGCTGGAAGAGTTGCATTTTATGTAGCCTTTAGAAGAGTGAACAGTACTATACAAGACTAATATACAACCAGAGTTCTGCTACAGCAGCGGGACACAAACCAACACGATCATTAGGACTGAACAGCATTAAAAGTGTGTGTAGTTAGCAGATCGGTTAACCTCAACAGGGACCGGCTTTATCGCTAACAGCCAAACTGGAATGGCAACGACAGCACGCTGGTCAAGATATAAGAAAATTGAAATAGCAATGACCACTTACTTTAGGTCATACATGACTATTTATGTCCCTGGAAGGTATCCACCTCAGGTTATACGAGCTAGTATGGCTAGAACTGCCATGTAAGGTAGCTCAACCCATTTGTATTGGTATTTCTAAAAGATTATTATGTTTCTCACATACCTACATATTACTACAGCTATATCAGAAAGCTGTATGTTTATGGAGCATAATTAATCAACCATTCCTGTCCAGATATTAACGGAGGACAAACTGTCTTCTGAGGGGAAAACATACAAAAGGTTGTATGATGTCTTCTGGGTCTCTGGGGGAAACTTTCTGAAGTTTGAGGAAATGACTTGAACGTCATCATACAGTCATGGTTTGTACACTACTGCACTACTTAAATGAAAAGCCTGCATTACATCTTTGTGGCATGGAGTGCGACTTTAGTGACGCTTGAACGTCTTGATCAATATGCATTATGGCAAGAGCAGAATCCAGTTATTGACCCATAAAAGTCAGGATATGTTGCTCTCTGATGCGTTGAGTTCGACCACTTTAAATCGGTAATTTCTCAAGTTTTTGACGATACTTAGTCATATTTAAAAACACACCTTTAAAATCTGCCAGTAATTGGCAGCTAAAAAATAATTCTCCATGTCAAACTGTAATTGCAGAGCGTTTTTGCAATGTGCCATAATATTGCCTTCTCCTACTTTTACATATTGCCTTTTCCACAGAGCTGCGATCTAAAACTACTTACCCACACAAAAAGGTTCTCTTGGTCCAGCTATGGAGGTAAATCAGCCAATGAGATTATTTCAGCTTGAGCAGCTGAGAAATGTTCCTAATTCTGAATCCCACTAAATAAGCATTTGGCTAGGATGATGTGCCTATAACTGCCCTTTTCCGATGAATCTCTCCCTCTTAAGTGCTCACATATGGGAGTCATATTTCTGTTAATGTTTTACCATTGAAACTTGTTTCGATTCCCTCAGTTGATACGTGGAGGAGGGAGAGAGAGACGAGGCACACAAGAGAGAGAGAGAGAGAGACAAAGAGAGACACAAAGAGAAAAAGACGCCTGCACAACCGAAGATCTGTCTCATGACTTAAACATTCTGGGGGATAAAATATGCCCACACTGCAGGGATTCTTTCCCAGTAAAACTTGCAGCTTCAGCAGCGGGAGAGGCATGCATCAATGGAGTATTGTTTCAGTGTGTTGTGATCACATTGCGCTGCCTCATGGTCGGCATAGAGCTGCAGTGATCACACGGAGGAATTATGGAAAGAGTGGTAAAACAATACCTTTGCATCTCAGAAACAGCATAGTGATAGGATATAATGAACCACTATGATACGCCACGGAGAGAGTAGACTCAGCAGGTAACTCCTCTCACAGAAATAGACTTTAGTATCGGAATTATATAAAACCTGTGACTTATGCATACTGGTGAGGATCTTGCTGCATGTCCTATACACCCCTTGTTTCCTATCAATCTCTGCTGTTATCAGACACATCATGTTACCACAGACATCTAAATATCCGGCCCATGAATCACAGCTGAAAGCAAAAAATAGGAAATACCAGTATTCTCAACAATATCGTACATCAAATTTTCAGATGTACAGATGGGTAACAGGTTGAACTCAACCCTGAGCCTGGCATTGATTCTCCAAGTCGGTGGGATGAACATTGTTCTTCCCTCATTCAGTGTTTTGACGATGGTGATGAAGAGGGCCTCTAGAGTCACATTACACTTTCACGGATTACGTTTGTTTTTGACGTTTCACAAATACGTTTCAAATCAAAGGCTACGTAGGAGGAGGATTGTTGTGGATGGTTGAGTCAAACTAAGGACTTTCAGCAAGGAGACAAGTGTTTGTAAAGGAGACAAGTGTTTGTGTCCCGTGCAAAACCACAAACAACATATGTATTTCAATCCTTTTATTAAACCTAACCAAGTGTTGCCTAAATCTAATTGAGAGTGCATTTTCAAAACACCAAAAGGTCCACAAGCAGTGAAAACGTTGATATACACGTATCTAAAAATGTTGTGATTCAACATATAACCGAGTTGAATAGTTGCTTCATCTCCCATTCACTTAAATTGAACCCTGCATGAAGGACAAATGCTTCTCCAGACGGCTCTGGCAGAGTTCTGATTGGAGAATTTGCATTAATAAAAATAAAAATAGACACAAAAAAAGAGCTTCAAGCTAACTCTAAGTGCCCAGTCCCTGAAGTTAATAAGCTGCAGAAACAACATCTAATGAATTCTGGTGAGATGGAAAAGCTGTATGTTTACAAATGCAATCAGCTGAGAACTCTAAGAGCAGAAGATCTGCAGTACTTCTGCCAGAGGCTGTCTGCCACACAAACACTAAACAGCAGAATACAGCTACATGGCCATCACCACTAAGAGACATTTAAGCTTCTGAACATCATCATCATTCATCTCCAGGTTAAATGCACTTTTTTTTAACTCATCTGTCCAAAAAGGCAACTGATTTTAATATTAAAATCAACATTGAGTGGCAATAGTAAAGGTGATGGTCGGAACAAACAACAGGGCCTTTTTAGTCACCATGCAAACACAGATCATCAACATCACTATGACTTAAAAAATGAGAAAATCATGATTGTTCTTCCTTGAACTGATTGGCCATGACTTGTCACATTTACACTTTTGTATGCGAGTGAGGTTTACTGTATCTGTAACAGGCTGGGAAAGTAAGTCAGAAAGTCCACTGCTGCTGTTGCTAACACTCGACAAAAACTGGAATGCAGTGAAGGTCAGATTCCATGAGAGAAGCGTTATACAACCCGGGGTGGGTGGGAGGGCACAGAGGAGGGCTTTCACTCGCTTGCCTTGCTGACTTCAGACGCACCACAAATTCCTCGGGGGTATTTATCTGTAGCCAGGTGATTTCCAGGCCCGACCTACTCGGATTGAGCCACGAGGGGAGAGAAAGGCGAGGTATGGGAAGAGAAAGTTAGACAGAAGAGAGGGTTGTAGGAAAGAAAAGAGTGTATCTGAACCCAGTTTAAAGGTTAGTGTTTACTTAGTTGTTTCCAGGTGAGTTGCAGGTTGGGCCATCCTCAGACTGAGTCAAATGTATCTGGACTCAGGTGATCTAATGAGGAGAAGGGTGGGAAAGGAAAGGAAATAAGGGACATGGAAAGGAATTAAGGAAAGGAATACGTAAAGGTTGTCATTTATTTTTATCCAGGTAATTTACAGGTTTTGCAGTTTTCATACTAAATTGGAAAGGGAAAGCATTTAAGATGCAATTTCTTAGTTTTACCAGCATCAGGTTGAGCCATGAAGTGGAGAGGAAAGGAAGTAAGGGAGAGAGTAGGAGAAGAATGGAGGAGAGGAAGGTTAGGTTTCATCTTTATCAAGGGGATTTCCAGGTTTAGCCATCTTCTGACTGAGCCGGGAAGTGCAGGGAAGGAGAGGATGTAGGAAGAAGAATGTAGGCGAGAAAAGGATATCTGCTCCCAGGTGATCCTTGTTATGTACAATGAAGAAAAAGGAAAGGAAAGATAAAAGTTCACCTATATCCAGATCATACGCCTATTCTCAGGAAGGGAGATTAGTTAGTGAGTGTGTCTGTCTCCAGGTGACTTACAGGTGAAACAATCTTCAGATTGAGGAAGCAAATCCAGAGGAAAGAAGAGAAAGATTAAAGCAATGAAAGGAAAGTGTTTATCAGCACTGAGATGGTCCACGGTTTGAAAAAGAAATGGGTAGAAAGGAGGACTGAGAAAGGAACGAAAGAAAAGAGTTAGCCTTTAGTGTATCTATACATACTATATCAAGGTGATTTACAGGTGAAACCATCCTCAGACTGAACCAAGAATGAAAGGAAAGGTTTGTCGCACGGTTTGTCATCCACAGATTAAAATAAGAAGGAAAGGGAGTGGACATTTTTGTGCAATATATAGTATACGCCCAATAAACCAGAATGCCTTTTAACTCAATCATGCCCCATCAACCTCCACCCAACCCCCACCACATACACACACATACATTCTCTCCCTCCCTCACACACACACACACACACACACACACACACACACACCCTATATCACACATTTATGCCAGTATCCTTCTGACAGAGGATACAATGCTATCTCTGATGCCTAATCCACAGCAGCATGGGGATACTGGAAGGCTCACGACACAAATTGAACATTTCAACACGGTGTGCAGGAGTGCAAGGCCCAGACTTTCCCTATCAGAAATCTAAATGACGCGTCCTTTTGTGCCAATTCCAGTGCAGGTTGGGGAAATGGAACATGGGATTGTGGGAGACATCTATTTTATGTTCTAAACCCTTCAATAAAACTCTCACTTCTCACCACCACGGTGATAACAAAGGGCGTTCTCCATTTGTGGAGCCGACTGTGCCTTCAGTTTGATGCATTGAGACATTAGCATTTAGATAACCCCTCTGAATATAGGATGTGAGGGAATTGAAAAGAGGAACCAAATAAATACTGTGAATAATCAGAAGTTACATTTTGAATTAACACAGGTTTGTATTTTTTCCTTCAAAGTAAGAAAGGGCCGGCGACAACAAGTGAAGCATTCGGTTTGTTTCGTGCTCTTTTCAGACTTCGGAGGCACAAAACAAAACTGAGAAGAGGAAAAAGAAACCAGGGATGTTTTTATGGTGGCTCTGGCTGAATTGACTGATTTAGTGAATTCAATTTCACTTTAGTCAAATCACAGTCATAAGTTCCTCCATTTGACATATATAACATCCAGTCGAAGCACTTTCATAAAACTAAAAACATAAGTCATTATAAAAGTTTTAAAAAAAACATGGTAATTTATTTATTTTTTCCATAAGTTCCCATTTGCCCCCAAAAAATGTATTTACTTTTATATAGAAAGTTAGAGGAGAACACCGCCCTGATGTCTGTTCGTTAAATATGGAGCTAACATCGGTTGGAATATGGCCCAGCTCAGAGAGACTGTGAGCTTGGGGGAAACAGCGAGTCTCTGTTCAAAAGTTTAAAAAAAGAATCCGCCCAGCAACACCGCCAAAACTCAATAACCAACACCTGATATCTCGTTGGTTGAATCCATTCAAACACTAACCAGCTGCTGTTTAACAGACAGACTGGTGTCAATTTTCTCATCTAACTCTCAAGAAAGTGGATGAGCGCGTTTCCCCAAATTTGAAACTCCTGTAAGGTTAGGCAAAGATTCTGGTTCTGGGTAAAGATGAAAAAAAGATCTGCATATTCTGTCACCTGCCTCAAGTCTGGCTTGACTTAAAAAAATGGTAATAGCTAATAATGAGTGCATTAGTAGCCTAAACCTAACAACGTGAGGGATGCAGGACTAAAGCCGTTCCCTCCTCCTTATGACTTATTGGAAACAAATATGTCACATTAGTAACGCTGAAAATTGCCAGTCAGTGCAAACACATTTCATATAAATCATATTTGGCAAAGCGAATCACAGTAGTAGTACGAATGTGCTTTGCTGGTCATCAAATTTGTTTTAAAGGAACATTTTTGTTACAGTTGAAGGATTTACAAATCATTATTTTTCATAATACTGAATGTCAAAATAATTTGTGAAACAGTACACATGTAGGGATAGGCTACATTTATTTAAATAAATGATTCTAAACCGGTTGGTCCTGTTCCCCATAGTATCTGTTGGCTTTGTCCAATTCAAATTGGTCATTTAAAGTAATCGACCGAGGAAAAAGTGAGATAGAAAGGTCATCCGGCTAGATGACAATTTTGTCCATAGATATTCATTCATAAGCACCAAAATGTCTGTAAAACCTAGTTAACATTCAAACCAATTGGCACAGTAATCTCACGGGCCTCTGAGTTCTGCCCTGATTCATCACTCATGATTCTTTCCCTGTGCTCATATATTATTTTCACATCCTGGCATTTGATTTGATTTGAGTCGCCAATCAGGGTGTGATGAAAATGGCTGGAACCTCACTGAGATCAATCTGGGCTTTGTCTTCACGCTGATAAAGACTAAGATATCATTTTAGAGGGGAAATTCCACTGATGTTGGCTTTCAGGTTGTTGTTCTCTAGAAGAAGACTCAAGGTATCTTTAAAGCTTTTGTTTTTACTTCACAGTGAAAATAACAAAAGAAAAATGGCAGGTCCCTGGAGTTCTGTCCAAGTAAATCAAAACCAAATTTTGGTGGAATTCTTTTGATCTCATTGTGCGTTTTCGTCTCTCAAACGAAATTCACAATTCATCCGAGCTGCGGAGAGAAAAGGGAAGTGTCGGTGCTGCGGGGAGACCCCGAGGCAATCAGTATTCCAGTCACCTGCTGTACAGCATAAAGAGCATGCTAGCAAGCTGTGGACAAAGACACCCCAACACACAGCCCACCAATGCATATTATGGAGCCACACACACACACACACACACACACACACACACACGCACACGCACACGCACACGCACACGCACGCTTTCAAAAAGCTTCATTGAAATAAATTGCAGTCTCTCCGGCAAGCTGCACCTACAGCAGTTTTCTTGGTTCCATCAGCCAGAGGGGTGAAGGAGGAGGTGGGTTGGTGGGGTGGGGTGGGGGGGGGAGAGAGCTAGCAACATATGATTAAAGCCTGACAAAAGGTTAGGAGACGTGACAACACGGCTGCAAGTCAATCAGCAGGGCGCAATATGATCACCTTTTCCCAGATTCCAGGTAATGGAGAGGAGGAGATGAGGAGGGG
Source organism: Pholis gunnellus (assembly GCF_910591455.1). Taxonomy (NCBI): domain Eukaryota; kingdom Metazoa; phylum Chordata; class Actinopteri; order Perciformes; family Pholidae; genus Pholis; species Pholis gunnellus. Next base: position 22,385,528 of record NC_136537.1, read on the forward strand.
GGGGGGGTAAATGGAGAGATATGCACAACACGATCAACTTTCAACATCCCTTTGAAGTCCAACATTTACTCCCCTGAGAACAGAAAAACAAAACGAAGGCATTTTCGCTGGACAACGCTGGTGATTAAACGGTGTTAGAGGGTTTTCCCCCCTCGAGCACTTGAACAACAACAGGTCAAATCAAGCATTTGCAATGAGTAAACCTGTCTGAGTAAAAACTCCAGGGGCTTCGAGGGCCTGTAGCGATGGCAGGTGGTAGTTAACATTTCAAAGTGTAAGCCCTCCCAAATTCCTATGATAACGTATTAAAAAAAAAAAAAAAGAGAACAGGAGGGGAAAATAAACAAAAAGGAAGAGCGCACAGAGACAAAGACTTCACCTGAATGGAAGGTAGTGTTGTGGTGACGGAGGGAGGGGGAGGAGGGAGGGAGGGAGGGACGAAGAAGAAGAATTTCTGAGCTGTCACATGCTACGTTAGGGTGCAAAAACAGCTCACTGTGTTATCACAAGGGCATTTCTTCATTGACGCATCCACCGCTGCTGGATTAATAGTCGAGGGTCAGCGATTACCATTGGTAATTGATGGCCTGTAGGTGTGCGCGTCTGTGCAAATGGGACGGCGAATATGTGGGCGAGCGCATGTGTGCGTGTGCTCATGTTCATGCATGTATATTCACTGTATGTCAGTGTGGCTGCCTCCCCCCCCCTCAGTAACAACACCCACCCTCCCCCATCCATCCCTGCCTGTCAGTGGTGTGGGCCTCTGATTGGGGGGGCCCTGGGCTCAGTCGCCACGGAAACTGCACCAAAGCAAACAAAGGGGTGGAACGGAGCCGAGGGAATACGGTGACACAAAGGGGCTACCTATAGCACAGTGGAAGATTTCAGGAGAGGCTGGCACAAAGCCGAGCCGCCGCTGAACGGCAAAGCCGTAGTAGACGTCGCTCGTTGTCAATGCTCTGAGCTCCAACCGGCGGGTTCGGCCGCTGTGCACAAGCCCGGAGACTTCACATTAATCCCCCCCCCACCCTGTCTTTCTGTCTTCCCCCGCTCTGGAATTGCTTCATTAACATATGCAAATGACAACGTTGTAGACGTGATTAGTCAAATTGCACGAAATTTTCTCTGTGATTTTCCATGCAGCGCGAAAGATGGAGCCGGTCCAAAGTCAATTTCAATTCATCCTCTGCTTATCGCCGTGCATTTTGTCAATCAAACTGCAGCGGCTGACAATAAACCGATAAAGCTTTGATACCGCTTTAATTCCCACTGATGGAAAGCAGCATTGGAAGATGAGTTCACACCAGCCATGACAATAACAACAAAACAATAAGGTTATTAAGATTAGCCATTGTCAATAAACATTAAACCGATTATGGCAAATTAAACTCCAGAAGCCTAGATTAATGGAAAATCCAATAATAAGGCTAAGATGAAGGTTTTAAATATTTCCTCATATTGCTGGCTGATGAGAACAGGGGGACATACAGGAAGTCATTGTGCTAAAGCAGGGGATTACATTTTGTTTGAGGCCCGTGGTTGGTCCTGTCCACTGAGACTCATTAAGAATGGCCTTGACATTAAGGGCCCGCTCTCTTTCAACCTGTTTGCGGCCGTGATGCTGAGATCAAACGGAGTGCTATAGGTGAGGGCACTCTCAATGGCCTAAAGCTGGTCATTCATCCTTTTTAAAGACAGGAAATCAGGCTAAATGGAGGCCCGACTCCTCCCTCTGCCTGCTAAAGAGGCTTCAGAAGCTGCGGAGTTTTTGCAGTAAAGAATTTCAAGTGGCCATGGGCCTTTGAGGGGGAGTGCAGAACCAATAAAACCCAGGATTACTTGTGTCAAAGAAACACACCTGCATTTCATACACTTTCAGGACTTTTTTTTTCTTCTTCTCCTAATCACTAACTGCAGGCTGAAATGAAATGCCTCTTTTCCAGGAGAAACCCCAAACAATGTTGTTTTTGGAATATTTTTTTTTCCCACATGTTTTTACTTGTCTAGTATGCATTTTCCAGTGTTTGTGCTTGTGTGGTTGAAATACCACAGATGGAATAAAGACCTTTTGTTTGACTGAGCTGACACGTCTCTGACTTTGCAACCCAGAAGTCAGAGCGATGTGGTTTTTCATTTTGTGCTTCTATTCTTCCCTGCACATGAAGGAACTTTTACTTATTACATATAACAGGCCTACCAGTGTTTTACAGCTACATTGTGCTGCTATTAGTTACATGAACGGGTTGGTTTAATGTACAGGGAATACACTGTGTCACACAGAGATATGGCGTTGTGGAAACTAAATTAGTGTTTGTCCAATGTGTGCAGATGTTTAGAGATGTCCATCTTTATGTCAGTTTAACTCTCTTTAAATTTGACTCCTGTCATGCCACAGATTTGAAGGTGTGTTCAGACAGAACGCTGAGTAACATCTATTGGAAAGTGAAAGCACACAGCAATATGCGACTATGAGTCACAGAAAGATTTGGAGTTCCTGGTTAGTTTTGAGATCAGCTGTCACACTCCAAACACACAAGCCATTGCGGTAGCTACTAGCTCCAGCTAGTGCTGTCAGTGCTGTACACTGGCTGGTTGAGACGAACAAACATTCCAGAAGACGGACTGCAAAAACCCTCCAGCTATCAAATTCGTGTTCATAAAGCAAGACGGAAATTTGCTTCCCACTTAATGGGAATGCTCCTTTAGGAGGAAATCAGTGCCGTCCTCATAGTTTATAACTTGACACGCCAGATGGTTTGGATTTCAGGCCAGGAAGAGATTTAATGAAGCGGCATGATTGGCCTCATCTTAAAATTAAAAATTATGTAGGATACCTGGCTAATACGCCATCAGTTCTGGAGGTACAACCTGACACATTATCAGTATCCAGTATCTGGCCTCAGGGCTCGACATTAAGAGGAGCTGCACAGCTCTCATCGCTCTGTCACCCTCACTCTCTCCCTCTATCTCCCCCTCTTCTTCCCTCCTTCTCTCGCTCTCTCTCTTTCTGTCCGAGACAGATGTGTGATTGATACCCGTGGTGCCGGGTGATGTGCCGTTTCTAAATTTAGCCTTGCTCACTTGGGGACTCTCACAGCAACAGGTAAATTGGACGCAGAAGCCGGAGTCCATCTGCACTGTAAATAGGCAATGATAAATTATTTTTCCACTGCAGCCATAGATATGAATGATGTAGGATGTGCTTCTCACAGAGTGGCACACACGATCTATTACAGCTCTATATTCATATAGCTACAGTGAGTGCTTGTACTTGTGTGCACATAAGATATGCAAGGTTCTCTCTTCTCCTGTGACAATGTTTTTGACCAAAGTGAAGCATTCCACCTTTAATCAAAAGGGACACAAAGTGCTACCTTCTTTTTTACACCTAACTATCTAAAAATATAATTTTCCTTTTTGAGAATTGACCATGTTTTTGTTCACGTCACACAGCCAGAGGGAAACTGGGTCATTTGATTCTCATAAAGTAACCAGGCAAGCAATCTACCGGCTACATGTAGGTCAGAGTCCATCTTGGCTCCCGTGTGGTTTCTGACCACAGTTCTCCCTCGACTGTCACTCGTGATTAATCTGCTAATGTCCACATGCAAATTCTCCAAATAGGCCTCCTCGGTGTGACTGTACGACTAATGGGTGTCAGCGGAGACCGTTTTGCCGCGTCATGCATATGTATGAGCTTGTATATTTAGCAAGCCAAGTTGCTTTTGATCACCGTGTGGACAATGAGTGGGCTGAGATGAATGGTGGGCCAAAGCTGGGGCACATTAGCAGCTGACCACCTGCATTTCATTCCAAACAGAAATAACAGATGGGTTATACAGACTGCAACACCCCGTTACCACGATGTAGATTAGGGATGCGGATAGTGGAATGATTCATTAAGACACTCACACAGTGTGCAGTATGACAAGAAAATGGTAATTTACAGTATTTCAGGATAGTTTAAATGTATCGCTGCCTCTGGGGGATTTTAGATCTTTAAACTGTGTCCCAATAAGAATGCTAAATTAAATTCATGAATGCAGTAGCGCTTGTTTTGTACGTATGGTGATAAATTGGCACTATTTTAATACGATGACGCTATTCTCCACTTAAAAACAACCGCATCAAATGTTTGCCGCCTCAAAAAGCCACATGTTCATGTTTACCTGACAAGGACCGAGTCATGTGAATTATGACTGTTGTCTGTTAGGGGCAAAGGTGGAAGTAGCATGACATTGTTTTAGAGGCTCAAAGCCCCCATAGTGAGGAGGTCAAGGGGGCGGGGGGGTGGTCTGCAAAAGCATGTGACTTTGACACGGAAGAACTCGGTTTGATTCCCCCTTTCTTTGAAAAGTCAACAGGTTTTTGTTGTAACCAAACCAACAAAGACTCCTTCACCGGAAACGATTATTCCTTCTAAGCATAATCGAGTAGGTTTCATTTGGAAACCACATGAAATTTTAACCCTGCATAGATCAAATATATGAATCACTGTTGATATGGTCATCATTATTAAGGAACGCACTGGAAAACAATGTCCTCTTGGCAAAAGGGGCATCAGATTAAAAAAACACTCTCATATCTACATAGGGAGTGGGCCTTCTTCATGGAGTCCGCCATGTTTCTACAGTAGCCCAGAATGGACAAACAAACACTGGCTCTAGAGAGACATTTGTGTTTAGTTCTCCTACACGTTTGCCATACGGGAGAAGTTTCAGTTAGTTGCATTCTGCAACCTCACCGCTAGATGGCACTACAGCCAATACACAGTGGCTCTTTAATAGTTCAATAGTAGAGAGATGACAGAAATCAAGAGAAATTGGGAAAGACGTGCCGCAGCCAGCCAGACAAACTGCGGACACAAGGCTGAAAAATATCAGATATTGATGTCAACAGCGGCAGTTTTCAAGAATTTAAATTTGAAATGTCTGTAGTGAGCTTGATGGATGCACCTTGCCTCAATTCAGTACAAAACAGTTCAGAAATTTAATATCTCGCAATAAGATTATTTGTTATATTTCATAGGAAGGAAAGGCAAGTTGTTTGTATATCACCTTTCAATAAAAAAAAGCAATTCAAAAGACCTAAAAGGCAATGAGAAAAGCTATTATAAAAAGACTGCAAAGAAGAATAAATAGAAGGAGTAACATAATAGAAGATGAAAATAATACAATAAGCTAAAATCAAATAAAACAGATAAAAGGAGACACAGTGAAATGTCTTAAGCCCCGTTTTAAAAGAACCAAGACTTGTTTTCTGGGAGCTTGTACAGATATGTGGTGCATATCATTGGTACATAGTATGGAAGTGGGATGCACTGTTGGTTTCATCAGTGCAACATTAACTCTGATCAAAACGGCAACGCACAAGGGGAAACTTTTTACAGCAGCACCTGCTCACTGTTGAGCTTTTCCCTTCAGTTTCTTTAATATCATTTGTTTTTGTAGCACTTTGTTACGTTTAATTACTTTTTTAATCTTCGCCGTGCATTATGGACACAAGACTTGTTGCTCTGGTCTCTCTACTGGTTTATGAAAGTGTTTTTAACCACGTCCGGGGATCCAGCACGCAGCCATGGATCAATCGTTTACACCAGGTTTTCTGGACCAATGAAGGATAACCTTATCTTATATTTATTCAGACTCATCAAGCTATTCTTTTTAACATTTTGTACAAAAAGGTGTCAGTGTTTTTGGTGCGATAGTCATTTTGGAGTAGAGGCAGTGAAGGTAATCCAGCATGAGGGAACAGAAGCATTTTCAATATGAAAGCATCCACACATTCATTCACGTAAAATAAAAAATCCGGCACATATTCGCCATGCTTCTTTGCAAGTCTCCAAACACAAATAAGCTCGAGTGTTTCTGGGGACGCTGGGACACATCTGGTGCTGCCGTGTGCCAGGTCTGGTATTTAGCAGATTGTACCAATGAAGAAATCTTTCGATTAGAACTAGGAAATTGCTTCTGTCAAGACCACTCAACGAGGGGGAAGATAGCTCTTGCTTGAATTGGGACTCAATTTGAAAAAAAAGAGAGGAGTAATCTAATGTGGCATCTTGATAACATGTTTCATGGAAAAGAAAGAAAGGATATGTCCTGGTGCCAGAGGACTTTGTATTTCTTTGTGCCGAGTAGACATGCTCCTAATGCGTTAAAAGCTTTTGTTTCACGGTTCTGGATCACACAGAGCACGATCACCACTAGCCACGGATGATTCTGATTCACAAATTAAAATCAACGCTTGCTCAGCTGCAAGGTTTTGAGGAAAAAAAAAAAATTGTGTTTGAGCGGATGTAGGCAGCACAAGCTCCAATTAGGCGCTCTAAATGTTTAATAAGCACAATCCATGTGCAGAATGAAATCTGCCACATTAGGGCTTCAAACTGAGTGAAGGAACTGTAACTCACTCTGTTGGTTACCTTTACCGTATGGAGAGAGAGAGAGAGAGAGAGAGAGAAAAAAATCCTTTGTAAAGGACTCAGGCATTCCTTTGGTAACCATTTTAATGGCCAATGCCTCCTGGTCAAGAGGTGGTCGCTGAATGGACTAATTCTGCAGGATTAGCCCTCTGTGGTGGTGATCCAGCCAGCCAAACAAATGTGACCTTACGGTGGAGAATCTGTGCATGCACATCCATACATTGACTCTATAGGAGGGGGCAGCTCAGTCAAGGGATTAGCGGGAATCAACCATTCAGGCATACTCTGTTTTCAGATTCTTTTTCTTGACTTTGAAAGACTTGTTTAACAAAAATTACATCGCAGAAGGGGGTAACTGGTGGCAACACAAGCGAAAATACCAGCTAAATGAGAAGAGGGGGAATTCAAGGTAAGGTAAGCCTATAGGCAGGAGAGCTCAGCAAACTCATAACATCCACAGTTTGTGCTCCGGGGATGTGCTTTCAGTCTCAAGGGGCCTAAAAGAAGAGTGCTGGGAGGATAAAACCACAGAGAGGTGGACATGCTAGAGCTGGAATACACAAAACACAGGCTTCACATGTGTCAGGTGACCTTTTGTTCTCAATTGGGCTCAGTTCTGCAGGACTGCACAGCCAAATAAACAGTAAATGTTCCAGAGGATGGCCTGGTCTGTGGGCTTAAGTAGTATCTGACAGACGATACTCGAGGAAAGATAACATAGCTGCAGCATTTCCTGCTCTTTGTCACTAACTAAAGGCCTTTACACAGCAGGGACTTTTTTTTGTAATTTGCACGTCAATTTGCTTATATATTTTTTTAAGTTTTGAGTACTTTCACACAGAACGCGATTATAACTTGGCGTAAAAAGCAATGCAATATTTTTTCAGAACAAGGCCGATTTTTCTGAGCTTTTGCGCCGCGAACAAAGGAATCAACCAATCACGTTGTGCGGAACGGACATATTCAAAACGTACACCATAGCGGTCAACAACATGGGAGGCAGATCTGTAGTCTGAACCAAGGCAGAAAACTTTATTATTCCTTTCAACCTTTAAAGAAGCAGAGCAGACCAGATCTAGGTTCTTACCTTTTCACAATAAAAGACCCAGATGCTGTCTACCAAAGGGAACTCAAATTCACTCAGAGCTTTTGACAAAGGAAACGCAATAAGATAGCAAACTTATGTTTTAGGACAGACAGACTGCCAGTCGCTGCTCTATAGGTCAATACGATCCTGGTGGTTGGTCCTCTATTCAAACCTGTTATTTAGGAAGTGTTGCAACTATTGCCAATTTGCATTTCTGCCGGTATGAATAGTTTTGATGCAAAATATTTGCAGGTGAGTATTTGGGCATTTTCATGTCGCTTTTAATTTTTATTTGTCACTCCGTGTGCAAAGGCCTTAACACAACATGATGGTGATTCATCCCATCTCTAGTTCACAAAAGACAGACATTAACCTGGAAAAATCATCTAGCAAACAGGAAGTGGTGCCTTTTGTGAAGCATTGTACTTTTTTTTTTTTTTTTTTTTTTTTTTTACAGTAGCTAAAATGCAAGCACTTTTTAGGTGCTGGAGTGGAAATGATGGGGGTAGGGGGTGAATGATTGGAGGGAATGAAACGACATTGATTTTGACATCTCCGCCTGGTGCATGAGTGCACATTGTATTTCCCTTCTGCAGGGTTCTGTACAACAGTGCACACTGTGATTTCCCCGAGCAGCGTGCATGGGAGGAAAAAAAAGTGTTTAAACGTAAACAAACCAATCAACCAATCAATAAGCACAGCGGGCCCCGAGGTGCTGCTGAGCGACTAATAAACAGAACAACAATGAGGGAGCTGGCACGAACAGAAAAGAGCACCTCTGTCAGAACATCAGACGTTATTAACAGACGATCCACAGGAAGTCGTCACAGAGCAGCTCTGGCTGTTTGATGGATAAGTGCCGAGCAGAAACACTACAGCAGGACTTAAAGAAATGAGGATGTCAACAATTATTGCTTCGGTGGAAATATGACTTCACATCGGCGCTTCCGCTCTAAGATTTCTTTCTCAGACACTCGTCTGCATTTTTGAACAATTTAATTTGGCACAATTAAGAAGTTGTTATCAGAGTCTAGATTTGGGCGTGGATGAAAACACTAGAGAGAGAGATCATGGTGATTTTTGAAAGGAATCTTGAATCCTTTCCGGCACTACTATTACACTTCATATGAGGATGAACTTGTGCAAAATCCCAGTGACACAGTCAAGACTCCAAGAATTTGGCAAGCAATCCTGAGAAAAATGTACAACATATAAAAAAAAACATCTTATTTCTGGCATCATAGAAACATTTTGGTGAAGATTTGAATAGAACCTAGAATTAGCGAGGTATCACTTCATCATTTTATCCTGTTAGACATTTGTGTGAAATTATCACGATTAGCAAATTCTTGAGTTTTGGCCAAAAATGAGTTTAGTGAGGGCACAGTGACCATGACCTTTGACCACCAAGTAGTAATCAGTTCATCCTCGAGTCCAGGTGGACGTTTGTGCGATTTTGGGGAAAAAAATTCCCTCAAGATGTTCCTGAGATATCACGAGAATGGACCGGAGAGGCGGATGTACAGATGGACAACCCCAAAACGTAACGCCTCCGGCTACAGGTGTTACCGACGAGGAGCCATTCAAATAATTGGCAGGGTGAAGAAAAAGCTGGTTTGTAAATAATGTATAATGGAAGAAAATGTGAAACCAGAAGTGAGCGTAGTAGCCTTTACTGACTGATTTGTCTTGAATAAATAATCAGAGAAAGAAACACTGCAATTACACCTCGAGCTCAAGAGATAAGAAGAAAAACAAAGTGCTTTTAGATGGCCATGTGTTGGCACCATTGCTCTCTAACAGCACCACATACTGTGCCATAATGATATTTCATTTAAATGTGTAAAGCAGTCTTTTTTTAAAGTAGACATTTTGCTCCAAAACAATCAAATGACTAATCATGATGGAAACCATGGTGTAGAAATGAAGTAACACTTAAAACTTTCATTGCAAGAATAAAACTACTGTAGATGATGAACCACAGGTTGTGGAGCCAAGTGAAGGAATTGGTTCATTTGGTTCATTTCCTTGCTCCATATTTTAGTATCCACTTTATATTAATTATTGCTGTGTAACCACAGGGATGCATTTGATTTAACATCAGTAACTTCAGTCTTCGTGTCTGCTGAACCCTCTCTATCCCCCTCACTCCTCATGAACCACAGGGGCCGTTAACATTATCGGCTTTATGACATGACGGGTAAAGATCACCGGGATTCCTCAGGTTTAAGTCCTCTGACCATATTCTAATGCCCTCTCTATTAAAAACCATTTATGACGGCAATGACTGAAATGAACTTAACAAGTCTGTCATCGCTGCAGCTTTGTTAGCATCAGTTGAGCCAATCGAATGTGAAATGGCTTGCTGGGTGACAAAACCCCCGACGGTGAGCTTTGAGGCTGAGGGATTTGGTCCGGGTGGACAGGTGGTTCCACTGGAGAGGCAGGAGCTCGGTACAGAGCCTTTGAAATCTTCTCAGCTGGAAAATGTGGTGGCTTTTAAGACGACAAGAGGTCTATGCTACAAAAAAAAAGTCGTTTAATTTAGTGCAGGGTCTTAAAATCGCACCGCTTGGAGAATAAATAATGTTACAAAGTGCTTTGCAGTTAAAAATAAAAAAATAAAAATACAAAACAAGATAAAATTAGTTAGGAAGAAGAAATACGATAAAGGTAGAGAACAAGTATGAAACATTGTGCAACACAATGAAATCAATTCTCTTGTTTCTCCATTAGTCATCTCCATAAATGATACTATGTCTTTTATGTCACCTTAAAGTAGGTGAACATACACTGAGGCAGATGACGTTATCATAGATGTAATGTTTGTTCTTGTGTAAAATAATCATGAAACCAGTCACAAAGTGACACAGTTTGCAGTGAACTCTTTACATCTGCTCTCAATCCCTTTGGCTTTGTTTGGCCCATGCTGTTCCTTTGTTAGTGAGTAGAAAGTTAATTTCAATCAACGAAACAGATTTCAAATTAAAGGTTTTCAGCTTAAAAATATTGCAAACCTATAAATTAAATAGAGTACTAATAAAAGGTGGAGATTTAGGCTTCAAGATTCATGGTTTCACTTAATGTTGCTTATTCCGTTTTATGTGTAATGGCCCTGCAGTCATGCAGAACAAAGTAATCAATCCATCTATTAAGAAGAGTAAAAAGGTACGAAACCTAATCGAGGCACATTAATATCTGAAGCGTTCCTCCATGTGTGTTGTTCTCTGCTCCTTTTGGTGCTACGTTTAACACTTTTTTTGATGCTGTCTTGTTTCCAGTTCAAACAGGGACACAACACAACAGGAGCGTTTTAGAGAAATACCAGAAATGATGTGTATGAATTCTTCAAAATGAATAACAGCCACAGGGATGCAGCCACAGTGTCTTAAAAGAAAGTGACGAGTGAATTATGAACAGACATAATAGCTGCTTTTGCTGCCCATACCATGTTGACAGATGCAGGCCCAAACCAAACAAGCACAAACTATGGTTTGGAAACTAAAACACTTGGTTAAAGCTGCGGTAGGGAGAACATTTTTGGGGAGGAACTCTATTAAATCCTTTCAGCATATCGTAATTCAAGCGGCCCGAGAGAAAAATAAGACGTTTTCAGGCTTTTAGAAAATCTAGCCTGTGAAGTCTTTGGCCAATCACAGGTCATTTCAGAGAGAGGCGTTCCTATTGGCTGTTCTGCAAATACAAATCACGTCCCTTCAGTGAAAGCCTGATTCAATTGCAGATCAATTCCTGTAGAAAAAGTTGCTATTCAAGCATGGGCAACAACGGCCGACACTGCAGAGCAACCCAAAAGAGAAAGATGGACTTCTCAAAAAGAGAGTCTGACAATATTGGCAAGCGTTTCTAAAAAGAAAATGTTGCTAATAGTTTTGCTTTCTGTTAACCGTAGCCAAACGCTCAGGGTAAGGGTAAGATTAACTCACGGCTACAGTTGGCAAAACTCGCATTGAAAATAAGCTTCTGTGGAAAAATAAGAAAACTTGCAGGTAAAAGTAAACGTGTTCTCTCCGATAGATTTGCTTTCTGCTAACCGTAGCCAACGGTTTAAAGCTGTTAGCATCACTGCTCAGCCGCAGCCTTAAGCTCTACGGTTCACAGAAAGGTAAACTATTAGCAACGTTTTATCTCCATACTCTGAAACTTGTACTCATACAGGTTACTGTATGAAGAGCGTGCATTTAACCACACTTGCCTGGGGGGAGGGGCTTATAGAAAGAGGAGGGAGCTGCATGATGAGGGCTGCATTTTCTGTTTTTGCTCTTTCCAGGAACCTGCCTACCTTGGGGTACCACTTCAGTTATAATATGCTGAAAGGTTTTTGGGAATTGTTGCCTACCCCAGCTTTAAAGGTGTGGGAAAGCAGGTCGGTGACAGGAGGCACACTCCAGTCTTGAATCGATCCAGTCTGAAGGTCAGATCGCCAGCCATGCATCCACACCCATGCTACAGTATTTCCCCTCACGACCTCTTGCAACAGACTATACGGATTTAGTTCCAAGGACACTGCTGGCATGCCGAATGCAATGTAGGGATGGATTATTTGAAACACGGTAGGATCATTGGTTGAAATTTTTGTTTTTGCCTAAATTTAAACCACTTAAGACAATAATTTTGGGAGCAGGTTAAATACACATCTGTTATGATACAGAAAATGAACAATAACACTGGTAAATAGACATGTTTCACTTTATTTTGTCGTCAAATCTGACCTCAAACAGGGTTGGACCCGTTTCTCTTCTCCATCACTGCAATATGTGAATAAAATTGATTTGAGCCGCCAGTAGAAACCTGCCTCGGGCTGCTCCAGTGAGTGAACCGTCCAGTTATCTGACGTTCACTCCTTCATGACAGCTGACAGGTGAGAGGAGAATATGTGGGGGCGAGATACCTTCCCGAGGAAATGCCAGAGAAACTGACCTCCAAGTTTCACTCGGATCAGTGAGCACGGATATTATCTACCCCACACGCACACAGACACACACTTCCAACAGTGTTGTGTGCATGGGCCCACACCTAACACACACACACACACACACACACACACACACACAATACGCTCTCACATACACAAATCAATCACCTCGCGAGTGCACAGTCATGTCGTTGACGTTAATGAGGAAGGGGACACGCTCATGAAGGCAGCTAATGATGCCAGTCATGGATCACACTGGTAGTCCGAGTAACATCCGTCATGTCAGTGAATGAGTCATAGATTTACTTGGATGTGACGTTGTGTTTTTCCATGTATACATGTAGAGAACTCCCTGATTCAAGCCAAAGGAAAGCAAATCGAAACAGAAACTCAGTCATGTATCTCAAATAGTTTTTCTATCTACTATATTTTCGGGTAACTTCTCAGCAATAGTCACATATTTTAAACAGTTGCTTTCAAGTAAAAACCTTGTGGATCAAATATTTAATTTAGGTTTTCTGAAGCAGCCTCGTTTGAATTTTCTTGCCACACTTTGCTGAACCTTTCTAATTTCATTAAGACAGACGAAAACCCTCACATGAAAAACCACACATCAACGTTTTAATCTCATGCAACGGTTGTGTGTCGTGCACCAAAGGCGAGATACACTACATGGCCAAAGGTATGTGGACAGTTAATCATCACATCCTTATTTAAAAGTAGAGTTACTCCAAAAGAAGACGGCAGTACATCTGCAGTTTCAAGCTTTCAGTTTTACTCTCAAACCTGCAACACCAGTATCAGGTAGAATCAACAGCCAATGAATACCAGGTGCATCAATAAGATGATCTTGTCAGATGCCAAAACCTTTGAAACAGTTGAACATCCAGGGCTCTCAATATCTTAACTTCTAAACTCCTTCATCTTTTAAAACCTGGCTGCAGGGATTTGTTCCCATTCAGCCACAAAAGCATTACTGAGTTCCAACACTGATGTTGGATGATGTGTCCAGACTCACAGCTGGCGTTCAATGCTTCCCAAAGGTGTTGGTATGGGGGTTGAGCTCAGGGATCTGTGCATAGTCAAGTTCTGCAAAGGTGGCTGCACATGAAAGTATGTTTAATGTGTAGCAAGAAGATTTCCCTTCAGTGGAACAAAGAGCCCCAGGCCAATAGTAAATAAAGAGGTGGGGACAGGGAGTCCACATTCTAGTGAAAATCAGGTTACTCTATCATGAGGAGAAGACATCCAATTTGGCAGATAAGTGGTGAATAACTTGATTCATGATAACCGAGAGGGTCTCACTATAACTAAAAAGAAAGAAAAATATGAAAAAAACACACATTTATATGAGAGAAGAAAGAAAAATTTGAACCGGAAAAGAGTCATATTTGAATTGCTGGCTTTGGTTTCCAGCTCACTGGCAGCCTTAAATATCATTTACGATCCTCCAGCTGATTGCAAATCTGAAATCTGGTTTCTTTTCTATATCTAAATATTAATAGTCTCCATTACACGAAAATTACTTTCATCTCCGATTCACATGGAGGGATTAGATTTTAATCAACACATTAAATATGGCTTTTTTTTTTCCCCCCCGCAGATGGGAGAGGATGGCAGGCAGTCAATTAGTATCATGCTCTGTTTGCAGTCGCACAGTGAAGCCTGATAACGTCTGTGTTATCACAGAGGCTGTAAGAGCACAAACAAAAAGACAAAAGGGAAATGTGGGAATGAGGCAACAGAATGATGAGCTTCTGTCAAGGATCAATGCTTTAAAAACAGCGTTTGAAAATGTATTTTTTTAACTAAATTCTCAACCAAAAAATGCATTAATGGAGGGTTTGTGTTCTCCAACTCACGCGACTTAAAGTATCTGATGCTCAAACTTCAGTCCCAGCTACTCCAACATATTAATGTCTGTTGTACTTTTGACTTCTCTCTTGCACTTTGAAGCAGCCATTAAAACTCCAACACATGCATGTAAATACATAAATGTGTCAAATACATACAGGTAATCACGGCCCAAAATGGAGCTTAAATCAAAAACAAATAAATGGAAAATCTAATTCTAATCAAAAGCTTTTCTTAAACAATGCTTTTGATTGACTGTAATGCACCTGACTTTGTGTAGCACCTGTTGCCCACTATGTTACACATGTTTACATTTAAAATCATGTTAAATCATTAAAAGTTCAATCAAGAGATTACAACTTTTTTTCTTGAATAGCATTGTATTCATGCGTTTATGTCACAGAAACCTAAAAAGCTTCAAGTCATTGGGAGCATTTAATTGCCCCTCAGTGTAACATGTTACAAGGATTAAATGCTAAATTAAAAAGTAAAGTAGTATCTGTCTATTAGTCAGCAAGCTGTCCAGCTGATCTGAGCCAGACAGAATGCGATCACTTGCTCCAGCATAAACCTTCACTAAACCAGAGTGAATCCCAAGGGACAACAATAAAGGCTGATGAGCTTGATTATCTCTCTGCTGGTTGGTCCGCTGGGTGTATTTATGCTGAACCAAAGAGACTTGCATTGTGTTGTTTTCGTGCTCCGAGGCTCAACATGTCGCAGTTTGTCATTTTTATCCTTTATCCTGCTGTTTCAGCAAAACACTTTTGTAGGGAGAGGCCAAGTTGTTTCCAGCCGGTGCCCTGGAAACTTGACTTTGGGGTGAACTAAGTCGCCTGATTTTGGCAGTTAGCCTTTTGTGTTTTGTCATCGGTTAACATCCAGCTAGCTGTGAGGTTTGTTGTGGTTTAAAAGGAATTAAACATTAAAACACATGTACCAAAAAGCGTATCGCAGCACATTTTAAATAGTTTTCAGTTAACTTTGTCGATGAGATGTTCAGATGAGATACATCCTACTTGTATGATGGTCTCCACATGTTGTTTCAACCCACTCTTCGGAAGTCAACTCTCATTGCTGTTTTTGGCCGACACTGCATTTCACATGCTCGGTGATCAAGCTCTAATCGTTTTAAGGGAACAGATGTTTGAGGTTAACCGTAGATTCTGGGACTTGTACACAGCTCAAATTTGCACAATTGCTCTCATAGTCAAGACATTAACAAGGTTTACTCCTCAGGTTCCTGGCTTCATTCAGATCTGTGTGGTTTGCCTGCAGCCTTGACTACTAACTGCATTAAGTCATTTTCTCTTTAATGCCCTTCCTTTAGCAGTTGGCTAGGCTGCATTTCAGAAATGGTTGAAACATAAATATTTGACCAAAATACCCGAGTCTCTGGCTGTGATTTTTGCCTCTTCACCGTAACCTTTCCGATGTGTAGTTCACAAACTGAACAGGGAGTCGGTGTCACTGTGAACCTGCTGCTCTTTAATCTCACCGCTTGTAAAAACGACTCTCAATCTTCCGTCTCCCACAGAACCGCAGCTCGTCCTCGTGAACTTCTGAACCTCGTTCAGCTGTTAAAGTCCCGGGACTGGAGCGACGTAAACGGCATGAAGTGCGCCACTACAACTCGTAACCAGCACAGCCCTCAGTACTGCGGCTCCCGCTGGGCTCAATGACGGGTCAGATATTTCCTCTGCTGCAGCTCGTGTTCCAGTCAAATTGGAAAAAAAACCTCTGAGTTTTCTCCTGATAGTATTTATTAGCAAAGCCAATAGTTTAGTTTTAATTGAATTAAATAAAGAAATGTCACTCCTGTGATGTACAAAGTGTGCTTTCAACAGTTAATTACAGTTATTAAATGTAAAATTTTTTTGACATGAATTCCATTCACATTCATTAAGATTTCCGGCAGACCTCTATTCCTTCAACGTTAAACATGTCTAGGTTTAGCTGGGACATTTGGGACTATTAATAGCGTTTTGCCAACAGTTCTATAAAACCAGTACCTCCTGAACCAAAAACATGTTCCTGGCTCTGGCTTCATGTATATTGCAGACAAAAAGTGAATCCTGGCCAAAAACAAGTCACCACATAAAGTTGCAGGCTAAGAATTGTGTAATTTGGGAAACCCATAATTTGAACCTAAATGTGTGGCTTTCATTTTTTATGCATGACTGTACGGACATGTAATTATGCCTCCACCTGACACCTTGCTTTAGTGTTGTTTCATACATGAACCCACAGTTCCGGTGCACCAGCTCGGACTTTTATCTGAATTTGCAAACGGCATCACTGAGGTGAAATCTGACGATATTCTCAAGAATAGAATGCAAATTAGATCTTGACAAAATAATAGATGGCATCGTCAGTGATAATAAATCACTTGAGTGCGAGCAGAGCTTTTCTAAAACACTTTGTAAGAAAATGTCTTTTTCTCTTGCCTCTTTTTTTTTATACAGATCGTATCAACATAAAGCGGAAAGGAGCTTGGCCATCTGCTGATCGCTCCGTCCGACATGTGGTCAACTGCGCTGCGTCCGGAGTCACGGAGGGGACCATGGAGGGCTGGGAGTACGCCCACAAACACGGCATCCCTGATGAGAGAGAGAAGTGCTGAACTACACTTTATGGAAAGTAGGCGACTATGAGTGGGCGGGATAACATGATGGTAGAAATCTACAGAAGAGTTAAACTTTTATATGTTTTTAAACTGTTTAGCAGGGAGTTGTGTGAATGCTGCTTTTGAAAAGTTCAGCTTTCAAAATTCCCCGACAGTATTGAGTTTGAGGACGGTTAATAACTTAGAATTCTCTTCCAGCAGTGGCCATGAATGCCAAATCACTTTCCTCTCTCCTCAAATCACATCCATTTAATCCCCCCTTTCCTCAGCTGTGGACTCATAGCCATAGAGACACTTGACGCGTTCGCGGGGGGTCTGTACTCTGAATATGTTCAGTCACCTGACATCAACCGCATTGTATCAGTAGCAGGCTGGGCGATAGAAAATGGCACTGAATACTGGATTGTGTGCAACTCCCGGGGAGAGCCGTGGGTGAGTCATCGCAGAGTAATTTAAGAAGCCACAGTTCTTGATTCAGTTGCTTTTAAATTTGGCATTTAACAAGTGAATGTTGGAATGAAATGCAGTGGCTGCCCTTGGTTTAATATCAAAGGGTGAGCGGCTGGCTCAAGATTGTGACAAGCGCCTACAAAGCAGGATGTGGAAGCAAGTACAATCTTGCTTTGAAGGAAGATTGCATGTATGGATTTGTGATTGGACCTTCAACCTACCTGATGTCAAAGACCATGTGTTATTTCACTGGACATTAATCTGGATAACAT
Source organism: Pholis gunnellus (assembly GCF_910591455.1). NCBI lineage: Eukaryota > Metazoa > Chordata > Actinopteri > Perciformes > Pholidae > Pholis > Pholis gunnellus. The sequence goes on from NC_136537.1 coordinate 22,403,174, forward strand.
GTCATTATTTTATTTTTACATATACTCTTGTCTGAAACTAAGATGGCAGTGGTGACTCTGCTTATAACCTTACTGTGTTGTCTGTGGGGGACAAAGCAGTTAAACGAATTGAAGTGGTCATGGTCTGTGATTGTTCAGGCCAGTGAAATTAATCTCAACTTTAGCAAGTGAGTTAGTCCTGTTTTGACTCTGAAGAAGAATCTGAAATAGACACAATGGCTTATTTTCTCTAGAGGAATACATCTCAAACACACGTTACTTAAGCTATGTTTTCAGTGTTCAGGTTTCAGGAGTTCACTAAAATTACCTTAAGCAAAGCTTTAGGCTGAACTTAATCATGGGGCACTCAATGTTTGCAGAAAACTGGATATCATTTCAAAATGGGGGAGACTTAAGGCGTGCTACACCTGAGGCCATATGCCCCACAAACCTGCATGTAGAAGTAGCTGCCCTCTGCACTCTGAGAGTCACTCGGCTTCTGGTATTTGCTAAAAAGTTGTGAAATAACTTGAGCTCTCCAGGGGAAATGTGCACAAATTTGTTCACTTGTGCCGATTCAGCAAAGCGCGTTTTCTTCTGCAGTTCCGAGGCAAATCGCAAAGCTTCATTTGCTTCCGCCAAGATGTGCATGCAGACTAATACAAGGTCAAGCTGTGAGGGAGTGTGCATGCAAAAAATGTCAAGGCCGTAGAGCTCAGAGACTGTTAATGAAAGATGCACAACAGCCCTCCTGTCATTACCTTGAAACTTCGGGTGAACAGAGGCCGGTCGCTCCCAAAAGCTGAATGACATTTATTTGTTCTACATCTCTGAGCTTGATAAACAGACCGACCTCCCTTATTATTGACTGACACGCTTTATTAGTTTCAATTCTGTCATGCTCCTGGAGTAACATCCAGTTTAATCACCAGTTATCTACAGCGGCACACATAACCGTACAATGGCATCCTCCGTGTTTATGTGCAATTACAAAGAGCCCATTTTCTTGCTGTTCAGCAGGGGAACAAAAGAAACCGGAGCACTTAGATATTTGGTTCAGGGGACGCAACAATAATAAAAATGCATAAACACAAGCTGCTGCGCTTTGCTGCCGATATGGAAATGCTTTCCATTAACTGCAGTTTCCATTCAGCATCTCAGGGGAGAACAAAGGATAATCAAACCTGATGCGGTGCTGTTAACTTCAAGCCTCCAAAACCACGGCAAACCTTAAGCCTATAAAGCTGCGGCGTGTCCAAGTAGAGGCCCACTGTGAAAACAAATATTGAACATAATTTGGTTGCTCGATATTATGCGATCAAGCCCCCCCCGCCCTCGAGCAATCGTTCACGTGAAATCAAATTTGCGCACTGATTAAATTTCCTGCATGTTTTCTCATTTGCATAATCACAAACAGAGCTCTAATGGTTTTGAATAAAAACACATGGTAATCTTAGGGTCTGAGGCTCAAACAGAAAGAGACGTCCTTCCAGTGTAACAAAAAAAAAAAAATAGGTATGAATAAAGCAGGATGCAAATGCACGCGAGCCATTTTCATACTGAGGGATTCAGCATTCATCTTCATTACGGCAATCTATACGGGAAAATGGATTTTTCAGCAATTCCTGCAAACCCATTATGTATTGTTTCGTGATCAATATGTCGCTCTGTAAACACGCAGATGGAGGGGGTGGTTATTTTATTTTTAAAAAAAAGAGTATTACTGAGACCCATTTGTGGTGCCGAGGCCTGGATTATCAGCTTAAATAGAGTTGAAGGGAATATCTACTTCTAAAGTATCTTTGAGCAAGGCATTGAAATGATTTATCCATAGCAGCTGCCTCTAGCAGCAGTGTAGGAATACGCACAAAGCTTCCCTATGTGTGTGTGCGCGCTTTTGTGTAATCCTTCCCGATGCATTCACCCTCTCCAAGGCCACTGCTGGAACTCGCCTCATGAAAAAAGCAACAGAGAAGGAAAGGATAACCAGACAGCCACAGAAACACATTTCACAGAAGAAGTGTGTTCTCGGATTTAGCCTAAGAGGTTACAGACACCATGTTAATGATTCAAAACATGCCCAAATGATACGTTTAAATAATTGCTAGCAGTATGAGCAGATGCAATAAGGGGGGGGATCGGATTTCTTCATGCATTTCACAATAACATCAATCATTCATTTATCGCGTCAAATATGAATTGAGCAGAGTTTTTTTCCAGCAAAACACAAGGCCTGGATCACAGCACGGAATGTGTTGATTATAATCATAATGCATGAAGCAGATTAGCTCTACGGGATGGTAGAAATCTCACATTATCATACCCCTAACTTCAGCAAAAGGCACGTCTGGGCAACAAAAAAAACAAACATTTTTACATGCAAGTCTCAGATTGCTAATGAGCCCACGCAGGAAATATGATTTGGTCATTAAGAACAAAGTGTCTTCCTCAGCCAGCCACCACTTTTCCTGATGATCTGCGTTTTTTTTCCTCCTGTCAAGCTAAAAAAAACAGCACTTACACAACAATCACTTAGTCAGTGTGATTCCTAAATCGATTAACGGGCCACAGCCACCACGCTGATGTTATGCCTCATTCCACTGCTAATCTCACTTCCTTGTCCAATATACTCGTGCAACCTCGAGGCTTGCCGCGGAATTAGCTTGAGTTAATGGATGAGTATTAATCCCTCTTAGTCGCAACAAAATTAAGAAATAATACGGCCATGAATACTTCAGCGGCACTGCAGCAACACGGGGAATCTGCTCGCACAATCTGCCCTGGCTTGCAAAAAAGGAATTGGCGATTACATACATTATTAATGCTTCGTCATAAAAGTCATATTTTTTTTGCGCCAGCCGAATGGGGCCTCCGGAGGGAAAATTCAATGAGCAGTCAATACTATTTCAAACTAACTTGCAGAGAGCAGAGAGAAATGGCCTCTAAAAAACACTGCAGCTCATTGGACCGTGCCTTTTGTGTTCTGCTTTCATCACGGTGTCTCCTAAGGTAGTGCATTCTTATTAGATCCCTTAAAAATAGATGTGGGCCTTCCGAGTCAGTGAGTCCTCGCAGCCTCCCCCTGGAAGTTTTAATTAGAACACCAGTCACTCGTGTTATCATTGTTTCAAGAGGGCCGCTTCCACATTCCTGAGCTGCCCACTTCATCACAGGGTCAGAGGCCTGCAGCGAGCGGACCGTTTATGACAGCTGGATCACTGCTATCACTGATGGAGAGCCAATGTGCTCGAATGTGATTGGATTGGATCTGAAGGGATCATCGAAGAGATCAAAATTGTAAATGTATAGACTCCAAACAGCTTCTTTCAAATGAAAAGAAAAGTCGCAAAAGCAGCAGATTATACTTATCCCTCTACATGCAATGAGCTTTCCAGATATGTGCATATAACAAGAAAAGAAACAAGAGCCCTGACATTCTATACAGCCATACTGGAGCTCCATGAACATTATTCTGTGAAAGGTTATTCTACGCTGCTGTTATTGATGTTTAAGGCAACAACTCGGTGCTTTCCAGTAAAGCTGAAGGCAACATGGTCCATTTCGTCAAAGTAACCAACAAGATTGTTTCTTTAAAAACTCTTACAACCCCAACAGATGTGTCTGTTTACAATGTGGAAAAGCCAACACAGTCTCTCCAGATGTGGCTCTCAGACCTAAATGATTGAATGAAGCAGTTTTTTTTGGGGGGGGGGGGGACTTGAGTGCCAAATACCACCCTATTTCTAAGCTTTTCATAAAAGTGAACCAAAGGACTCCAAACCAAAGAAATATCTTTCATCTATAATGATAATTGTGATGATTCCTGAATCTACTTACCTACGATTTGAGATATAATTACAGAGTGAGTGTTTTTATTTACTTCTTTATCATCTTATCAAATTGTAAGGCTGCCAAGCAGGCACACATCTAGACCTCTCTCTTAACAGTTTTCTAGGGAACTACTTTTGAGCAAGAATATAGTCCCTTGACCAGTGTGTTGTGTGGATTTAACCAGATTAATGGGCATGCCACCGTCATGATTTGTTTAGCTCCGTTAGCGCCACAGATACCAGGTAAGGTAGAAGAGGTAAGTGAGAAGAGCGAACTGGCCCTTTAACAACACTACACATGTTGTTGTGTTTTACATTATAGTTGTACAGATTCCTCATTAGACCTCCACCCAGTCTTGTGTGTATTTGATTCAGTTTATGAGTCCTAGTTTCATTGATCCGTGCGGCTTGGTTGTGTGCTCCTTGTTGCCTCTGTGGAATCAGAATATACTAATGACATCTGGCTGCTGGGACATCATGGGTGACTTTCATCTTCCAGCCAGTGGCCATCATTACTGTAGGTTTTGTTTGGCAGTCTCATTCATTCAAGGGGGAGGAGAGACGTGGGAGGGAGGGGTCTCTTAGTTTGAATGAACTGACCTGTAATTGCACTATGCTGCCCCCTGTTGAAGAGCAATTCTGCATGTTGTGTTTACATCAAGACTGGGTGGACTGATGTGGTGTTTTGTCTGGATTTTATGAGCTTTTAATGCCCGGACTGGCAGTGTGTCACAATCAAGCAGCGGTTTATATTACACCAAGATGTCCTTCCATGTTTTCCACCAGAGTTGTTTACTCCTATTGAGTTTACAACTCTGGTGGAAAACAGACTTTTTATACATAATGTGTTCTACATGTAAGAAACAGCCTACAGTTATATGTAATTACCCATCATAATCTGCTGGTTTGAATAGACAATACAATTGGGCCGTAAACCTCTACACAGCGTGAGGAATCACGAGTGTCTGGTTTATAGGCTCGCCTCATATTGGTTCCATTTCAACAGTAATCGGATGCACCAGCACAGCCTGTTTTCTCCCCGGACAGTGAGAGAGGATGGCCGCTGCTGCATGGAACAAAGGGCCTCTGCTGCTGGCACACAACGGGTTAAGGTGTGCGAACGCCCGAGTTGGCCGACGGTATTCACGCGCAATGATTAACGATATTGATTCACGAAACATGCGGAATTGTAATGTCTTAGCACCAAGAGGGAACAAAGAGCCGAGCTATCCTCCTCTAATTGAGTGGTGCTCGCGCTGACATAACGTAATTAACTACAGTAAGAGCGAAATTAGTTCTCTGCTCCCAAATCATTAACTATTAACAACTTTTATTTAATGGAAATGCCAGAATCTCCAAAAACGCCAGAATGATGATTGACGTCGAAAAAAAGAAAAAAGTGCCCCGCTGCAAGAAAAACAACTGTGTCTAAACGTTGCTGTTGAAGAGAGGGAGCCTGCTTTCAACCCGATCACAAACTTGGTTTTTGAAGGGAGAGCGCCCCGCCCTCCTGCTCCTTATAACCAGAAAGCCTGTTTGCAGGACGCACAAACACAACAGGAACACTGGAGATCACGTCGCCGTGCACGAACCGTTCCTGGAGACGAACTCTGGCTACAAAGACTTTACGGATTACTCTGGTTGCTTCACCCTCATGACCGCGAGCGAACGACCAGAAGCGGCCATGGATTTTCTCAATCACAACTATTTGAATGCGCGCAGCCCCTATGACTATACTTTTAATTTCTGGAACGACTATCTCGGGCTGACCACGTTGGTCACGAAGAATAATAAGCTCAGCATCCCCCAGAACCCAAACTCCATCACCGAGTCCCTTAAAGCGACCCTGGGCTTGGACGATTCCCCGCCGTGTCCGTGCGTAATCGCGGGCGGCGTTGGGGAGAGCGGTCACCTGGACTGCTGCTGCCCGTCCGGGAGCCCCCCGCCGGCCTCCATCCTGGACTTGAAAGAGCGTTTCTCGATACTGAGCCCCTTCCAGAACCAGCTCGGCGTGCAGCTGCCGGAGCGAGAGGCGGGCTTCGGCGGGAGCTTCGCCGGGTTCGATCTGTTCGGCATGGAGAGGAAGATGCGCAAACCCGCCTCCAGGAGCAAGCAGGAGCCCAAAATCTGCGTCTTCTGCCGAAATAACGGGGCGCCCGAGGAGGTGTACGGCTCTCACGTCCTGAAGACTCCGGACGGCAGGGTCGTGTGCCCGATTCTGAGGGCTTACACCTGCCCCCTGTGCAGTGCCAACGGGGACAATGCCCACACGATAAAATACTGTCCACTGTCAAAAGACCAGCCATCCCAGCGACCATTAAAGGGAGGGAGGGCTGTGGGTGGTAAGAGGATGAAAATATTCTAAACAGACATGACTATAAAGTAAATTGAATTGCACTGAACTATTTCCAGATGACTGTTTTGATTTCGGCTTTAGCCTTTATCCCAGTTTCATAAACATATTGATTTTATCCTTTTTTCTCTCTCTCTCTAAGATCTCTTATATTTTTATAGTTATTTTATCGACATAGAACGATTTTATGCTTTATACATTGGATTTATTTTTCTTGCTAGTTTATAGTCATTTGAGTGTGTGCATATAAAAACATGTATCAATAGTCACACAGTGTGAATACATTTGAAGAGAAGTATTTTGGTCATGTAGGGAAACACACTGACATTGGCAAAAAAGGGGATGAATGTCATATTTCTACCAAGTATTTTTGTACGGTGAGCTAAGCTCGCTGCGATTTTCTTTCTCGTCTTAGAAAACCAAAGTTATGTTTGCCATTAAAGAAGCTCAAGAATGTGTCATTGATGAGTGCTTGTGTGCGTCTGACTGGACGAGGAACTCTTTGGTCCCATCTGCCTGCCTAAAAAAAACTCCACAACATATTTTCCAACTTGCTCAAAAAGTTGACATTCAATCTGCGAGGCAGGAAGGAAAAAAAAAAAAAAAAAAGAAGAGACAATGTGGCCTCTGTTTAGGACTCATGTTCTCTGGGGGACATTATAATCAATTGTTGCCAAGCCAAACTTTTACTCCAATGCTATGTGATGAAAACGTCATCCGACTTAACTAGCAGTCAGAAATGAGAGATACTAGCCTGCGTTTCTTTATGTTTACATTCCCAAATAAGTGCGACACACTGGATTTCCTTTTCTCTGTCAGGTCTCTCTTTCTTTACAGTGTTTTTTTTTTTTGTAGTTTGTTTTGGTTTTGGTTTGCCCAACATCTTCACCGGACAGTCTCATGCCTGCTCTGAGAGTCTTTTCACTCTGAGTGTGGGGTGAAAAAAAGAGCAAATGAATGTTAGCAAACAACAACATGTTATCCCGTTATTTCTTTTCCTGAATAATCCCAAAAAAAAGATGCAAAAATGTTGTGAATGTATGAGTGAAAGTGTCACTTGCAGGACTGCACATTTCTGACAGTTTTGTTTACCAAAGGAATACAATTGCATTGAAGAAAGAAGAGAGATTTGCTGTATTGTATATAAAGTGATGTTTATTCAGTATTTTAACATTACAAGTGACTTCAGAGGGCGCTACCTCAACAGGATTTTGTACTTACATGTAAAATGTCAACAGCAGTTTATTGATATAGTGCTGCCATTTATAATAAGGGTTTTGATAGTATTTTTGATCTTTGTATAACATAATTGTATTTTCATTTTGTCGCATTTAACATGACGGAAGTGAATTTCCAAGAAGCTATAAGCATTGCTCACCAAAAGGTGATTGTCTGTAAATAACGATTATACCCATACTTTTTAAAGTTTAGTTGGTCAATGTTACATTCTTGAGAGTGTGCGAGAGAGTGGATATTGAAACAGGCTGACACAATTTGCCACTTTTAACAGAGGATTTTTTTGATTAAATGAATAATAGAAAAAGAAAACACTGTTGAACTTTGTTATTTATATTTTGCCACGATTTCCTGTATGCTGCTGTGCAGAATAACAACATATGAATCCACTAGAGAAATAAAAACCTATCAAATATTTGGAGCTATGTGGTTGTGTTCTTCAGCTGGTTTACTCCACATACTGAGTGGGTACATAAACCCCCTTTTTCATTTTTTTGTTGGTGTGCAGGAGTCTAGAATTACCAGTTTACTGACTGACTTGGTGATTTGCAGATGGACTGATTGAATCAAGCAGGGAAGTCGACTAAAAAAAACACACTTCCAGGAACACCCCTGCTTGTCCTAATTGGCCTGCTAACTGACTGCCTCACTGACTAACTAACAGACTGTACGTGGATCGTGTAAGCGTTTGAGCCCTCATGCATACAACAACCTTTTTGCTTTTTGGACAAACCAAAACTGATCTGCTGCTCTGGTATCCTAAAGATTTGTCTCCGAAGGACAAACACAGTGCGGCGGTTGTTTAGGGAGGTCTGCCCACACAAGAATGTCTTGGCTTAGGCCTCGCCATTCAAACGGATCATGTTTGCACTGAAGTGGGTTGAATAGCTGGCCCTCCCGGCCCTCCCGGCCTTCTCCGCCTGCCATCTGTGGAATGGCTGCTGCAGACTTTAAAAGGGGGCTCAAAGCAGGCAGAGAGCTTTGCTGCTACTTCTTGTCGGGGGGTTTTTTCGGGAAAGAGCTGAACACAGTTGTGCAGCTGTGAGTGCTCGGTTTCTTACAAATGCCCCATCAATGAGGGAACAATAAATAAAACCATGATGAGCTCATGAATGGTTTCACTGTCTTGCGGCCCGACTCGCCAGCAAAACAACCTCAGACGTTCATAATTGCTGCTGACGCTGAGCATGCACTACAAAAACACATCAAGAAGACTGTACATACATTAGCCCGAGGCAACCAGCTGGTGTCATCCACACCTTGGCTGTTCCCCCCCCCCCCCCTTCCTCCCTGTTTCCTCCTCCTCCTCCTCTGCCTTCATGCATCTCCCCAGCTGAGGCTGCGCCATTAAAAATGGATGACTACTAAGTGCAACAGGGATTTATCTCTGTGAGAACAGTGGTGAAAAAGCCTGGCGGGCTCGCATTTCAGGCAAACACAGTACGCTAACAGGTCTTATTCCCTCTACGCCGCCTCCATTAGCCGCTCCGCAGACAGGGCCCTTATAATCTACTTAGTTGCACCATTCATGAGATATGCATCATGATCATATAATATGTGGCTGTTTTTAATGCAATATACTTGTATTTATATATTCATAATATATATATTTGTGTGCACGACAAATCTCCCTGCAGAGCTCGACGGGCAGAGAAACACATGAGGTTTGTTTCAGATGTGAGGCAGCAAAGTTCTGCCATGTACTAAATGCTCTTTAACAGAGATGGGAGATGATTGAGGAAGAAATTAAAGGGCAGCATTATCGGTCAGGTGTTGTATTAGTTATCGCCCAGAATGAGGCAATGGGATCCCCTCTGGCAGGTGATTAAGATTCAGCTAATGCTCTGCAGCATTAGTTAGTCTTTGCTGTTCGTGTGATTTAGAGGATTCATTAATCCACGCTGCTCATCACGGTGGCCGCATAGAAGGTTTCCCGGTTAAAGAGCTGTAGTTACAGTACAGCAGACGTCCGATGTGCCCCGATCACACGGGCTCAGGTACTCCGTCATCGTACCCGTCTGATCGAGGGGCAGGCTTCGTGGAATTGCCTGATATCACTAAACTACAGAGACACAACGGCTGATCCGTGGCTGTGAATCCATTCACAATGGCGTTATCCTGGAGTTGAGTAGGTTTAGTCTTTGTCTCTCTTTTCCTTTTTTTTCAGAAAGTTCTGCTCAGTTTACATTCACGCTATGATCTGCTAATCATTAGGAGTCTAAAAACGTAGATGTTTAAACCATTTATCTATTATTTTTTGCTTTTTTGTTAGCTTTTTACGCACACTCAAATGCAACACTGTTTTTTCTAACAATAAATACACCATCAGCATAACAGCAATTTTAAATCCCATATGTGATTATTTTCCTCTTAAACACATATTTTGTCTGTTTTATACACCACACAGTCTCTCTCTGCAATTGCAGAAGAAGCCTGGTGGAAATCACTGCAGGAGATTACAAGATACATTTTAACTCTGAAGGTTTTTTTTTAAGCCCGTTTCTCACTGAACAAAAAAAACACTAACACCAACTAACATCTTGATTTTGTCTTCAGTGCTAAAAGGTTACAATCTGAATTCATTCCCGGGACTAATGTCTCTGCAGTTAGTCTTTAATGTGCACTGAAATGGACATATAATAAATACAAACAGGGAACAAAACATAAATAAGATGCTCTCCTCAAAGCCAGTGGACTCCATTGACAGAAACCTTTTTACAGCACTGATCATCATAAAACACTATTCAAACTCATCAAAATTATCTTTGTGAGTCTTTCCACTATTCCAACAGTCACCAACTCCGGGTTGAGAGTTTCAAAGAGAGACTGAATAAGTAGCAGAGATATAAAGAAGTAACCACCGTAACATTTTCACGGTTCACTAACACTGCTTTCCGCTGCATTCATGACGTCAAAAGAGATACTGACAATGGGAAGAGTCCAGATCCTATTTTTAGCGAGTTTTCTTGCCTTTAAAAAACCTGCAACAAATACTGGTGGAAAAAAGGGTATTATTTACAGTTTATTGACATTTAAGGTCAGAATTTCTCTAATTTCTCAGACGATGAAATGCACCCTCCATCTATGCGTTTTCTTATTGTCCACTGTATTGCCATCCTAACATGCCAAAATGAAACCCTGGCCCACTTTAATAGAATCCCTCTTCTTCATCGACCCATGTAATAATGTTAAAGGAAAATAATAAGATAGAATCTGAAGAATTAATCCATTGGTCCAATCAGCTCTCCAAAAACACTTGCTGTAATGATGTACAGTCTCCTTCACTGTTCTAGCCATCATAGCCTCTCTGCTGGCTGCAGATACACGTTCTAAAATATTCTTGAATTACTTAATTGCTTCTTAATGATGCAGACAGAGAAACTGCATCAAAATACAATAGATCTCATCTGTCTGTCAACGTCTGTCTGTGGTGTAATAGAGCTGAAACATTAAAACCTAATCCGTCTGGTCCTGCAGGACAAAGCAAATACTGAAGCGGCTCTGCCGAATGACCTCGTGGCCCATTTGCATAGAATTCATTGACCCCTCATGACAACAGTGCAGACGGCTGATAATAAGTCACAGATCTGCAGAATTCATTTATGGGTCCCATCATTTCCCAGCATACGCTTGTAATGAGGATGCTCCTGTCGCCTAGCAACTCCTGGGGATAAAATTGGACAGCAGCTGAGCATGAAAGTCATTCCACAGAGCGAGCTAAAGAGGATACCATCTCTGGCCTTCACATTACATGGCTTATTGGTGCCGGTTTGATTTTAAAATTGGAATAAGGGGGAAAAAAAAGAAAGACCCTGAAAAGCTTTTTGGCATAGATGTCCTTTCAAACACACTACCACCCCCTGTGGGGATGAAAGGCATTACAAAAACATGAATACCTTGTTTTGTGACACTTCTGATATCCAGTGTTATTCAAAGCTGCTGATGTGGAAGGGATCATAATGACGAGTATGGTGTTATTGAACTCTCTGTCAACGACGCTGCGCTGACCAGTCGCAGCGCTCCGAGATAACAACTCTGTCCCTCTGAGGGCAGATTACGGCTTTGATGCCGTAATTGAAATTTCACAAAGGATTTATCTGAAACCAAAAAGCGTTGCTGTTTAAGTGAGCCAGACAGGTTATTAAGTTTCTTTCACAGCATGATCAGCTTATTTCTCAGTGGCTGTTTCGCTGGTGCAGACGTACTGTCAGTTGAAATAATCCTCCAAATCACCGGTGCGTATACCAGCAGAAGATCTGCACAGCATCAAGTAATCTCAACATTTGTTCTTTGGGTGTGTTTTCTTAAAAAAGGTTGTTCTGCATTAGAAAGACTCGTATGTCTGGCTTCAGTCACTTCCTGGCTGTGGGCATTCTCAGATTAACCACTAGCATTGGTGTTTTCTTAGACAGTCAACAAAAAATATAAAACAAGACAGCGAGGGACTGGTTTTCTGTTTGTGCCTCGTGGTATAAATAAATAAATAAATAAATAGTTTCTAGAATCAGGAATTTAATTTCCTGTCGACGTCGTCTTGAACAATCTGCGTGTCTTTCTGCAGACGGAGGATGAATCCGACATCATGTAATGTTTTACGAATAGACCTTTTCAAACTTGACAACATAAGCGTTCTAAATGGGCCCCTTTGTATCCCCCTCTCGCAATGTTTGTTAATGCAGTAGCTGACAGGAAGTAAACTCTGACCAAAAGCGGTTGCCCTAGCAACAGAATGGCAGTGAAATCTCAATGAATCGTCATTGTAAAGACGCTCGTTGCCGCTCATTCCTCTGTAACGTTTTTACATTCAGCGTGTTCCAGTGTTTCGTTTGGTTAAATCTAAATCCAGTGTGCGAATGAACCCGACGAGTGCTCCGGTGTTCTGCTGAAGTCTTACACAGACTCAATAAATACACAACAAGATCTCACATGTGACCAGGCAATCAACTGCACGCTTTGCAAACACGTCACAAAGACGAACATTGTTAACAATAAGGCTGCTCACGCAACAACGCCCTGCAACAGAATCCACACATTCAGCTCGATCACAGCGTAGTCACAGCATATGTTAGGGTATCTACGATACCTTCAAAAATAATGGACCACAGAGGCCTTTGGTTAGGGTCCCCAAATGTATTCGTACTGGGCGTGTACTTCTAATATACAGTAGTGTAACCATGATGTCGGAGCAGAAACAAAATCTACTGCTTTTCATGTTGAACAGAGTAACGGGAGGTTTTCTAACAAAAGGTACACAACATTTGTATTGTGGACCATTTGCAACAAGGCGACCCGTCAAAGAAGGCCTTACCAGAAGAAACCGGGTACTTCATGGCAATATAAGAGAAAACTCCACCAACATTTCCGTGTTCACATTCGTGAATAAGTGTTTGGACTATTGCTGGACACGGTGAGCTTTTAAAAGCTATTTGTACCGAGACATTTTCAGAGGTCACTTAACATAACAGGAGGTACAACCCAACTTGTCAATAAAAGGTGCTCACCTAAACAAGAACATGTTGTTAGATATCAGAGTTCATTTTTAAAAGTATTGTTTTTGAGTCTTAACACTGAGTTCTAACACTGCCTGCACACCTGGTCAATCACTGCATGAAATGGCGGCGCTTGCATGATTGCAGTGTTTGTTGTCGACTGCTCAAACCAGAAAATATGTCTAAACATTGGGTTTGACGGTGAAGCGGCTCCAAAACAACGATCAGCAATCTCAATTACATTTCCAAGGGAAAGTGTTTTCTCCTGGATTGCCGTCACAGTTTTTAAACATGTGATTCACGCTGTAGATTGAAATAAAACAACACAAAATGAAACTACTTGGTTAGGTTTAGTAAAACATCATCAAAAACAAATATATACATGAAACAAAACTTTGTCAATTATGCTTCCCTCAGAACTTAATTGACAATGCAGTTTCGTTTTACGGGAAAGTCATTTTGAGGAAACAAAAAGAAGTATTGAATCTTTGGGAAACTATTCTTTCTTTTGCTCCATGAAGTCGTTTCCCTTGCCGTTACCCTCTGGATCAGTTCAGCACCGGGATCACAGCGTGGTGATGCGTTTACAGGTTATTATATATATATAATCAACCTGCACTGCAGCTCTGCAGAGCTTGAAGGTAAAAGACAATCGTCACATCTCTGGTGAGTTTCTCTTTCGATAGAAAGCACAAATGATTGACATTTTTTAATTAAAGAGCAGCTTAACTTCTGATGTTCCTGCACAGGAGATCAGATGAGCTTTAAAAAAGGTAAACATGTACGATTTAAGTCTGTCGTACCGTCAACACTCGGCTTTGTTAGCGTCTGTACGACTGTCTCACTGCACCTTGCTTTGTCACTGACCCGTACAATAACAATGTTGAAAGGAGATAATAAGTTACACATCTGCAGGGCTCACTTATTGGTCCCATCATTTCCCACAATACACTTGTGCAATGAGGATATTCCTGTCGCCTAGCAACTCCTGGAGATAAAATTGGACGGCAGCCAAGCATGAAAGTCATTCCATAGAGCGAAGTAGAGAGGATACCATCTTTAGCGCTCACTTCACGGCCTGGTGGTGATTTGGAGCCATTCATGTGCACATATATAAATATGCACTACCAAATTATGTGTATACTACTATTAGTCTAGATAACAATAAAACAGTGTATGTGCTGTAAAGATAATCAAATAAAAGCTGTTATTGTTGAAACAAAATGATCTGTTTTTATCTCACGGGTGAGGTGTACTGCTGTTTTCTGTGAAACATACACGACTGCTTTTGACTGACATCTAGACTCACGCGTTTGGTTTTGCTTGTCAGGGGAGAGGACCTGAGCCATGATATAGTCAGTCAGTCAGTCCACATACAGTATCTACCAAATCTGGTTGACTTTTGAGTGTACGAGGTGAACACTAGTCCAAACTGAAACCATTTAAAACAAACTGTGTTCTCTCCTGCTTCATACGTGCCTTGTATCGTTTCCTCTTAGTAGCAACTAATCCAAAAACCTTGATTTCTAAGCTGTCTGTAGTTTATTCACAACAGAGAAGAGACAACATTAACTGTAAGCCTACTTAAATGTATCAGTATACAAAAAAATGCAAATCACCATTGTCTGAAAATGTAATGCACAAAGAAGTTAGAGGAGCAACTTACAGCTGCAAACACTTTACATAGATTGTAGGTAGAGAAGAATCGACAAACAAAACATTAGATGAATAATAAAAAGTGTGGAAAGTGTTTTTATTTGGTACACTGTAGTAGTTCAATTGATATTTGACTGAACAAACAGCATCATTTATAAGAGCGTTATATTGGTTTTCATATAACTGCAAAAATATATACAATCAGTGTACTGTGTACAATAGCGTCTAGTACGGAAGTACACCATGAACATTAGCGTACAGCACATAGTGTTACGAGCAGTATGGAATTGGGAGAAATCAAATTTCATAATCGTTTTGAGCACATCGGGGTCGGTGACCTCGTGGAATAACTTTGACCCGAGCGCCGTCTAATCAGCCAGAGTGACTGTAAAACATCGGACAGTTCAAACACTCAACATCAGTTTTACTGTCGTGTGCGTCACAATTTGTTTTCATTCACATCTACTTAATCCTAGTGGACAAAATGTTCATTAAAAATGGCCCAGGGTTGTTTTTTTTGTGTGATCGTGTTGCTACATTGATCACCGTCCAAGTGGTAAATTGATTTGTTTTCCATCTCTTCTTACTTAATAATGCAGTGGATTAAAACTGCCAGAGGGTGGTCTATTCCGCACACTTGAGATTGTTTCTGGGTAACACCGATGAAAATGTAACTACAGGATTCAGGGAAACGAACAAGATTTATTTCTGTTTTAAGAATAATAATGAATGGCAGCTCGGCTAATGGTTAGACCAAACTTTAAACCAAAACTCCACCCGGCTGCTTTATTTCCACGCAACGTGTGACTCACTAATGCTTGGGAGGCGAGCAATACAATATGTCAGCACCACCAAAGTATCTCGATACATGAAACCAAAGATGACACGGTTGTGAGTCACTGTGGCTTTCCAGGAATAAGAGAAACAGTTGGTTTTTTTTGATGGATGAACTCATCTTTAGGCTTGCAAACTTTTTAATAAACCTAATTTTTGCAGAGGTTGAAGCCGAGTGATTAAGATTGTTCATTTACAGAGAGGAGAAACAAGGTGCATTTCTTAGAAATATGTGTAATCTGTAATCTTTATCCGTCCCCGATTTCAAACAAAGATCAACCACAGCTGTTCGTTTGGCAAAAGCAGGCCGAGACTGTCGAGCCGAGACATGAAAGACACACAAATGAAAGCCAGTACAACTCCAACGTCACCCACGAGACAGACAGACGTCTCTGGAAATGAAAAAGATGTTCAAATTTGATTTAGGTAAAAAAAAAAAAGTAGATGGGCATATGTGCCTTCATTTGTTCCCATACACACCCTCAACAGGTGCTGCTAAGAAGAGACTCATTCACCGCAGGGATCAGAGCAACAGCTCGGCCCGACCATCCAGCCGGTTCGTAGCTCTGTACAGTTCATGTGTTTTTTTTGTCAGTGGGAAAATTCCAGCGCCGCACCGGGTCCCATGTGGTTGTGGTTTGGGTGAGAGAGCACAGTAATGCGTTTGTGACGCAAGAGGGAGGAAATTGCAGAAGCTTCCTGCACAACTGTGCTTTTGTACCACTTCCAGGTGGATACAGGGCCAGTCTTTGGACAAAACAAGACCTCGTGCAGGAAGATGGTGCAACAGCACAACCCCAAGGCTGGAAGAGGTACTTCATCTGGGAACATTTAAAAAAACCTCATCAGCTTCCTGGAAACAGGAATTTAATGTAACTGCACCGTGAGATGGATGTTCTTATAGGTGTACAACATAGAACTGTATTCAGGGGAATGATTAGAGCAAATCTGACTGTTATTTTGTAAAACTGAGTGCTGCTGATAATCCTCTCACTTTTCACCAAATTGCCGGTGCATTGTCAGATGTTTTTGTGAACATCATTACTGTGACTGCTCCTAGAAAACAAAGTCAAATTATCACACGTAAAATTCACCTCTTCGATGCTTTTTGAGACATTAATCATGGTAAGATTTAACATAGACACTTATACAGTATATGCAGCAACAAAAGTGATGATTGAGGAGGAAATTGATTGAATTTTTATGGTTTGAATGTTCCACATTTTGATGTAATGGGTCATGTAGTGGTCTGGTCTTGGTCATGACTCGGTCTCGGTTTAGGGGGTCTTGATTATAACACTGGTCCACGGTCTCTTTTCCTTTACACCCTCTACATGACTAATGATCAATGACGGCAGCCACTGACCCGTCACCACATACTTGAAAGACTCTGCTGGCACTGACACACTCTCACTACAAACGTACACCACCACAATAATATAAGATATGATCAAGTAATGAACTCAGAGAACGCGCAGCTCAAATCACCTGAAGGAAAACCGCCTCATCAAAAATCCAGTGATATAGATCATTTTTCTTCAGAGGCGGGAAAGCTCTACACGTCACAAGACATTTCACACATTATCAGACGCTGATTGTGTGAATGTTTTGTAGGATTTCATTTGAATATTTGTTTGCATCGCACCATATTGAGTGTGCTGCATCCATCTCTGCCGATTGACTATATGGATATTATGTGTAGTAAAGGAAAAATAGATCTTTAACAGCAGGTGACCCACACAAGGTAGACAGATAAACTACAAGTATGTTTAGTCAAACTCAATAAAGATCCATCACTAATCAAAGCGTTGGAGGAAGTTGTTGAATTCACCCCCAAGTTACCAAGTCTTTCGTTGTGTTATGTGTCCAAAACAGAACCAGCTTGCAAAAAAAAAAAGTGTGGGAAAGAGTTTGTTAGCATTCAATTATAATGCCGTGCAAAAACATTCTCCTGTTTGGAGTATAGTCCCCCCCAATGGGAAACAAATGTCTAACCATGGAAATGTTAATATCATACATTCTCCAACCAGCTGCAGGAAAACAAAAAACAAACTGCAGCAACATTTTTCCTCACTTCATTTGGTTTTAATCACAGGGGGGAGTTTTGGTCAGAAATAATAGCCATTGACAATCTGCCATCTGCCCTGATATACTTTAGTCTAAATGATGTTTTATCATTGACGTGCAACATTCCCCGTCTGCTGCAGTATATTACACCTCGTTACATAAACCTTAATGGCCTCTCTATGCACGTAAGAAGATCTGTATTTTGAAAATCTTTCACAGTAAAAACTGTACTTCTAATGTGAATTACAAATTCAGCTAGTTTATAACCAGAGGCGGAAGAAGTACTCATTATTGGATTATGTAGTGATGTATTAATGTGCAGCTGGTAAAGAAGGAACTCATTTTAATTACTTAATATGCTGCTGGGTAGTTTAACTGTTACATCATCATTTATTAGTTGATAAATGTATCGGTAGTAAAAAGCACAATATTACCTCCGAGATTAAGTGGTAACAAATGGAAAAACTCATGTAAAGTAAAAGTATCCACGTTGTACTTAAAGGACAGTACTTGTTTAAATATACTTATGAATGTACATTTACATTATGGTGAAGTGTTTTTCTCAAATGTTTTCTTCAGGAAAACATCTGTTACAGTGAAACTGAGCATGTAGAGAATCTAGACCGTGACTGACCTGCCCGATTAGTAACCACCTTGATTTCATGTTCAAGCATAAAACAATAAATATTACGTAAAAGTTGAGTTTATGAGGAGCTGTGCTGTCTTTTAAGGAGAGGCAAGGAATGTGTTTAACCTCTAGCACCATCTGGTGTTTGATTGTTGATAGGTAAATGTATTTTATTGACAGAAGAAGAACAAGTACATGTATGAGTGAAACCTTTCAGACAATGGATTGAATCATTTCCAGTTGTTTGGGAGGCAGTGAAGAGGAGAGTAATGCTTGAGTTTGACACCACTGCAGTATGAACAAGTCTGGGTCTGTGAATATTGGACTCATCTTATTGGACTATTTTAATCATATCATTGGACTATCATCACATTTTGCATTATAGCCTAGAGCTGCAAGGAGGCAAAATCTCTTTTAGGATTTCTTCTCCCGAGCTTTCTTTGATCATTGTTATTCTAGAGGTCTTCCCTGCATGTTCTCCCTTGTAGTACAGAGTCTAAAAGTACACTGGACAGGTCTGTAGCTGTAATGTTATGGAGCTAAATCCAGGCTCCAGACCAGCGTCATTGACCCATTTGGCCACAAGAGGGAGTTTACCTTGAAGTGAGCGCTTCTGTCAGCAGTAAACTAACGCAGGAAACATACACATGTTTTATTTATCGCCACAGGTAGAGAGATGTTTTCATCAGTTTCTTTTTGAAAATGTATTTTTCTTAATTTATAAATCCATTGTGCAATGAAATTCGTTAGCATAGCCGTTCATCCACCCGGTTTAGCCTGCTGGTGTAGTTGCCATGGCAACAAGTGCCAACTGATGTTAGCCTACATTAGCCTAGCTTAATAAAAACGAGTAGCCATACTATTACAATTCGGCATTTTTTTACGAAACCAATTACAACTACCAACAGTCATACCTTCAAGGACCTTAATGTATTGTCAAATAAAGGCTAAATTGCCGCAGCTCAACTTGCCGCGGCAGCTGAGCTTTCAGCAAGGAAGTGTCTCTACTTGCTGCCGCTGCCACATTTTGAGCCCTTTCTCGCGGACGCCATAGCGAGGATACTATGCTGCGTTCACAGTGGTGTGTGGAAGTGCGAAACGTCAGATATTAGAAGTGTGGTAGTTGAACGGCCCAACATGGCATGGTTTATTGCTCTTTTACTGTGATTCGTGCCAAGTAGAGGCTAAAACAGCTTGCTAAACAGAACTTCACTAGCGTAATTTGTTTTACTTGCAATCACGTGAATATGGTGTATAGAAAGTGTTGGATCATAATTCTCGCGGTGCCCACGTTACATGAAGGCAACGTGGTTGAGGAAAGTCCTCAGCCTTCTTTGTTATGCTGTCACTCATGATGACACGCCCCTCTCAGTTGATGCCACGCCCCTCAAGTTAGTTCAGGGTCAAAAGTCTGAACTGAAAAAAACGATCTGAAACCAAAAAGAAATGATTTGAAACTGAAAAATATAAAACCTCAAATATCAAAATATATATGAAAGTGAAAAATGAAAAAAAAATAAAAAATATTCAAAAAGAATTCCAGAACTGAATCAAAATGATATTTTCACAAATGAACAAAACTTTTGACCTGGATTTAGCACATATAAAGACATGCACCCCGGAGATCCCCCTCTTATTCAATGTCAGTGAGATGATAAATCCTAATTCGGAGTAGAGACAGATGATGGCGGTGATAGGCTACCAAAAAAAGTTGCAGGTTTAAATCCCAGGACTGGCTGGATAAATGTTCACGGATGAGTGACGTTTTCCTTCTCCTTCAACAAAAACTAACTAACAAAGGGCGCCTGAGCGAGCTACTGAAGTCCCAACCGCCCCGGGGTGTGAATGTGTGAAAAGAAGGAGCATGCTTAGTCGATCGGTAACATTAAAAACATGCCTGAGCTGAATAATGTCGGATTGTGCTCTGAGTGGCTGTTAATTAAAACCAGTGTCAGCGGTTGTTTGAAATAAAAACAGCTGTCTGGAACATACACGAGGAAGGAAGTCGGATTCTTTTGTTTCCCAGCCAAAATTGTGACATCTGAGAGCAGCAGGCCAATAGCTTCACAGCATTCATGATGTGTGTGAGAGAAAGTGAGTATGTGTGTGTTCTGTTCTGAGTGACTCACAAAATATTGACAGCATCTTGTTACTGTTTCCATTGCGCTACCGACTGTAAACAGTGATTTTCCACTGGCAAAGGAACATTTAGATTTGTCTTTTGTATTCAGAATAATGTGAATCTACTGTTGTACTGTGCTGTTGCGGGTAAATGTTTTCCAATAACAGCTTCCAAACACCAAAAGCACAAAGAAAACCCAGCTGCAACTCATAGTTGCACATCTATATCACTGATAACTCATCACCATACCTTTTTCTGCTTTAACGACTTCTGATGTTATCAGCCGTTTCCTGCCATTCCACCAGGGTTGGAAAGAGTAGGACATTATACTCAAGTAAAAGTACTGTTTCTTCTGTTTTACTCAAATAGGAATTACTTTGGTAAAAATGTATTTCGATCAAAGTATAAAGCAGGTTATTGGCCTACTAGGACCTAGAGGTTACCTAAAGAAAGAGAAAGTGAGGGTGGAGGGAAGGTTAACAACAATTATAGGCCTGTGAGGATGATGATGAGGTTATATTATGGACCTATTAAAGTAAAGAACACACTGTGGCTGCAAATAGCACAATAACATGGCAACCTATACACATCACACCACAGAGCCCTGATGTCCAAATACATGCTGTGATCCTTTTCTACATTGCATGTTTAGGCTGCTTCCTGTCAGCTTATAACATTCACATACACTGCAACAGGAAATACACTGGGACACATGTGAAAAAGACAATAAAAACAAGAGCTATGAACACCACGGTGGATAAGCAAAACCAAACATCGAAGGCAGACATTTAAAAAATAAAATAAAAATCATTCACAAACACGTTGAAGCACACGACG
Source organism: Pholis gunnellus (assembly GCF_910591455.1). NCBI lineage: Eukaryota > Metazoa > Chordata > Actinopteri > Perciformes > Pholidae > Pholis > Pholis gunnellus. Next base: position 22,424,205 of record NC_136537.1, read on the forward strand.
CTATACATTCCCAAGCAGCATTGACGTTCTTCCTAACCATCCGTGTGTTGCTGTAACGTTACTCACCTGACTGAATGGCGTTGTGTGACTCTTGTGGTTCAAAAAGTCCTCCTCGGTCTGCTCCAGGTTCAACTTCTCAACGCAGAATAGAATCAGTCCACTTCGGCCTCTCTGTGCCAGTATAACCAGTCCACAAAGCTTCTCCGTCCCAGTGAGCTCCTGGAAGTTTTCAAAACACGTTGAGCTGAAGGTGTCGCATTTTAGCATGCTTGCCCCGCTTGGCACACACCTGTTGGTGACGCAAAATCAGGGGTGTGTTTGATTTGGGTCACTTAAGTGCTACTAATGTCGCAAATGACTAAAAAGAAGAAAACAGAAAGTACTGCCTTTGTTAAAGTCACATGTGTATAATGCAATTCATTACTTCCGCTTACGCGGTGGGATGGCAGGTGGGATATCTCTTCTTTTTTTGTGTGAGGAGGAATCAGAGCAAACTGTAATTTCACTGGCTGCCACAAGGTGTCAGTCTTCTACAACCTACAAGAGAGGCGCTCTGCATCTCAGTCCATGGCGAGACAATGGTGGTGCGTTGCATTTCTGTCACACATGCAATGATACACACTCGTGCACTCACGTTATCAGCCTGATCCTCACTGCTACATATTGGATGTTGAGGGGCTCAAAGCAGAATAACTATCATTTCATTTTACCATTGCTTTCTAGAAACAGTAACGTAGGCTAAATGCACACTATTCAAATGTATTCCCCTCATTCCGTAAAAATAAATCCTCAATTAAATACATTTTATTGATTATGAACATTTTCAAAAAGGAAATATAAATGTTTCCAATACAAGTGTAACTGTGACGGAATAAGAACAAAAGGATGAATCCTTAATGACACAGGTTCAGAGTGAACATGTTCATATTTAGAGATGATGAAACCAGTCTGAAGTGAATTGTATTGAATAAAAAAAGAAATCAACAGCAACACTAACCAACAATTTACACCTTGGAATTATCCTGATAGCTAACAGTAACTTCCTGCGAGATGTAACTATAATAAACCCAAATACCTTTAAACATTTGGTGTTTATGTGATGTTTATCATTTTTGTCGACAAGCCTCATTCAGGAGTTTAAATGTTAAAGGTAACATTAGGCACTGTTGATTTTACATTTAACTTTGATGAGCTCATGGTCTATAGTCTCTTATTATGTTTATTCAAACATATCCCCCATACGAAAAAATATCTTCTACATAAACAATAATAAAAACTCCAACTCCAGTTCTCAAAGAGAGGTTATTCTACTCGTGTTTGTGAAGTTTTTTTTTATTATTTCCTTGTAATTGAATCATTTTCAGTGAGGTATGATGTGTTGAGATTGCCTTTACTATTCACACACTTTCCCTCATAGATGGGTCAACATTTCAACTTTATCATATATAAACCAACTGCAGTGAATAAGGGAACGTTGTGTATTAATATAGGTATATTGCTCTGGAAATCACTTGAGTTGTAAATCTTTTATCAGAATTTAGTTTTTATTTATGTTCTGAAATTAAATAGGATATCGATGGTGAGTCTGATTCATATTGAAGATATTTGATTTCAATGCAGGTGAAATTAAACTGGACAAAAGCACAAAAGCGCACAGTGAAATCTAACCAGATGCAGTTTCTTTAATACATTTGATTTCACAGTCCATATCTGAGTCTGGATTTTTGCTTCTAAAGCTTCTCACTTTTGTTGGACTCGTCATAAAACGTCCTCGCTGACTGAAGCCTCGCTCCAAACCAACTGTTCCCTTCTGTTTTACTCCTCCTTTAACTCGCCAGTTAACTCACCACAGCCAGGAGGATCCACAGCATTTCTAAAGGAATTTAACCATTCACACCCTCTAAAAACTCCACCTACCTCTAAATAATAGCTACGTTTTTTTTTTTTTATAACCCCACACACACACACACACACACACACACACACACACCCTTCAATGAATGTTAATGCAATATGGTCGCAGCCTGGCCAGGGGTGGGGATTGACTTGTTTCCAAACACTTAATTCAATTTGTCATCGCCATTCAGGGAGGCTCAAGTGGTCTAATTTGTGTTAATGAGGGGTAATAAAGTCATAGCCCCCTATATTACTGCCAGGGGGGGCGTAAGAGAGAGAGAGAGAGAGTGTGTGTGTGTGTGTTAAGGGTGTGTGTGTGTACGTGTAGGGATGGGGGTTGTAGGTATTGACTTGCCTGGCTGTTCTCCCTCCTGCGTGCCGTCCATCAGGACACCGCACACCCCTCCTTTCTCTCTATTGTACCCCTAATTAGATAGCCTTTGTTGGGCTAATGCTGCCGCCATCTGGTCGGCCGTCCGGGGGTGTCGGCCTTAGGGTTGAGGATGAGGGGAGGGGGGGACCCAGAAGGAAGGGTCTCTGTGGTGGAGGAGGCCCTTCTCCTCCCATCCTCCTCTCTGCCCTCCCCTCAGTCAATACCTCTGGCCAGGACCATCTTTCCCCCTTTGGCTGACACCACAAGGACCCTTTCACACTTGAAGGAATTAGTGAAAGATTGATGTCCCACTCTCCCTCTGTCAGTGTGAGAGGGCATAGCAACACAGCGGTGAGACTTTCTCCCAGCGGCCGACATATTGTGTTCCACCCATCCAGACTGCAGGAGTGCAGATAGACTATCAGTCTGGAAGGTTTATGAGTTGAAGATTTGAACCGTTTGGAAGTGAAAAAAAGAGCCAAAAGTAGAAGGTAGCGGTCACAATTAGCATCTGGGCGTTGAAAATGTAACGTGAATTTTCAGGTGGTTTTAAAAAAAGACATTGTGTGTTGTGTGACTTTCATCCACATGTAGCATCTAACAGGAGAAACTGAAAGCATCACAGTGTCTTTCACTGTCACTTCAGAGCATCATGGTTGTGTTCTCTAACAGTAGAAGACACTCATGGACACTTCGGTCATTTTCGATTAGCCACATGCTCTGGAATCAGAGCTCCTAACTGGGTCGGATGAGTCGAATATGAGGATGAATTTCCCCCCACAATGATCAATAGAGTGTAACTTAACATCAGCATGTTTCTGTTACGGCGTACACCAGTCTACCCTACTGCACGCCAGGGCAGACATCAAACAAACATCACTCCACAAACACAAGAACAACAGCTCTTATTTGTGACTCAATGGATTGATGGTTGAATTTCATGAAGGAGTTAACTGTTGTGCACTGTCCTCTATTGCTGAGCAGTTGAATATGTAACTAATGGGAAAAGTGGAGATGAAAAAGTGTCTATAAAGTCAAATGGGCTTGGACTTTTAAAAAATATATTTTAAAACACAGAAATGAACACATGCCTAAAAATCTTCCACCTCCTTCTTCACTGGCTCTGATTATTATCCTCTTTCTCTTTGCATGATATGTTATGGTCCTTTTGCACTGAGGCACATTTAAAAAAAACATACTTTATACACCTTTGACGTAGAAACCGAGGGGACCGATGACACAGAACTGCTCGTATAGTTTGACTGACAAGTGATCTCCGCTGTGATAAGCAGATGAATATAAGAGAAAGAAAAACTCCACAGTCACACCACGAGGACATTTTCTCAGTGACACCCGACTTGTGTTGTCAATCAGTGTGTTTGTTTTGCTAATAATGTTTGTGTTAGGGGCCGTGCATGTGCGAATGTGTGCGTTTGTGTTTGTGTGTGTGAGTGTGTGACGGGGGGGGGGGGGGGGGGGGGGGGGGGGGGGGGGGGGGGGGTTGTTAAGATTCAGTCGCTGATGTCTTGAGTCGTCCTGCCTCTCTCTCTTTCAAGCGGAGAGCACAACCCTTACATGACCCTGAGCAGTTGGCTGACTGTGCCTCCTTCACGCCTCTTTCATCCCACCCAGAACAACATTGTCCATCTGCCCCCCCCCCCCCCCCCCCCCCCAAATTTGTGTGTTAAGGAGTTTTCTTTAATCTTGGTTAATTGCAATGTTGTTGTCTGCCAAAAGTATTAAAGCTGAGAGTTTGCTACGGTTTGACACCATCAGTTATTCCACTTATAGCCAGTTTATGACATGTTTTAAGTTTCTTGACTTGATTTAAATATCCGGATGCATTTGAAGTGTTTGGCATATGCTTTATGAAAGCAGCAGCAGAAGCAGTGATAGCTTCTGCATCAACAGAAACAGGAAACAGAGCGAAACTCATTATTAACACAAAATCCAAAGAAGACATCACAGTGCTGCTCAAACTGGTTGACAAGTGAAAGGAAAAGTGGAACATTTTAATTTTGAGGATCATCATGTTTCGGAATGTAAAAAAAGAAAAGAGCAAACATAATGTTTGTCAAATACGCCAGCCTGTCATCTAACATCTGTTCATACTGTCATCAGTATTTATTTGATCTAACTGAAGATTTTGCCGTTTTCATTTGCAAAAGTCAGTTTCATCTCACTATAAACATAACTTTACATAACTTAACTTAAGAAAAAAAAGAAAAACATTGAAAACAAAAAGCAGCTACTTTTATACATGAATGTTATTTTCATACATTAATTCCACCGACTTGAATACAGACATAATTACATGATAAAGACAATACATAACTACTTATAGTCCCCTCTGGATCTTCACGTTCTAAATCAACCTTCTTTCACAATATATGCAGAGAAAGCAACACATTCCAAACATGCTTTGCAGACTCCGAGCTCCATTCCAGCCATTTTTTTCACGCCGTGTTGAAATTCACAAAACCCAGCAAGTCTGACGGTCCAACAGCAAGCAGCTTTGAAATGTATTATTTTAGCTGTGAAAGTTTTTCTTGGAATTGTAAACTGTGCAGAACTTCAGAGCGGCTCAGGCCTAAATTCTCTAATCCTGGAAGTCAAACTTCATTAAAGCATTCGATTTATCTTCCAGTGTTCAGTAGACGTCTCCTTTCTTTTTCTTTTTTTCAGCCACATGTTGAGCGCACCCTTCGTGTAATGGTCTTATTAAGAGGGAGTTGATCTCCATGCAAACTGGCCCTCGTCTCCGTTAGCAAAATTAGGCTTGAATGAAATCAGATACGATTTAGGAACTTATTAGTTCTTGTCATGTTCTTGTGGGTAGTACAATAAACACGGCCCTCAAATAATTACAACCATCAGGGCTGTAATCATACTAACAATTGAATTCCCCACATTACAGTGTCTTGGCTCAGCCTGACTCTGTGTTATTGTAGGTGTCTTTAAAGGCCACACCCTTTGTTCCAAAGGTGTTAAGCAAGACATCCGCACTGTAAAAACATTTTCGTAGCCTCTGTAGAAACAGCATTTTTATACATAAACACAATGTCACTAGAGAAGTAATACGTGTCAACTATAAATGATACTGTAAGGAGACAAACTCAAGGTTTGTTAATATAAAATACATTTATATTGCAGTAGTGAAGGAAGCATTCAGGTGTTTTACTAAAAACTACCAATACTGTATTAGTCGGCATACTTTCTGTTGTAAAAGCAGCACTAGATGTCGCCAAAGTTAGAAAATGTTTAAATCCTACACAGAAGGGCTTCAAGTACTCAGAGTAAATGTACTGCCCTTTTCAGAGTGTAATTATAGATAAACTATATTATCGGATTCTAATTAGAAATATATATTAATGTGCAACATTTCAGTGGAGACATCTGTATCTAGTTATTGTCTTCCGGTAAATACTTTATGGTTCATAACAGTACCCATCACATAAGAATAAACGTCTTTAATATACTTAGCCTGTTTAACCAACAGTGCATATCACAAAAGTATTCAATTTACAATGATTTATATAAAATACTGTCTGGTACTTTTATCTGTAAAAATTCACAATGCTTTATTCATATATTTATTTATGTACAATCCTAATCGGCAAAGTAGTTATTATCCTTACATAGTAATTGTGAAGTATATTTTTTGAGGAAAGAAAAATGTCTCTCTCTCAAAAAAGTAGTCTGTATAAAGTACTTGAGTACTTCCTCTTCACAATAAATAAAAAACACATTTAATCTGTGGGCCAAACCCTTTAATAGCACAGTTACATGTGGCACGGTTACCGAGAATCAGAACAAAATAGCCCACAAGCCACCTATTACACCCCACGGTGGCGTAAACCACTACGTCCCCAGATAAACGAGGACCTCAGAAAGACTCTTCACCCTTGAGCACACACACACACATACACACACACACACACACACACACACACACCTCCGCACACAGACACTCTATCTCCAGGCCTTTACGCTGCTGCGACACTCGCAGGGTTAAAATAAACGTTGCTGCTGAACCATATTGTGCCCTCCCTCCTCTCTCCATATCCTTTATTCACAGGCGCGTAATTGGTAGTCAATTTGAGCTCCCCCTTTGCCTATTGTGGGCACATTTTGCTCTGACAGAGTGCGGAAGATTAATGGCTACGAGCAGCCAAGGGAGGCTCGCCTCAGCAAGCATGAGCGCCCTAAATTCATTACACCAATTTCCCCCTGTCCTGCGCTCCCTTACTCGCACCCACAAGAGAGAGAGAGAGAAGGAGAGAGAGCGAGAGAGAGAGAGAGAGAAAAAGGGGGGGAGAACAAGAATGAAAAGGGATAAAAGCAAAATAGTCAGATGGTGGTGGTGAAAGAAGGAACGAAAGAGGTGAAGAAACAAAGGATTAAAGAGAAGGCTGCGCGTTAGTGGTGTTTCTGAGGTCGCGCTCACAGTCTGACACTGATGTTTTTTTGGAGCAGAATGTCGTCTGTGTAAATTTCCGTCTGTGTTGACCGCTGGAGTAGTTACAGGGACTGGCAAGGGACCCACATTCACAAATACTCATAAACACACTTCAATAAACTCTTTCACCATCTATCTTGAACACACATGCACGTACACAGAAACTGCAATCCAAAAGTGTGCAACATTTTCAAAAGATTACTGGATTTAAGCGTGAACACCTTGACCAGAGCATCGCAGCAAGCTTTGAGAACAGTGTGTTATAACAAGCTTTGGAAATTAATTTGAAGTAGAATATTTTGGCTCTGATTTCACCAAACGGTCCTGGCAGCAGCTATGAACTATACCACAAATATCATCGAAATGTTCATACTGTAGCAACGCTTCAATATAGCTGCCAGTATCAACACCTAGTCAACGTCAATAGGCCTGCTGGGATGTGAGGAATCAGGTCTCTAGTTGTGCCAAGCGGTTCACAAGCATCCAGGGCGCATTTAGATCTCACTGGCCATGGGTCTGTTGGCAACGAGGCCTGGCTGGCTCGGATGAGCAGGAAACACCTTGAACTTGGGTATGATAAGGGTGACCTGTCCCCATTTACTTGGGCCGACCCATAATTGTGATGATTTATTTCTCCTGTCAAAGCCAAAGGGAATGCCCCCCAGCCTCCCCTCTGCATTTAGTCTCCTTGGTTTTTCCCCTTTCTTTCCTTCTCTCTCTGGCACACATCCCCCCTGTTATTGTCTCATGGCTGCGGTGTTCGCTCTCTGGTTTGACAAATATAAATGTTTGAGTTTGCATAATTTGACATGTATCTCTCTGTGACTGCGAGCTTGTAAATGCTCCAGTATGCCCGCGTGTGTGCAGCGTTCTGGCCTCGACAACCTTTCAACATGGCCGTGTGTTTTGACTGTCAGATGCTCTGTGCCCCCGACGATGGCACCACGCCCCCTTCCCCGAAAAAAAGGACTCCCACAGACCGCTTGAAGAAGATCAGTCCTTCGCCGGAGCCGAGTCCATTGTCCTGAAGTGACAGGCCTCGTGGACGGCGCCGCGAGGGACGCCACCGGGAGCCCGGCTAGGCCCGACTCCTGTAGCTCCACAATGAACCTGTCTGTCACACGTCGCCTCCACCCCCCGGCTCTCCTGCCACGCACCACAGCCAAGAGCGTCCCACCCCCAAATGTTAATGACACTTCCTGTATGTTGTTGGGAATACTGTGGAAATGCTACAGAAGGCTCTCAAGTGGGGAAACATAAACCCTCTGGCGGCCATGTGGGACCTGCTTGCCAGGAGGCGACAATAGCTGAGAATATTCTGAGCATTTTCCAAAATGAAATTTTTTTTTTTTTAAGGAACTAATTGCAGACTGGGACATATATCATATTAAACTGGCTATACATTATACGCGGACTGACTATTGTTCCTAAGGCCCATTATTCCAAAAATGTTCCATTTGTCCGACAGCCCGTTAGCTCGAAAATACACCCCCTCCCTGTAACAAAAAAAGAAGCACACGGCTAATTCTTCTGCAGAATGACATCATCTGACCTTCACAATTTTTTTTTTTTGCACATGGGAGAAGAAAGCCTTTCGGGCTTTCTGCCAGAAATCTACTTAGGTTTCGGCAACAGAACTACTTGGACTGGGAAGGTCCAATGATGTCATTCTGCACAATAATTAGCCATGTGCTTCCGTGCTGTACGCCAAAACAACCAGACACGAGAACAGTTTCTTCCTGCAAGCTGTCACTCTGCATGAACAGCTAAATCAGTCATACTCTATACCTATATTCACTGCTGCCATTAGAGATTATAATTTTACAGACTTTATTCTTTAATATACATATCATCTGTCACTGTAAAATTACATCCCACTTGCTGTATATACAGTATAAATACTGTACATATACATCCAGTCCATGTATATCATTCGTATTCGCTAATCATTTGTATTAGCACTATCTGTATTGTTTACAGCTCAAATATCACTTTTTATTTTATTTTTGGTCATTGCTGCTTTTTTATATGTATATTTATTTAGATAATATTTATGTAAACACCTATTTTTCACGATACTTTAGTGTTCAGTCTGACATTTCTGCATCTACGGTACGTTTTTCTGAACAGTGAACATGGTTGATGGTTGGAGTGTTTTACTGGACATTTCTTATGTTCTGTAACAACATAACAGCTGTTTAGAAAATAATTTGCTGAGCATGCATCCACTTCCATAGAGAGCGCCACATTTTCAGTTGAGCCCAGTACAACCAATCCAATATGCTGTACAGCTGGATAAATAGCAGCTCTATTATTTTAATAAGGACAACGTGAATATTAATGAATCAGGGACTCAATAATAACACCAAGAGGGTTTGGGTGTAATTTCTTCTGGAGTCAGAAGAAATGCACACAGCAAAAGGCGAATGTAGAATCCTGATGCCTACATGATAACACAAATGTTAAGTGCAACATCTCATCTTCAGCATGCTGGCAAGTTTCGGTAACATTTCATCGCTCCGTTTTGAAAATATAAAGAACTCCACAACATCTCTCCTCCATTCTGTAAAGATACAGAAGTCAGAGAGTAAGCTCATGGTTCTTATCAAACCTGTTTGTGAACATCATGGCGAGTACCTTTGTACTTGTGTAAGAGCTTTGTACCTTCAAAGCTCTTGGCAGATTAACGCAGCAACAGAGCTGTGTGATTCGGCCCGCCATGTAATTTATGTACCTTTTCTGAGCTCACGGTTTTCACTCTGCACCTGTTCAGCGCCGACAATAAGCTCTGTTTCCATGCCAGGTCCCGCTTTGGAGAGATGGGGACAGTGGAGGTGGGTGCACAGGTCAGAGCATTAAAAAAAACAAAGAACTGCACACCATTCTCGTATTTTACTCTCTTTTCGACTCTCTTTTCGGGAGAACTTTAGATGGTTAGAGGCTTTGGGGGGCACTTCCAGGCCAACCAATAAATCAGGGTAGGCGAGATAGATTCATCGATAGGACTGCAACATAAAAGGCCTCCATTGTAGTAATGTAGACAAGGTGTGCAGGTTCCTCCGCTGCTCACAGCTTTCTCAAGATGGATACCGAGCAAGCTTGCAAGGTTCCACTTAGCAGCACCTTCCGCAGAGACCTGGAAAAACGGAAGACGCTCCAAATGTTTCGCATTAAGGGTTTCACCCTCGCTGGGGCTGCAGAGTTGGGAACCAGGGGTGAGCGGGGGACAGTCGGAGGGGGGGGGGGGGGGGGGGCTGTGGATGGTTTATTGCCAGAGATACGGCCAGAGTGGCGGCGGGTGCTGCGACGGGTAACAGCAAGTGTTCATAAAGATGTCACAAAAAAAAAAACTCCAGGAGACACAAAGTCTCAATTTCAGCCGAGGTGCTGCCAGCCAGATGTGGAGGTGCACGGAGCAGCAACTGGATCACAACCTGCCCGTCCTCCGTGCCGAATCTGGAGCTAACAGGCAGAACTTTGGAGTTCTTTTGAAGTGGGTGCCAAGAGGTGTCCAGACCCTTAACAACCTGTAATTTATTACAACACCATCCATCTAGGAGTGAGAGGTCGAAGTTTGTCCAGCGAGACGTCTCTTCAACCCAACCTTTTTTCTTTTTCTTTCTCTTTTGGCGCCTCCCTTCGCTCCGTTTTTATTCTTCCCACTCTCCTCTTTCCACGCACCTGTTTAACACCTTGACTTCATCAACGACCTTTGTCAATGTGCTGTTAAGTGTTTCGTGTTACTGTTGCCTTCGTAGGGGTGCAGCTGCCTGAGCAAACAAGGCTTGCATGTGATCATTGGGGCCCACTGGACCTGTTTCTCTCTCCCTGAACACTCTCCTCATAATAAACAGCGTCAGAATCAGACATTCATAGAACGAGAGCCATGTCTAAAAGCAGATATGAACAATATAGTCCAGTCGTTAGCGTGACACAGTGAGACTACAGCTGTGGTGGAGGGTGTAAGTCAATTTACTAATATGAGACAGAATGGGATTCATGGAGCAAATCCAGAATAGAGGGTTAAGTAACTACTTTAATATTTATACCGGTAAGCCTGTTTGGGCTTAAAAGACACAATAACTAAAATAACATAATAGCTTATAATAAAAGAGTGTAATATACTTGTTAACATACATTTAGATTCATAAAGGGACATACATTATTTAAATAGTAGATAAAAATGTATTTCTGTATCATTTAAAAGAGTGAAAAGAAGGCTTATCCCAGTTGGAGATGTGATAACATATGGGATTATTAGCTTCCACATATCTGTTATCGCACCATTTTATATTTTGAAATGTTCCCTGCACTCTACGCCTCATTGAGAAAAAGAAAAAAAAGTCTTCTCAGTTGATGTTAAGTGAAAGTACTGTTTGACCTGGGAGTGACTCAGGCCAAGACCAGATGGCCTGGTAAATTAATAATAAAAAAAAAAAGCAAAGCCATGTGAAACAAAGCATATGGACTGGAAACGGCAAATTCCGAGGGGATTCCCCCGCCTTTCACTGAGACAAGTGTGCAGCCGCAACATTTAACTGAAACAAAATGTGAACAAATTTGTACCCGTAAACGTGAAATTACTTTTGCCCGTTTTAATCCCCCTGCCTCCTCGATGCTGCCAAATAAGTCTTTGAGGCTTTGCACACAGTCGCGCACAAAAGAAACCCAGTGATGTGTACGGATGAGGGGGAGGAGGGGGAGAAATCAAAGAAAAATGTCTGGCAAGGAGATTTACAACTCTGGCGAAACGTTTCCACTGCTGCTCGAGCAGAAGCAGCAGCAGTAAGTGTTTTAAACCAGAGGGCCGACAGTGCAGGAAAGGTGGCAGGGCGGTGAGGAGGAGGAGGAGGATGAAGGGGGGGGGGGACGCCTCAAAATGGCTTTACGACTCTTGTTATCAGGTCTAAATAAATCAATAAAAATCCCACTTAAGGGAGGCCAACATATTTCATTCTTCAGCTGTTATTGATAACTCCGGGCCCCTCGGCCCGCCTGGAGTTTTATATTTTAAAAGTCATGATGCTTCAATTTGTATAGATATGCGGCCTGATGTGCTGCAGGTGTGGGAGTTTTCATGTTGGAAGGGCGTGAAACCTGCAGCGTGAACCGCATGGAAAACTCCACAACCCCCCTGTGGTAACAGCAGATCATTTTCTACTGTTATTCCATTATTCATCAGGTGGCATTGTTTAATCTGTTAACCAGTGTTAAGTATGTTTTTTTGGTATTGCATAACATTGTAATATGAAGATGTCATGTATAATAAAAAAAAAAGAAGGAAGAAAGGTTAACAGATTAATTTTGCAGGTGCAAAACTCACATGTGGATAAATGATTTGCTTGACAATCAAACACTTTTGCTGTGGTTACAAACACGTTGAACGGATTTCATCGTGTTCACTTGATAAGCTGGTGATGTGCCGGTATTTACCAGATTGTTTGGATTGTTTGTCATTTGTTTAGCCATTTAAAAGAAGGAAGTGTTTTATTTGTCAAAGGAATTTCTAAATAAAACGAGACAGACAATGACACCCTTATGTTGTACAGCATCGGGGGAACAAACTACAACGTATTTTTGCATACCCATGATCATGTGTTTCGGTGTTGTGTGCACATAAACATGGATGCGTGCTGTTCATCCGATCTGATTCTGGCTCACAATAAGACACGGAGGCATTTGGCTCTGAGAAACCAGAAGAGTCTTCCCATTTTCTTTGTCAATTAATTGCAAGGCCCAATCTTTGTGTTTGTTAAAATGATACGCCGGCTGCAAATTATGATCCTGTATATTTCAGTGAGCTCAGTTCCGTTTTAAAACTGTCAAAAATGTAATTGCTCGAGTGTTATGAATATAGATGGAACAACCTCCGTTTTAAGTTAATTTAGCCCGTCTGTGTTTTAAAAAAAAAGAAGAAAAACATTTGTACAATTTGTTAATGAGAAAACAGGATTTATGTTTGGGACAACATTAACGCGTGCGCTCGTGTTTGATGTGTGTGAGCGTATTCATTGAATGTGTGTCTGAATGTGTGCTATGTGAAGGGGAAGGTCCCGTCTTAGTATACTGTAAATTACAGCATGTAGTTGTGTTGGGACACACTGCGGATACTAGAAACAAGATGACTGGAATATGGGAGTTGGGGGGAAGGGTGCCATGCTTCCCACTCAAGCCTCCCACTCCCCATGCCTGACACGGCGGGGGGGGGGGGGGGGGGGGGCTCTTGGATGGCACTGTTGCCCATATGGCCAATCACTCAAGCAGGGTGGAGGTGTTTTCAAAGGGACCCGGCAGCAACTTGAAGCGGGACTGTCTCTGCAGGGGTCAGCGGCCGTCTGGGCAGGAGAGGCCAATCTCCTGCTGGCCTTTAAAAGACAGACATATCAACTCTTCAGTTGCAGACCCCCCCTCCCATCTCTCCCACACACACGCACACACACACACACACACGCACACACACACACACACACATACCATCAAGCCTTACCATGTATAGCACACGGGGCAGCCGTGGTCTGATAATGGGCCAGAGACCGTGACCTTGAGTGGACAAACAAACGAAGAGGGAGCTCGAGGCGAGACGAAGGTGACTAACCAGCCTCTTATTTACGACTTTGTTTTTACTTTTTTTACTTTTTTTTAGGTATTTATTTGTAAGTAAATACTGTATGAAACTGTAAGCATATTACCTTTAACTTTAAAAAGCAATATATATATATATATATATATATAATTAAAAAACACATTCTATTCATTATTTATTCAATTACTTTTTTTCAAAAATACAATTCTAACAAGATAACAAGCTGAAGCTACTTGGATTGCTGCTTAAAATAAATGTATCATGTAAAACTCACTTTTCCATGCTTATGCATATACATTTGAGTATCTGGATAATCAACCCACAAACTGTGAAATACGACAACCCTGTCAGTCTTTTGTGGGCTGCTTGGATCAGAAATGATTTGATTCAACAGGCCATTTAGATTTGGCTTCCCTTCTTATGTCACACGCAGGCACATTATAATAAACCGTCCCCCATCTGAGTATCTCTGACCGAGACTCAAGAACTACTTGTGTAAAGGTGCACCACATTTTTCTGACAAGCCAATCAGAGCAGACTGGACTGTTTTTCTGCTCGGCAGGGGGGCTTAAAGAGACAGGCACTAAAACGGAGCGTTTCAGACAGAGGTTGAATAATGGTATCTTCAGACAGAGAGTAAGTGAAAAAGAATGTGTTTTTTGAACATTAAAGTATATTAACATGTTTTGGTCGAAAACCAAAATACAAATATGAACTTGAAAATGAGAATGATATGTCCCCTTTAATATGGCTCCTCTATTTTTGAATTAGACTTTGTGACAGTATATCTACATACACTTTATCATTCATGATGTTTTATTGGACTGGCTTATATTTGGATACTGTAATTTTAAGTGCATTTTAAGTGCTTTCTAATTGTTGCCCCCTTCAAATAAATAGGGCCGATCGAACCATTAACAATTATAACTGAAACTAAATACGCTATTGGCTTTGTTCACTGTTTGTAAATTGCAATGCTGTGAGGAAAACATCCTCATGAACATCCCGGTCCGTATTGGTATCTGAAGACTTTCTTGGGGTTGGGAAGGTCAAGGGATGAACCCCGTCGAGAATGCAAGGGAGTGACGATAGATTCAATTTCTCCGTCTCAAGACGGCGTTTACGAGTCGGTGACATTATCCACAGCGACAAAGTCTCACATCTGCAGAGATTTTCAGCTGTTAGAGTCATTCACAGACGCTGCAGACGGGAACGGGTGTTGGCCTTGAGTTATCAGTGAACTGTAGACGGGGCATTGAAAACAACACAAAGACCTAATGACCATTTCTGAAATGAAATACTTGGGTAAACTTTGAAATGCAAGAAATTAATATGAATGCTTTTGCAGTTAAAACGTCAAGAGAAATTAATGATCGGTATTTGTAAATCTCAGGCTTTTCCTTGCTCATGAGATTTGATGGATTGATGGATCAGGATTCAGCAGACTTTTCCTCCCTTCTCCCAGAATTCAGTTCTTCTGACACAAACTGTTTCCCAAGGCAAAAAAAACATAAACCCAGGGTTTTACAAGGATAACACGGTTCATGGCAAATATGTCCTTTACTCAGATGTCTGGCTCTATACCACACATGGAATAAAAACCTGGTCTGATTTGACTGAATGCCAAGACTGTCTGGGCTCACGTTTTCTTCCCTTTTTATTTCTTTTTAGTGTCTAGAATTACAGAAACCTTTTTCTGCTTTACAGATTTAATATATTTTTAGAATACAATTAAAACTTCACTGAAGTTACAGTTCCATTAGAGCAGACAAACCTCTTACTTCACTCATTCATCCACTGCTCTACTATGGTATGTAAGTACCAGAAATGATTGCAATCATCTGTGTGTATTTTAACATCTCAATGTGTACGGTTCACCACATCAGAGTAATTCAAGAGCCATACAGTGCTAGTTCCAAAATATTATAATTTAAATTACTTCAACGTCAACTTTTGTATTTTTTTACAGAAAAAATAAATCACAAATCAGGTTGTGAAACACAAAATATTCCTCAAAAGTCCACTGAGAGTGTTCAACGACACAGAGATGAATCCAGAGACAACATTTTAAAAACAATGTGGCAAATACAGTCCAGCAGTAAAGACAAAACTACCAACCAACACAAAGATTTTCAGATGAGTGGAAATACAACAACAGTTCCAATGAGATTTTTAAAGGTAAAGAGTTGCCTTCTGAGATTCTGCTGCTGGATACTGACTGTAATGTCAGAGAGGCAAACTTTTCTTTCTTAAGGCCTTTACACACCGAGGGCATGACGAATAAATGATACTTGAATGTGAATATATGATATATCCAGGGCTTTTATTGTGAAAGTTAGGAACGAAAGGAGTGGATCTGATCTGCTTTCCCTTAGTCAAGGTTGAGAGGAGGAGTAGTAAAGCTTGCCGACTAGGGAGCCTCCATGTTGTTTCACAAATATAGGCACCGCTCAACTCGTTCCACACTCCAGGATTGGTTGATGCCTTTATTGACTGTGAGAAAACTCCTGTGAGAGAAATCCACCATGTTCTTTTTCGCCGCGTAATGGCACGTTCTGTGTGAAGGTATTCAAGAAAAAAGCAACAGCTCGGAAAAATGTATTGATGTGCGAATGTGTGTTAAGGCGTTTAGTCTTGAAGCTGAAGTTATATGTACTTGCCGATAAATTTTTTATTTGCTTACATAATAATCTTTTTGCGGCACTGACTGCAGTGGCTGATTTGTATTTAATTCAAAACCTCTGTGTCTCAAGGCAGCACCAAAAAGTGCAGATGGTTTCTAAACTCGTAATCGTCTTGAAGCTGGATCTGAACACTGTTGGGTGCTTCTCTGTTCTGTGGCTGACCCCGAGCTCTGACTTTTTCTCTGGAGAGCGTTCAGTGAAAAGAGATTTTCCCTCCACCGAGATCAATAAAGTCTGACATTATTGTTACGTACTCTGGAAGATCTATCAAACAGGAGTAGCGCGGGCTAGTGCTGTGCATGGTTGTGGACTGCTGCTGTCAGCATTCCCCTTCTGCTCTCCTCTTTCAGCTGCCCAGTCGCTTGGCGCGCCCCTCCTTTCGGGGTGATCATGAATCACGGAAATTGATTATGCTGTCACATCTCAAATCCCCCTGCCCAGTGCTTGACCGCAGAGTGTGTGACTGCAGGTCGGTCAAGCCTGCTTAAGGGATGCTCCGCTGGCTGCCCTGGAGAAGGGCCAGTCAGCCGGACTGCCCCCGCAAGGGTCACTCAACGTCCTACCGTAGCAAATTTGAGAAGTTCACTCACGTCGACGGGAAGGAATGAAGATGTCCTGCTTAAAATTCCAGAGTCCAGCCATCACCGCCCGTCCATGTTACCCCGACTTCCAGCTCCTCATCACCACTTCCCCCATGTGTCATCCATCTTTATCAGTGCACTATGCTACACGGCCCATTCCTCGCCGACCTTCCAGTCAA
This sequence comes from Pholis gunnellus, assembly GCF_910591455.1. NCBI lineage: Eukaryota > Metazoa > Chordata > Actinopteri > Perciformes > Pholidae > Pholis > Pholis gunnellus. Next base: position 22,440,960 of record NC_136537.1, read on the forward strand.
AAATTCTTGGAGAAGTCTTGAGTGACATCATGAGATGCCGGAGGACATCTTCGGGTTTTGAATATCTTTGCCTCATCACATGCAAGAGACGCGCAAGAGCGATAGGCTCCAGGGAAAAGAAAACGACGACGCTAATCCCCTCAAAATGAAGCTTCAACGATAAACTCTTCCTAGAACTTAAATTTGAAGAAATCAGTGCAGCTAAAAAATCTGCGGAAGATTTAAGAGAGGCACCTGTAAAACCATGAAAAATAGAAAACTGTCCACGCAGACGACGACAATCAGACGATTACATCATTAACTTGGACCAAGCTTTGGTTCCACTTGGGCTTTTGTCTCTGTGCAACCAGTGAAGCTATGCAGGGTATTCAGTCATTCATAGACATAAGCAAAAGTGTTTTTTTTAAGTTGTTAAACTTAACTTCCAAGTGTTTGTACTTTATGACATCATCATTATATTTCAGCTGCTTCTGGCGCAGCTTTGCCTCCAACCCAGACTTTCCATCAGACTCCCCTTAATGATTTCTGCAGATTGTTGTTCTTTTTTATTGTGAAGATAAATCTGCCGTAACAAGCTGAAAAACACCCGTAAATCTGGGCCCCGGGCTCAGGTTGCAACCAGACTTTAAGGGTCACTGTTGCTATGGCGACGCATCAATCCTTCAAGGGGCCGAGGCCAGCACTATAAAAGAGGTGAGTGTCTGTGACAGTGTTACTGTTGTTATTGTGGGCTCGTCATTAAAGCCTTTTTTAAACGACACAGACTGAAGGGCCACTTAACCTCTCTCAGGCATGTCTGCACTTCAGGCCGTTCTGGATTATTGTTGAATCAGCAGATTTCTAACTCTGCTTGTTACTGTACTGCACTTTTCTGACATCGACATTTATTTCACTTTTATTTATGCAGGAAGGAATCTGCAGAGGATGTACGTAGTTTTTAAGGAATGCGCTGCTTCACTTTCACACTTTAACCTCTGGGAGCTGCCCTGTTCGTTCCCAGTTCCTCCAACAAAGAGGTTTAACACGTCGCTCAAGGGCCTCCGAACATGAAGCTGACAAGGAAACGGAGGGTGTCGTTCGCTTACACTCGCCAAGATCGTCCTAGCTGGAGTTTCCCAAAGTGATGAAAAAATGAACTACAGCTATTAATGTACCAGTACCGGGTCAGCCTGATGAACCCACCGAGTGCTCACGAATCCCTGATTTTTCCCACTTGCCCCACTCGTTTTGATAGCTTAATGCTTAGGCTGCTTGCTACGGTTGTGCCGTCGCTCAAAACATAGGAAGCGGCAACCCTGTTTCAGTCCAAACTCCTCAAATACCGATGGTTTGTCGGTGCCTTTAGGAGTCTGATACCGACACTCAAAGGCATCCTTCAGCATCTGTGTGCGACGCATCGGCCTTTCTACTAATTCCAAAGTAAACCCACCCTTAGTCACGTGACCCGTGCGAGTCCTTGTCACTCACTAGTCACGTGAGTCGTCAAGATAACATCAACCACGCTCTTAACTAAACCCAACTAAGTGGGTTTGTTGCCTAAACCTAACTTGAGACACATGTGATGAGTGGAAACTGACCCAGCGTCACTGCCAAGCTCAAAGCTGGCCACAAACCAAGTGTCAGTACGAATTTGGAGCTGGAATGTGTTGGAAGCGGCGTACACGGACCCAACTGCACTGAATGAACCAGCGAGGACCCGCGTTGAGACAGCCGGCATGGCAGGTTTATGGTGCATTCAAGTGCTCCTCCTGGGATGGTCCTATTTCAAGAGTTGGGAAGTCGTTCCTCCGACCGTGGTGTGTTCATGAACTTTAAAGTCGTAATGTGGAAACAACATGAACGCTACAAGGATGTGTTGTATTTTATGGCTTCTATGGCTGTTTCCAGTATTGACGTGACAACAAAGAGCAAATGAAATGGGTCAGGTGAGCCATGAACATGGAAACACATTTTTCCAGTTTCTCCAACACCACATGAAGGCAACACAAATGCCCTATAGATCACTGGTCAGTGACATTTCTCGTATCAAGCTGACATTGCCTACCTACATACAAGTGGAAGGCAGATACAGTTGGTACAGTCTGCGTGCAGTCAAAATGCACTCCACATGGGGAAATCCATGTGGGCATTTCATGATAGTACCAGAAATGTCATTCTTGTGTTGTTAGCAAGAAAAGAAGACATCAAGTGCTTCACAGATACACGAGCAGAGATTCAAGCCAGACTTGATGCCGGACATTTTTTTCTCTACAAGTGTAACAAAAGACAGGCACTTGATTATACTTGTTTGCAGCCTGCAGTAAAGTGAGATGTCATACTGTCAGTCATGCTCACATTGCTTTGTTCTCCGGACTTTAAAATGGGCACCAACATTGTTTCCTGTCAGTGGTGGTGGTACACAGAGGGACTTTTAATTCCTTTGGTTGTACAATGAATTAAAATAACAGTAAAAGAATGTTGGCACCGTTTATGTTTTAGCCTAATCGTCCAATATCAACATTGTGATTTCCAGTGGTTTAAGTAATTTGCATTGGTTTTAAAGGGAACTTAACTTGCCATTACAGACAAATAACAGACCGAGCATGTATCAGCAGATCAAAGACGAACCCTCTGTCATCATTTGGTCTGCTGCTCATTGTTTCCTGAGCTTCCAGCGGCAGTGGCAATCCGATGGAGAGCACTCCCAACAAGGTGTCCCAGCAAAGAGCCAGACCCAGTGCTGAAAGACGCATCTGACGCTCAACCTTTACTCGGTCACAAGCAAAGCACTCTCTTGTTCATTTATCTTTCGCGGGACGGTTTCGCTCTCCACCATATTAATGAATGCCAGTTGTTCCTGTGCTCCACAATCAGGAGCCTCATATTTGGCCACAGATCAATTAGATTCAAAAGGCTTTGAAGAAGCCAGTTATGTGTGCTGGCTGATCGATCGTTTTCCCCTCTTTGTATTATTTTATATGTTTGGTAACAAATAAAGGCATTCATCACACTGTTTTAATTTCATGAAGGCATCTGGCAGGGTGAATCATTGGTTATGTAAAAGAATAGAAGTTATAGGAAAAGTACTTGATAATGACAAAGCCTCTATAATAGATAATTGGATATTCATTATTAATTGTACCTGATATTTATTTTTATTTTAGTCTCCTTCCTGTTTACACTACCTAAAAGACTCTCTCCACAAACGTGATCTTAGAAGAGTCATGCTGTGGCGTCGCGTATATTATTAGTATTTTAACCGTATTTCTGGTGTGGACCGGCGAGGGTTCCAACGTTTAATAAACTCTGACTAATTGCGCTCGTCACAACTATTAAAATGAATCTTTTTTTATCTTCATTTTAATAGATTTCCTCGTCTCTTTTCAAAGCCGAGGTAACTCTTTTCCCATCTTTCCGTATTCTCCATACTGCAGGAGTCATGTGTTCATTTGCACTTTTGATTCTTTGCTCTCACTGATTAGAGGTTATTGAGTTTGGACTCAAGACGTTTTCTGTCCACTCCCTGCAAAAAGGTTTTCGATGAATCACACCACAACCCAAACCCTTCATTTTGGACGTCAACGTTGAAGATCCTAAGCAGCTAGCCACATCAAAATATGATTGCTTTTTCGAATACTTTCACCCAATGACGGGGTTGCCATGAGACAACAAACCCTTGCCCGAGTTGCTTGAGTCTGAGCAAACACGCAGCTTAAACGCACTGCAAATCCCCCATCAACAGTTTCACGCTTGATGACAGCTAAGCGAAATGCACATTTTATTAGGGGGAAAAGAGGAAAGAAATAATAGCTGTGGTTGAGTGCCTTCCCCTCAGAGCATCTGTTTAGGATCTGTTTTCATTTTTGCTCATTAGAGCCTCTTCACTCTTAAGACCAGGATAGTCTTCTGCAGAATGCTACAGGACACGTCGATTCTTCAGACGGCCACCAAAGCTGGTTATCACCCCCAATCAAGCTTTCATCAATTACTTAGCTCTCCCTTGCCAAACAGTACCGCAACCCTGTGGTCACGTTTCCCTCTGGACCTTTCCGTTTGCGACAGGAATAAGAAAGCGGTGAGGAAGAATGAAAGCAGTGGATATAGCAGATTAATAGAAACCATTCAAAAATGCAGTCGTAAATTGTAATCATATGTGAAATGTCTTCCTCATCGCGTGTTACTGAGAAGAAACATACATACACGAGGTCACACAAAGGCAAAATGTATGGTTGTATTTATGTAAATTTGCAACAGTATGCTTAAATCAAATTGCAAAACATATTATATTTTGTGATATTACATGGTTTGAGGATGATAAGAAAGCCATATAAACACACAAAAGTAATGGGAGGTATGAAATTGCATGCTTGACTGAACTGAATTCCTAACAGTTGGCAGTTGATTTTGTATCTTATGTATTTTGAAGACCGAAATTTGCACGTTTGCCTGGAAATCTCTGCGGCAAAATCTCATTCGATTGTTCGCATAACCTCTGATATGTCTAGTTTAAGACAGGAATTGTTGTCTTTTAGGATTCTCCCCAGGTCTCCCAGTTCTTGAGACGTCTAACAGCAATTGACTAGCACTACACATTGGGTCTTTAAGGCAGAAAAGTGTAATAGGGTTCTGAAATTCTTTACAATCTGCCTCTAATCTTAGCTAATGAAATTGTCATCTGACACGGTGTTGTTTGAGCAGCGTGTGGGGAAGAGACAATCTGTAATTGCCTGCATATAGAATGGTTTCCCAAGAGGCCTATCCATCACATAATCTTGTTATTGCCTGGAAGATGAGAAATGCATTTAGCTATCTTGTCATTTTTCCTCCAAAAAATGTCTCTGCAAGCATGCAAATGTCCCTTGTCAGCTGCGGTTGAGGCTTTGTGCAGGAGGTAAATAAGCATTACACAGCGCTGATTTGTTGTTTAATAAAAGAGGGATTAAAAACAAATTTGGATCCGATTCCCAAGTGGGTGTGTAAGTTGTTTATCTAATTACCGTGATTGTTCACAGACAAGTATTGAGCTACAATGGGTGTCGTACAAGTTGTATGTGTCCCACAGTAAACTTTTTTTTTATCGCTGCCGCATCTTTATTAATTATCAACAGTACGAGTCTCGTCTTTTTCTTTGTTTTCTTTGCTTTCGTCTCCCTTTTCTCTCGGCCACTGTGGCTATCAATGCTGTTTCTAGGGAGCCATGTTTATCGACAATTTATTCCAAACAAACCCGTGTTCATGCTGCCAAAATGTCAAATGTTTGCCTTCCTGTGCATGAGAGGATTTTTTCTCTGGAAAGACTCAACAGATGCTGAATATGTAAAACAATAATCAAAAAGAAAAAAAAGAAAGAAACCTTTGATGAAATCACCATTGTTTTAAATCAAAGGAGTTTTTAAAAACATTATTTTTACTTTTACTTTTCACTGTAACAAAAGTCGACCCTTGCCCTCGAAGCCATTAGCAAAGCTGGGAAACTGCTCTTTATTAGTAAAGTATGTCCGCTGCCACTTCAGGCCCGAACCGCTGTGGAAGCCTAGAATTTATGTTACGCGGGGAGCACGCTGGTGAACTGACGACTCACATAAGTCTTTGCACTGCTTCCCTGCGGCCTCCTTGAAAGGCATTCTGAACTGATTTGGGGGATATCGTAAAGCAAATGATAAATTTGTACCCCTGTCAAGTGTGGCTGTGCACTGACTATTTGCCCCAGGAATCATGTAGGAATGCCATATATTCAGACTGATTGCTACTCCCCACTAGCTGATGGCAAAATACATTATATCATTAAAGGTATCGGAGGAAATAACTTAGGCTTTATTCCTGCTATTGTTCTGACATGGAACCGCCCGTTTGATGTAATAAAGATCTATGCTGAGAGACAGACACTGAACATGTGTCTCCCTAATAAAAACAAATACATATTCATCCTCTCCCTGCTTCTTTCTGCTTTCCTCTAAAGTCTCAACATCTTGCAAATGATTTCTGGCAAGTGCAGATACCATATCTGCCATTGTGCATCGGCCTGCCGTTGCACTTTACATTCTTCTTGCTTGATTTCTCGTTGCATGTCTCAGCCATACAAAGGAAACGTTTTATCACCAGATTTATATATTTCATGATCACAACAAATGACACATTTTTGCATTGAGAAACAACACAACCAATGCAACTTTTGATAGATATAATAAATGCAGTAAATAGGGAACGTTTTCCCAAATGCTAAATATGTCATCACGCCATGACACAATTTATCAATTAACTATTTGAACAGGCCGCTGGAGGAGTAATTGCTATACCACCCTGAATCCCTTTGTATTTGGAAGAGCTTAGCAGGATTTGAGCCGTGCTTTCAGATAAGATGGCGTGAGAAAAGCGGCTTGTGGGTTCAAGGGAGCAAAGGGGCCTGATGCCGCCGCCTCGGCTGCCCCAACCCGGCCTCAGGGGTGGCTGGTAATCCCCCCGGGCAGAGGCAATAAAACTCCAATTTCTACTGTACCTGCCAGCTGGGCGTCTTAGTCAGTCCGAAACACAGGGAGCATGAAATTCCCGAGGAGCCATATCAAAGCGCCAGCCCCCTTCATTATGACATCAGAACCTTCTGAAGTCAACAAGCATGAAGGCAGACTGGAGCGCTGCGTGGGTTCACAGCCTTGAAGGGGGAACCGGGCTGTGCAGAGGGGATAGCTAACAGAGGGCAAGAGGGGGAGAGAAGGATTACATCTATCACCATGCATATGTACTTCCATCTAAAAGGCCTGCCTGCCACTTTCTGCACCCCAGCAAATTCCCCAACTGTTAAGATAGCCGGGACCGTTAGAAAGGCTTTGGCGGTATCATAAACACAGCATGATGTTGGGTATCAAATACTTAAGGGACCGTGACGAAGATCTGAGGAGAAGCCCAGAATGCTGGTAGAAATGGAAACATATCAATGGTGATAATTACAGCTGGTTGTGGCCGTGATCCATTTGTCATCTTAATAAAAGCCTCTTGAAGCCATAGTAAAGCCGAAGAGCAAGGAAACCTATAAAGTCATAACAACCGCAATTTTAACACGAAAGTGATTGTGAACATTAACGTATATGTAGCGATCAGATGCAAAACTGGAGGAAGCTTCAAAAGATTTAGCAAACTAATGTTAAATATTACTGAAAACAAATTAACAAGTGGTAAAACAGAAATGATCCTCCGGATATCAGGCCATTTCAGCAGAAAATGGCCAAAAGATCAGAAGAAAAAAGACTTGGCACTATAGTCATGGTATCTTTGTTAAAGCAAATAATGTGACTCACGCATGAACAATACTTTTACCCAACTTGGGCCTGGAAAACCTGGGCTGTGATCCCAACTCATGTCACCACTGAGAACGTTTTATTGTCAACGAGTTCTTCTGACTATAACCATAAAAATAAAATAAATATTTCCCCATAGCCTAATTGTCTAACCTACATTTGCAAGTTCATAATAAAACCCCCCAAAAAAATAATAAGAACAGAAGAAATAGTGAGAGTCTGAAACGAATTCAAGTCCCACTCGTGATTATTCTGCCGTGTTTCGGACTCGTTCAGAGTTACTCAGATATCCTACACACTAGAAGGTGTTGACAGAGGCAGTCTCCATGCATGGCGAGCATTACAGTCAAGCCCAATGAGATGGTCCGTTGGAAATGAACAGATGAGTTTTTGTAAGTTATCATCAGTGAGTGCAATTAATCATTTGGGCAATTATTAATCCTGGGGGTTTCCCGGTAATGTTTCACAGAGAAGATAATCTCAGGCAGGGGACTCTGTTGGCTCCTTCACAGCAATATGTATACATCACCACAGTGTAGTGTTACATTTTACAGAATGTTTTAGTTGTGGACTTATTCAGTTACGGTGAAGAAAAAAGAAGCCATGCAGAATTGTATGAAGCTTTTAAAGACCTAAAGTACTGAAAAGCTAAAGCATGAGCAAACTATGTTGTGTTTTTCTATGAAGTCTGGACTGTAATAGTGAGTTTAAAATGCTAGTTTTCAAAGGAATGTGTTCCGTGACAAATTCGATAATTTATTAGAGCTCTCATCAAAGCTAAACAATCCGTTTCTTCTGTGAGCTGGACTGAGTGGACACACATGTTAATAATCTAAACTGTTTCCACAATTGTTTAAAAGGAAATATTGGAGACATTCAAAACCAGGATCTAGTCCGGATTGGAATGTGCTTTAATTGCCGTCCTTGGCAAAGGAAACAGTCTTGAGTAGTTGATCTTGCCCAGTGTTTGGCACCAGTCTCCATTTCAAACATGGCCAGTCACTCGCTTCCTGCCAAATCAATAAAAGACAATAATTGTTGATGATAACAATGACTGAGCACGCTCGGTGCACGGTCCAAGCTGGCCAAATTCTGATCATTTCTGCGGCTTCCAAAACAACACGTAGCCCACATTAAGGAGCAAAATTAAATTCCTCATGATGGATGACTTTAGGAGGCCTCTGGACGGGGATGGCCAATCCAACGCTGGGACGAGATCCCAAATCTCTGCATAATGGCTTCAGCTGCCTTGTCAGTCACCTGAGCCCACTCCGCTTTTTTAATAGAACCGCCAGTAATGAGTCGGTCAAACATGAACTGACAAATTGATTTGGAATCCCATCTGATGAGTCCTTCCATGAAACGGTGCCTCTGTACATTGGGCCAAACGTTGTCACGGAGAGAACCGAAATTAAGAAATGCAATAAGCAGAGATGCAATAAAGTTCCAGACAGGTCTTTGATCAATAGGGAACGCACAGGAAAGTGAATGTGAACTGTCTGATTTAAAGGGACAGGTGATCCAATTTAGCTACAGTGTTAAAAAAAAAGAAGTGTTATATTTAATAGAACTTTACATGCAACACCTCCGCACTGCTGCTGCCTTAATTGCCTCAAACTAATATTCGCACACATGCATTTGTAATTTCAGCCTCCTGCATGTGCAAACACATCATCAAGCACACATGTTCTCTTACAGACATGCAATATAAACACAGAACTGATGCTGAAAATATGTTGCTAGAGACAAATGATCTTTTCTTATTTGTTTTTAATGTTATTCTACAGTTACAAATATGCACTGCGGCAATTAATGATAAATGTACATTTGATGTTCACAATTTTTTTATTTGCTCAAGATGAGAATGCATCATTTCTGTCTTTTGTTTTTGTAGTTTTGGCTTTGTCCTGCCAAGACTTCCAGTGATTTAAAAAAATCACAGGGAGCCTCCCAAACCGTTTTCCGGAGGTCTGGGGAGCCAGCGAACGCAGCACGAGGTTTCACTTGGGAGGCATTTCGCTGTCACTTACTCACAGACTCTTTATCAAATTGTGTCCGACAAACACATCTCATATTCTGCCTCTCCGTGCTCTCCAGACTCCCCGGAGGACATGTCTTGATGTCCTATCTTCCTGCCTGAATGATGATATCAAAATCTCTGAGCAGCTGCTCTGCCAAAAACAATGAGGAGAGTCAAGGGGAAGTGGATCAGGAGCGATCGGAGACATGTTGGGACACTCCAGAGACTTTCATCAGGCCCAAGGGAGGACAACGGGGACAACTGTGCGAAAGTTTAAAAGCATAGTTCAGTTGGGTTATTGGAAAATAAATGGTTTGGAAATTGTAATTTGGTTTGACTTCTTCAACTAAAGAATTGATCGCACATTAAACAACATTTAACCATTTATGTACTTCATAAAACTGGATTTGTTGCTTCAAAGTCCTTAATCTTCAAAATAAAACTGACTTATAGGTTTTAGATTTGTGAGATATTGAATGATTGAAACTCAATTTCTTGGTTAGTTAAGAAATTGACTAACCAATAATAGATATAAATACACACACAGACATATATATATATAGTTATACTTTTTTAGATCTATTATTGTTTTTCATTTATTTATTTTTCTAAATGCTTTATTGTGAAAGAGGTTGGCACGAGACCTGCAATAACTGTTCTGCTTTAGTCCTTCCCGTGAAGTTGAAAGACATTTCCCTTCCTCTTCCCTGCTGAGCGAGGTGAGGCGAAAACTTTCCGAGCACCATTGGGAAGCTAATTAACAAGGCGGGTGTGAAGGAACTCTTGCTCTTGGTTGTTTTTACCCCCTGACGGGAAACACCAACTCAATCGCTCTACTTCTGAGTGTGCCTTTTACTTACAGAGAGGAAGTTGGATGTGTTTTCCTTAACTTCCCCCCTCCAACTCTCCTCCAACTCACTCTTGCCAGTGATCACACACCGAGTAACACACACTTATGTATATACTGTACACAAACACACATTCCCATACACACACACACGTGCTTAGTCGCACACACATACTGTACAAAGACCAGGAGAAAAGTCCACTCAATAGCACATTTTAAAAATTCATTACGTTAATGTGTATATGCAGTTATTTAAAATAAAAATACAGAGATAATTACAGGAATGTGGTTGAATGTCATCCTGTCCTCTAACATGTAAAAAACTTAACACCAGTAGAAAATCTGTATACTGACCTCCAGTGGTTTAACTTTTCTCCTCGATGCAGTGATGTAAAACTGCAGGCCAGAGTGAGGTCAGTACACCGTGACATCACTGTTGGGTGGGGCTACAGGTGCAGCAGAGCACGTTCGACCACACTCTACAACTAACAGGCCACAACATAAACTGAGTGCAATTCATTGTATGCCGATGCCAAAGAAACGATGCCGTCCTTAACTGAACACAGAGAGTCCGCCTCGTTGTCAGTGGCCAAGCCTCCTATGAGCTGTGGTGGTGAGTCACCAACATAGACTGTAGGAAGTGGACGTAGTCACTGTAGTCACAAGTTGTTTTGTGGACTACGATTTTCAAGTCTCAAGTTCAGAATTTTTGGCCGCCACCATCTTGGTTTTTTTGCAACCAGAGAGGAAACGAGAGGGTTTACAACAAAACGCTGACTAAGAATTTAGGTTACCAAACTGTTACAATAGATACTTTGATGTTCTGAAAACACACTATGAAAGTGTTAAGGTTGTAAGGTTGAAAACACGGACAACGCTCAGACTGGACAACACCATGGTAGTGACCTGTCAATCACAAGGTAGCCCCGCCATAAAGCATACTCTGCTTTATGGTCTATCTGACTCTAAATGGAACCATAATTTATTAAATGAACATCATGTTGCAATTAGGAAAACTAATGATTGAGACCATAAACTCATGTTTACAATGTTTACTGAGGTAATAAATCAAGTAGAGTCATTTGCTCAGACTTCTATACAATCAGACTTATTTTTGCAACCAGAGGAGTCGCCCCCTGATGGCCATTAGAAAGAATGCAAGTTTAAGGCACTACGTATTTGCTTCACTTTTCAGACCTGGAGGTTGCCGCCTCGCCACCAATCATTCACTGTTCACAGCTCAATAAAGACGAAAAAGATGCTCATCTTCCTTTTAAAACATAGAAATTCAAAGGACAAATGGGTTTATCAGTGATAATCCAATATAAGTAATATCTCCTGGAACTGGATCTGCAAATGACTTAAATATGTTAACTTTAATTGTTTTGCTTTCTCCTGAGTTGATGTGAATGTGGCCCAGGTCTCAGGCCTCCTCCATCTCTGTCTCTCTCCCCCTTCTTTCTTGAGATACAGTATTGTGTTCATGTGCTGTCCTCCTGTTTCTCTTGGCACCCTGTTAGCATGACGGCTGTTCTTAAGGAGCACTTCTGGACACAGATTCTAGAGGCGATGGGCAAACGGCCATGACTCCTGCTAAGTGCTTTATATACAATCCTATCTATTAATACCACACAGTAGGTTTGATCTATAAGTTGTTTTCAGTGTTCGTGAACAGTCACTGACTTATTGAAGTAATTCCTAAATTTATACCTTTCTCTTGCCAGATGAATAAAGTAGGATCTTGACTTTATTGCCTTATCCCAGATATGGTGAACTCTCAGTTATTGGTACTATAGACACTGTTGAATTCACTGTAACACCAAAGCACTTTATTAAGTTAAACATAATAGATTGTATCTACTGACAGACTTAAAAAGGCAGCAGGATGGCTCAATGAGCAAGTACAATCATCCAGTTCAATTAAAAACCGGACAGCTCTAACACAGCTTTGTTCCCACCCTGTATGGATACAGTGTGACACATATTGTACGAAACGGAAAAAACATAATCACTCCTCTCCCACTCTTTCTGTTCGTCTTTAATGGGAAATTTGAGATAGTACTGAGTACAGAGCTTAGTCTGTCACATCACATGACGCGCTGCAACTAATGCAGCCGACAAATGGGCATATCATGGATCCCAGTTTTGTGAACGATCCCTCTTCGGAAACAGGTGGCAGCCGCTGTAAGACCAGATGTCCCAGTGCAGCCGTGGTAAAACAAGGTCTGTCGCAATACAGTGGTGAACAATGCGTGACGAAGACCGAAGGTGGTCCGGCTTGTGTTCAAACCCCAGGAGGGCCACCGACGGGGTGAAGTCTGGCAAGGGGGGGTGGGGATAGGGGTGCACAGACTCTCTCCAGACTGCCTTTTGCCCAGTCCCCCGGGGTAAATGAAGAACATGAGAAACCCCACCATTGAAAACCATCCCCTGCTCCAGTGTGAGGAAGTGGATGCTTTTCTCAACAATGAGGAAGTCATCTCAAACATCCCCCCCACGACACATAACACATCATATCCATCGATTCCTTTGTTGAGACATCTCTGCTTGTTAATGCCATGATACAAAACCTGCGACAGCCATTTGCTCGCACTGTATAAATAGACAGTAAGCATTACCGGTGCGATGGAAGTAAGGTTGTGGAACTATGCCAACCTCAGCTGAAAGCCGTCGCCAGATGGCATGGGATCAAGACATAACTGAGCCACGCTGTTACAAAATTAGCCGTAACAATTTGTGCCCCATTTACATCGCGAGCCTGAATGTCGTGCTTTGACATGTTGTTAGCATTGTCACAAAATACAATGAGAAGATCTGTCCAGAGAAATCAGTTACAGTTTGCTAGAATCAATTTAAGTACAATAAATGTAGAGTTGACACTGAGGTAAACAATATATTTAAAATGTGCCACAGTAAATAACATTATGCTGTCCTGTAATCATGAAATTAAACATGAACAATTTCTTAATGGTAACAAAATAGAACAGAAATATTCATATCATGGCTGTGTAATTGCTTCGACCACGCAGTACAACATAGTGGTGGTACACGGTGAAATGTGACTGAGCTTTCCGCTAAGCTTTCTATGTAGTTGTGGTGGACATGGTTGTAATTCACGTCATAGTTTCAGACGGATCAAAAGGACATGTATCTAATAGCGCATGCGCTGGCATGGCTTGAAAGGACAAATCATTCTTCAGCCACTGCTCATGTCTATTTGTAAAGACAAGTGTGACATACTTTCATTCTTTCAGGTGCACAGGTGCAGAACAGAAATATTATCTCCGCACCGGAACTAGTGCAAACATTCACCTGATTCTTCCTCGTAAATATTCTTTAATGATTCAAGGATAGCTTTCAGCAGTTTCATTTCTATTATTTTAGTAGCTGCACAGCTGAAGATGCTCTGTAAAAAAAACAACATCTGGACCTGCGAGTAACTTATAGATGGCCACTGTGCTCAGAATACTGGTGAAGGAATGTAGTTGAGTAGGGGCTCAAATCTGACTTTTCTTTTAATTAAACAATAGCTTTGATATAAGCAATTAATCACATAACTCAAAGTATTGTGAAAGGGAGCAAAACCCAATGAGAACCACACAACAGTGCAGAGGTACACAGGTTTGGCCGTTAAGTTAAGCTGTTGAAGCTGATTATTTTTGCTCCCTGGCTGCACATACATATCATGATTGAGTATTATTGCATCATCAACACGCCATGCTAGCAGCTCTGTGACATTGTGTTGAGCCACAGTGGTGCTTTGAGCTCAATGCTAGTGTCACCATGCTAAGGTGCTCAAAGTAAAATGGGGATTTTTTGTTATGTTATGCATCACATTATACCAACTCACTGACGAGTGTGATGTGATGCTCAGCTTGCGGATTTCCACTTTTGTCTCCTTTTCTCTGTATCCTCACCTCCCTACTTTCCTTGCTCCCTTCTCTTTTTATTCCCCCCTCGTTTCCTCCCCTCCTCTCTGTCTCTGTGGGGCTTCTCCCTCCAGCAGGTGGCCGGTCAGTCAGCAAAGACTTCTCTTAACTGTTTGACACCATGGCAACAGGCTATGAAAACAACACTTGCATAATACATGCTTGTAAACAAACCAATGCAAAGAGATACACTCACACATGTATACTTGCATTCACACAGAAAGAACTATATACACATACATGAATATAAGCGTACTCATGTGCACAATGTGACAAACTTAACCCACACTCGCACACTTAATCGCACACTTGCTCACAGTTGTGTTCGCAGCTGCAGCAGAGTGATTTTTTTTTAATCTCTCGCCTCGTCGCAACATTTTTGAAAACAATAACCAATTTAGCACTTCATGCTGGATCAGGCAAACTGTATCTAACTGGCTGGAGTCAGACCAGACGCCAAAATGCAATCCCCCCAGCAACAGGTCTTGAATACGAAACTCATTTCTGTCAGCAGGGGTCAGACCTCAGCTTGGTGTCTGTCCCGCCCGGCTGCCAGCTGGAGAGCAGCAGCAGCAGCAGCAGCAGCAGAAGAGGAAGCATGGAAAGGAAAACAGCAGCCAGAATTGGGGTCACGACAAATGTACAGAGCAGCACTGTGACATCTTGCCAAGTGGAGACAGCATGGTCCGACACTTTTCCACATGTGTAAGATTAACTATTCCTCAGAGTGTCAGCCATCTTGATGGACACTTTTATTCAAAGTGCCGTGAGGAACACTGAGGGCATTCTGTACATGTTTAAAGTAAAGTAACAGCTGAACTTGGCAGTGCCATGAGTCATTCCGCGAAGTTTAGCAGGGAACTTCTCTAGGTCTCAATCTCTAGTTTCAAGTCTTCTTCTACACAGCTTCATGTTCATTTAGAAAATTGCGGTCCCAGCCGTCCCATTTAAAGTGAAATCGACCATAAAGCGGAGTATGCTTCAGGGCGGGCTTATTGTGATTGACAGGTCGTTGCTGCTACCAGAGCCGTGTACGGCGTCTCTATGTGACTCCTCTGCATTCCAAATATGATAACGTTCGTTCAGCGGTTCCAAAAAGAAAGCCAAGATGGTGACGGCCGTATTCCAAGATGTCGGCGGCCAAATCGCCGAACTTGTGCTTAAAAACGTCAGTCCACAAACCAATTGGTGACGTCACGATGACTAGGTCCACTTCTTATATACAGTCTAAGCGCTAACAGTGCAGCACCGCAAAAAAACGCTGGCAGAGCTAACAGTGTTCACCTGAGGGTTGGTGCTACACGTTAGCGACGACGCTGTCGGTCGGGCCCCGTCCATATGCACTAATGTGCACTGAAAGCACAGGCGGGAGGGCCGGCTAACTCAGCATTGCTGTGATAGCAACACACACAGAGAGGGACTGACTCTGCCCAGGTAGCCATTACTCCACTATAACTTTAAATACAGCTCCTTCGAAATTAGAACATTCAAATGAATCATTGGTACTTTTTCTACCATCATATAACACGGGAAAGGTTTCAAGTGCCATTTCACTAATTTTACAGGAGGGCAAAATCAAAACTTAAAATGCTAACATCTGGAATTAAATACATTTATTCAAAGAGAAAAAGACATTTTATATTACTTGAAAACTATATGTTCCATCATTATCACTGTCATAAACAATGACACTATATATAGTATGCAACTTTATAAACTATTCATGTATAGATCATACTTTTAAATGCAAAAATATCCCTACAGTTGAGGCTCAAATGAAAAAGAGAAGGTATGACACTGAAGGAAGTCATATAATCATATAATATTTTAAATCCTCAGGATTCCTGCACACTGTGAGAAATCATAGGAAGCTCATCCTGCGCAGTGGAGTTTCTTAAGCCTCCTGCTCGTGGGGATCTCCCGAGAAGCTTAAGGAAGGGACAGTTCATTCTTAACCTCCTGGTGACAGGAAGCTAATCAGTCAGAGGTGGCAATTTCCACACTCAGCTAGCATGAAGAGCAACGCACCGCTTACCCCTCGGGGCTAATAACATGGAGCCTGGATCCCAGGAATCACCTCGTCAGGGCATGGGCAATGAAAGAGCGGGAATTCCAAGCAATTGGCCACTGTCAAAACATCCCATTATGGTTTTATGGAGAGGAGTGACGAGGACATTGACGACCTCGTCATGGTCACGTGGTTAGGGATTTTGGAACTGAGGCTGCATGCAGATTTTCTTTTTTATAAATATTAAATGTTATTACCACACACGCTACCAGTCTCAGCTGTGGCGACATTGGTACAGCTGTCTCTTTGTAAGGCATTGCTAGGCCGATGTACTTTTATTGTTTGTGTATGTCATTTCATGTAATTGACTTATCTGGACCCTGAGTCCAAGTGTATCTGTCTATCTATCTATCTGTCTATCTATCTATCTATTGACTTGTGTTTTTACATTTCAGGGTTTATTCCAAGCTCTTACAGGCTACATATGCACATTTAATGTAATTATAGTAAAAAACACATTCAGATAATTGTCTTACCTGGATACAATGTTCCAATTAGTAATGTTCTCATTTGTCCAAATTAAAGCACAAAGCAGTTTTCTTTGGTTTCTATTTGTAACAGGAACAAATATAACAAGATTGTTAATACAGTTTTTTACAAAGCAATACTAATATCTTTGACATCAGACATGTTTAAGCAACACAAAATAGTTGTGACCCTATAGTTATAGCTGAAACTTTTGTCTTAGTGAAGAAAAACCTCAATCGGATATCAGCTGCTGTGGGTTGAAACATGTTCTATAAAGTTAGTGAATGGTCTGTTTTAATAGAGAGGATTTCAGAAAAGCTCTGAAAGGGCTGCAACAAGTTCACAGAAATGAAACTCGCCTTGACCTTGCTGCGACCCCCACGTCCAACTCTAACCTCCAATAAAGACGTCCTGTAATGTCAAGTTAAGTGTGATTAATAGCAGTACTGAGCACAAAGTCTTTTCTGTGTACAATACCCAGAACTTCAATACAGCTCGAGGCATTTGAGCTGTAATCCCAAGAATTTATAGAAATATTTGAGGAGGTCTACTCCGAGACTCTGCACAGAGCATCCATGTTGAGAAATTGTTTAAGTTACTATTTTTCAACTCCAACAGATCCAGCCTATAAAACTGTTAGGTTATCTTTTAGTCTTGACAAAGTACCATCATTTGTTTTCATTTTGTGTTATTGATCACTCTGTGAGAGCTGCTGTCACTTCTCAGAGCGGTTGATGATGTATTTTGAAGCTGAAACTCTTCATTCCCTTCCACCTCATAGGTTTATTGGCTAATGCGAGAGCTAGCTGTCGAAGTGACACCCATGGCCGGGGAGAGTTTATCATTCTGCTGACAGGCTAAATAACTTGTGCCGAGGCAACAGATAACAAATGGGCTCAAGTTGTGGCTTGAGTGTCTGCGTGTTAAAGACAAGAACAACTGGGCTGCAGCAGAAATAAATGGTCCTTACTTTTTGGCATTTGGCCATTATTCATGGGGCACCTTAAGATTAATAAGTGCTTTACTGTGTGCCAACACTGAGCATACGTCCACATATTACTGAAAACTAATGCAAGTTAACGTGTGAAAAGGTTTCATTGATTTCATCATCAATGGAAACCCTCACTAAGTCACAGCTGCAAATATTTGTTTGGATGAAATATAAATTGTGCTCACATAAGGCAAAAATAGATTCTTAAAAATCAATTCTGGGTCTCAGAGGGAAGTTTGTAATTTACAGACAAAATAAATGCAAACTTGGTGTCACATTATAGGAAACACACATGTTGTTTAATTAAAAACATACATTTCTCCATTGCTAAGGGATTATGTGAGGATATCACATACCATATTCATTCATCACAATTAATGATTGACTTTTTGGGAATTCAGCTTGTTAAGATTGTTTGCAATCAGTTCAGGCTTTGGTCACAGATAATTGAGAATTCATTGCATTGGTAATGAACCTGGATTGTTAAATTTAGAAATTTGGATAATTTACCCATCCACTATTCTAAAATCTGTATATCAAAGTGTGCAATTTGCATATCAAGTTGCTTCTCTTTTATAGTTGTCTCTTTTGCCTGTTTGCATTTCTAAAATGTTCCCTGCTTGGACCAAATCTTTACCATTTTAAGACATCATGCCGATTGCATAAGGCAAGGCTGGATTGATTTATTTTGGCTGACATTTCTCAGCACTCATTATAAGCTTTCAGGATCTAGTGTCAAAGCAGCAGGCTAATAAGCTAAAGCTGTTGATAGCGCCACACTTGCTGTTCACCTTTGCCTCGTAGGTGTCAAACTGTCAGTAACAAACTCAGCAGGCTTCAGGAGTTTACTGCAACTGCGGCACAACATAAACAAATCAATTTCCCTGTAAAGCAAAATGGTGGCACTTGCAGGAGACCGTCGGAAGACGATGCATATTCTTGTAGCTGTGATGTGTCAAAGCATAAACAAATGCCCTGTTCCTCTCACACTCGGGTCTCTGTTTACAGCTGTTTCTGCCCGTACAGTAAGTGAGATATACCCGTGAGGCAACCACGGTGCTGTCTTAAGCCCGTGAAAATGTGCTGCAAGAGATAAATTCCAAGATGTCAGAGGAGCTGTCAGTGTGAAAGACTACTCTGGTCATTACCACCTTCAGATCCAGCTCGCATGCAGCCAGACCCCTGCTGAGGATGAGCCAGACTTTCCCACAGTGAAAAACCGACTTACAGAGTTATTGGACCAAACTTTCATTGCATTCTCCACGAGATAACAATTGTCTTGTGTAGCTCTGCATATGTTTTCCTGTCATTTTTACCTGCAAAAGCAGAAAATGCTTAAATCCCTTCAAGGGTAAAAGCTATTAGCAATGTTGCGGGTCAATGCCCAAACTAATCAGGCAAGAGATGTAACAAGAGTTCCCGTGTTAAGACTTAAGACTTGGTGTGCTGGTGTTAGAATTTGATAAATGAAGTCGTAATGTGCGGTTATACGCTTTCATGCTGATCTTGACCAAACAGTAAGTCTACAAAACCTACTCTGGCAACAACACTTCTGCCGATGGAAACATTTTCAACAATGCAATGCATGATGTTAAAGAATGCGACTTCATCACTATGTTAAAACCTACATCGGTATGGTTCGAAAAGAACTCGCCTCAGCTGTCAGATGTCCTTATTAAGGCTGTCTAATGAGCCCAGGTTACAAGATGGTTCTGAGAAGTAAGCGATATCCGCCGAGCGGCCCACACATACAATAAGGCAGCGAGCCTTAGTGTGGATTTCATACTCTGGGCTGAGCATACTCTGAGCCTATTTTTGTTGTCCTGATCTCAGACAACCCTGGACCCCATCCAGGATGGTTAAAGTAATATCCACCAGTAATGCAGGCCGGTCCTGTGACGTCCACTGGGACTTGCAGGATGTGGGCACTGGGGTTCAAGAGTGACGGGGCAACACCAGTTACAAATTCCCGGGGAACCTTGTCTCAACTCACTTTCTATCAGATCTAAGAGTGAGGAGGAACATTTTTGTGGTGCCCTTCACTTGTCTTTACAGTCTTGCTCAACCAGAAGAGGAATGCTTTCTCCTTTTATAGAACCCCCCCCCCCCACCATCCCCAATGTAAGATACAAAATACTCCACGCTCTCAAAGTCCTCAGTTAAACTGGATACCCGATTAACACGAGGGACCGCTTCAGCTCTCGAGCGGGGTAACGGAAACTCATGACAGGGCATTCCGTACACAAACGTAGCCGCGTTTTGTCGTTCTTACGCCAGATCCTGTGAATTTACGGCCACCGGGGCTCCTATTTTCCCTCCTCTCCCGTGGAGATAAGGGGTGTTTTTCTTCTGAAAATCCACGGGGGGTTGGGTGTAGTTAAAGGACACACTCAGCTGCTAGATTAACTCATCAACACCGCATTGCAGGGTGTCAACAGAAATGTTTCACACACAAGACCGACAAGGAATGAATACCATTTGGAGGTCACAAGTGGCAACCCCTCAGTCCTTCAGGCCTTTTAAATGTTAGTGTCTGCCTTTCAAGAGCAAGGATGTAACCTCTAAACCTTTGAGGGGAAAAGAGATACGTGTTGGACATCACTGCCCTCATGTCAGTTTGACTTGACTTGGAGTGATCAACCTCATGAGATTTATAACCAGTAAATCACTGGGAATATTTTGTTTGTTGTCACATGGTCAGCTACAAATATAAGTTATATATTTAACCCTCTGGTTTAAATATTTGATAATAAATCTATGAGACATTTTGAAGACAGTCACTAGGCACCTTTTAACAACACAGCAGCAAATAAGCTGTCACTCTAAAATCCCCATCTGATGCCAAGATTCAAATCGACGTTTCTTGACACCAACAAACATCCATGTTCATACCAAAAGAACAGATATGATGTCTCAAAATACACAACACTATGACAAGCTCAATAAACAACCTCGAAATACACCTGTAGTACAGTTTCTTGTTGCAGCACCAGAAACATGATTCAAATGTCTTTTAGTAGCTGTGCTCTCCTCCTTAGCTTCTTTAGAGTGCATGTTTTCAGGGAAGCCAAAAAACAACGACGACCGGAGACGCGGGATCATCTTCAAAAGAAAGACGTATGTCTCTGGCATGCTGTCTTTTTCGCTGCTTGAGCAATGCCATTCCTTGTAGTTTGAGTCATCTAAACTCCTCGCGTAATGGCTTCTACATTTAGATTACGGTGCAAGTTTTTAATTCGTTGAGAAGCTTTGCTCTGACGACTTAAAGGTCTCGAAAAGGATAGAAGAAAGTTGCAGGATCTTAAAACGACTCAGACATTGACTGCTGGCCAGGCTCCTCACCCTCAGAGTACAGCGGATTGCGAGGCCTTTGCACTTGGCGGGCAGCAAAGCTTTGATAGCTGCTCAGGGAAAGTCATTGTTTTCCCTCTAAAGCTGCAGTGCACCAGGGTGGCATGGCTGCCATGTTGTGCCTGTTTGCTTTAGATTTGAGGAAGATCAAGCCGCCTGGCCTTCGTTAAGCTGCGTCCTAGTGGGCGGCCTCTGGAACGTGATAGATAATTCGAGTACCACTGAGATGTCTTTTCATATTGCTTCGGGATTGCAATCCAGATTCTGGGGACACGAGGTCAAGAAGAGTCCAAGTCATCCCAAGAAGCTGAATCCAACTGGCGTACTTATGAATCCTTTATTATTGAAGAAAATAGAAGAATAGGTTTTCAATCTCAGTTTGGCATTCCTGGTTAAATAATTATTAAATGAGATTGATGATGATGAGATACCAATGTATCAAGTAAAACACTACAAGAAATGGATTTGTGTGGGAAAAGTTTCTCAACATCAACACTAATAGAAATGCAATTGTTGGTACTCAACCCAGCTAATCAATACTCAAGACTCTTACTGATCATGATGCACAAACACAGGACTATTAGAACAAACACTTAAATATTGTGCTGCATTTAGGAAGAAAACAACGGTAAATCACGAGTACATTTGCCACCTTTGATGTGGATGTCCAATCAGTGTTGATGGTAAATGTAATCAATTGAAGTCAATTGAAGCAGTTCTGTAGTGCAAAATCTGCTGTTCTTCCTGAATCCAGCGGAGCCAATTGGTGTGACAGTGAGTCGGATGCAAGGAAGAACTACAGAATGCTATCTCAGCTTGGATTTCTAGTCTCCACCTCTAGGTAGCCAGGGGGCGCCACGCTCTCGATGTCGCTCAGCAATAGAACTTGCTTATTCTCTTAGCTTGTATTGCAAACTAGCTACGTTTGCAACAGCATTCCCGAAATATGAGTACAGAGCAAATTATTAACAAAAATTCAGACATATATATGTATATGGCCAAAACAATGCTGTTTATGGCAAAAGACGCTGGCGCGCACTGCATCCTGGTACAGGGAGGCACTGACAGGAGAACTCAGATTTCTCTGTCAGGGATTTAGTGCTTCAATTGACTACAATTACCATCAAAACTGATTGGACATCCACATAGAAGGTGGAGAATATGCCATTTAAATAATACAAATATGATAAAGTTTCTGACAGGTGGACATAAGTTAAATCAACATCTAATGGATGTCAAAAAGGTACTCGGACTCAAGTGTGAACGTCTACATTAACTATTTCCACCATGGCGACACCATCCAACTCTGAAATCAGTTCAAAACTCTTTGCTCTTCTCACGACAGTCACGGCTGGAGGGGAATCAGCACAGAGCTCAGATATTTCCGTCATGCCTTTCTGTCAATGGAAGACGCCATGACAGTGTTTTCAGTGTTGGGTTCCTGGTGCCGTTTGGCATCGGCAGGGCGTGGGAGGTTAAGGGGCGAATGGCAGCGTTGGCCCCGTCGGGGCCCCCTAGCTCTCCGGGTCCCAGGGGCTGGCGCCAGGCTAGCCCCACGAGCAGCCGAGGCAAAAAATAACCCCGCTGCAGTTGTCAGGCAGGGGAGAGTGACGGGGAGAGCATGTCACATCGGGGGGTCAGGTTTCAGCGGCTGTCATCAGAGAGCAGTCATTACTTCTGGGCTAATTATCTCAGGCCACGTGTAAACAAACAACCTGCCAGTGTGAAGACTACATTGTGTTCACAGCTCCAGGTTTTGGTTTGGTCCCTTTTACTTGGTTGATGTTGGCATTAATTCTGATGTTGGCTAAAGTGCTTGACGAATCCGTCAAAGTGTGAGTTCAATGTATTTCTTTCAGTTCTTTTTTTTTGTACACAACTTATTTTAGTGATTTTTATTTCCTTAAATTGACTGCACAAATGCAAATTTTACAAAATACATCTTACAGTGTGGAAATACTTACAGTGTGGAATTTATTTAAAAATACATTTAATTTGGCACTGAAACAAATGCTTCCACATTTATGGATTCATGTGTTTTAACAGATTAAAAGTTACTGTATTAGTTGAGAAAAGGGCGGTTTGCTTTATAAACGTATTATATAAAGGGAGAATTGGGTGAAAGGTATTTTTATTTTGTACTGTTGCATTGAAATATATTCAATAAATGCAATACATGTTGACAGCTTATCTATTAGTGAGCATATGAAAAGCATGGTGACTGTCTTCTCAAACGCTGTCCTCAAACATACATCCAATGCAGACAATTCTTTCAAGTTTATACTTTATGACATCCAGCCACTGCATATTATATTCAGTGTGACACAAAAAGACCTCTGAGATCAAGGGGAACTGGTGTTGTTTGGAAAATACAAAGCTAAGACAAATAATCGTTATATTTCAGCTGTGCTTGACTGCCATTCATCATGATTTTATTTCATCAGCTGGACTCTGACAGGATCCATGAATGCACCCTCTGACTGAAAACTCAATCCAGCTCAGCCCAGCACCCGGTCTCACATTCCCCGGCCTTCATGGCACGTTTACGGTTCAGGCTCATGTTTCCATCACACGCTTGCCATACCATACCTGTGTACTGCGCCCACAGCCGCAGACCAGTTGCGCGTGACCCCGTGGTAAAGTTGTTTTTCATCGCTTCAGGCCTGGGTTGTGCCTTAAACAGCATTTGCAATGACACATAATGATTTTAGCGGAGGAGTAAGGAGGCTGGTTATTTAAATCTCACACTAAATAATAAATTAACTGATTAAACTGTGAAGTGTGACGCAGTTCTTGCAGAGTATGGGCGCCGTGTTTCTGTTATTTTAAGAGGAAAGAAGCCTTCCACTTTTATGACCTCAACACTTTGTGTGTTACTTGAGTCACATTGCGTTCCCAACACAAACCTTATAGGGGGAAAATTAGACCTCTCACCTCTCATCTTTAATCAGGTTTCATCTTCTAAATGAATTTGTGTGATCTTGCAGATGTCTTTACTTTTAAACTTTTAAACCGACTATTTTAGAGCCTGAGTCAGATTTTTCAGTAAGATCACTACAAACTGGAGATGTCAACGAATATTTAAAATACAAATATGTATATAGCTGTCCAGCATCGTCTGTCGTGAACGTTGTCGTCACTACTGCATTGAATTGTGGGATATGTATGCCAGCGTGGTGTCCAGTGTTTGCAAACTGTAACATTTCACTGGAAACATGCAATTCACGTACTACTCGTTTCATACAGTTTTAGCGTACTAAATAGTATAGAATTGTGGACGCAACCCTAATTGAATGTCTCATATAGCATCGGCCAATCAGTGGAGCTGGTATATGTGTTGGGCCTCATTACTGCAGCAGCAAGGAGAAGATATAAGATTGTAATTCAGCAACAGGGGCTTTGCAGATGAATCCGTGCCAGCGGTTGTAACATTTCTCAGGAAAGGCCAATCAGCTTCATCATATCTTCAAATATCAACAGCAAAAACAATTGATGTGACAGTCTTTTAAGGTTTGTGCTGGGAGCACAATACAACTCCATCGCTGAGAAATGTACTGAATGCTATGGTCACAGGATACGATAAATCATAATAGATCATAAAATAAGAACATTTTAAATGGATCTCAGTGGTGACTTAGCAACAAGAGCTAGAAGCAGCATTTACATTTAGCTACAAGCTAATAAAAGACATTCTCTTATTGGATCAAAGGCTGTTTCTTTTTTATTAAAGTGGCAATCAATGAGATTTTGATTAAATGTCTGTTAAGTCACTATCTAACAATGGACGTAAAACAATGGTGACTGAGTCCCACTGATGAAGGTATTGCAATATTTATATATTTACAGTAAAACGAACTGTCTGTGGAGAAAAACATGCTCCAGTTTTTCTCCATTGTACACTAAAAATGGAACCATGCAAAAAACAAAAAGACTCCCGACTGCTAAACTCAAAGCATAATTCCATAGTTTTCACTCAAATATGAATCCAAAATCAACCAGGACTGACATCTTAATGATTGCCACTTTTAAGATGCATCAAAAGGCTCGTCACATCACAGACCCTATTACAAACAACATCTCAAATAAAAGCAGGACAGTAAGCAGTGGGTGTGGTCCTGGCATACAGCTGATTGTCAGTGCTGCACAGGGTTGAGATATTATTCAATAAAGTACGTGGCGTAATGGAGATGCAGAATGACATTAAGCCCCTGCTTGCATGCTGTCACTTACGTCCTTCTGGGGGTTGTCAGGTCTAACTGTACATTATTAATTGCCCTCTTGTACCCACCTTTGTTTGGAGGTGTTCTGAGTGACCAACAGTTTGTACTCTAATATTTATATATGCCTTCGTAACCAAATTACCTCATCTCAGAGACACAGCTAAAGACCTTATTTGCATGCGAGGGCCCTTTTTGAAGGGCGCGAGTCAACAGCAAACATTACTGCACTACTCTGTCAAGCGAATGACTGACATTTCTAATGGAACACGAGCGCCTCGCTGAATATGGATTTAGCTGTGACGTTGGTACTTTGATGACCACGAGAAATGTGAGAGGTAATTAATTTTCGGGAACAAGTTCGCTCATCTCCACCAATCCCTATTAAGGGGCAGCCTGATCCCCACTTTTGCTAATTGAGTTAGCGGCATCAGTCTGGATTCGAACTTGAGAAGTGTCACAAATCTGAGTATGTTTATCTACCATTATCTAGAAGCGAGAGGCTTAGTTTAGCGGTATAATTATACCTCGCAAGACAGTGACCCGAGCCAATCTTATTTTGTGCAAGGTCCTTGATGCATAGTGGGCAGATTTCACCGAGCTTTGTCTGCTGTTTTTTTTCTCCCCGCCTGTATCTGACTCAGCCCCTGTCTAATTGGAGCATGAAATCTGTGCACAACAAGAATACTGAGAGAAGTTGGATTAAAATTCCTTATTTCCTCCAGATGGCATTGTCAGTGTGAATGCACAGAATATCCATGAGGATGTAGTTTTACCCGACCTGTCTAGAAGTACAAGAAGCGGCTCGACGTTTAACGACAGTGACCCAACGAGGAGCAGAAAAGTAACAGGTCAAAAAAACTCCTGAGTGGAAACGCAATCCATTTTGTTGTGGCCCTGAATGCGATTTGATCGACACTATCCGCTTGCAGTGCAGGCCTCCCCGTGCCCTCGCCAAAGACATTTGCAACTGGTGTCAAGGCCCTATAAATCATCCTGTATCAAAGAGGCCATGTAACGCTTTCTACATTTCAACATATGTGGAATCAGAACGCGTCTGTCATCGGTGTGAGCCACTCTCGGAGAAAGAGGTTTTTTTAGAGGCCTTTCCCACTGTAATGCGGACCATATGTGCTATTGATTTGGGAGGTTTTACCTGCCACACTGGGATACTCCCGAAATGAGGTGAGGCAGACACTGTCATACCCCTTGAACAGTGTAGGATTAGGCCTGTAAACTAAAATCAACAAGGTGGATAACTACCAAGATGTAGCAAAAAAGTCCAAATGCCTCTAAACACACAGTGATCTGGTTCATTTGCATCAAACGAGACAAACTCCCAACTACTGGCTGGCTGGTGCCAGGATGAGCCTATTTATCTTAATATTATAAATGGCTCTCACCGTCATCCAAGGTTTTAAGTTCCCAAAGCAACTGATCCTGGTCTTGTGCTGGCCATATATCTCCCTTTGAAAGCCAACTCTTCCATCTCCTGCTGCTTTGTATTTAAGGTTGGCCCTCTATCTTGGGTTTAACCCTGCTTTCCCAATGACCATTAAGGAGAGCGAGGAGGTTGCCGGTCTCTTGAGTAATTTAGGAATCTCCATTTGTGGTCTCGGAGGTCTCGGATAAATGAGAATGCAAATCAAATGATACATTTTCAGAGATTTGGTCCCTGTGTTGAGACCAAGCTTGTTTCTAAAATTAGAGTTGCTTCCACAGAATTGCCCCTCACTGGTACTAAATACAAACATCAACATGTAACATTAAGACTAACAATAAAGTTACATTCTTTCAACATATTGCCGCTGATTACTGACAAACACTGATGGCTAAAGACAGCACTTGACTTTATTTGACTTGACTTTATTTGACTTTTACAAGTAGTTCTAAAATATTGGAAAATGTTTTCTTAAAAGTTTAAAACCCAGTTGTCCTGTAATTTACTGCTGAAAGGATATGTAAGGTTTGATGTGAGTTTTACATCTGCTGGTCATGGATTGGGGGACTCTCTGTGAGCTACAGTTCATGTCAATCAACAATTTATGTATTCAACTTTTATTTTTAAAGGGTAAATTAGTGCATTAAGAGTTAATAAAATACAGAAATGTCTTAAAACGGAACGAGGTTGAAATTATTCTGAGCTAAAAAGGTATCAACCAATCATGTTGTTCGGTACAACATATTCAAAACATATGTTACAGTGTACAACAATACAGAGACTCCATAGTCTGAAGAGACGTATGAAGAGATGCGGCTTTGATCTGAACCACGGTTCACATCTGCAACTTGATTGGATGCTGCCGGATGGGTTCAAACAAAGTGGATCTGGAGAATTAAGTGTTGAGGTTAAAAGGGAAAAGAGTGGATTTGTGGCACACCTTTTAAATAACATACTCTTTGGGCTGAAGTCACGAGTCATTGGGGTTAAAGTCCAAGTCGAGTTAAAAGTCTCTTTTTGATTTTGTCAAGTTTAAAGTCATGTGACTCGAGTCTGCACCTCTAGTTCAAGGAGTAGTGAGAAGCAGTAGCATGTTATTATATGACAACCCCATAGTCCATAATTGAGAGGAAATGTCCTTCAACAGCTTAGTTTACTACGTAAACCCTAATTGAAATGTTCTTAGCCAATATATTTGTATTCTCTGGACCCCTCATTATTAATCAGAGTGGAGATATTGTGTTGCATATGATTGTAATCTTTATCTCTGGATCTATGGAACAGGATGATTTTTTGCTTCATGTTCATTCCATATTACTTTAAGATTAATAAGTGCTTCTACTACTGACACCAATGGAAACAATGTTACAACCATTATGACACCATGAGGTTACAGAAAGTTATTTCTCATGTCTTCTTTTTTTGTTTCAGACATTTGACACTATTTTCTCCTGTATGAGCAAAGACAACAACACTAACTCTGTGTCTAACCAACAGGACATTTCTGATCCTAACAAGCCTCCATGTTTAACCTTGTTGCCTGTAATGGGAGGCGGTACCTGCTGGGAGGGAGAGATCATCCTCGCCATTAGCAAATACTCAACACATTCTGGAGCCGGTGCATGCCGATTACAAAGCTCAACTATTCTGGGAAGCCCTAACCTCCCGACCACCCTCTTCCCTTCACAAACTGAGGCTGACTTAACATTCCTGGCTCAGTGTATTGTGTCACGGACAGGAACATGTAATCAGGTCGTAAAACTGTCTGTATGTGTGTGCTCTTGATACGGCAATTAACACTTTGGATCAACCGTCATGCACGTTTGAATGTCGCTTTAAAACAGGAACAACATTTCTATCCGCATTAAGATGACTGCTGAGTATTAGTTTGTGAAAACAAACATGGGTTTCTCCTACTGGCATTCCCCACATCACACGCTTCCGGGTTTGGCTGTACAACTGTCACAATGATCTATGTAAGAATTGATATGTGCCAGACATTAAAGTCTAAAGTGACGCAGTAACTCAAAGATAAATCCAACAAATGACTTTTGCTGCAGACGCCGTGGTTGTGATCAAATGAACACAGCTCTACGGGAGAAGCCGCCACTTTCTTTGGTTGCTGGTAAAGAAATCTCCGGCAGCCGCCGCGGTCCGATATCGAGAAGCGGAAAAAGAGGAATTTCGAAACGATCCATGTCACCCTTACAGCTGTCGTGTTGTCTTGAATTACTTTGATGCAGCGTTTCCAAAGAACGGATTGGATTTCCTTCGCCATCGTTTTCATCCAGATTTTTCCACAAATGCAGGCAAAAGATTTATTTACAATTCGCCTTGCTGATAGCCGGTTTCTTTCACGACGAGCCTTGTAGAGTTCAGGAGACAGATCGCGGTATGCGAGTGTAAGTGGTGGTAGTTTTAAGGGGTTAGTTTTAAAATAGGTATTAATTTCACATATGGGCATTGGTACGTGGCCTGGCATGGTTTATGGACGAGTGTTGGAGTTTTTCTTTTTGAAAGGATCACTTCAAAGGACTTGGCGAGAGACGAGGTTGAACTTTTAGCTGAAGGTGAGAGCTGCAGATCTTTACTGCTGAAGTAGTAATAAAAACCTCGACACTGAGAAGCTTTGTCATTTCAATCGAAGCAGGATAGTGTAAATCTCTTATTGGTGGTCCATGAAGTCCTTCAACTGATTGATTTCAGATTTGATGTGATTCAGTTTAAAATGTGATAGGAACTGATGTTGACAATAAAAGAAAACATGATTTAGGTTATAGAAAATGTACAACTAGTCTCTCGTCATGAAGAAAAACTTCCTATGAGGCTCATTATATGTCAAAATCAAACATTGTGGCTTACGTTAAACATCTGCGTCCCCTGCCAGTCTTATTACATTAGTATTTACAACCAAGTGCATGATACGGTTGTGTGGCTAAAACCAGTCCAGTATCATCGTAGCTGTTACACTATTTTGTGTCAGTTAAGTAAGTGGAGCCTGTGTCTTCGTGGCATGGCGCAAATTCCTGAGATTAATGTAAATGATAAGGAATCTGCAACTCTCCGGATTCTGAGATCCTCGGGATTAAAGGTTCAAGTTCCAGTCGACGCTGGAAAAGGATGACTCACTGTCCGGCCCGGGCGGCTATCGGGTGTCTCGTCTCAGAGTAAAAGAGTAAAACTCTCACAGCGCCGGGTAAAACTCGGCGGGAAATAGCAGCTTTCCACTCAGGCTCAGGCAGAAAGAAAGAGAGAGAGAGAGAGTAAATATGAACGACTTCTTGAGCTGAAGCAACTCCTCAGCTGTGCTTAAGTACCAGGTGTAAAGTCATTTTTGTTTCACGAAATATCTATATTGACATTTTCTTTTTTAAACCCGAAAATAACTGGAAAGAAAAAGAAGACTAAAAGGTCATAAACAGACAAGCAAATTATTCTAAATAAATAAAGTGTATGAGTGTGTGCACGTACAGAAAAACAAACTCGGCTCATAAAAGACAAAAGAAAAAGTAAAAATAAGAAGGAAAGGAGGATAGAGAGTGGCAGGCTGGAGTCATTGGTACTGCTGCTGTGTCCCCTTCAAGGTCACTGTCCATTTCATTAAAAGACTCTCTCATTGATCGCTGTCCTTGGTGTGAGTCTCCCCTTCGGCCGTGTCTCCGTTAACAAAGTTAACTCTCGTATACGGCGACCTCCTCCTGCTCCTCCTGACCCGGGCAGACAGCTGTGCTTACCTTAGCATAAAGTGCCACAATAGGTCATCATTATCAAATTAATCAAAGCTGTCACAACACAGCACAGTGCTGCGGTCAACTCAGCGCTGCGCTTCAAAAACCACTTAGATCGTGTAACACTTGAACGTGCAGCAAAGGAGGCGTGCAGACACACACACACACACACACACACACACACACGCTATAGACGTGCTTAAGAACTAGAACAGAGTGTTGAGCACAGTGTTGTGATAGCAAACCTGTAAGGGGTGTTAAGGAACTACTGCATTTTTATGGAGTTCTTCAGAGAGCTTATGAGTTGGGATAATAATATCACGTTTCCACATACTGGAAAAATAAAACCTCCTTCCATGTTGTTTTCTGTGTTGTGTGAACCTGTTTATCCTCTGGAGCTAAATTGTGCTCGATATCAACATCATTTTCTTCAGCAGTTGAAAAATGGAAGCATTCGGGCACCACAAAGTTCTGCAAGGGTGGCAAATGTTACTGATCAGCATCAACGATCCATGTTCGTTGCATTTTCCGTCTACGTACTCGATGTTTAGAGCATTAAAATCTGAAATCCAGAACAAACTCTAGCTTAACACGCAAATGACAACTCAAAGCTATTGGTTTACAGCAGAATTGTGACGGATAAAGCAATTATAAAAAATTTTACTTACTGAAAAATAGCCATTCTTTCTTTTTTCCCCTCAACAACCCCTGAGTATGAGTACATATTTTTCTCTTTGTAAATCCAAAAATGATTTAATCATTTTTATTTCAAATGTTATTTTTTTTAAACTGTCTATTACATTCTTTTTTTTAATTACATTACCATAAATATACAAAAAAAAATCAGATGTAAGATACAAAATAATTACGATATTAGCTTTTATTCATAAATAGCTTTTGGTCTTGATTTTATGAGGAAAAACAAGTTGAAACAAAAGCTTAAAAAGAGAATAATTGTTTGCACGACTTGGAAGCGACACAGTATTTATATATTTTGGACACATGTGCTACACTCACAGGAGCCTGAGTGGATGAATAACCCACTGTAGCTGTAGCCCATCTGATCAATCATTCAGCCACCGTCAAACCCTCATGTTGCTCTTTGTGTGCAGACCGGTGGACAGATTTTTTTGAAGTAACACAAATCAACCCATGTACAAACCTGAGCAGAACACTATCGCTTGCATTGCTCTATTTCAGTGTCAAACTACTTCCCGTTCTTTGTGTTAATCCCTCCAGGGAGTGCAGACGTACTGTATTTCTCTCACTTTCCATGCAGATGTTCGTTGTGTTCAGTTCACTCATTTTGTGAGAAAAGGCCGAGATAACAAGGAAGATAATTTTCCACCTGCTGTTTAACAAGTGAAGCTAGAACATTGCAATACAAACAGAGTGCCCCCCCCATCCCACCAATGTGCTTGTGTGTGTGTGTGTGTTTGTAGGTGTGCGGGTGCGTGTGTGTGTGTGTGTGTGTGTGTGTGTGTGGAGGAGGGGGTGGTTGTTGGAGCGGCGACAAGGGAGACTTGCAACACCAAATTGCCAGATTGATTAACTTGTCTGTCAGGCTCTTCACTGTGACAATAAACTCTGTACCTCAGGGAGCTTATTGAGAGATGACATGTCTGAGACCCCCAGGCACACGCATACACACGCACACACACACACACACACACGCTAACACATACACCAGCTAACCCACCCTCCCTCTCTAGCCTCTCCCATTGTGAAACACCTTTCCATGTGAGTCCCAGCCTGTCCTAAAGGCTGCAACCACCCTTCTCTTTTCTCCGTCTATCTCTCTCTCACACACATATATACACACTCTCTCTCTCTCTCTCTCTCTCTCTCTCTCTCTCTCTCTCTCTCTCTCTCTCTCTCACACACACATCAACAGACACAAACACACGCTGTAATCCCTGGGGGTCTTCTGGTCGCTGCTATCCATGCCAGGCTCTGTTTCATAAACCGATTCAGTTCATAATTGAAAAGGAAACTCTGGGGCGTGTTCGGCCAGTTAATCCATTGAAGATCATTATTTGCATCGTCAATCGGCTTCACCCAGCTGCTGAGCGGACGAGACAATGAGGGGCTCAATCTAAACCTTCCTCACCCCCTCCTCTGCCGGGTCAGAGGGGTTAATGAATGATTATTTCTCACTTTGTAACACAACAGGATGCCGATTTAAAGGGCAAACCCCCCCCCCCTCCTTCTACCGGGAGCGTCCTCAGTGGTGCGTGCTGGTGTGAGAGGTTCAGACCCCAACTCAGACGGACATTGATGATGCTGTTATATGAAGATTAATGAGTCTCAGCGTCCACCTGGGACGGTGAAGGGTTGTTCATGGTAATGGCTCGATAGAATAAATAAAGCATGAATGGAAAGTGTGTTTCATCTAATTACCATTTATTGCCATAATTGCCATTAATGTGAATAAGTTAATGAGGTTAGCTTAAACACAGTTGAATAGAAGACCAGTGCATTTTCTCATCATAGGAAAGTGTGTGTGTGTGTCTGTGTGTGTGTGTGTGTGTGTGTGCAGTTTATGTGTCGTGTTTTAAATATTAGCTACAATAATAATTGTTGGCTAGCACATATTAGGTCATTGTTGTAATATAAAAAGTCATACAAGATCAATATGTTTGTGATAAAGTGTGATAATTATGCATCTCATGTCATGATTTGTTATCACAAGTCGTACATTTGGTGTGGTTCCATTATGAGATGTATATTTAATATATTTAATGCATTATTTTGGGGAATTGTAAAAAAAATAATAAATATGTAAATTTGTCAGAATATATAAATAAAAACCGTCATACTCATAAAAATCGCATTTGACATTAATAATGCAATGTTTCAACTTTTTATTACTTGCAGGCACTCTGACCTGCTGCGTAATGAGACTATTTGTTTCTTTTTGCTCTCACAGCAGCACATTTTCGATGCTTATGGGAACATAAAAGATTATATAATGACATCAGAATCATACATATCATTGTCCCGTGTTGATGAAAACGTTAGATATCAGTTACTCTAAGGATCTGATCAAATAAACCTGGCAAATAAATCAATAAATCTTTCTTTCTTGCTCAGTTGCATCGTACGGACATACAGTATAAAATATGCAGGAGTTTACTAACCACCATCACCTATTTATAACTGGACTCAGTATCCTTCATGATCTAGCCTCAGCAGATACATTCATTTATTTTACTATTCATGCAAAGTGTTTTTTTAAAATGTTGAAACAATACAAAAATGTCAGCAGTCCTGAGACTCGTTTTTTTGATAAAATGTCAAATGAGTCATGACAACTTATAATGGGCAATGACAGACATTACAGAGGAAAGACAAAAAAAAAAGATAAAAGCTGTTCTTATTCCAGTCCACTGCTGCCGTTTGTGTCACTGAGCTCAGTGACAGAAAATAATGTGACAGGAGAGAAATCGACCTCGGGCTATTGTTTTTTTTTCGGAGCACCCGTTTGAAGTTGGAGGGCGCTTCCTGCCCAGAGTCCTGAATGAACCATTTGTTTATGTCCTGTAGGTCTGTAAATCACTTAGCGCATCAAAGAGCTCCTTTTCTGCCTCTGTACAACAATAGGGGGTCATGCCAATGTGCAAACATGACAAGGATACACAGAGAGAAAAATGTTTTCGTTTCCTGAGGTGATGACAATTGTGCCAAGATTTATGCAGATAATGACATTAGGAAGAGATAGTGTGGAAATCATAAAAGGCAGCTTTCTGGGTAAAATATGAGAGGGAAAATATTGGGATTTAGGATTGTTTTAATCATATCGGCTGTCTGGGGAGCAATCATAACGTTTCTGTCAGTATTAGTTTGAAACCTAAATCCCAAATCAAGACTAGTAGAGTCATCAATCGCTGTCATGTTAAGTTTTCATATCAATACAAAATAATTCTGTAAATGCTACAAAGTGATTTGCATTTCACCAATTAAATAAATAAATGAAATAGTAAATAAATCAGTTTTATGATTGCAGATTGCGGGGTTTTGCAGGGCGTGGTGTTGTTTATTTGGCCCTGTGGTCTTTCAGGAGGAAGCGGGAGGTTCTCGCAGTCTCTCCCGCTGTAAACAGACGGCGCTCAGCCATACTGTCGGAAAAGTGGCTAATTCATTCTTGTCCCATTTCTCAGCCCTCGACGCGTCAAACCAACCCAACACATTGCTGACGTCAAGAAGGGATTTACTCGCCTCCCTTGAATATTCTTTCACAGTGGCCATGGTCCCTGGTGTCTTGTAGGTCTAAAAGCCATGCGAACAGGAAACCACAGAAGTAAGCTACCAACTACCGCCCCTCCCTTTACTCCAAAAGCCCTGGAAGACTGCAGCGTGGTGAGACTCAAGGCCAACAATGTGCCCACGGCCCATGTTCACATCCTCTCTGGAAGCGCAGCCTTTCCCCAGTCCCTTGCAATATTTCGGGGCGGAAAAGGCCTCAGTTATACGAGGGCCGGCAGACCATTGTGTGTGGCTGTGATTCGTGCGAGGCTGTACCAACAGTTATATAGTTACGGCTGCAGCCAGAGCAAAGGTGCTCCCTCAAGGTTCAGTTATATGACCAAAATGTTAAAGTAAGTTTCATTCTAGGACGGATACAAGTGTTTCTAAAGAGGACAAACAATACAAATTGAAATAAACATTGGAGGAATTTCTCAAAGCTGCTATAAATTCATTTTTCTCCCCCAACACCTCAGACATTCTCCCCTACTCCTTTCAAAACTTCACTCAAAACCTACAAAAACACAACTTTGTTGTTGTTTTCTCCTCCAATTATTGAGTCATACTGTATTTCCACAGAAAAAAACAATTTGCCTTAAATTGTGTTGCATCGTCGACATAAACTTCTTTAGTAAATATTAACAAAGTCTTGAGTAATTACATACTTGAATGCAAAAAACATTGACCAGTACAAACTGCAGGAAGCAATGTAGGGATGGAGGTCTAATGAGTCTTAAAAGGCTGCTTTGATTGATTTATCTGAGATCAATAATTAGCCTCCGATAATCATTAGCTCGTATTCAAGATGTCAGTAAATGAGAGGCTACATTAGTTAGTGTTCATCATATGCGTTGGTTGAGTTCTCTCACGGTTGGACCACTAAATCTGTTAAAAACATGTGCATGTTGCATGTCTGGCTCTCGTTGCACAGACAGTTTAGAGTCAACAGCTACTTCCTGCCTCTTCACGACTCCAACAATCTTAAACTGAAAAACAGCACAAAGTCTACAGCCAGGCCGAGAATTCCAGCGTTGAAGCTAATTTCATATCCAACTCTTGACAGTTTAATCATCCTTTTAGTTACAACCTCCTCGTTCATTTACATAAATCGTGAAATGCATGAGGGGATTAGATAATTCCTCACAGAGCCTCCTCCATATTAATAGCAACATTCACAACGTTATGGCACTTGCATTAATTTGTGTGGGCAATGACATTAGCCTCGCTTGCTTTGCATTTCGGGCCAACTCGCCGGGGCAGTCGACCGGATCGGCAGCCCTCGACACCCGACTCCCCTTCACCCCTCCCCTCGGCGACTAATGAAAAAGACATCAGCAGGCGTTGAGAAGGTCGCTCGTCCCGTTCGCCATGACCTCGCCGTGTCTCTGTTTCTCCCTCTGACAGCTTTTGATGCGTCAGGGGTGACTGGTTTCCCAGCCAGGCGGTGGGGATGGGCACGACGGACCTTTCTTACAGCGTCACTTCACTCGCAGCCTGAGGCGACAACCCTCCTTTCCTCCACCGCCCCCCGTCCCTACACCTACCTGCGCCTCACCCTCCCTTCTCACTCCCTGCACCCTTGCCACTCAATTACAATAATAGCGATAATAACCTGTATGTGTGTAATATTTGAATATGTACATGAGATACAGAACAAAATAATCAGTCACAGCCCAGAGAAGAAGGACTTAAAGATAACATAACAGTTAAAATAATTACAACAGGAATAAAAATATATATCAACTGTCCAAAATGTTGCTCCCCTCTCAATCAATGCATGAAATTCCAGCCTCCCATGAGAATGAACCGTGAATGTACAAAGAGAAGTAGATACAGCGTCGGAGGCGCTATGAAAGTTGCTCAGTGGCGCATGAAGCCAAAATGTCTCGACTGCCGAGTGACAAAATATTCGGATCTTCCACCTCTGTAGCGCTAGAGCTAGCGCACTGGCATTTTCCTTTAACCCCGCTTCCCAGCCGCTCGGTCTCAGGACGAATCACGTGAATGCCAAAACAAAACTAACATTTCGGATTCGGACATTGAGATTGAATTAACCATTTTCTGCCTTGCGTTATTCATGTTATTTCGACCACTGTTGCGGTTTTGTTTATTCGTTCAAAACAGCCAATATTCTGACTTTAGACAGCTAGCTGTAGCCAAGGCTATCAAATGAAGGCTGAGACACTGTGTGCAATCTAACTGGATTAGCTTTAGCTAAAGTTAGCTAAAGATTAGGGTTAGCTATTTGGGAACGCTCAGCTTGACAGAACTTTTTGGGATGAAAAAAAAGACGAGAAGGTTTGTTGCGCATTAACATTTAATATGAACGAGTTTGAGTCTACAACTTGCAGATTCATTTAATGAAACCGTCAGCATTCCTCATATCTTTATTTGTATGTATAAAATAAATTCCGACCGAAGGCCGACTGCAGACACCATCAATCATCCCCATGTTTTATGATCGTACCAGATTTGACTGCACGTGTGTTGTATCCCAACGTCATGACGTGACTTGGCCTCTTTTCAGTCTCCTTGGCTTTCAGTTTCGAGGCACTCCAGTTGTTCTTCTTATTGTCCCAGACGTTCTCACCTTTTATTATTTTATTTGGCAAATTTATTGCTAAAGTTGAAAAATTAAAATTGGTGTGGACACATGTCTTCGGCTTAACTTCAGTAGCATCTTAACTCGATATTATATGCAGTCGCATCAAAGATTCACTTCATGTTCACACACCTTAACCGTCGTCTTTATCCTAAACCTCAGACAGACCAAGACATCCTGAACACCTCTAAAGATACAACCTGGCATGTACAGCATCACAAAATGTGAGTCGTAGCTCGGAGCTAGACCCGTCACTGTCACACCCTGAGTTGAAGTCCATCACCTTGCTTGGAGACCAAGGTGAGGATGGCTCCCCGGGTCCCCACCAGGTGTTCCTGTGTCCCCCTTAATGAAATACAAAGGCCAGTCGGTTGAGACGGAAAGAGACAAATTGAATCGGGGGCCTCTCCTTTTGTGTGCTGTATTAACAACTCAATTAAATGCCAGCAAGCATCTGCCGCTATGCCAGTCTGGCATGAATACCTTACTGACTCTGTCGCTCTCTCGTTTTTCAGACTAAGAGGGGGTGAGACACAATAACAGAGAGAGAGAGAGAGAGAGAGAGAGAGAGAACGGGAGAAAGAGGATATTGTGTAAGTACTCTAATGCTTCTCACTGACATTCTTATTAATCCTCAATGAGAGGCGTCCACAGATCATAGATAGCAAGATAGCTACAGGGATTATGTTCATAAATACACTATACACACATTTGTATTAAATGGACATGACAGAAATACAATATAATATTGAAATAATGTTGGTTGATTTATAGAGCGCTTTTGAGTATAACAAGAAGTTAGAAATACATTCAGAAAAACAGCATAATGAGAGAAAATGAAATGTAAACACTAAAATAATTCCTTTAGATTTTAAAAAGGAAAAAATTTTGCTTTCTAATATTAATAATACAGTAACAACAATATATCAAAAGCTTGCTATAAAGCATTACGGTCAAATTATGGGCAATTTAACACTGATTTAGTAGCTTCTTGTAACAACACATATCCTGTAATCTGTTGTCAGGGACCATCGTTCACATCCTCCTAAAGCAACATTAAAGCTCTTAGAAACGCGGCTGGATGTTGTGGTGAGACAGAGGGAGGGGAACACGAGGGAGAGAAAGAGGGGAGAGAGTGGGAGGAAGGAGAGCAGCACATCCCAGTCTGGGAGTACATCCATCATTGGAATCAGTGTGTGCTGTAATTACTGTGTCAAATAGATGGGATGATGCCTGGGAGGAACGTGCGGGAGTGTGTGTGTGTGTGTATGTGTGTGTGTGTCTGCAAGTAAGTGTGCATGCATGTGCGTCTGCATGTGCGTCTATAGGTCTGAATGCACTGAGGGTGTCTGCATGTGTTTGAGAGGTGTCCCATGGATACGTTATCTTCATAATCACCCGCACACACACACACACACACACACACACACACACACACACCAAACCGCTCCCTCCTCCACTGTCATCTGTCATCCATAGCCGGCGCTGTCAACTGGTGCTGTCATGCATTGCCAACATCGGGCAGTCAGGAGAGGAAGTGTTAACTCTTTCAGCGGCGGAGCCCTGCGAGGATTCGGGAGGATGCAGCTATTTAAGGAATGCGCGGCATAAAGGATGGATGAAGCAAGTGAAACATGGGAAGCGTGGATAATGTGGAGTATCGGAGGTGCTCACGCTTCTTCTACGCTTGTCTTTTGGTGATAGTGATGTGCTCTACGGCAGACATTACGTAACACAGAGAATACCAACGTTTGATCCATGTGGGTTTTTGAAAAGCAGAAAAATATAAGAAAAAAGCTGAAAAATTTGAAATGCACTGAAATGCTAAAATAAAGAAGTTTTTGGCAGTTTTTTTGTGTACATATATATATAAATATCAATGATTCCCAAACAGGGATACTTGTACCCAGGGTACAGTTACTTGGGAGTAGTGAAAACTAAACTTTACTAATTTGAAAAAATACAAATCCCAATTTGAATAGAAAAATATCCAAATTTGTAGTCAGCTGTAACACCTGGACAACATGTGTTGAAAGTGAATGTGAATGCTCGTAACTGATACAAGGTGGAGGGTTGATGAAAGGGTATTTGAGTTCATCAACCAAGAATGTGGTTGTACATCTGACAAATGGTGAACCACGATAATATATAGTTGTAATCCCATTGACTCTAAGAGACCCACATTGACTCATTGTCTTTAAAGGGGTTCAGGCTTTCTTACAGTGGACTGGAGCGTTATTTAGCCTCCTTCCCGACGAGCTTAAAACCGAGCCTACTACAGCCTCTTAAAGACATTACTGTCTCTTACCCCGATTTACAGTCTTTATGCTCTGGTAAAAGCTATATAGTTGTGATGCTCCGTTTTCAATAAATGTTATTTTCCACCATTGAGTACAATTGTGTAATTAACAGCTGAATAGATTGCATCAGTTTCACTTTCAAACTCAATTTCACTTCATTAAAAAATCACCCGAAAAGAACCATGACCAGCTAATAACGACTGCGCCCCTCTCCAGACCGTGCACAGTGGCGATGGGAGGGTGGGTGTACATCTTTCTCGCGCTTGTGTCTTCTGTCCTCTCGCTTGAGAAGTTATCTGAAAAATGGGGAGCGTGTCCGTAAGCCATATGGCTCGGCGAGAGCAGCTACGAGGAGAGCAGCGGAGCAAGTAAAGAGGTGGAAATGGTGTTAGCCGCTTGGCTGCTCAATGTTGGCAAATCAAAGTCCTGGTGAACCGGTGAAAGATGTAAGCGGCGGCGACGATCGCGAGTGCGGTCACTCTGTTTGGCGACGAGACAGGCCCGTCCTGATGGCGGAACAGTTTGATCTGTTAAGCGTGCGGACTTTCCAATTGGTTTCCTATGAGGGAACTCAGTGACCAGGCGAGAAATATCCATCTTAACAAGTCCTTTACCCTTGAAGAGTCTTTTGAATTTGTTAGGACAAATGTTAACATTACTCAGTAATGTAAAATGATTGTCCTTGTTGAAGGCAATCAAGCATCCAGACACAGTGATGTCCAACATTTGTATCAATGAAGTCAACAAATGTACAATTAAACAAAACACTTTTTGTGCATGTTCAATAATTTATCAACTTAAACTTGACTCTAAATTTATAACACATCAAAGCAGCGAGTCGTTCCACCTCATCAACATAAATACATCTCACATGCCTGCTTCAGGTAAGCAGGTGCAGCACACTGCTTCCATGTCCTTGAGCAAGGCAGTGCTCCAGTACGTTGACGCTGCTGCCAGTGAAAAAGATTATAATTAATTATATGGGTACGGTGTGACTTCAGTTCCTTGCTCGTCTCTAAATTTTGAAAGCTGAACAGCTCCGGGCGCTGCAGAACCCTACGAACTCATGATGTTGGCAGGAGGAATTGACAGCCCTCAGCTCGACTGTTGGGCCTTTGAAATTGCCGTTGTCTCAATGCAGCCTTCGCCTTTCCTTCTGATGGCAGCGCCGCTGCTCTCAGGGGCTATTAGGGAAATGTAACATTTGGTGCCATATGCTCGCAGGTTGTTTGGGAATAGTGATGTGGCCGTATCATGACATGCTGTAGCTTACATTTTGCCAGTTAATTACCATCATGACATCAAAACTGGAAGCAAACTGCAGATGCCGCGCTGGTGAAAAAGCTCTCAGGGAGGGAGGAAGGGGAGGGAGGCTTCAGGGGGGAGATCATTAAAAGATACAGCCTTCGTTATTAAAGGTGAGGCGACTGACTTGTAGAAAGAGTTGCACATCTTCCCTCTTGATTTAAGTTGGCGAATGTCATATTCATCCATCATCATCTTGATACATTCAGATTAAATTTAGCTGTTAGCTGGTTAGCAGTTTATAACTTTCTAGGCCGTAAAAAAAGTTACATTTTATGAAACTGAAAAAGACACCGAGTCCCTTTTATATGAAAAAGTCCCTTTTTGCAGGTTTTCAGTATTAATTAGACCCAGATTAACTTTTTTCAATATGGATATAAGTATCGTTAGATCGGTTAGATCAATCGTTCAATTAATTTTATGGAAACCATGAGCACCAAAGTATAATTCGTTCAGATTTATCGGCATGCTAAACAACAGAGATGAAAAAATGGTGACTACATACTTTTCTTAGTGTCCATTCCTCGATTACATATTACTATATATTATATTCCTTTTGTCTGTAAGGGTCAACAGATCCAAAGAATCAAGATGGTTGGGATAATAATATCGTCAAATTTTAATTAATATGTTATTCGACTGCCTATTTTTTACACAAGTAGCATTCATGCTCTTGTTTTCATTCTTTGCTGAGCAAGAGTTTTGTCCAAAGTAATTAAGGGCTCGTCATCAATTTTAATTTGTCCAATTATAAGTAAATGCTAGCATGCTAATACATCAAGATGCGTTTGCATTTCGCCTCAGAGGTTTCTGTCTGGTTAAAGGTTTTGTGTGAACCGAATTACATTGTTTTTTAACTTGCATTATTCCAAAATGTCGCTGTGAATGAGGTGTACTTAATTGTGGAACATAACGGAAAAGATCAGGTTTCACTTTGATTCTTTAAACACATATTCTTTTTTTCCACAGCTAAATGTCCAAATACAAACAATTCTGATGAAACCCACAGTTTTGGTAACTCAAAACTAGAGCACAGGCAGCTCAGTGCATGTGTGCACACAGGGACATGCGTGTGTGCGTGTATCTACATTTAATATCCCCTGCAATGAAGAAAGCCAGCCATGGTCCAAAAAGCCCTGGGGCTATTTATAGTGGGCAGCAGGCAGAGTGGCACACTTCTCTTAATCAGCATGCTAGTACGAGAGGTAATTTAAAGACGCCTTGCCGCTGACAAGAATTAAATTGTGTTTTGATTTTCTCATTAGCCTAATCTCAAGTGGGCCTCGTTATTGTGTAATTTTCCTGCCTTGACACGACATCTTGTTTTGGGCGATGACAGCCGTATGCCGTCGTTTTGGGGACAGGGGCAAGGGTGGCAGCCGTCGGGGGGGGGGGGGGGTTGTTCCATGGTGACAGCTCGAAGTTATTTGGTTGGCTGTTCCGTCTGGTACACCTCCCATCCCCTACCCCACATGATGGGATAGTTGACGTTCGATAGCTGCAGGGGGTGTTGAGGAAGTCCAGACGTGTGCGCTCATATGCGTGTGTGTGTGTGTGTGTGTGTGTGTGTGTGTGTTCAGTTGCCGAACGGTTTGCAACTGAATCTTTCAATGTCACTTTGTGGCTGAAGGTTCATCATCTTATCAGCCAAGATCATTTACTTGCCAATGTGCAGGCGTGTGTGTATCTGTAGTGCGTGTAGTTTGACGTGAGGCGGGAAAATCTGCAGTCTGCATCAATCTAGTTCATCCGATTCATCGGTACTAATTATTATTCATAACGGTCAGGACAGCCAGGTCTCAGTTAATTCTGCCATTTCTCAGCATTTAGTCTGTACCGGCTGCGATGTACAACCATACACATGAATATGCTACGCTCAGAGCTAGTGACGAATAGCAAGCAACACTCATTGCAGGTGACGTAATTTATACAAAGTTAGTGCGTCTTCTTCTGGTGCAACATCTTCTCATCCCAACTTCTCGCATACTGAAGCTCACAACAGGAAAACTGGGTACTTATGTTCAATGTTTAAGTCAAGCGGCAACTTCCTGCTCTGCAGAGTGAGGCCAATACGGAAATATCCTAAAACTTGCATTCTCTCTACTGACCAACAGGGGTCGACTGCAGCGGTTGCAAAAATAAGTCTGATTGTATAGAAGTCTATGAGAAAATGACTCCACTTCTCTCTTGATTTATTACCTCAGTAAACATTGTAAACATGAGTTTATGGTCTCAATCTCTAGTTTCAAGTCTTCTTCAATACAGCATGATGTTCATTTAGTAAAGTATGGTCCATTTAGAGTCAAACAGACTATAAAGCAGGGTTTGCATTAAGGCGGGCTTACTGTGACTGACAGGTTGCTGCCGCTACCAGAGCCTCCTATGGATTCCAAATATAGTAACTTCTGTTCATTGCTTGCGAAAACAACAACATGGCGACGGCCGTATTCCAAGATGGCGATGGACTCAAGTGGGTGACGTCACGATGACTACGTCCACTTCATATATACAGTCAAGTTTAAGTACGTATTTTAATTAATTTACATACTTATTCTAAGCCCAACCATGTTTTTCTAGACCTAACTATGTGGTTTTGTTGCCTCAACTCGACTGCGTCCGTTTCACGTTTCACGTTAACGACATGCCGGTAGCATCATGTGATGTGAAACAATTAAAGTCAGCATTCATATTTTGATCCAAATTAGTTTATCTTGTCAAAGATTTTACTTCTCTTGCCCATATGTTAACATGTTTCTCTTTTTTTATACTATTTGTTACAATAAAAACATTGCAACATTGTAAAAGTCTTTGTTAGAAAGGTTAATATGTTAAAAATGTTGTGTGATTTTAGGCCAACCAAGAGCTATTTTATTCCAGAAAAATCTGTCACGGAACTGCATAGCTATATTAAAAAGAAGGCAGAAGTTGATATTTATGTTCCTTTGTTGGCATTTCTGTACATCTACGTAATAAAGTATGAAACGGGACATAAAAGCCTGACACTCTGTGGACACACTGGGATTAAAATATTGACAACAGACTCTGTTTTCTAACCCTCCTGGTCGTTTTTCATACAGTCTTGGCAGAATTCTGGCAGAGGTGATAAATCACATCCTTTAGTATCCTGGATTCTTTTCTTGCCGCAGGTTTCTTGTCGCCAGTCTTTAGCAAGCCAAATGTGAAAGCTGTGACCCCGCCGTTGCCCCCTACACCTGTTG
Organism: Pholis gunnellus; assembly: GCF_910591455.1. Taxonomy (NCBI): domain Eukaryota; kingdom Metazoa; phylum Chordata; class Actinopteri; order Perciformes; family Pholidae; genus Pholis; species Pholis gunnellus. The sequence goes on from NC_136537.1 coordinate 22,484,961, forward strand.
TGGGGAATCTCCCTCCTAGTCGAGGTATTAGGCAAAGACAGGAGACAAAGACGAGCGAGGGCGAGACGGTATAGGTTCACTCTGGCCTGAAAACTGCAGCAGTGAAGCTTATAATCTATAAGCATTAATCCTAAAATCCTCTTTTTGATTAATTACCTCTGAAGTTATAGTTGTAAACAGTGCAGAAATGAAATAAAAGGTATAAAGGATCATTAACTATGGAATGATTTATGTGTCCAAAGCATGTGGAGCATACAGTGAGAGGCTAAATTCCTCATGATGTTCCTTATGGTTTAAAATAGATGTAAAGTCAATGGAAAACATAATGCCAACGAGTGTTAACTGCAAAATGACGATCGATCCATCACCCTCATTTACATCAATTCGCCGGCTGTGTTTTCTTCAAGACTTTTCCATCTCTGGGGGATTCAGATTCAGTTTTCGGGCGTCTTGACGGGGAAGCTGTCAAAACAACACAGTGAAACACCCCCCTTCTGTTTTTCACACATTCATACATCAAAGTCATAGAAGGAAGCCTCGTCCGAAGAGGTCACATCCATCGAAACGATTTATCAAAGTGAACAATGGGGTGACTTCATCGAACCAACCGATGCCACATTTGCTGTCATCGCCGCAGCCTTGGTTCCCACACCTCCACGAAGAGAAAGAGAAGAAAAATGAGTCCTTTGACACTTTTCTTTTTGTACAATAAAAGCGGGCCAGGTTTACAGAAGTCCTCATCCTTCTTAAAGCGTATCCTGGATGTGTGAGGGAGAGGGGGGTCACGGACACTTTGACCCCTCGTGAGCTCTCAGGGTTCCTGTCAAGGCTTCTGTTAGGAGCTGAATGACAACAGTGGACATCCCTGTCTCATGCGTCACTTTAAACTCAGCCCAGCCTTGAATTACATCATCACTTGTCTTATTGTTAGGTTGCATGGAACAGGACACCTCATAAGTGTTCCAATTAATACACAGAACGAAGACAAAACACTGAATTGTATCCTATTCTTTATATCCTCCAATCAATTAATTATGAGCACTAGTTTACCAGACTTCAAATCACACGCATTTCATTTTCAGTACAAGCAACGTAAGGCAAAACTGTCATTCTGTAAATTACCTGAAAACTTCTACGTGCATCATTTTGTCCATTTCACAGTTTCCCTTGTATCCCTCTCTTGGTCTAACAGCTTCAATTTACATAAAAATGAGGCCGCCTCGTGCGAGAGTGATGCAACATCTGTGCTGATCAGAATTAATTGAAATCTGTTATGTTGTGCAGCAGCGCTAATTCGCTGTGTTACTAGCAGCATATAAAGAAGCATTGTGCTATTTAGGGACGTCTACTCACTACCCCTGATTGAGACACTGGCTAAACACTTTAACTGTATTCTGCAGTGGTGATGGCTGCTCCCTTTTGTTGGATATTTAGCAACGACTACCACAAATAAACTCGTTTAAAATACTGATTACTTTCACTCATTTTTTTATTTACCTTGAAAATACACTAAAGTCGAGATTAAATGAAAAATCCCTTTTGAACTCTTTTAGATCTCGTTGTGCATCTCATTAAGAATACAACATCATCTTTCCTTACATGAGGGGTGTCTACTTACGTACCGACTAATAATCTGCAGCTTTTAGCGTCAAGTGAGGTGTGTGTGGAGCCACTCCTGATCGCACTACATTGTACGTCCGCCCACCTTTTAGCGATCCAATCAGAAGAAAAGGATTTGATTTAAATTCCTCTTGTAACTGAGCGCCGTAAGGACTTTGATTTACAGAATCACTTCATCCTCATTTAAAGATTTTATTTTTTATTTTGTTATAAGTTTATCTTTCACATTTTGTCCATCAGTGTTTTCAGGAATAACGTTTTGGTTAATATGATCTTAATAATAACTCTCAGCTCCTATATAGAATATATATATACAGATTTGTATGTATTGACCTACTGTTACCTCGACATAGGTGACAGTAGGACAGAGTAATCCAAGAAAGGTGGCATTAAATAAACAAAAACCTGTTACCCAAAAACAGAAGCTGGGAAATTCACTCAAACAAAATTAAACTAAAGCAAAAAGAACACAAACTATTAAAAGCTGCAGCCTCATAGCAACCTGACGCCCCCCCCCCCCCCATATAATTGACAAGATATTAAAGTATATTGTGAGTTACGCTGAACCGCTCTCAGATCAGAGAAAACTATCAAACAGACCAATTGAATAGGCTTGTGCCATTTCTATAACAATAATTAAGCAGACACAAAACAAACACTTCCAGCCTTCCATTTGTCTCGTGATAAACGAGACGCAGCTACAATCAGTCTCACAGTGAACTGCCGTTATGTTCATAATGTACATGTTACCTGATACTGCCGACTGTGCTCAGCCTTTGAGAATGGATTAACATTGTCAACACTGGTGTTAATAATAGTTTACTTGCACAAGACAGTCAGACAGGCACTCATGGATCATGAATCATTTCTGCGTGGATTGCGTGTGTGTGTGTGTGTGTGTGTGTGTGCTGCCAAAGTTATTTCATTAGCCTTGTCCTCTGCGAACGTGCAAAATAATACAACAACCTGCTCTTTCTATTTCTATTCAAATGGATTTTTTTTGTGTAGATTCCTGTCAAAAGCAAGGACGCCTTGTTAATTTTACTGATTAAAATCCACTGCTGCTGTATTCTACAGCGATACAGAGCAGTGTTTGTTTCTCAGGCGCCATGTTCGGCTGAGCACAAATAGCACAGACACTGGCTCGCAGAGCGAAAGGCTGGACTACCAAGCAGGTAAATCTGGCAGCTGCCTCTCAGCTTTACTGCGAGTCAATGTGACTATTTACCTTTTAAAGCACAATATCAACTGACTTGATGAGAGCTACCTAATCTTGAGGTCTTTAAGAGGAGCACCAAGTCAAAATCCGAGGTCTGAAACATAGATTATACATTTTGATTTCATGCTGCACATCAAGAATCAGAATTACTTTAATCCCAACTGAGTGTGTTCACATACAGAATTTAGAAACGTCTTTCTTGTTGCTCTCAATGTTCATACACACAAATAAACATACAGCTAAAACAAGGACAACAAGGCTGAACAATGGTGAACCAACTAAATTGGATATTGCACAGAGGGCTGGAGGAACGGTGGGTTAACTCAATATTTCTTGCACCAGGAGCTTCTTAGCAGGTTAATCCAACAGTCTGAACCAGACATCCGCCAACACAAAGGTTTCTGTTTGTCCTTTGGTAAACGTAACGTTAATTAGCCTACAAATGCTGACTCCACCAGCTAACCTGACAATCACTGCTTAAAAATGAGACGCTAAATGCCCTGTATCGTGTTCCTTGTAATTAAAATGAGAAGAGAAGGGATGAAGGAATCAAGATATCTAAACAAACCCTACACACAAGCCGTGATGTCCAGTTAGGTAACATTCTCATTGTGCAGTAATTTTAGCATAAAAGACAGTGAGTCTCATTAGGGACACAGACAGGCTGCTAAAATAGGAACATTTCATAGAGAAATGATCATGACGTACTATAAGAGAATATCTAGTTTTTTAAGGACTCGGCCCTGTGACTTAAAAATGTTTCCATGCAACAAACACTTTACTTTTGTGACATAAAAGCAGACAAATGTGACCGCTTTGATTAAAAACACATCTGCAGCCTGACTTGAACCACAAACCTCCAGTTAATGTCACCTAATTGATTGAAGCAACGTATTCCCAGAGACACCCCCAAACACCACCGCAGCAGTAACTAGTACCTGTGACACTGTAGCACTGTGGGGTCAATGGGACAATTGCACCCATTTATTCCAGCTTAATCGGGAGACGAGGATGTGAGAGATGATGGGACAGGGGGGAGTAGAGGACGATGGGGGGGGGGGGGGGGGGGGGCACCACAACTAATGGGATTTGACTCTTAACCCACGTGTGAATTAGGTGGGCGATGATCTGTAAAGCTGTGCTCCGCTGGGGTACGCTAGTGAGTCTCTTTTACGCCGTGATCTATTGCCCCGCTTTACCTCCGATGATCTATCACACGGAACTGGCAGTAACGGATGAGAATGATCTGCTGGAAAAACTCTCTCATTTGTCTCTGTCGTAGCCAGTGAACTAGAGGAGACGCTAATACAGGGAGACGGCCCGGGGAGGGGATGTAATTATGTCTCGGGACTCTTCTGCTCGCTGGCTGAGTATGGAAGGCATATTAGGATATAATAAAGCCAGGCCTCGCTTCCCTCCTTTCTGCTTTTACCCCCTGCTTGATTTCTTTCTCCCCCCCCCTGATATTCTCTCTTCCACTAGCTGTCTCTGAACCTCTGTCTATTCATGTGTCTCACCCTCTTTCTGTGACTGTTTCCCCGTTTCTACAATCTCTCTCAACCACTTCCACCGTCTTCCCCCTCACTCGCCCTTCCACCAGAATAAATGGCTTGCCAGTTTTGCTTTTTAAAAAAAATGTTTTCTACCTCTAGACATCCTACAGTCTACCTACTGATAACATTATTCACCAGAAACAACAGCTCTCATTGTCTTACCTGGTCATAACTCTTCCTAACCTGATGCTGTCACACAGTAAAAAGCAGAACAACATGTGTTCACATTAGCATGCCTCTGCATGAGCTTACAGTCTGTATGCAGTTGTATATACAGTATGTGTGAAGATGTAAACTCGTGGATTGACAGACTTTATTTTGTTGCCAGGCTTTGATTTCGCTACACAAACTTCCTTTCGCCTTCGTCAAATCAAGAGGAATAGTCAATGACTAAGAGACAGCTGAGGCTTTGCTGACAAATGTTTTTGGTGAGGTCCAAATGTCTCAAGTCAGCCTGATGACCAAACGGCGTGTGAATAATGTGCCAATTTTCTTTGTTCATTCCTTAAATTTTGCTCTGCATTTTCTTGCTTTTCGTGTGTCACTTCCTGCCGCCGCAAATATAAGACACTGAGCGAGTGTTCAGGGAGTCATAAAGAGCGAAAAAGGGGATGACGGAGTGGATGGGCGGGTCAAACAACACGTGACTTTCACCCCGGACACAAACGCCAACAGTTGACTTATTTACGTTGACTACTTAATTTACGCAACAAACATCCTAATTTTAACCCAAAGGGGCTTGGCAGCGATTCTAACCAAAGCATGGAGCAATAAGTCGGCTCAGATCATGATGACATTAAACTCTTCAAACTTGAGCTTTTACTGATAATTGTAATTGTAAAATTAGCTTTTGTTTTAAAAGATGAATTATCAACACATTTCAATAAACGACATATAAAACGCTGTGTGCATGAAAATCAGCAATTTTCCATCATTTGCACATTCAAAAACTTCTGAATTTAGATTTTACAATTGCATCATTTCTTTCTTCTTTTCAAGATGACTGAAGAGGAAGAAGATGAAGAAAAGTACAGCAGAGATTCTGAGCTGTGTTCAGATCAGACTGGATGTCTGTTATCACTTTGACACAGGTTGTAATTTTTGGTTAAATTTTTACTTTACAGATTCCAGACATGACAGATTCACATGAGAAATAGATCGATGACAGTCATAAACATTTACTTGCAAATCGCTGAGCGTCTCCAGGTGAACCGGCTGCAGTTTGCATGAGGTCTGAGTCAACGGGCTTTTTTGGATCGAGGAAAAGAATACACAGGACTTGCAGCCAGCCCTCCTCTGTGTCTGGCCAGCCGGCCCGAATTGCTTTTCTCTCTGGGTTCCAGTTTGGATTTGGTGATAACTGCCGAGGCCAGGCAGCACTTGGACTCTTGACTGCTAGGCCGGCGGCAGAGCCAGAGCTGTTGCCTCCCATCTGGGGTTGGGGTAGACAAGGCTACAGGCATCGCCTCAAACCCAGAGACCAGACTGAGTCATGTCAGCTGTCGAGCCAAAACAGAGGGGCTTTTAATGGTTTAAAACTATTTGAAATAACAATTGTCAAATTAAACTTTCTCTTGGTAGCATAATTCTGTGTTCTAGACATATTTTGTGGGACCGTTTTTCTCCCCAAAAAAGTGATGCATTTACCCAAAATAAAGATGCCATAAAAATACCAGTAAAGTGATGCCAGCGGCACCCATCTCAACAGACAGACACATGATAATATAGTGGTGCAGAAACACCAGAGTAATAACTCATCACAGTAGAAAGTAATCCTCACAATGAGCATTGTTATTTATGCACTAAAAACCAGCTAAAGTTTGCAGCTATGGGTGAAAAAATACAAACAACTCGCTGGACTTTTCTTTCAATTCATACAAGGCCGACATGAAAAAAGCTGATCAGACTGATTGTATTTTTCAACCTCCCACAAAAGCTAAAGTAAATACAGTGCGATGTGCCTCTTAACCTTCAAACAGACTAAGTGCCGATTGTAAGTGTCACGTTTGAGGGAAGACATCCGCAGCCTGCCTGGTGAGTCAGCTGCCCCGCCGCCTATTAAAGCTCCTGTAGGCAGGAAACGACCACTGTGTTACGGGTATAGTTCCTTCCTAACGCCTGGCACAGAGGCACACAGGAGATCTGCAGGATGTGTGTGTGTGTGTGTGTATGGAAGTGTGTATACATATGTGTTTTGATGGCTTCATACTCCCACACATTTATACACAAATGATTGTTTTAGCTTTGATGTGTGTTTGCTTGTATTTCATGTGTTTGTCTTTGTGTGGGTGTTTCTGTGTAATAATACTCTAAAAACTATGTTCACCTGTAAAGTACATGCAATACTGTACATTTGAATTCCATGTTGTTTCTGAAAAATTCACTGTTTTTTATTAACTGGATAATCCAATAAAATATATTAGTTTGAAATGTAAGTTAATGCATCGTATCAACCCGTACCTTTATTCACATACATATCACACTACTTCTCTCTTTGGCGCGTTATAAACATGTTTGGACATCTTAATGTAATTGTAAATGATAATAAAAATAGTTACTTTATAATAGACTTTGTCAAAGACTTCTTTCAGAGAGAGAGAGAGAGAGCCTGTGTGTGTGTGTGAGTGTGTGTGTGAGTGTGTGTGTGTGTGTGTGTGTGTGTGTGTGTGTGTGTGTGTGTGTGTGTGTGAGTGTGTGTGCGTGACTGATCGAACTGGAGGATTTCCTGTGAATCAAAGAAAAGTACGTCATCTGTCATTTCAGCACAAGAACTGAAACTCCCTGCACTGTTGGTTCAAATGGTCAACGCCAATGTAAAACTCTTTTGTAAAATATATACCTGGTAAATATATATGTGTATGTATCCCTAGATGTGTGTGTGTGTGTGTGTTCGTGTTCACAAGCCGGAGACACTGACTGTAGGCTGAGATGTGTGGAAAGCACACAATATTGAGAACGGCATCAACAACAAGAGATGACAATGGCAATATGTGTCGTGCTAAAATTAGTTTTGCCTAAAGTTACGGTTCAGTTATTTTTCTTCACCTCTGTTTCACGCCGGAGAAGAAAATAACTGAATCACCTGAACTTCTGTGGATTTCTGTTCCCTGTTGAAAGATTTTCGAACAGTTATATTGCATTTCCAAAACACTTCACAGGAAAAACTGAGAATGAGAGGAGACTCTTCAGAGACACTCATACAAATCTGAGCCACTGCTTGTTTGTGATCTTATTATTTTAAAACCACGAACACTGACTCATTCTGCAACATCACACGATGAATGAGCTGAGCTATTGTCACTTATTACGCTTATATCCTGTGTGATCATTTGTATGTACAGTGGCTAAATAACAACATGTACAAAGGACAAGTTGAGATGAGATGTGGCACCATAAAATGATTAACTATGGGCGCTCATTTTCATAACAGGATCAGGAAGAGTGTCAGAAGGAGAAATACAAAAATACTATATGCATAAATGGAGAGTGGAAAAAAAGAGAGAGGAAATTAAAAACAGTCAAAAGTAAATACAACGAGGGATTGTGAAACAGAGAATGGAAGTATATTTAGGACAAGGTCAGGGAGAAGAGGATCCACAACAAGAGGGACAAAGTGTCTGTGTGTGTGCGTGTGCGTGCATGTCTGTGTGTGTGCGTTAAACCCGTTAAACAGCCTGTTTATGCAACCAACAACGCTGTCTGACACTTTGTTTTTGGAGTTGTAAACACGCTGTGGCGGTGCTGGTGACGGCACTGACGTGCTGGTGGTTTGGAGGGGACGCTAGACCGCAGAGTGACCGGCCTGCCTGGAGGCACGTTACCTCGAACGCCCTCCGCTGGATTACTGACTTATTGTTGTGTGTCATGTTCCATCATTCGTCTGCGTGCCTCAATCGTCTGCAAGATGTTTTTCTTCAAACACCCTCCACATCCCCCATTTTCCTTCAGCGCGCTGGATGACTGAGCTGGTTGGCTCGTTTGATTTATTTTGTATTAGTCAGTTTTTGTGACATTGTTTAAGCGCTTTCTGATGAAGTTACTACTGCAGGTTTGTTGAAAGTGATTTTTTAATTCTGAATGAGTATAAAGAAGCTGTCGGGATGGTTGGACATCAGGAACTTTCAAGCTAATATTTACATGTGTTGGTACATGTGGTTAAAATATGTTATCCAAATGGCGACCTGCCATTTGGATAACATACCTCTTTATAACATCTTTAGAATAAGTAAATCATTTATTAATGATTTACAGAAAAGAAAATGACATGTTAAGACCCTTTACATGTTTTTACAGTAAATATTCAGCTCTCTTGTAGCTAAACGCTGGCTCCAGCTGATGAGATCTGCCAGGAACAGGTGTCATTTCAGATCGCAAAAACAGTCGCCGCCTAGAAATGAGCAGTTGCTTTTGTCTACTTCTGTCTGAAAGAAAGCCCCTATTGTTCCGAAATGTCTAGGATTTTTGAGTGATCTGCCGTTGAGTGATCTGCCGTGTGACTGTGAACTCAAACCCAAAGAGCAGAAGCAAAATTTGATCACTCAGTGGTTAGCGCTGTTACCTCATCGCAAGAAGGTCCAGAATCGTGACATCCAAAGACATGTAAGTCAATAGGAAAGGCCACATTGTCCATTAGTGTGGAGTGTTCAGCCTTGGTAATAGCGTCCGCAAGGACGGTGGCACGGACTCGGGCTGACACGGAATCGTGACGAGGAAACGGTTGGATCTTCTCGCGAGTTTCTCCTCGACATTTTTCAAAGCCCCAACATTATCTCCATATGCTCCGCCAATCTGCGGTTACATACACAAGCGGCCCTTGCAAATGCGGCGAGCAGAAATCAAGATTCAGTGTAAATTGTGGTCTTTGTGTCAGCACCGACATAGACTACACTGTGTAAAGTTCTGGTACTTCCTACAGTCAGTACAAGAGTAAAATAAAAGTACTTTTTAACATACATTTCCTCCATCCAAAATACATAAACAATCTTTTTTTGTCAGCGAGCTAAAGAACAACTTTAAGGATGGCTGCAGCTTTCAGGGGAGATTTGATTTCAGGAGATCAATTTTCTCTGGGTCTACATTTTCCTCTCCAGTTTTAGTTACTGAAAGAGGCAACAGCTCAAACGCCTCCACGCCTCTGCACTTGACCTGAATGTGTCCTCAGAGATCAACAGTCAATTAAGTGCCCCTTCTTTTTTTCTTGTTGTTTTACCCTGAGAGTAGAGAGGAGCTCAGTTTAGCCTTCTGCACTGCTACTCCGCTAATTGGAACCAGGATCTGTAAAAATGGGAACTTAAGTAAAACATGCCATAAAATTCTGAAGGCTAACCATAAACTAACCAATTTCTTTCATTCTTTTAAAGGGAACTCTAACTGAAACCTCCACGTAAACTTTTACGAGGATCCCTGGGGTCACCCGTAAACCCGTTAATAGAGATGAGATATGAGCGGGGCGCTTGGGCCTCCCATTTCGTTTGCATTTCATTCTCCCTCTTTTTTTTTTTCTTCCTCCCGTTCCGTTGCATTCTTGGAAGAGGTCAAATGCTGTTCGGAGGCAAACACTGCCAAGACTCCACCGTCGTCGTTATCAAAGAGCGAACCGAAAATTCGATCCACGTGGACAGATTTGAGCGGATAAGTGTCGACACGTTCGAGCTGTTGGTCCCGTTTTGCTCTCACTCGGGCTCTTCGCTCGCTCTGACTGGGCGAGTTTGGGGCAGAGGTGTGAAAAGGTGAAGCTCACACTGTTTTAGTGGCCATCGTGTGGCGAGGTCTTCCTTTCATGTTCAGCGTGAGACAATTCATTAGCTTCACTTACCGTGTGATTGATGAACAAACTTTTTTTCGAGAGTGTGATTTTCGGGATTATATATGATGATTATATATGATAAATAGACATTGTCATAAATATCCTTATCAACTTTTGATAATGTGATGAAATACAGATGACCAATAATAGCACAAAACACACTTAAGTATCGGACTGTGGCTGAAAATCTAGTGGGTTGAATCTTAACCGGCACTAAAATAAAGTAGACCGCATCCAGCTAAACGATAAGTATCTTGACAGTGTTAGGGGCTTAAAAGCCCTCTAGACAATAACAAAAAATAAAGAGACACAATCTGTGTTTGAGTGTGTCTTGGCAGGCCTCCTGCTCAAAATACTTGTTCAGTAAAGTCCATCAACACATGGTAATATTGTGGTTTGCAACTGTAATTACCGTGACATTTTATTTCCTGATTAGTGCTTTATCAAAGACAATATACTCATTAACTTGTGGTCTTACGGACTTTACAAAACCCTTTTCCAAGGAAAACATATAAGAGGAAAAAAAGGAAGGAAAATAAAAGAGTCCTGGACTGCTGTGAGTGTGTTGGGAATCATTATCTACTTAAATGCTGCAGCCTCGGTCTCTTTGCTGCTTTACTCATAGCACGAGCTGTTTCATATCCCGTTGAGACTAATGAGAACAGTCTTGGGACCCGTTGTGGTTATTTTGACAAATTGAGCCTGTAGTTGTTTTTCCTTTTACTCCCCCATATATTGCAATCTAAATCCCCACCCTTACTGTAACAGAGATGATTTGAATCTTTTAGTTGTTTGCGTTCCAGGGCCGGCTTATAATACTGAGCATTGTAACCGCATATCCTGGGAGTGAAGTAAGTGGCCACTGACTCAAAGCAGATCTATTAGCACAGGAATGATGGCGGCGCTGAAAAATCTGACAAAACAATTGGTTAATTTTACAAATGATAATGATTTTTTTTTTTTTTTTTTTTTTAAAGTCAGACGGCCCCTCCGGGCAACCAAAATATAGGCCTCAGCGAAATGTCATGTCACGAGAGTTCACGAGTCTCTGATGCCTTTGGTCGACAAGACAGCCGGCCACATTTATTAGTGTGACGCGAGCGTCTCAAGTTACGCTGCAGCCCGAGCCAAACAACGGCCCACCCTTCAATTAATCTTACCCTTGTAGCGGCTTATAATTTGCCATTACAAAAGCCATTAAACCTGGGGGCCTGATTCAGAGCTCCTGGGACTGCTTGGGAGGAGGGGACGGGGATCGAACAGGCCTCCAGTTGGCCCCGTGGACCCCGGACGAGCCCCTTTCCACAAAACAGACAGGTACTTAAAAACAGGGTGAAAAGATCACCTTAAAGAAAACAAGGATGATTAATGGGGAAAAATGAGGGCCCTATAGGTCGCTTTCATCTGGGTCTGATTCAGGTCTTCAGTGAGCCATTAACCCAAAGGACAACTGTCCACCGCCGGCGTGAGAAATGAAGTCCCCCTGCGCCGGTTCAGACAAATGCTCGAGCCGCTGCAGAAGATTTGGAGCCGGTGGGACGCAGGGAGTGAATGAGCTTATGTTTGCTCCGAAATCTACTGATCTCATCGGGGATTTAATGAGAAGATAACATTCACAAGATATGTACAGCGAGCACATATCTTGGACTAATATCATATCAACTCCAAGACAATCACAGAAGATTTATATACAGTAAGTACTTCAATGTGAAACACTCAAGATGCTGGAGCAGAACAACAGGACAAGTAGAGTAGGTCAAAATGAATCAGAGTGAAGTAACGCCCAAATCTGTGACATATGGAATACATAGTGTTCACTGAAAACTGAAGTGCCTTAAACTTAGACTTCCCTGGTTTCAAAAAGAACTCTGATTATATAGAAGTCTATGAGAAAATGACTCTACATCTGTCTTGATTTATTCCCTCAGTACACATTGTAAGCATGAGTTTGTGGTCTCAATCTTTAGTTTCAAGTCTTCTTCAATACAGCACGATGTTAATTTAGTAAATGATGGTCCCATGGAGAGTCAAATAGACCATAAACGAGGGTATGCTTTAGGGCGGGGCTACCTTGTGATTGACAGGCTCCTACCAAGGAGTTTTCATCTTAAAACCCTTTCAGTGTGTTTCAATTCACGGAAGTACATTTTAACCTTTTCGTTCACCTATAAATGCTTTATTCGGCACTCATTTATACTTATCTCCACCCTCTCGTGTCACTTCTGTTTACCAAAAAACCAAGATGGCAACAGCTAAAAACCAAGATGGCCGACGGCCAACACGCTGAAGTCGACGTTGACGTCTTATATACAGTCTATGATAGTATGTGACTTCCTCAAATGGTATAAAATTTGCTAAAAGAAAAAAGATTCCATGATGACACAACTTCAGACTAACTGTCTTTGTAAATAAAACACGACTAAAGAAAAGATGAAGGTTGCACATCAAAATGTTTTCACAAGTCAATTTGCTTTTCTGAAATGAATCACTTACTGTACCAGACACAATGACAAACACGGTGCAGTGAATCTTAACGGTCCAGTGCTCGCACTCAGACACATTTCTCACGCATTTCTCAACAAATACAATTCCTGAAGGTAGTGAAGAGTTCTGTAAAGGTTTCTTAAAGACAAAACTACTGCACAGATGTGAAGTGCTTATTCATCTGTGTGAATTGAGAGAATACAGGGTTGAGTTTGTAAGAGAAGAACGAACTTGTAGAAAAAGTTAGGACATTTTCAGAAAGAAGACGAATTGTATCGCAACATTTCAGCAAACAGTCGGGCTCTTTGCCCTTTTCCAAGCTGCTTGTTCTCCGTTTTGGGAGTTTGCATTCTTCATATGAGAACCGAGAGCTCTGGAAACTCCTTCATCGCTGTGAAATAAGTTTGGTTAGCATGTGGCTCTCATGTGCTGATCATCTGCCAAAACAGCTGGACAAAGTTATGAAAGCATGTTTCAAACTATGTGAAAAAAATAAATAAAAAAAGGATTTCTCAAATGTGTTTTGTAGTTATTGGCTGTTCCCAAAGCTTGACTCGCAAATGTTTGTGCTAGCTCATTCATTTCACTTCCATACAGGTCAAACAAACGTTCTCTACCTTCATTATCACAATGCCCGTAAAACCTTGGATACTTCTGGCATTTAGGCATCGGGTTTTGCAGAAAGCAGTATATGGTGGACATCCCTTTCCTATGCACCTCTGATTTAGGCGTTAGCAATTACGTTGTCACGCAGCCTCCAAAAGGTGGGTATAAATAATAAAGCTCTGGATGGGAAGGCCGCAGCGCTGGTACGGTTCGTGGCAAGTACAAAGCCCACACCTGGCCCCGGAGTGAAATCAAATCTATCCTGAACTCTGTCTCTCCTCTCATTTTGCTTCGGCAGTTTTCCGTGAGCGGAGTTCTGGGTCAGGAGTCAGGAGGAGTGATTTGAGTTCAGGTCACACACGCAGACAGTTTCACACAATAATGTGTTTCAAAGCTGTTGCATCACGGGGGTATAAGGAAACCACAGCAAAATGCGTTCTATCTTTTCTTTTTATGTCAGCATCATTGCGTTAGATCGCTGTTTTTTAACACACAAAACTAAGTATTGCAGTCCTGTTTACCCACCATTTTTCATTCAGTGCATCTTGTGAATCGTTTCCAGTTACAATGGCTGGACCTTCACTGATAACGCGCAGTAATCACTGGCCATTAAACCACTTTCTATGGATTAACACCCACTGAATCCTCTGCAAGTCCTTGTGTTTTTGTAAGAGGATCAATAAACCAATTCCTCTTGGTTATGTTTTCCTTGTCTACAGCAATCAGTTCAGTGCTGATTAAATCACAGCAAATTATCTCCCTGGGATTTATCTTGCCTAAATTGAGTTTCTTTCACCCTCCCGGCCACGGGAGAGTGGGCAGCGCCTGCTGGGAGAGAGAAATAATCATTCATTAACCTCTGACCTGGAAGGAGTGTCAATTGAGTCACCCGACAGTGTTTTGTTCCCCCCCCCCCCCTCCTGCACACCCCCGAGCCCCCCCCCCAGCCAAGGCAAATTGACAATTTACACGCTGCTGCCCAAACTTTATTAACCCGCGCCGCGGTTTGATGCGGTCACTTGATCAGTTGGTAAATCGAGCCGCAAAGATCGTCTCAGATCTGAATCGCATGTGTTCGAGTGGGAAATTGTTTGTGCCTTCTTTTTCTTCTTTGGACTTTCACAGTGACGTGCAAGCAGACTAAAAGAAAACAGTGGAGGGATCGCGCGTGAAAACACAACAAGCTTAATTTATGGAGTGTGACAAGCTCAAAGGGACGACATGTACATCATCTCATCCGTCACCATGCTTCTTAGCTGTCTTTCTTTTTGAACATCACGAATAGCTGCGGACCCACTGTGGAGCTTTCAACCTTAGTAGGGTTTGATGTCTTCATATGGTCACAGTAGGAGCGATAAATTACAGGAGAACTTTCTTTCCCCTGTTCGCCACATGGATGTCGTCATTTGAAGGCATGCATGTGATTTTTAAACCTGTTTCCTGCTTCAAACGCAAATCATTCCCAATCAGTTTTGTCATAGGATGTAAAAAGGATTAGCTAATAATGTGCAGCATCAAGTAACTTATGTTCCTACGCTTTACAAAATGAAGGAAAGCAGACTGCAATGCTGAAATTCATACATCTTTGAATAAAACTGCCAGCATTAATGCCATTTTTTTATGCACTGAGCTACACAGGACCGCCACATATTGCAACATCTGGGCACCCATCATCGTGCATGAAAGAGAGAAATATAAAAGCAGAGTGGTGTTCCCTCAGACTTTAAAAGCGTTACATTGTTTATTGATTCTGTTGTCGATGGCAGTCACAACGCTATTTCTGTCCCTGCACGGTAGCAATAAACACAACCAAGCTGCCCCGAGATCTTTCCTCCTGACATTATTAGGAGCTACAACTGTGTGAGACTCAACACGGTGTAAAAACAAACCAAATGTCAGCACCGTTGCCCAAGCGCCCCTGCTATAGCCAACAGCAAATGTAATGAAAGCTTGGAAGGGTCTGTTAGTACGCCGCTGACCTTTTATACATTTATTGTTCTCCTGACATTTCTCCAAGATGGAGGAGGTGAAAAACAGAATGAGGTGCTAAAGCAGAAATCAGGATTTTTCAACTTTCAACTCCCCCCCCACCCTCCCGTTAGAGAATGACTTTCATCGATCCAAACTCTTGGACTTTACTGAGGGGTCGATGCTCTGTGATTGCCAACACTAACTAACTTGCTGCTGCCCTCTCTGTAGACATGATACAGTTTTTATTAGCTTTTGTGTCACTTTAGTGGAAAGTGAAAGGGGAAGAATGTCAAAGCTTCTGTTCACTGGCATGCTTTTCTTTTTCCTTGGAACAAAGTCGCGAAGGTTAAATTGGCCGGTGTTTTTCTTTCACTGTCTGACTACGGCATCGCTGCAGTGGAAGTTCAGCAGAAGAACATGCTAAGAAAATCATTATTTAAACCCAGAAAAGTAATGGGAGTGATTCCTGAACATCCTACGAACAACCACTTTCAAGTTGAGCAAAACCAAACGGACACACACTGTGAAAAGCAGTGACGAAGGAGTAAGAGACTAGTATTACACTCACTCCTCTAATTCTTTAGCCTATAGCTGATGTAGTTAAAATGAACTGTACCTTGATGACCAATGAAGCACAATACACCTGGATATTCACGTCTACTGTGCTCAAGTGTACAACTATAGACGTGCGCAGGCCTATGAATGTATGCCGTTATCTACACAGGTAACTCCCTAGCTTACCTACAACTGAACGCAAATGAGATACATTTCTGTTATATGTGTGGTATTGTCTGATTCATGTTGATCATAAATTCCATTGACTAGTTACCTGGAAACACTGAGAAGGCATTGCCTGATAGCTATAACTTAATTATTACATGTTTACCATATAGACAGTTGTGTTAAGTTGTTCTTAAGGCACTGGAAGATTTAAATCTATTGTGTTATTGTTTGAACATTCATGGGTGAGGATTATGTCAGAAAACATCTCATGCCTGTCTACTAGCGCCGGGCAGGAAGTGATCTAGTGAGAAGGGGGAAACAGCTGCTTAATAATTCAGGACGCTGAGATTAAAAAGTGAATTTGCTGGTCGCGTTATTAAAAGGCAGTGTAATTACTTCAAAACTCCATGTCACCGCTTCAATAAGAGGCGCCTAATTCGGTTACTGCCACCTCACGTGTAATAGGGGGAGATGAACAAAGCCTCGCACACAAAGAGAGGTCCGACTGCACAGAGTCCTCCACTACACAGCAGATGCGATAAGAGGAAACCTCGGGAAAATGATAACTGGGGATCTGGGCATGTTATTTGACACGGTGTTAGAGACAATAGCCTGCTTGTGGGTGTATGTACAGATCACGGTGTGCTTGTGTGTGTTCATTTATCTATACGTGCCTCTGTTATCAAAGAGGGCCTCAGGTTGACCTCTTTTTTATAGGAATCTGGGTGATCTCATTCTGTTGATGTGTACGTCTTTTATTTTCATTTGATTAATTATTTTCTCCCAAAACAATATATTTCTCTCATTTCTCAAAATGATGGAGAAAATGTACTCTGCTAAAAAGCACTAAATAAACTAAATATGGTTATTAAAGGAATCGAATGCAGACCAACTCTGATTTGGAGGATATTTTTATTAATGGTTAAGGTCATTTATAACTAAATCTCGTATAGTTTTTTGGAAAGCTCATTAGAAGCGCATCACTCAGGCCCGCTGCTTCGCTTTAGCTTGACCCTGTCAAATCAACAGTGTATGTGTATGTATGCATCCATATTGGGACTGGACTCCTTCCCTCCACAGGCACTCCATCACAAAACAGAGGGAGTCGCTACCAGATGGTTAAACAAACACATCGCCCAACTGCCCATAACTCAAATCCACTTAGCACCCTCTTGTCAACATGTCTCTCACTCGTTCACTACCTCTCCCCGTCTTTGGTGTGTCCAGAGGAGAGGCGAGAGGAAGGAAGGGAGGAAAAAAAATAAATAATGCGGAAATAATGAGAATCAGCAAGAAATTCCTGGGGGGGTGTGTTTAATTTTAATCACCAAGACAATCCATCCTCAGTAGTCCCCCTCATCCTTCTCTACCTCGGTCACTCCCCCAGATGTATTGAAATGAAGGGGAACAGCGAGCACCTGGAGTGACAGCGCGTGTAAAGGTCACAGAGACAAAGTCCAAATGTGATGTTTGACTCAGGCTTTTCTGAGAGCTCTCAGGGAGGCGCCCAGGACTCAGGCCAGGGGTTAAGAGTTTGTAGGTCGCTGGGTCACACTATTTTCCCTTTTTCCCCTTGCCTCATCCCAGCGCTTAAAACCTCAACTGTGTACTTGAGAGGGTAATTTATTATCCTGCGTGCTGTCCAGCTTGGACAAGAAGTTGGGAGCAGAGAATTAAGCTTCCCACTTTTGAGGACATAATGTGTTTTCTCTCTTTTTTACTAGACATATAAAAACGTAAAAAGTATTTAAGAGACTTAATACAATCATTGTAGATAGAATTTAGTTGTTTTCATCAATCAAACATTAGATTGTAAGTGTATTAACTTAAGGTCTTTATTCAAGGTTATCTTGCAAGGATTTATCTTTTCGTGAGTATTTATCTTGAGTTAAAGGATTCTTTGCCGTTTGGTTTTAACCTCTTTGTCATGTAGGCTTTCTGCCAAAGTGCATCTCTTTTCCATTACCAGTGTATTTATAGAACATGCATCAGTCCTAAAGATTTGCTGAATATGTCATTGCTTTTTTGTTACTCATCCCGGTTGTGAGTCGAGGCTGCACAGTTTTGTGTGTATCGTAAAGGTGCTACATTCCAAATTCAAAGTATATCTTTGATTGAGGAATTGCCTCAACACGGCTCTCAACATGGCTGAGTCGGCAGCTAGGAGCTAACGGTGCTAACAGCAGGAACGGTGTAATCAACGGCAACAGTGCTGACAGAGCTAACAGTGTTTACCTGAAAGGGGAACCGGACGGTGACGCAGTTAGCGCAGTGCAGAGGGGCGGCGGTTAGCTAGCCAGTGGCTACGCAAAGAAAACACAGAAAAGCTCAGATTACAACACACAGAGGGAGGGGAAACATATTTCCCTGCTCGGGTAGACATTACTCCACTTTATATTTACATAGAAAAATAGTTGGTTACTGCTCTACATTTCAAATTTAGCACCTTTAAAGATTCATCTCATGAATGCCATTCCAACAATTGACGCGACTAAGTGTCCGATAGAGGCACCCTCAATGCTATCTTCCACCATGTCGATGGTGCCGCCCTGCAGCGTTTTCGGCACAGGTGAAAAGGTGAAAAGATAAGCACTATCTCGGACACATAATTGTCAAAGGCACGGATAATTGACATGCATGCCACCGAGGTCCAAAAGTAGGCCTGCTGATGACAGCCAAACCCGCATTTGGCCCCTGGAATGTGCAGAGGCCGCTCTCAGACATCTGAACATCAAACGGCGCTCAGCTCTGTCAATCTAATAGCTCTGGATACGGGATTTATTGGCTCTCACAGTCCAAGAGAGAGACGAGGGGCGAAAGCAAAACCAGATTTTCGCTCCCATATCAGTTTCTCCTCTGTCAGTCATGCTCTTATAAGAGTGCTCGGGAGTAGAGGTGTGTTATATCATTACTTTAGATTACCTAGATTAGAATTAGTTCCTATGCTCAACTCCTGAGAATCTAATGAGTATGTAAAATAAATTAATATAGAAAACAATTTATTTTCATTTTATTTATATTCAACGGTAGTTTGTGTTGACGTTGAAGTTTATTGCTTACCCTGCTTCACAGATCTGAACATTTCCACCAGCATGTTAACTGCAATAAGTCTTCATTGGCAACCAAGCAGCTGATGATATCTTGGGCAGTTTACGCTTCGACATTAGCATAATTCCAGCTGATCTGTGATACAAACTGGTAAATGTTTATACAGATGCTCTCCACACTGCTGAAAATACTGCACTTGAAATTCTGACACCTCAATAAATCAAAAAGCGTCTAACTTAACTTTTAATGTCAAGCATTAGATCAGGAGTGTGTGTTGACGACGGGGTAACATTTGCCAACTATTTCGAGGAGCGATTTTATTGATCATCTTGGTGGGTCTTCGGGGATCGTGTTGCACATAGCAGAAATCAGCTGCACTCTCGCGTCATTAAACTTTATTCAGACTCGTGACGCAAACATGAGCTGCAGGCCTTAAGTTTGTTGCAGATGAAAACGAACATCGGGCTGCCAAATATAGGCGGGGCCCGAAAGCTCAGGACACAAGTCGGACATCGATGTCCTCGAGCCTTGATAAAAAAAGAAGTTCTCACGGAGAAAGATGGAACCAAGAGCAGTTCTATTTATCTCTGTTAGCCCTCCGAAAACCTCCCTGTCCCCGCTTAGATAGCCCTGCCAATGTGCCATGATGTCATCCCCCTGGCGTGCAGTGATTGATGCATCCTGGCTGCCAGCTCTGCGCTAGCGGGAGGCGGGGGAGTGGGGATAGGTCGAGGCGGGGAAGGGACGAATTTTCCACAGATAGAGACATCCAAATGTGAACGGAGCCCAGCGTGGGGTCGGTTCAGAGCTCGGGCCAACGCGGCGCATACCTGCAGCGCTGTGTTTTGATGTTTCAAAGGTGTTCACGAGCAGAGGATAGCGGTGATGGTCTTGCTGGCAGTGGTTTGATGGAGACACAATGGGGGGAGGAGAAGGCCCGGCTCTGATTATGTACGTCTACTCCATCTTCCCACTGAGTTCTGTTACATATCAAGGCCGAGGGAAGGAGGGAGGGAGTGGAGAGATGGAAGGGGCTATTGTGAGTGAAGAGTAAGTGTTACGCAGATATTCGCGGAGACGTGCTGAGATGAAGTCAGCGGGGAGCCCCCGTCCTCTTGTCAGCAGGCCAACTTAGTTCTGGTGCTTTAACGGCTCTATCATGGGCTGCTTCACGATGTTTGGTTAATTCCTGTCCAAAGGGAGATACAGCGATGACGCTTGTAATTGTTGGCTTTCATGTGCATTCAGCTATTTTTGAGAAATTGTGGCATTTTGCAATTCTCTTCTGTTAAATTCGTGAACGTAGCAGGAAGTGCAGCACACAAACTGAATATAAACTCTCGGTGAACATGCAAAGTAAAAAAGAGCGTTTTGCCCACATTGCCCAATTCCAGTTTGTGTGACTCAGGGCATGTATGGAACAGAAATGTAGTTCCCAAAAAACAATCCATGGCAAAATACATTAGTGTTATTCCTCGTTACGGATTTGAACATTGTCATATTTTACGTAAATATTCAAGAAAAAGCATTTCAACACTCCGTCAAAGTGACTTTTTAATGCTGTGTTTCCCAGACGTGGTCATTATTATCTTGGGATCAATATTGAAATATAAACATCCACGTTGACAAAAAAAGTCAATGATCCGTCACTGAAAGAGTAAATGAGTAAACACGACCTCACGCTTTTCAACTCAGTATTGACAGATTAGCAATTAATTAGAGCATGTTTTCTGTTGGCCTCATAAAAGGATTTAAAGCAGTTTATTTAAAGCTTGAATGTGGTCTGGACTTGCATCGTAATTCACCGTACCTTTTTGTTCACCTGCTTTGGGGAACAAGTGGTCAGTTTGCATCCAATTATAGTCGATATAAAGTACAATAGAATAGTTTATTGGGTGGTTAATGCAACGTCTAACTGCTTGTCTCATTTTGAGAAGACGTCAACACAATGTCGTCTTTAGAACAGTAGTGTACTTCAACTACATGGTTGGGAAAGGTGATACGTTTAAAATCACCTTTATTTATTCTAAAATGCCATATGAATCGGCAATCAGCAATCAAATTAGCAGCATGTTGTCAAATCTTTACTTTTATATTTATTTAAATGCCTGAAAATGTCCCACTAACATTTTTTTAATTTAGAGCAATTTATTAAATGGGGTCCCTGGATATAGAGACTATTTAAATTTGGTCTTAAATCCTGAATTCAATCTTAGTTGTTTTTATTGTGTGGTGATTTTAACAGAATGTATCATGTTAGTTTGAGTCCTTAAACAGTTCCTTAAGATCACAGTGATCCTGGTGTTTCCGTGCCTCTGCAGCTATTTAATATGCTTTCGGTGTGCGTTTTCCATGTCTTGAATTAGCCATGTACATGTTTGTGTGCTTGTCCATTTGTTGACATGCAGAGTGGTTGCACACGTGTCAGAGGGAAGGTGCTACACAATCAGTGTCGGCCCTCTGCTCCCTTTCACTGTGGTCCGGTGAGTGAGACTGAACATGAGGCGCAGGGAATTGAGGTGCATTGATCTGTCCTCTGCAGCGTCTCCCTGGACTGGTGAAATCATTAACCTCGCTGGCACAGACACAGGAAGCAACAACAGAGTATCTTTGAGAGGTTAATTAAAAATAAAAGCGCAAGGGGGAAGGGCAGGGGGTGTATTCACCAGGGAAAACTGCACTGACTTCCAAATGAGCTCACTCCACCAGCTTAGTGGAAACGTTTGTGGTCAATGAAATACAAGAGGTGGCTTTTTCTTTATGAAACAAAACAACCAGGTGAGCCCCGCTTGACGCGGCTCTTTATGAATAACAGATGGAAATAATACGAGAGAACACGTTAAACAATCACGTTTAGAACCTTAAACTATTAAGGAACTGGAACTGTGCCAAAAAAGTTGAGTCCAGTATTCATGTTAGATGATGTTTTAACCGATCACGAGGCCCTGCAGTGGGTATCAAGCTGCGCCGTCATAAATCTACCGGGCCCCATGACAGGCAACGTCGTTCTCTAACTTACCTTTAAGCTGCCTTTAACTCTTTCTCTCACCCAAGCAGAGAGCACTCGGCAGCTTGACCCGGCCTTGTATCTACTTTGTATCTGCTTATAGGCTAAACTCTCATGGCTGGTCCCACTGGATTGATGGGAAGTATTTTCTTAATGCCAGAGCCCGCTCACTGGTCCAGCCGTCATCCCTACTTATCTGGCTCCACTAGTCTGACAAATGGTTTCTCGTTATATCAGAAACATCCGCAGCATTCTCTGACATAAAGTGCACCTTTAAAAACGCTTGAATCCCGTCCTCACACAAAGCAAAGAGCGGGCACTCTGCAGCATGACGGGGATAATATCGGATCTGCTCAGGTGCAACGTCATCTGAATGCCAAGACTCACTCTGCTGTCCATCCAACTGTAACTGTATAACCTCTCGATGAGATACTTGGTCTTGAATTATATCGCTTGACCTGTCTTACCGAATAAAGTAACATGGCATTATACTGAATATGTGTCTACAAGGTCATCAGGTGGGCCCCTCTCAAGAGACACAAGAAGGCTTAACTAGGGTTCGTCCCAGAATCACCCTCCACTTTACCTGTGAAGGTTGTATTCAAATGTGTCTACAGATTCACCAGCTAACATCAAGCTGCTCAACCTACAACAGCCACGTAATTACCCTCGGCTACCTCATAGCGAGCAACAAAGAAAAGGCAATACGTCAGGCTAACTAGCAAGCAAGATACACGCGTCTAAGAAGCACTGCTTTATCGTGGGCCGCTGATGGCAAAACAGTGCTTTTGTCTTTTGTCTTGCAATATTTTTTGTTTAAAAAGGAAGATTATCGTTTAGGAGCAATGGAATTCAGACGGCACCTGGCAGCAAAGCGGTTTTGCATTTGACGTATCGGAGCGGCCTTCAGGCAGCAAAACAATGCAAAGGGCTCTCTCTGGAGCCAGTGTTTGGTTTGTCTGTTCTGGGCTACTGTAGAAACATGGCAGTGCAACATGGCGGACTCCTTGAAGAGGACCGCTCCCTATATAGATATAAACGACTCATTCTAAACTAACAAAAATACAATTCTTACTTTCAAGCGATTGCACACTAAGGAAAACATAGCTATGGTTATTATATTACATTTCTACTAATCGTTCCCCCAAAATGCTGCCCACCGGCCCTTTAAGAAAACGTATGTCCAGCACATCATCAAAATCTACAGCATTACAGTATTTACAGTATTTGATTAGTTTCTGTGTGTTCACTCAGATTATAAACTCCAATGTTCTGCACAGTAGATGAAAACGAGTTTATCGAGATATCTACTCATACAATAACTTTAAAATACAAGCAATAACATTGCCAGACGTCATCCGATGAAACGCCATTCGGCTGAGAGACCTTCGGTGTCGAAGGAGCGACAGCTTCAAGACAAACAGCGGCTGATGTGTAAATGTCAATAAGATGTCAGATCAAACCCGCCTGATGAGGTTTGTGAGTCGCCATCGATGAGGCCGGTGTTGGGACATTTTGGACGAGTTCAGCTCCCCGGGACAGTGACGCAAAGTGAACGGAACGTTTTGGCAGACCTCGTCGCGCAGCGATGGCTCCGGTTCTGCCTGAATTCATACATTCTTTATGAATGTGTTATTGAAACTTCTCATTATGTTCATCAGACACATATTGGGACCAACGTTTCTTTACCCGATATTGCGTACAGTAAAAGAGACATTATTTAAGAAGGCACTTTATCGGATTACATCCACAAACAGCAATGAGTTGTTTTATGAGCTCGCTGCCGTTGTTTGCGGCATAAATAGGTTAGGTGTGTGCGGTTGTGAGAAAATGTGATGTGGATCAACTTGATAGGCCTGTTGAGTGGTGTTATTGCAGTCTGCGCTCCCTGGGAACACTCGGGAAATGATGCTCTCCCTGTCAGTGCTGCAAAGCCCCTCTGCCTCTGGATCTATGGGTAATTACTGGGACTGTGCTGACTCAGGACACACACACAAACCCATATGAACCCCCACACACACACACATGCAAACAGCTCACATATGGACACGCAGTAGACTTCACTCTGACACCAGGACGGACTGCATTGCTCTGGCACAGACTGTAGAGAGGACTTAAAGCTGCTCTGGAGTTCATCTTGTTGGTTGAGCTGAACCACAAAAGACATGGCAAAAAAAACATGGAGTGTTCGGGGCAAAACCGATTTACTACTAAATAACGGACAGCGTTGAGGCAACTCAAACTCTTATTTCACCTTTAGCACTCAATTGATGCATTTGGGTTCAAAGTAGCACCCACTCCTCTCAGAGTCAGGGCACCAAAAGAAGCTGCTCTTTCTGGTGATCGCTGTTTAAGCTGAATACCCACAAATCTCTTGAACAATCATGTAAGAAAATGTGCATTTTTGCTCCAGTATAACAAAAGTAATCCAGGAACTGCTGGTTGCTCATGCAGCATAACTATTCATGTCCGTATACATAAAAAATAAATAAATATATAATATAAATATAAATATATTTTTCCTACAAGTCAAGCAACACGTTTAAAATTCCTGGTCTTTTGACTTCTGTTTTCACCGAAAACAACTTACTTAGGTTTCATGTCCGGCATGCCAAGAGAGGACTAAAGAGTGACTAAAAAAGACATGCAAACAAAAAGAGTGCAGTTCATGCAGAAATAGCCAAAGGTTCAAAGTGTTAATGCCCGAATGGGAAACTCTCACACTTCATTCCACAGCCGATTATAAAAAGTTTAAAGATGCTCTAAGATGGTTAGTTTGAAACAAGTCTACCTTCACCGTTTAGACAGAATAATTAGCTTCATAATTCCTCATTGCCTTTTGCTTTTGACTGACATGAGTTATAAACTCCATTCATTAATATTTGACTCAGATGATGACGTTAGGTCTCGTTTCCTCAGCTCTGCCTTTGGGATTTTTTTATGTTCACAAAAAAAATCACACTTTCTTTGGTGATAATCTTCTGGATTTGAAATGACAGCTTCACCATCTTCCATGGCAACCTCCCACAGGACCCTGTGATGTTTCAGTGAGCCCATCCCTTTCTACGAGATGAAATAATTCCCAGGTTTATTAGCCTCTGGAAATTGGCTTCAGTGGGAGGTGGAAAAAAACAAATCATTTGAATACATACCCGGGTGTCCTAATGTTCATTTCAACGCTGTCACTTAGAAGAGGGGGAGTGAGGAGGGACCGATAGAGCGCATTGTGCCGCTGACAGGATTGGCTTTGTGTGTGATGAATGGGGCTGTCACAGACGGTGACAGGTTTGTGTTCAATACATGTGGATGTACAATACGCTCTGCATCCTGTGACAAGCTGGGAGGCTTTTTTGTCCCGATAATCTCCATATCGTTTCATCTCCGGCTGCTTGTGGCGGATGTGGTCACGGAGGGGTGTGCCATGGCCGCTGCACACAGACTGTCGATCCTCTGGAGGCACAAATGGGACAGAAAGTTGACTGATGTGTTCAAGGTTTTCTTTTTTTTCTCTCATTGTTTTCAAAGTCACTGATAGTTTGTGGAAAATGAGTTTTTGCCTCTACGAACGTTTCTGAGGCCTTGTTCACACTTGAATGTATCAGAGGTGATCAGACACACACACACACAAACGAACCGACAATGAATATAGATTACGATTACCAACAATAGAGGACACAGGATGTAAACACTCAATTAGTGCACTTTGCTAAATGTGGGGACCACAAAGCAGAACATGTGATACACAAATCACCAAAGTTTACTCAAGTCGATAAGCCTCTGTTGTGAAATGGAAAAATTAAATCCTGCCGGGATTACACTTTTCTTATGTTTTGATTTAGAACATTTACACTGAATGTATCTAAAAATATCGATCGCCATCTTTTTGCATGTTCCCTCAATACAGCAAAAGATGATTAATGATCTGGGTGAGGTTAAGTCTCCCACAACCTCCACATCCGTGTGTTTTGCAGCGCTGTTTGAACATCACACACACACACTGAATGGAATTCATAGAAGATGTTGTAATGTTGTATAAGTAAAGAGTTATACTAAAACCACATATGTGGTTATGAAATGTATATCTGAGGTGAGATACTAAATGCAAATCAGCAGAATCAGCTGGAAGTCTGAGCACAATTTCTTCGTCTAATTTTTTGCATTTCCAACATCGACTGCATGTAAGAAGTATTCAGGCTGGTTAGAACATGTAAGACGAGCTACAGGCCGATAATCTGCGTTTGCACTTTTTAACAAGGGCGTTAGGACTCATAACATCATTGTAGTTTCCTCCTCTCTCCCCTGCCTCTTCCACTTGGATTCAGTCTAATATAAAAACTGAAGTTCTTTGGCTCCGCCGGTTTATGTCTCACTCAACCAATAAGACCTGTTCTGCTCCCAGAGAGGCTCCTCCTACAGAAATGTTCACAAGAATAAAAAGAAAAGAAAAGGTGATCCACAATCACTTATTAATCAAACCATCTATCAGCAAAACCACGAAATAAACTACCAACAAAACCAATATGACCAGCAATTCCACAACTGGGATGCACTTAAGTGATGACAGCGACAACATGGAAAATATGGTAAGAATAGAAAAACATACATGAAATGAAACGGAGGAAAACGGAGAGATTTATTAAAATGGCTCTACTGCAGGGAATAAAATCACATAGGGGAAGTGACTGGGAGTGGGAGGCTGAATGCATGCATTTCTGTCTCTCTACAAATTGTATTTATGCAGGCAGACAGTGTTAAATGGGACAGGGAGGAGAGGGAACGTTTGAGAGTTACTGTGGAAAAAAAGAAACATTCATCGTACAGCCAGAGAGTCGACCTAAAATTGGAAATGGACACTCCAGAAAAAGTTCAGACACGGATTAATTATACTGTGGATGAGCTCAAGGCAGTAAACCACCAGCACTGGATACGATTCTTGCTCAGTTTCTCACATACAACAGAAAATGGTTTGGCTGTTAGTTCTGGACTCAAACTCGTGATGCTGACTTGGAAAATAAAAATAAAACAGACAAAAGGTTTCGATTTTTTTCAGCGCTCATGAGCCTTTTCTTGATATTTATGAACTACAGCGAACAGAGTAAGTTATGGACACAGGTCGGGCCAAGACCTTACTTTGTATTTTCACTCCCTTAATATTTATGCTTTCCTGACTTCTTTTCCCCCTATTGCTACGTTTCCTGTTTTCCTGCCCATTAAAATATCTCAATCTGAGAAATGAAGGGAGCCAAAAGAAAGTTATGGGAGAAGTACGAGCGCTTTGTCAAACAAAAACGTGTTACGAAAGGTTAATAAATCATTAAATATCATTTATTGTCAGTGGTCAGTGCATCAGTGACTGTGGAAAGGTTTGTTACATATTTTCTTTTTAAAATGTGATTTGTAAAACAATGCAAATGTCAGAAGGACTTTGGGGAGATGGGTCTCTTGAAAGCATCACATTATTTCTGCTGGTGTAACTATTTGTCCGTTTTCACAAGAAATTAGCATCTTTACAGGAACTCTGCCGTCTTGATGATCAGAAGGTTTTTTCCCCCCAAAGCTTCTGACATCAGCATGAATAAGAGAAGACGGGATTTTACTTTTGATCTTCTACGGTTTATCACAATTTAAATATTACAGAAATAAAGGGATCTAATTTCAATTTGAATCTTTGAAAAATAAAAAAAGAGAGACTAATAATTTAACAGCTGGCGTTAAAGCGTCCACACATGTTCCTGTGAGCGCCGCGCTGCACTCTCTGCTGCGATACACTTCGTTTAATAGCTTATATTTCACCAATGTGGACACATTCAGTATTCCATGAAGCCCTTCGTAATTGGGCCAAATAGCAGTGTGTTTGTTTTATCCCACTGAGGCGAGAGCTGCTTTCCGCATCCTGAGAATTCACATTTCACATTGGGTCTCGATCACAGAAAACTATATTGCATTTACTTTCAAAATGATTAAAACTGCTGGCAGTCATGTTGTCCTGTGTGAGTATACCTCCATCCATCTGGTCGCCCAAGTAGGCAAAACAAACACGGGGAATTACAACTAATCATTTTTACACCTGTTGCTCTCCGCTGGACGTCGAATCTGAGGTGAACAAATCTTCAGTCTGGAATGAATAATGATCCGCTCTTTTCAACTCAGAGTCTATTCATCAAATACAGTGGATACATCAAACAGACACTGACATGTGGTGTTTAAAAGTATCAAAGTGTGATTGACAATACAACACGGCCCAATTAAGAGACATATACATGTATTTATATACATATATATATATATATAGCTGTTGATAAATACCTTAAATTACTTGGGTATGACAAGCTATGTGAAACCTTTAAATACACAATGGAAAATATATAATGCAACATTATGGAGTTACAATATCCATGAGATGATCATCAGACAGAGAGAGCAGAATTATTGGCCTCCTATACAACATATATATGTAAATGAATAGCATAGAATTCATAAACATAGCAGTTATGTCCTTTGCGCCCATTTTTGTTGTCTATATTTATGTGTTTTATTCAAATATCTTTATTGATTATTATTATGTATCATTGTTTTGTTTTTGTGAGCAGGGGGGGATAAAGCGGGGAAGTTATTGTTTAAAAATAAAACATTAATTTGTAACACTGTATCATCATTTATGCAGAGTCTGACTGTGGAGTAAAATTTGGTTTAAAAAAAATAATTCCTACAAATGTGAAGTGTGACTGTACGATTTGTTGCACCAACCAAGGCCACATTACATGTGTTGGACTTAGGAGTATAATGTGTATCTGATTTCCATTCATTCGTCTCCTGATACTGAGCTGCACATTATCCCCAGATCCTAGTGGGTTTTGTTAAAAATGCAAATAAATTAAATGAGTCCACATACCAGCAGACCAACATTTCCACGAGCGGACACGGATGAAGACTCACCGTGACATGTTTAA
Source organism: Pholis gunnellus (assembly GCF_910591455.1). Lineage (NCBI taxonomy): Eukaryota > Metazoa > Chordata > Actinopteri > Perciformes > Pholidae > Pholis > Pholis gunnellus. The sequence continues at coordinate 22,513,948 of NC_136537.1, forward strand.
AGTTTCCCACCGCAGCCCTCTGCTGTGAATATTGACAGGTAAAAGTATACACTGTGCCTTCACCTTTAACCTCCACTTTAAATAGAAGATAACACAAACTCCATCACCGCCGTCCCCATGGGGATCCTTCAGTAATAATCACGGACAAAAGGATGATGCAACGACCACATCCACCTCTAGAATGTACTCTGGAGATGACCTCATATTTCCTGATCACAGGTCATATGAGATTATATGCATCTTTACATCGGGCTCACACATTCCCCTGCTTGTAAAGCCATAAATCCACCACAGACGTCAACAACTAGAGTAAACTGCTGTGCAGTAATACGGATTTGTAATGTAGCTGAATGTAGCCAATGTTTTCTGCCCATATTAAGTATCTTTAAATGTGACAAACATTTCCTTTAGAGAATTGTTTTTTTTGGGGGGGGGACCCATTGAAACAGCTTCAGACAAGGAGTTTATCAAAAAAGTATAAATGTGTTTATAAAATGACATTTTAGACTGTTTTTCTGCAGCTGTGGTCAGGAAGACACCTTAAAAGTACATAAAAACAATATTTAATAATGGCAGCAAATAAGCGCAATAAGATATGACAATAAGTAATAAGTAATACATAAGAATAAAGTAATTATTCAAGTTCCTGCTGAACGCACTTTGTTGAGGTTGGAATGCTCAAAAACAGAACCTCTGCTCCGGATGACATCATATTATTAATGTGTGTTGAAGTGAAAGCCCTCCCTGTGTTCTTCATATGACACAATAAGTCTTACTGTGAATGTGTGTGTGTTTTCTTTTTTTAACCTTTTGTGGAATTGCTGAACCTCCCAAACACACACGAAGACACAACACACGTCTCTGCAAAGTTCTGCCTCTCAGCTCTGGATGTGCACTTTTCCTAAATATAGTTTGACCTCCACGATGCCCGGCTATTAGTCTCCTGTGACTCCACATCCCCCCCCCCCCCCCCCTCTTTTCTTTTCCAGAGATGGATTTTTTGTTGCATTAATCCCACAGATCAGGTGGGTTTTGTCAACGTGTTAAACTTTAATACTTTGGGTCATTTATCTTTACGGCCAAACCCGAGGTCTGTCAGCGACCAGACGAGCTATTTCCTCATTTGGTTTGGGAGCAAAGTGGCGCAGGAGAGAGCAAAGGGGGAGGAGGGGGGTGGTGGTGGTGGTGGTGATGGAGTGGAGTGGATTGGAGGGGGTGAGGTTTTTTTTTTCTGCTCACCACTTAATGAAATCCTGATGTGAGGAGGGAGAGGAAGACTGGCTAGAAGAGAGGGGGTGATCTCGGAGGTCGAGGCGCCACACCATCTAAAGAAAACGACGCCCCTCCAGAGAGGTGGCTTCACTCATTCATTTATGGCTTTTTTTCTGGTTTTTGGAGGAGCTCGTAAAGGAGCGTTCAGCGACGAAACCCCTCATTACATAGCCCACAATCGGGCTCTGCGTCAGGGGCCCGCAGGGGCGCCCAAGTGGACAAGGGTAGAATTGCAAGTGATTAATTCGTTGAAAGCTCCCCTGGAACGTGGTGTGCTCTCACAAGCATTTGTCTTCATTTGCCAAGATATGGGACATGAGAAGATGGGCTTTAGGAGTCCTGAGTGGAGTCCTGAGTGGAGTCCATGGCTTTTTTTATTTTTATTTCAGTCTAGAAAACAACAGTTCAGGCTTTAGTCAAACATCCTGCTATGCTGGGTGAGATTGCTTCTCTTTCATTGTTTTACTGTTCAGAAAAAACTAAAACGAAACATTTTCTCGGTTCATTTAACAGCTAAAGCCGTGGAACCAATGGACAAGTAATGAGCGTCTTAATGTTTCATAAACATTTTCTTCTGTTGCTGCACAGAAGCAAGTGAAATGTCAGAGCTGTACTTCACTGGTATAATGGCAACACATAAATAAGTCTGCCAGTGACTCAGAAAGAGTTTGTGAGGTATCCTCAGGGCCTTTTTCTACATCATTGCATGAGAGTGTGTGTGGACTGGAGTTTAGCATGTAAACTCTGTTTAATTCTGGATAATTGTATCATGTGCTGGTTATGTTGTTGCTTATTTCACTGTCCGTCTTTAGAGACAACACTTTGATTCATCTGCAACAATACTCACTACTAAGTATTCATTCCCATAAATTTTACTGGTTGGACCTGGAATTGAACTTCTCTACTTGTTTTTTTATATATTTGGGCCTTTTTTTAGGTACCAGAAGTATGAGTTTGTAGTAGTTTTCCAGCCGTTTCGACGACTCTTCGTCAGAGGTTATGAAGGTCTTTGCTCTGGCGTTCATGTCGCGGTCGCTCCTGATCACAGAGCAACTCAGCGAGACTCATTTATATAAATAGATTTGGCTCAAGTGCTCTCTGTATATGTGTGTTTGTGTGAGAGTAGCCGGTATGACAGAGTGGCTCTTTAATACGACGTTTGCCTTCGTATGTGGAGAAAATGCATAAACTAGGACAGAGAACACTGTATCCATCATAATTACACCTTTGTGTTACTGACATTTAATGTTCTTTCTTTTCTTTCTTTCAGTTTGTGGAACTGTACGTTACGACTGGTCATGTGACCGCCCTGTTTGCTGTTGTTGTCCAGTGTCTTGTAGGCCCATATGGTGCCGGACACCTGAAACAAATCAATCAATCAATGACAAAGATAATGAACTGAATCCAAGGCCGGTCGGTTTATCTCACAAAAGACTGAAATAATTCACAGGAAAGGAAAAATAAAATAAACATATTTTGTTATAGTCAAATGGTCAGTGAACTGTGCTTCTGATGTTTGCAAATAACCCCCAAAAATATATAATAATATAACAACAAAGAAATCACACCATTATGGTTTGTTATGGTGCTAAATGCTTGTTTACATTAATATCCATAAATTAAACAGCCTATGATCACTTGAGAAACAAACAAAATACTGATTTTACACAGTTTGTTTTCATTATTAACAAATAATAATAAAATAACTCCATCATCACGTCCCAAGATTAACAGCAACCGAGAGCCCTTTACAAGAAGAATTCATTTTCTCCACTTGTCATGCGGCTTTGATATATAATTAGAACAATATTAGTGTGCGGTCATTTTAGTTCCTCTACTTGGATAAGATGTCTTTAGGCAACAAACGCCACACACACTAAGAATATAAATGTAATGCCTGGTATCAGATTCCACGGCGTGTACCTCCAGTCACTGGGCTAATTATGCAGTAATGAAGCTAATCAAGAGTCAAACAGGAGACGCATTCAGCCTTAATGCTGCTGTAATCCTGCTTAAAGCCCCCACATATCCTTCTTTATCATCTTAAATGGGCCCCGGTGGGTCATTAGAGAGAAACGAGGACAAGCTCGGTCCTCTCCCTGGAGACGGGGGGGGAGTGTGTGGGAGTGTGTGTGTGTGTGTGTGTGTGTGTGTGTGTGTGTGAACTCAATGAAGCCACAGATGCCTACAGTAGCTTTGTGTTCAGGGGTGGAGGGCCTTGGAAGCATGTTTATTTATTTGTGGATCTCCGCAGCCTTTGATGGGAATCCAAACGGCTCAGGATGTGTGAGGAGATGAGTGGGTGGTGGTGGTGGTGGAACAACACAATAAAATCTGTGCAGTTTATTCATCTAGACGATGGAAGCAGATATGAGAAGTTCGTAGTGCATGATCTCTGTATCAGCCATTATACTATAACAGCATCACCTCATGTCTTTGACCTAATTATTAACACTGTAAATATGTAATGATGTTGGCACTTACAGGGATGACAATAGTTTATTATGATGAAGTAACAGAAAAGAATACAAGTTGTGTTCTGACAGATGTCAGGCAAGCCGTGCAAAGCTGATTTAAAACAAAGGATTTCTCTCTTTATTTCTTTAAAATCTGAGATTTTACCTGAGCTCCCGTACCACCATCCTTTTAACTATTCTTAAAAAAACGTACCGTGAAATTCACAGTAATTAACTGGCAGCCATAATGTAAAAAATACACAGTAATTAACGTGAGTAATTGTCAGCTATCATATTGTAAGAAAATGTGAATGTTGACAGCTAGCTCGCAATCCATCGATCAATATTCACATTATTTGCTGCTGTAACTCAAGCATCTCCATCATGTTTTATGTGTGTTGCACTCAGGGACATTATTTTAAAAAATCAATTGATTTCAACATGCAGGCTACTATTTTGAAGTGCTCTTCATTTTGTTATGTTTGAGCTGTTGCAGTGCTACACGTTTGAATATCTCATGAGAACAATTTTTGCAAGACGAGAGGTCAAAGGTGTTATTTAGAGCTGAGGTGATTGGTCAGTTAATCAACAGTCAATTAATCATGAAATCAATTTGACAACAATTTTGACAACTGATTAATAGTTTCAGTTTTTTCAAGAACTGTTTCCAGCTTCTCAATTCTGAAGATTTGTTTCCCTTGTGTTTGTCAGAAGTGAGAGTAAAACGATGATCTTTGGCTCTCGGACTGTAGATTTCCTGACATTTTAGAGACAGAATGGATTAATCAAGAAATGAACCTGTAAATAAATTGATGATGATAATTATATAGTTACAACTTTGGTGTCATTTGTCTATAGGATTTAGGCAATAAGCTTGTGAGTCCCAATTGAGTAAAGTGGAATTTATTGTTTTAACAAAGATCAAATGGGCAATAAAAAGAAGAGATGGTGATTTAAAATGATATCATGGGTCCCAACATTCTCTCTGTTGGTTTGATGGGCTGCATGTCTGGATCACACAATAACATCCTGTCCATCAACAGTAATTGCTCCTCACTTTCTCCTCAGAAATCCAATTAACAGCAGACACATATAAAGACCAGAGCATGAAAGCTAATGAAACAAAAGATCACTGGGGATACATGATGTCATGGAATGCCTTGGACGGAGACCGACAGCCAATGAGAACTGACGACGTCATTTACGTCGCCTGCAAAACAGAGTGAAGCTGCTGAGAAGATGAACACCTGAGCGTCTCAGCAGACGCCGCGACGTCGAACTGAAAAGGTGCGTTCGAGGACAGCTTGGACAGAATACTGTCCACTGACAATCTCGTAATTTGATATTGGCGTGATAATAGACGGACACAGCCCTCGCGTGAAATAAACAGCATATATTTATTTTTTTATTGTTTTACTAAAATATATAGTCTCCAAAATATTCTCATGTTTATTTTTCGTATTGTTTTTTATTATTATTATGTGGCTTTCTGCCTGCATGCCACTTGAAATAACAGTATTTTGACTCTAATATTCCATTTTTTCCACGTTTTGAAAAGCAGCTACTTTCTGTTCAGAATAAAAATTAAAAAAATTAAAAAAGAGTGGTAATTTAACAGAACTGCCGTGGATCCTCGTCAGCACACACCTTGATCCGGCCCTTTAATTCATTCAGCCGCAGTGTCCTTCACAGTGGAAACAAGCCGGTTAAGAATGGAAACAAACACCCACAGCGCCCTGGGCAGCTTTCTCCTGTATCATGTTATACCGAGAGGCGTTTACAGCTGTTTTGTTTCATAATACAGGACGACACGCTGCGCTGTGAGAGCTGCCTCTCTACAACAGCACTGGAGACATAAACGCCACCATCACGGCACATAAACAGATCATAATTAACCGAAACACATTTCCCAAGAAATAAGCCTAAAAGCATCTGAAAGGGACAGAGAGAGTTACCAGCGCTGATTTGATTGTGACCTTATTAAACTCTGTTCTTTTTGTCTCCAGTGGAACTTGTTATGTTTATAATATTTGTGGTGCTCGATGATGACCTTGGAGGCTAATTTATTGAAATATGTCCCCTTTATAATATGCTTTAATTTCTAAATATCCCTAAGAACTTTTGTATTAGATTTTTGTAACCTGGATTTTTTTTTTACATTTATTTTAGAGATTCATTTGAAAGAAAAAAAAAAAAAGTCCACCTCCTGCAAATGTTTATTGTATAGACTTTAAATATGTGTGCTTTTGTCTTAAACGCTCAACAACTAATCAAAATCTGGAAAAATGCATTAAAAAGAATCTCCCCAACAACTGTGCTGCACACACCTCTGATAGTAAGCCTCGCAGCTGTTTTGCACGGAGCGATGAGCGGTAACGCGTTACAGCACTGTAACAAATGAAATGTTCAGGATTATTATTGCAGTTGTTGCATTTGTCGCCACCTTCTTCGAGCCTCCGGTGGCTGAATCGGATACGTTCCCTGATGTTCGCTGCGGAGCGCTCGGAATTAATTTGGTGATTAATGACAGAGAGCTCGGCTGACCTTTACCGGGTGGGAGTTTTCCCTCTGCTTTGATTTTATCGAGCCAAAGGATGACACGAACACTGCACATTTGCGCCTCCTGATTATTAGGACCAGTGGTTTTTAAATGCAAGAGAGGCCGGGATTGTTTGATAAATTGCTCCTCACAAAGAGGAAAAAAAGATCTAATAATAGTCTCTGAAAGTGGCTTAATGTAACGCACTACTTTCTGGAGTAAGGAGCCCGGTACTGATAGGAGCAAATCATCCAATTAAATCCCTTAAGAGCTAGTGATTGATGATGTCAGCTACTCTGCTTCTAATTAACGTTTAAATTAAACCAAAGGAATAAAAATAACTTTCTGACCACGGCTGCTTCGCTTCAGACCGTAAAGCCCAGTGGACCGGTGTTTGGGGAGGTCTGAGGGCCATTCACGCTTAAACTAAATGTGAGGTTAATAATCTACAGCAGCCAGGTCCAGATGGTCTTCAGTGCACTTGTATCGTTCTGGACATCAAATCTAGAATTGACAGTAAAATAAAACCAGCAGGTTTTCCCTCCCTCTCGTAATCACGAGACCAGTGTGGATGAGAGAGGCCTGCAAGGATAATGTCAAATTATTATGTTTTGATCCTCTATTGTACCAAACGAAAATAAAATAGATATGCCATCCATCTGAACCTCTGTTAATTCTGGCAAATACACGTCTTTGTTTATTTTCAGTTTTTAAATAATCCTTTCTTCATGTGGCAATTGTGCAACAACAACAAAAACACATAAAGTTTGTTCTGTAATCCCCTTAACATTTCAAACTAATTGTGAATTCACGTGTCAAGGTAAACCTCGTGTCTGCTCAGACCAGCGGAAATCTTCAGCTACCTGCACGTTTTATCAAAACGGTGCACGTTTCCGTCCGAATCCCCAAATTTAATTTATCCCAAACACTCCTGCTTGTTATGGAGAAATATATATTCAAAGCAGCCACAAAGGGTGGACCTCCAAGGCAGCTAATAGAATTTCCTGCTGTTTTATAACTCTGTCCCTAAACCAATGTCACCATATGCTCCTGTTGGCACAAGACTCTCCGCAGTGGCTTCCTGAGCGGCAGGCTTCCTCCAAATGGGTCAGAATAATCAGATTGTATTTTTTTTTTTTAAACTAGTAATTCCCCAGATTTATTGAGCCTCTGGCTTCTATCAGAAGTTGGCACATATAGAATTTAATTAAGATGCTAAAATATAGGCTCAATTGAGATATTTTACTGTCCTGTCACGCTTTTGTTCTATTTCGCGGATAAAACGTGAGTTTACTTCCTTTGCATTTTTCTCACACCTGCAAAATGTATATTTCGTTCTGCCTACATGTTATGTGCATTCTCTAAGAATGTATTAAAACGAATGAAGGACCCACGTGGCTACAACAGCTAAATGCGTTGAATTTGACGAGCCTTAAATACAACGCGGTGTGTTTCTTCTGAGCAGACGTACCTGCCGCTCTCCAAGGCGTCCGGCTCGTCCCCGTTTAGTCTCTCTACGCGTTTCCATCTTTACATCCTAAAAGCTTCATCAGTAAAAATCACATTTTTCCGTCCTCAGACTTTGAGCAACAGCACGGCGTCACCTTTTATTATCCGCTTGTTTCACGCTACGCATTCATTTACAGAAGTGGAACTGTGGATTGTACCTGCAGGGTCACAATGGCGCGTGTGATATACCGAGGAGAAATTATAAAACATAAAAAAGCAGCATGAACAAAAAGAAATAAACAAATTCAACCCTGAAATGTTTTTTTGTTTTTTTTACAATAATAATAATACTATCTCAGAAATGAAACCTTTATACTATTTGTGGGTATTAGAGTGATACAGGAAATAAATATGATTATTTAAATATACATACATTTTTGGTTTCAGATTAGAAGCATATCACCAATCTGCTGTCATAAAGAAGAACAGAAATCCATCAGCCTTCGTGTTGAACAATGGGTTAAACATGAACCGCTTTTGTTTACTTGTAGGCAAATCAGTTTAATAGACTTCACAGTCAGGTCCGTAAATGTGCTCATTGTGGCTATTTTAAGCCAAATTCCCGTACAACACAGCGCCTAATGCGCACTTTACGCATACCGCTCTATGCGTAATTACGCACGAAAATGACTAAATAAATATCACGACTGGAGACCGCTGTTGGCTCACTGTTTCCTATAAAACTTTTCCATAATGCAAAGATGCTGGTGGCAGTATTTGAATGGCCATCAGCTCTCCCTTTCTAGCAGAACACACCAGCAGAGGGAAACAGATGCATAAACATTCAGGGCATCTTTCTCCTCGGCAGCAACAGACTCCGCCTATCCCCCACGTCCAATTAGTTATTACGGTCCGGCCCTTTAAGACGCAGCAGCGGGTCAGCAAGTAGTGTAGTGTTACTCTAATTGAACTTCGCCCAATCAACAATAACTCGTTAGCGGTCGCTTTCTTTTTCTTGCTGCTTGACACAGCTTTTTTACTCTTGCAGGGATTCACCCCCCTCCAGTCCGTTACTTCCTAAAGATCTACATGGAGCTCGGCAGAGGAACTGCGACTCTCTGAGGGGAATACAGTCCGGCTGCCTTTTCAAACTACGCCCGGAGCATGGTTATTTTGGAGGAAAGCTCTCAGGCGAGCTAAGTTGCGGCTTTGAGTGTCAACATATAGAGAGGGGGGTCTACGATAAACGCCGAGGAAAACTGCCAGTTGAATGAAATAATCAACTTTTCTGGAAGCAGCGATTCTTCGGGACTGCGATGACCTCCAGTAAAGACATGAAGGCAGGTTCTGTGTTGCAGTCCAGCGGCGAGGAGAGGAGACGGGCTCCCCTGGACCAGCTGCCGCCGCCGGCCAACTCCAACAAGCCTTTAACGCCGTTCAGCATTGAGGATATCCTTAACAAACCCTCGGTAAAGAAGTCGGTCGCCAGTATCTGTCCGCCCAGAGTGCTGGAGAAAGTCACGGGCTCCAACTCTGCGCGGAACGGGATCACCACTCCCTCGTCGCCGCTGTGCGCGCTGGAGGAGCTCGCCAGCAAAACGTTCAAGGGGCTGGAAGTCAGCGTTATCCAGGCAGCAGAAGGTAAACACATTCAGTATTTCTATATTTAAAACTACACGTTTTCAGATGGATGGAACTGATTAAATGCGGGTTTTGAAAAGAAGCGAGCGCCACGATCACAGCTGACTCACAGCTGACATAGCTGGGTTTGTTTTGACTTTAGATGTGGAAACGCTCGGACAGCTGTATCGGAATGCGTAAATGGAAAAGGACTAATTTACGCATTCAATGTGCATGCATAAGATCTGTTAAACTGAGCAAACTGTCCGATATACTCAGCGTACTGTCGAAAAGTAAACCAGACATTATGGCTTGTACTTCTATGCAGAGCTATGGTGGATGAAAATGGAGAGACTGACAGATAAACGTAGATCACACACTGATCATGTGAATGTCTGTTAAACAATTATAAGTGTGTACAATGTTTGTTTGGCCCAAAATATGGTTCTACGCCATTTTGATGATTTATTTCACTTACTTTCGGTGATATTTTCTATGTGTGTAACACTAGTGACAGCCTTTTTAAAATTACAAGCTCAGTGGAGTTCAGCAAAGTTCTTAAAATGTGTCTCGTCACAATTGAAATCAAGGAAAGATTTATATTTGGCTTTAAGTGAAAAGAGAAAACCAAGCGTGTAAACCGAGGACAGGCCTGTTGATCAGAGTCCTCTGTTGTTGCTGTGGTTTTTGTGGAGGGGGGGGGGGGGCATTGAGTGACCCTCGCAGTTGTTTCATTCGTCTCGTATTTTTCCCTTCTTCCACCCCTCCAAGGTCGCGAGCATGTCAACGCGTTCGGACAGAGGCAGACGTCGAAAAAGAGGAGAAAGTCGCGGACAGCCTTCACGAACCACCAGATTTACGAGCTGGAGAAGAGGTTTTTGTACCAGAAGTACCTCTCTCCGGCCGACCGCGACCAGATCGCGCAGCAGCTGGGGCTCTCCAACGCGCAGGTCATCACCTGGTTTCAGAACCGCAGGGCCAAACTCAAGCGGGACCTGGAGGAGATGAAAGCGGACGTGGAGTCGCTAAAGAAAATCAACCCGACGACGCTGCAGAAGCTCGTCAGCATGGAGAGCATTGAGGAGGGTGGGGGCCCCGAGGCCAGGTCGCCCAGTGTCTCCCCGACCTCCCAAGGACACCGGGCCTTCCCACAGTCCCCCTCCTCATCCAGAGACCAAACTACGGATGAATTCTCGGAGGACGACGAGGAAATCGAGGTGGACGATTGACAGTCAGGGGGCCTGTGTTTTTCATAAGCAACAACTAAAAAGAATATTAAAAAAAGGGGAAATTTTTTTTCTTCCCAAACATTTTTGCACGGATATTAACAAAAAAAGGAGAATATATACATTTAAAAACATTTCAAGATATTTTTTGCCCTCTCCTCTTTTTTTTCTCAAACTAATTTATTAATCGGACTTGTAAATCCTTCCAAGTCTGTCGTTTAGGTTTCTCCACCGTATTTGAGGAATATCTGCTTTCCTTTCAGACAACCCAAACTGTTATGGTACAGTAAGACTGAACATTGTGTGAACATTTTTTTTTCACGTCCGTTTTTACGTGGGGGGGAGGGGGGGTGGAAAGTTGTGCAATTATTGTTGCTTGTCATTTCTTGGTATTCTTCTGTTAAAGGAATCGGATCTGCCAAATATTTAAATCACCCTTTGTTGTTTGTTTGTTTGTACATGCACAGCCCGGGGTCGATGTGTCACGCCATCCCTCCTGAAGTGTACAATTATTATTTTCTTCTTCTTTCTGAGCGAAGAGTGTTTCTGCAAGCATGCAGGCCTGTTCGCAGCGCAAAGGACGCATCACTTATCATCGACTGCACACTTTTACACGCTCTGAGTTCTGTACATAGATCAAACATCCATATGCGATAATTTTATTGTAACATTCTATTTAATCATTATCTATGTAAATAAAGGTTATATGATATTTCAAGGAGCTCTCGGCGCGATTGCCTGTGATTGTGCATTAACTTTACCCCAAATTAAAAATGAAGGATGACACATTGGAAGGAATAATATTACACCGTAATGAATGCCACTTAAAAGGGAAGTTAATAGCTTAGACGGTAACAGACAATATGGAGAACAACATGTACTACTAAATCCATAAAGATATATTATATATTATATGTAAAGATGGCCTGTAAACTCCAAATGCTTTCTACAGGAATGCTGTAGATAAAGTCACATAAAGTGACTTGTATAAGAATATAATAACATAGGGATTTGTCCTGAAAGATTAAGCAAATACTTAAAATATGCACACCCCTTCCCCAAAAAAAATCTGCTCTGCTTGGTAAAAACTGACCCTGTTGAATTACTGACCCCTGCTTTCAGCCTGGAAGTGCCGGGACTTCAATTAGCTGCCTTTATTCCCATTCTTTCGGCCGGCTTTGAATGCATCTTGTCACAAGAAGGTCCCGGTCTGGCTGCGGTGTTAAGAAAAGCTTGCGCCCAGCCCCTGCGCCATATGTTTTCTTCCTCCTCCTCTGAATCGTCTTTAACACAACTAGTCGACATGATTGATTAGCTTAACCCGCCTTTGCCTTACATAAAACAGCTTCCACCGGGCCGCGGGCAATAATGGGCACGCATCTGCCACTCTGGACCCGGGTTTGTTTGGAGAGAGAGAGAAGTCTCCCATGAATAGCAAATGGCTTAGTGTGAGGATCCTAATGAATAAACCTCAATGGGAGGCAGTGGAAATACGGCGTGCTGCTGCTGTTGGCCGACCATTTGTAACAGTTTGCTGTGAGTGTGTGTGTGCGTGTGTTAGTGTGCGTGCGTGGGAGGGGAGAGATGAGGTGTTCTCGTAGATATTTGACATTATTATACATTTATACTAAAACAAGAGTATGTATAGTGTTCAGTATAAACCGGTCTGCGGGACACGGATTAGCTCCTTTTGTGCGCGAGTCAAGTGTCACGTTACCCATCGAGTTCATTTTATTCTTCATCTGGAGACTTGGACACAGTTTGTATTTCATTTGGAAGTATAGGCTCATTAGTCTGTAGTGGATATTCAAGAGAGAAAAACAACCTAAATGTTCGGCTGCTAGGCGTTAAAATGTATTTTATGAGCATTTTTTTAATTTAATTTAATCTCTGAATTTCTGTTATTACTAAAATAAATACAAACTCCTACAATCTTAATAAAGTTGCAAGTTAGAAGGCCGATCGAACCGATATTTTAAATCATTTTCGCAATGCAAACATGAAATCAGGCCCTCTCTCTGCCACATATAGCCTACGCTTGAAAAAAAAAAAAAAATCAAGACTTTGAGAGCTAAAGGGAACTAAAGGGCTCGTTAGGACAGACGTTTTCTTCTTCTTTTTTTGGGGTGGGTAGAAAAACAGGCTGGTGCACACAATAGAAGTAATCGGCTGGAATCGTGGAGGTTGAAAAGTCAAGTAGGCCTTTTATTATGGAGCCACTGCACCGGCAGCAGGGACAACATGGACATTTAAATACAAGTCAGTGGACAAACGGGAGAAGTCATGATTCAACTATATTTTATTTATAATATTTAATTTATATATTGCAAAAATACTAAAGTGATAATTTATTCATTGACATTCCTATAGTTTTCCGGTTTTATTCTATGCTTTCATTATGAAATTTAAAACTGAAAAGCATTTAAACAACTTCATATAAAACACGGTTAACTATTATCTTTATTATTTTTATTTCTCACATTGAGTGACTGCATCAGCATTTCACCCTCACAGCTGACTGTCTTCATTAAAATGGCATTAAATCTCAGGTGAATCATACAAACGAGCTCTCCAAAACAGGGCTCCCTTTGTTGGGTGTGTGTGTGTGTGGGGGGGTCACATTTAGATAGAGTTTTCTAATGTGTTATGATCAGAAAAATTAAACTAACTGAACGGTCCAACAGGAACCCGAAATTCTCTATTTTGGGCTAAAAGGTCACAGCTTTAAGGGGTTCTTGTGTTTTCAACATACCAGTGCCCTGGAGGGACTTGCTCAGGCTTTATAAGGGTGGCTGGAGGAAACGCATAATATGCATGTGTGTGTGTGTGTGTGTGTTATGCTTCTGACTGGTGTGCAGGTTTACAGGGAGTTCATTTTATTCGCCATTTACAAACATGGCCAGGGGCCTGATTTGGAACAGCTAAAGGTTTAAATGAACTGAAGGTGATTGTAGAAATATCTCCAAACTTGATTAAAAAAAAAAAGACTTTAAAATGTCGGCCCCAACTGTCCTTTAAAAAGAACACCTTATTCCACGTTATTGACCTCTGCAGGAAAATGGAACACTGCTCTACCCTTGATAAACAAGTCTTCTTTTATATGAAATCTAAATTCACTTAACCTTTGACCTTAAGACAAAAAAACCCCAAAGACTGATATTGTACAGTGGAACAAAAATACTGTTTCAACGACACAATATTATCCCAATGTTAAAAAAAAATCCTCAAAAGGATATTCAAGATGTCACACGTGCAACATAGCAAGGCGTTGCTGAAATGTTGTGGCTGCAGCAGCACGCTCTACTTCAGAAAGGCTTGTGTACATTATCAGACCCGTGTCAGGTCATCAGAGCCTTTCCTTTCTCTCTGGACAAGATCACACACATCAAAGCCTCCCTCCGGCCTCACCTCTGAAGAGCACCGAGTGTGCCACCTAGTGTCAGACTGGGAGGATAATCTCCACAGTCAGAGTAAAACAGAGCTGCGTACAAGAGAGAAGGTGGGGAGAGAAATTTAGTTCTGAAGAAATGTTGAAACGGTGTCAAAACTACAGCGATCCTTTGTCAAGGCTTCACAGTGCTTTAATCTAGCAAACATTTTCAGTAAAATATCACCGGTTAGCGTATCACAAATATTTAAAACACCAGGTGGAATGTCAGGCGTGTGCGATGTGCTGCTTAAAGGGGCATTCACTCCACTCACTGCGTCTGTGTCAATGTCTATAAGTGGCTGTGGAGGAACTTTCTAAAGCCAATAACAATAAGCCTGATGAGATATCTAAGACAAAAAAAATTTAAACTGGGGATGTGGAGTTTAAAGATGCCATCTCATTAAAGATGCTGTTGAGTTGTATTATTGGAAATGTAGATTCCAGCACTTTTGGAGATCAGCTAATGCTAGCGGTGAAAAGTTTAGATATCTCTGCATCAATTCTGACCATTCATGTTGAAATCTGTCTCTTGCAAATCCCCCAGCTTTATGTCAAAGCAACGACACATTGTTTAAGCTCCTTTAAGTCAACAACAAAACGGGTGTAATAATGCTCTAATTAAAAAACTAAGTCTTTAATACTGTCTGTAGACTATGTCCACTATATTGTATAAGTGGCTGTAAATTAGTTTTCAGGCACTGTAGGAACGAAAAATAGGCCTTTTTAATATCTAAGAAAAAAACAAAAGATTGATTTTAAAAAAGGAGTACAAATATTTTAAAAGAAAAATGAATAAATGCTTTGACTTGTATTTAAATCATTACAGATTTTAGAAGTTACACAGTGAGCGTGTAATCTAAAATGCACCTGCATCCAAATCCTACACACAACACAAACAAATCTGTCACACGTTCACTGAATATCACTCGATTACAGTGAAGTCCATTATAAATATGGAGCGAACAGCACAGCTGTGAATCTGTGAGCAGGCTGAGAGATCTGGAACCTGAAGGAGCTGCGAGTTACACGGTCCAGATAAGAGACGCAGAAAACTACTGCTAGACTCATGATGTGGTCAGTGTTTGCCAGAAGGCGGGTACAGGACACTGACAGAGTGGCATTTCTGATCATCATATTACTCACTGCAGCATCACCAGAATCATGTATCAGAGCACAAACCCAGCGGTGTCAGCCTCTTACTGAGGAGATGCGTCTCTGCAACAAACCCAAGAAGGCCCAAAAAGCTGCTGCAGTCTGCAGAAGAACTGCAACCTGAGAGACGATGTATTCTCCAGTCAGGCAATAACCTCCAACATGAAGCCCAAAGCTGCAGGAATGGATTCAAGATAACAACGGCCAAGTCAGCGTCCAGAATCACCATTCACTCAGTCACTGTGAAAGTTGACAGAGCAGGTTCGTAAAGAATGGAGCAGAACGCAGACGGTCTTTAGTTGGGCGAGGAAGAGATTTCTTTGCAACTTCTCTGATGATCGCTGATGAAGACTATAGTTACTTCTGCTGAAATTCATCGTTCTGAAACAATAAAACATGAAAAACTTCAAGAACTCCACAACAGAGAGAAACCAGAGTCACTGCACACTCAAATATGAGTAGCTGCTTGAATTTAAACATTTAAAAAGATGAATGACATCATGTTGGAGGACAGCTGGTAGGTTTGATGTGATATTAAGAAGCTGCAGGGTGAAGTTGACTTGGTATCTTTGCTGTATGTTAAATACTTTGATCATCTCTATTTCACTGCAGCATACTTCTTTTCCTCGACTCGTACTACGGGGGGACTCTGGGTCGGCTTAGGATAGAAAGTCACGACATCATTAATCACACTTTGTGACAAAGATCGCAAGAGGTTAGAAACTAAACCAATAACTTATTTACTCTTTGCAAAGCTAGTGTAAGACAAAGACAAAACTACTGAGGTATTCAAATATAAGTGAAATAAAACTGCAGAAAGTCAAAGCACACTTCAATTGTGTTAATATTATAAAACCCGTTTAAAAGGCTGAGGATACTACATCTCTCTCTCTCTCTCTCACACACACACACACACACGTACACACGTACACACGTACACACACACACACACGAGTAATACAAACTATTAGTTTCCCATTTCAAAATTTATTTTTCAAAAATACAAAACAAGGAAAATAAGTATATGTACACAAACACTATTAAAAATAGAATATGTATTGAACAAAATATGTACAGCTGTCCTCAGAGTGAAAACATGTCCTATCTGGTCCTTTTGTCCTTGATGGTGTAGTGAAGAACTAAAGGTTGGGCCTAGAGGAGAAAAGATTTTAAATATTATATATATATGTGGGATGGAAACACTTTACGGAGCTTTCAACATCTGTCAAAAAGAGCAAACTAAGTTATTCTTTTATTATGTGTCAAATCCAACACGTCTCACTATCACTCGAATGGAAATATTTTATTTCATTTAAAATGATGTTTAAATGTCTACAACATCTACAATGAACTTCATGGTGACTTTCCAAAGAAACTGAAGGAATGTGCAGTTGGCACTGGCTAACAGCGGCTGTACCGTACCTTGCCAAACCAGTGTGAGAGCCATAACCGTTTCATGGTCATGTGATCGGGCAGAGACTCGTTATTGAACAACATCTGGACCTATAGGGAGACCACACAAACAGATGTGAAGGGGAATCCGAAAGCAACATCTGCCATTATTTTTTATATGACAAAACCTGTTTGCTGCTCGTAAAACATGCGACGAGGAAGCACAAATACACACACCCCACCCCCCCAACTGAAAACACACAATTTGGGTTCAAGACGGATGTCAACAAGACAAAGATTCTTTTGGTGACCGTGGCTTAATCACAGTTATGAAAACACGTTATTTGATGGAGGATTTAACCCAAAAGCACCTCGACGGAGCTCCACACAGAGGAAGTCACAGGAAATCCATTCACCCCACAGAGCCGAGTCACCAGAGAAACGTGACGACTTCATTGGCTGAAGAAATCCAGACGAGGACGGACTTTGAGAGCCATTAAGGGTCGAAAGCCAACAGAGCTTTGCTCTTTGCTGCTTCTTTACGGTCGTGATTCTGCTTAATTAACCGTATTAAGATCAACATGTGCAAATCTAACACACAAGGCCAACACAATGGACTTATGGTAAACTCAGTAATTAAGACCGTTCTATAAGACCAATAACAACGGTAGTGCCTTAAGAGTGTATGATCGGCACTTGACCAATCGGCAAAATGTAGGCCGTCTTAACAAAAAAACAAGAGTTTGTGTTGTCAGGTTCCCCATCTTTAACGTACTGCATCTTGGCCCTGATGCAAGCATGTAAC
Source organism: Pholis gunnellus (assembly GCF_910591455.1). Classification (NCBI taxonomy): domain Eukaryota; kingdom Metazoa; phylum Chordata; class Actinopteri; order Perciformes; family Pholidae; genus Pholis; species Pholis gunnellus. The sequence goes on from NC_136537.1 coordinate 22,531,289, forward strand.
ACAAGGGTTTCCCAAACATCTGCTAACCAATCAAAACGTACTCTTCTGTTTGAATCAGTCTTACTTTGTGGGAACACGTTTCATTTCACACATGAATTTGGGAAAGTCTTCGCCAATAAAGCCTCAATAAATATTGAATTAATGACAAAGGGGCCTTGAATGTCACCAGTCTCAACAGGACACCGTCCCCGAGCCGACCACTGGAGTAGCAGCAGTCGATGTTCACATGTAAGATGTAGGATTATCTCAGAAGATGTAGTTTGTCTTTTGAAGAGCGCGAGAAGCAGCTCGATAGCCGTTTCACACATTTATCCTCATCAGCATAAGCCAAATAAATGGACGAATCTTGAATGTCACGTGTACCACAACGTCTTCTTTTATCGGCTCAATGAGGAGTATTGACTGACCTGGTGTTTCTCCACGTTCAGACGATGACACAGCACTTTCCGTAGGTGTCTCACCTCCGCTCGGACAGAACACCGGACGAACTTCTGCTGCGGAGACAAAGTCAAACATCCACTGAACAAACTTATGACGAACAATATGATGAAGACATGACGACATGAATGAGGTCATTCCAATAAATAATGCACAGCTGAACTCAGCTGTTATTACTGCAACTATGGAGCACGTTAGCGGGGTTTCTTGTTAATAAAGCAGGTTAAAATGCTTGATTCACCCCGATATGCAACACATAGCTGTACCACGGAAACACACTCACTCAATCACTTGTAGCTGACTGACATTTTCGGTTTTGTTGTCCAGATAATGTAAAAAGCGTGTCAGTTATAAACGTCTCTTTAGATTTGCTACAGACTACCGTTTTTCACTTCAGCATTCAAATATCGTCGTTTTTATAATGTCCAAAGTTTACTGTCACAAAAGGTGACGGAGCACATTTCCACAGGAAACACTCGGGTTACATTTAGAGCCAACTGCTCGACGTTTTCCACTCCCATCTGACTTATTACACTCTGAAGCCGGAGAGCTTTCCTTCCTTCTTTTACGCCTGAATGCAGTGAAAGACAGTATTTCTTTAAAAGCCACCTCGGTAAAACCATCGGGTTATGAATGGAGGTGCAGGGGAGAGAGCACAGCACGTAACAAAAAGGCTGAGAGTCAATATGTTGATTCTATTTTTAATAGTTCACAGAGGTTAGACGGAAACAAAACTGCATATATTGAGAGTCTGGAATGGAACCAAAGATGTTTCCATTACACGAGGTAACATTAGACAAACAACATTTCAATCTTCACATTTTTATGGAGGACATTGGTGGAAGATGACGCCCCCCCGATGCCAGCAACACGTCACCAAAACCACTAATGTTCACATCCTGCGTCACTTTATTCTAGTTTTAGATACTCTTCTCCTAATATTACAGCTTTCATCCCATGGAAACATAGGGAAATGACTGAAGGTCTGGTGTGCTGAGATTTGAGAATATATCAAATCTGACAGAGATAAAAACAGTTCAAAACATACAAAATCTGAATTCTTGATTTGGGCCCAAATGTGTATGCGTTGAGGTACTACACACAAGCACATGTTGAACAACAGCGCCCTCCGCTGGCTGAATAAAGCCTCTGCAGTATGAGGAGCGATGTTGGCTGGGCAGTGAGTTTAACACAGTCTGCGCTTTAGTTAGATTGCTCTGCCCCCATGATCTTTGATCAAGTTTTGATTCAGTACAATCTGAGCATTATACAATAAAACACACACACACGTCCCTCGACAAATGGGCCTGTCAGGAGCATCCAGCCACACGGGGCAATAACTGACGAGGTAGGCACCTTTTTCAGTTTAGTGAGTTTGAAATTGCTTAACAAGCTGTGTTTCAAACAGCCATGATGTACATTTGTGTGAATAGGCATCAGGAGACTGTAAGAATGAACATACGTACTACTATATACTGTTTATGAACACAATGGGACCACGGTCATAATTAGCACCTCATTTGTGTCCAAAGCACATTCTTCTGTCTGCTAAATAGTGTTCAACATATTAAACGTGTCTTTATTATTCTTTTACAAATCTTAAATCCTACAAGTCGGCACTAATCACCACAAACACTGAGCAGACGTCTTGTCATCAGGCAACACACTCTCAAATTCTGAAATTCACTCTAAAAAAATTGGAAAAAGTCCAGTTACTGAGAAATTAGCGGTTTGGTGGTGAAAATAAAGAATGATTCTATGCCTCACTGGTGTGCTCGTCCCACTTATCCCCGACTCTCCGTGAATATGAGGCAGCCAGAGTAACCAGCGCAGAGTGAATTCTGCTGCTGCTGCAGATGTCACTGTGCCATGTATTTTCTTAGCACTTAAGGGTAGAAAATTACTTGCTCGGGCTTCAGAAATGGGCCCTCGGAGACATGTTTTTGCAAACCTGTGAGCCGAGTCGTTTTGAAAGCATCCGTAACCACCTCGGCAATTTCACTAAGTACACAGACTGAACTGAAATACAGCGCTGAATAAATCTGTGACTGTTTGTATGACTCACCTGAAGAGTGAGTTTCGTCTTGTCTTTTCCAGCAAGCGATGAACTGTGAAGACGAAACAGAGCACACAGTTTTGAAACGTGCATATTAGACAGGTTTAACTTGAAAGCTTATTTCATTTACATTTGATCCGGCTAATCTTCATTGCATGACTTGAAAGATAACAACCAGAGACAAAAGCTCACCTTAGCCTTTCTAAACAGAGCGACACCTGCTCATCGTATCTGTAGAAGTGGGCTTTTGAATGGTCGAAGCTCGTGTATGGTAGACCTGTGGCATCGGGTATAGCATCTGGAGACAAGGAAAATAAACATTAATCAGCATGTCTCTGACTGGGAAACAGAGCAGCAAATAGCTGCAGACTACAGACTGCACATTCAGTTGTATCACCTGCCACTGAAGCAAACAACTGTTTGTTAAACTCTTGCATACATTGATATTACCAATCTGCAACTGATAAAAACTTAACAGTGATTCAACCTACAGCTACTTCACGACAACTTCTACATTTCTTGATTCAAGCCATGTCTGGTACTAGAGAAAGGGTACAGGATGTGATGTGATGTGTATTGTAAGCATGCTTAATTGCATGTATAAATTCGCTGAGTTGTGTTTGAACTGTTAAACACAGCTGTGACCGCATGACATCAGTATCACTGCTCAAAAATAGTCCCCAAATCGTTTCAAAATGTCAGATTTTGATGGACATCAAAATCAAAATCACTGAGAGAGAAAATGAAGAGCTAGAAAAGTCAAAAAATTAAACAAAGACTGTTAAACAGACGTATACTGTTGACAAGATGCTGTTAACTCTAATATTTTCATAAAGTGTTGCTAAATGCGTCACAGTACTGCCACTTTGGTTAAGTGCCGTTCAGAAAACAAACACCACAGAAATCACAGAGAAACACCAAATAAGTCACACAGATATGAACTAAAACACACACTGATCTCTTCAATCCCAGTACACACAACCTTAAATCACACACTGAGACTTCACTAAGTGGAAGACTTACCGTCTCCCGTCGGCTGGATGACTCTCTCTAGCCCACGTGACTGATAAAACTCCTTTATTCTCTTGTCTTCGCCTGTTCAAACGCCGAGATTAATATTAGACAAACACGACAGATATAAAGACAATACTGATTATCAAATATCCCAAAAGAAATATGGTATTTACAATGTTTGATGCTGTCAATAATGATCTAGTCTTCAGCTGTAATGTGTTACTAGTTAAACATTATTTCAGAACTCTGAATATTAGCCCTCATTAGAGCTGATCATTTCGGTCACACTGACACAGACAGCAGTTGTTGTTTTACGTACTTTCTTGTAGTCCGGGCACCAGTTTGTAGACGATGTCCTGCATCACTCGGTCCAGTTTGAGGTTGAGTAAAGGCTGTGTTTCATGGATTTTGATGTTGCACATTGGACAGTACTTGCTTGTTTGCAGGTATTTCACAATACAGCTTTTACAGACTGTAGAGCAGAAAGAAAGGAGAGACATTTTATTCTCACTCCGTTTGTCTTCAGTCGCGTTAATGACGTGCAAACTATTGTTGTTCATACTCACAGGTGTGCAAACACTCTGTAATCGTCGTGGCGTCGATGAAGTAACCCGCGCACAGGTAGCAGACGATGTGTTCATTCAGGTCCTTGATCTTCAACTTCACCTCCTCCTGTCCGGATGACAAAAAAGGTGTTTTACATGTTTTCAAAGCTAATGTTAATTTATCCCCCAAAACAAAGTGTAATGAGCACAACCAAGCCTTGAACTCAAAGCAAAACATATACAATGGAACCATTAACAATAACTTTAAAAATAGTTGTATTATGTTGGGTTAATGCTCTCTTTTTTGGTCAAAAGAAAACTTATTTTGTAGCTACTTTTAATACAAACTGAATGCGCAGGGTGTCTATTTTATGACATAGAAATGTATGATTTAAAGTTGTGTTATGACGGCCAGATATTGAGGATTTAGCTACCATATTACGTTACTTTACTGTAAACGTCTCCTCCACTGACTTCAATACAGAACCAGGATCTAGTCGGTGTAATTACCCAGGTAGTAGTCCTGTCCATGTCTGTCAAATGACGTAAAGACGTCAGGAAATGAGAAATGTTCCCACCAGGAGGAAAAACTGGATTATCATACACAACGTCAAATGTTGACACGTTTATGTCGACTGATGGAGACGGTTTGAGACGAACGTCACGCGTATAAACCGTTAAAACAACGAACCTACGGCAGCTCGAAAAACAAACCGCCGTTACTTCGTCGTTCAGTGATAAAGTCGCGGAGGGCAGCGGCCGTTACCGTCCCGGTTCAAACACAAACACACACCGCTTGAAATAAGTATAAACTCCCAAGTTGAAAACTTACGAATACAGCTGAATATGTGGCATAACACGAGTGAAATAAACAAGTTTCTTGACAGGATTTCGGCACGCTGCACCAGAACAACACGGGTGGACACCCAACCGTTCAGGCATGCGCAAACGCAGCTCCCTTCACAGCGCTTCAGCATTGCTTCTCCTCTCTCTCCATCAGCGCCGCCGAGACGACAACGCTCTCCCGCTCACGCGTGTTGTTTAGCTGGGTCTCTGCTGCGGTTCCAGGTCCCCGCACGTGTCCGCCCCAGTGCGGACGAGCACGTACTACATGGACACTCACCTCGTTCCTCAGCGGGTCCAGTTTGTAGACGGACTGTAGCTGATTTCGTAGCCGCATCGCTATGGCCATCGGACCTTGCTCCGCCATCTTTGGGAATTATGCGTAGTTCCGGGTAAACCGGAAGTGTCCTTTAGTACAATCTGGAGGAGGCGGGTAACTGCAAAATGTAAGCGAGAAAAAAAAATAAAAAATAAAAAAATAATACAAATATAATATAGAATAAAAAGACACTTTACCAAGCCGAACAAAAATGTATATATAAAGTCACGTGCACTGCGTGCAGGCCTATTTCCTTCACTTTATTTTTCTAAAAACAATTTGAGGTGCAAATTTAGGGGGGTTGCTCTACATTTGTGGGGGTTCACGCCAGCTTTCAGGTTAATTAATGGATACACAAATAGATTGCAATTCTATTAGTTATCTCCTCTGTTTAAGGTTTTTATAAACCCTCAAAAATGTGTTATAATATTAGCCAACATTATCTTTATGGTTTAAGGGTTTTTAAGGCAGTGAAAATCCCAGTCAAATTAAATGCTTCACCCCCAACATAGATACATTATTGGCTTATTATTCAGCTTTTTGCCCATAACAATCACTCAAACGTGCACTCTCCTACTCTCACACACATGGACTTGTATATACATGTACAGTTGTATGACATGCTCACACTAGAGTTGATGTCAGTTAAGAACCATTTAGGCTACACTAAAAGCTATCTTACTTTTTCCAATAAAACACTGTCTTTCAATTTTAGGCTTTTGTTCGGAAAACATATATATATATAGTATCCTCAGTTTAACTTTGGATAAAGAGTTTGAATAGATAATACACTCAGCTTTCACTCTAAATACACCCGCTTGTTAATCTGCTCTCTTGGCAATAGAGGGCACTGCAGGCACACGCTTCAACCACCGGGTTACAGCCTTTGGCTCGTGCTTATACTTCTGTAGCATCATTAAGTAAAGCAGTGTCATACAGTCATTTGTGCACTCAAGGGTTTAATGTAGTTGATGAAGAAAAGATGCCATTCAAACTTCTGAATTCACTAAACAAACCTCCTGCTCAGTAGGCCAGGCCTTTAAGTTTTCTTTATGTGCACACGAAGCCTCTTAAACCAGTGTAGACTTTGGAATTATATTCCTATTTCATTTAAAAAAAATGTATTACCGATGCAAATCCACTTATTATAGGATCATATAGGCTGTGCAGTTGTACACGGTAATGTATCGGTACGTTTGAAGCCTGCTGATAAGATGCACAGACGTATTTGGAACTGGCTCAGATTGAAATCATGTTGGCAATGATGTTGTACCTCTCCTGTTCTTAAAACCGCATAACACGGAGCGAGGAGTGCTAATAGTACCATACCTGTAGGTGTTCCAGGATAAAAGGTGAATTGTGGGAAAAACACTGTTCAACCACAATCCTCAGCAACGACATGGTGGGTCTTGTAACCTGAAGCCTCTGACATATTGAGTCCTACTCAGGCATCATGGAGGGTGGCCCGCTCTCACCACTGCACGCAATCCCATTAAGTCTAGTAAGTTATGTCAGAAACCTTGATGCAGATGTCATTAAAAGCTAATCAGCGATGTAGCATCGAAAGAAAAAGGTATAATACGTTCTTCAGAATGTACAAAAAAACCGAACGTGCAAATAAACATTTGCATTTAAGTTTCTTTAAAAGTTGCAACACACATAAGTGTGCTCCTGTTAAACACAATGCAAATGAACAGCTAAATTAGGTTAAATATGTATTTGTTTCATAAATAAAACAAAAAGATGAACTGAGTTTAATTGGTTATATGTATCTAATCTTTGCAGCAGTAACCCTTTCACTTAGAAGAGAGCTTGTGACTGAAGTGTTTGGGGGTTGAATGAGTACTTATCTTCCCTCCCTGAACAACAACCATCGAGGGGCTCTTGAGAAAAAGAACTGAACCATTGGCTCGGTGGCCAGCAGTGGAGGCCTGTGGTTGTCCTGGGCAGCTCCCAGACCTACGTTTAAATATGTGTTAATATAAGTGGGTGTTGAAATGAAAGAGTGTGTGGGCTCTGCAAACATTTCCCTATAATCATGTGGCTTGTATCTTTGGGCCAATATTATTTAAATCAACAGTTTGTATTGTGTTGTGCTGTATGTTTTGTTTTTATTCAGGCTTCTGTGGCTGTAAGATGTCTTATGCTTTTATACAAGTAATATATCTGAGGTTTATACTCAGACGTGGGCTAAAACCAGTTTATCCCCCCCCCCCCCCCAAAATTACTTACAATTATTTAATCATGGGAAGAATGAAAAGTGTAGCTTTGCAGAAAAATTAATCTGCAAGTGGGGAAGAAAATGTATTCTTGGTTGTGGCTGAGTTCTGAATTAGCGCCTACCCTGTTTGAACAGGTCGACGTATTGGTATTATATGTGGAGGTCTCCTTGATCCCTCCCAGAGGGCTTCCAACCTGTGGACCACCCAAAAAGCTGCCGTCCTAAACAAAGACTCGCCCTTCATTCATCCTTTTGTAATTTCTCAGTGTAACGGAATGACTGGCAAGTTTGTCTTATTCCAACCACCTCAGTGAGTCTGGAGCAGCTAAAATGGCTTAGTGTGCAAGTCATTTATTCAGACTGTTAAATCTGGCATGAATGTTTGTTTATTGGTGTCTAAGACTCATAATTGATTCTTGGATTTTGACATTTTGGAGTAAGAACTTTAACCGCTGCCCAATAAACTGTCATTTTTTAAAAATGTTCCCTTTTCCATTCATCCTTTTGTGAGAGGAAACTTGGAACACCTTTTTTTTTTTTTCTTCAGATGAAAAGACAAGCACTTCCAAATGAAGTCCAAATCAGATTCAGTCAATCTAAAGTGAAAAAATTGCACAAGCAATATATTTTCATCCTTGGCAGCCTTTTTTTTTTTTTTTTTTTTAGTTTGAAGAGCCGTTGTGATCAGTCTCGCTTCACCGAGCCTTCATAGTCAGGCCTTTTGTCCCCCGCCATTTCCTCTTGCCATGTAACGTCTTATCTGCTGGGCCCGCGAGGTCACTGCTTATCTGACTGACAGGGCTTTGACTCCACGCGATATCCAAATAACCTGAGGGCCTGGAGGCGCAGGAGGATCACAGCATGGCAAAATCCAACGGCCGGGAGAAGAATTGAGAGAGTGAGGGAAGAGGCAACAGAGCCGACGAGAAGGGAGAGGATCAAGACTGATCCAAGCCTTTCATTTGCTGTCATTTCTTCATGTCAAAATCATGGACAATAGAACCCCTATCTCCTTGAAGTGCCTGCAAATCTGTCAGTTATTTCTCCCGTCCTTCACTTTTATGGTGGAATGATTAGTTTATCTGCTGGATCAAACACCTGCCAGGACTACAAAGGTGGCACAATTATTAATAATTTTAGGATTATTTCTTTATTGAGAAATGACAGAAATAAAAAACGCGAGGGCGGATTACAAACTTCCTCTCTGTGTCTGTCCTTGGGTTGGATGTTGACTGTTACTCCGCGTAGTGAAATCACGCATGAGGAAACTCCTCTACACCACGAGGGTCTGAATCTACTGACAACTCTCTGAGCTGATAGAGACCCCATTTACCTCTGTCCTGGACGTCCTGTGCCAAAACAACTACACAACCACCCTGCTACTAGAACATGCGGCCCGCCATGCCAGAAAGGAGGCCCCCATCCCTCCCTCTCTCTCTCTCTCTCTCCCTCTCTCTCTCTCTGTCTCTCTCTCTCTCTCTGAGCAATCAGAGCATGCAGAGGTGGACTGCAGCTTTTGTCTCTTTTGCTTCACCAATTGGCCGCCAAGTGGCAAGCTAATGACGAGAGCCCTCTTGGAATGACTCCAGAGCAGTACAGCTTGCCCTGCTTTATGGGCAAGTGCATAATGAATGATGTAGGGCAAGCCCTTAGGCCTCCCCCTGGCACAAAACCCAAAACGTCCAATATCACAATCTGAATCACTGCGAAAGCTGGATAAAATACATGCACAGGAATTTGTCTCAGTGAGCGAATGATGCCAGGATTTGCTGATGAGTCACAGAATTTCATGGCACACACACAGTACGATGAATAAAGCAGTCAAATACAGTGTAAATCAACAAAACGCACACAAGATAAATTCAATTTGTACAATGGTGTGTGTTTGTGCTGTGAAGTTCCTAATGTGTCTGTGCATTCGGTCATCACATTAACTCCATGCAGAGCACAAATAGGATATATTTCATTCTTTCTTTTTTTTTTTTTCATTTGTCAACTTGTTTGACAGAGACAATGCCCACAGATCAGCATGAGACATCCCGCATGGTTTGACAAAGCAGCATGGAGAAAACGCCCTGGTTTCATTTAAGCCCATTGAACAGAGTTCTGCAGGAATGATTCCAAAACTCGTATATTAGTCTGAAATAGGTCTGTGGTTAAGACAAGCACAATCTATTTTATCGTTTTGCTCTACAATATAAAATACTTTAGAATTTTGAACCTTTTACGTCTTAAAAGAAGTGACATTATCATGCCTTGGAAATCAGCATTTGCCTCTTTTGCACTGGAGTAAACATGCAAATAATGAAAACAGTTCATGCACACAGAGATCTGGCACCTGCTTTGACAACCACTGTCTTTTGTGTTGTTGTAATGAATCCTCTTGCGAAGCAAATGCATTTTATTTGACTGTAAAGATCACATTTTCCTTCCTGTGGGAGTCAGTATTCCTTGAAAACTGTAGTTCTCAGTTCAGATAAGCTATAGGCCAAATAATGAATGAGACGACTGGAAGATGCTGAGATAAGACGAGTTTGCCAGCAAGAACAAGTTGGCCTGCCAGTGTCGGGGCAAAACAAAGCACCGTATTAAATCTTATTAATGTGGCACAATAGAGCTTTGTCTGTCATCTATTGAATTTTCATTAATCACGTGCTCGTGTGCAGCTTTGTGAGGAGTGTATCTGTGTGTTCTGGCCTGTGTAGCGTGTGTGTGTGTGTCAAGTGCACACAAATGCACTCACAAAGATGCAGTGATCCGTGATCACTTGCAAGCGTCTCGGTTATCTCAGGATTGTCAAAGGACTTTGACTTTTCTCCACAAGTTGCATGAAACATGAGTCTTTTAATTGTGAAATAAAAAAAAATAAATACATTTTAGGATGATGGTCTGTGGAATTGTTAAGTGAATCCTGAGACCAAACATGGAACATTAAACACAAAACGGGCCCTTGAGCAAGGCACAGAATCCACGGTTTCAGTACTATCTCTGAATTGAGTAATTCTCTGAACCTCCCAAAATGGTGGTAGTAGACTCTCTTTCTTTCTCTCTCGCACACACACATACACACACACACACACACACACACACACACACACACACACACACACACACAGAGTCATACTAAGATAAGGTGATTTGTTGCATGTGCTCATAATCCACCCACTCATAACAAGAAGCAAATCATGTAATTTATGGATCAGGGTATCTTGCATAACAGAGAATTTCAGTAGCTTTCGTGAGGATACAAATGACAATAAACAATCTAATTCTGATTTTGGAGATTGCTCATCTCTCACGTGATGTGACCATATTGTTACGGTCCATTCATGCAAGTATCACAGCTCTACCTGCCCATACTGATCTCTCTTTGATATTTAAGACACAGAGAGAGGACAGGCACACTTGTTCGTCTTGTAATCCGCTGTATCTTCAGGGAGGTGCACGCTCACTTATCCCACAGCCATCTTATCTTCATGGCCATTTAAGAGAATAAGGGTAAAGGGATAACAAACAGAGAGGAAGCGTCGCCAAAAGGATGCAGGCTAGGTGAGTGCCGCCGTTACCGGCCGTCTTGCCCAGGGTTAGACCGATATCGTGTTTTTTTCACGACATACAGTATTTGCAAGTTATGAAGTATAATGACTATTCGGTCTTGACCACATGATAAACTATTGTTTAGTTATATATTTTTTTTCAAATAAATTTTACATCTGAAGGCAAAAGTCGAAAAGGAAGATCTCAGGAATCAAAAACTGTTTCAATATATAATAAAACATCTTTGCAAATGGTTTATGACAAAAAATGTTTTGTACAAGAAAACCCAGCAGGCCAGATGGGTCGTGCAGATCTGCTAGTTTCATCAGTTTGAGTTCTAGTGAAGACATCTAGTGTCTCAAAATGTTGAAGAAACTTTTAAAAAGAAGTCACTGAATATTTGTGAGGTTGCCGTAAAAATGCAAACCTGTAACAAATAGTAGTATTTCATTGCTTTTATTAGATAAGAGACCATGTAGAGTGAACAGGAGAGGAGGGTGGGGAAATGGGGGATGACATGCAACAAAGGTCCCCAACTGGACCTGAACTGGGGATGTTGCCAACACATCAATGCCACCAGGATATCCCCCAAAATGGGGCTTTTATATGGAAATAGTGATATGGTAAAGAAATGTCATAGTTGCTACCACATGCCAAGAACAACAGTCTGTGAAAATGATTTTTTCCCCCTGTGGACACAATTAAAGATATGCATTTTTTTGATGAGCTCTGGTCACATGCTGTCTACACAAATATCAGCATTGGTATCAACTAACTGTAACTCGGTCGACTGCTTCAAACATGGCAGCCTTGTAACACCAGTTTGCAACATCCAGATAAATGCACATCAAAGCATGACGCTGCTCCAAGATGCCTGTGAGAATGCTGTGAGCTTATGTGTGTGCGAGCGTGTGTGTATTTGCATGAGATAATGGCAATCCTTTGATGCCCGAGCGTGATTTGGTTCAAGCTTTCTGGCGTATTATTTCCCTGTTGGCGTCCTGTAAAGAACTTTGATGAGGACCCAGAAGAGGAGACCCTCATTGCCTGCACTTACTGTTTCAATAATGGAATTGTTTTGGAGACTTCACCCCCGTCTCATCTTCTTCTCTTCCAGCCTCACATGCAGGCGGTCTTTCATCTATCCCTGCCATCTTCTTTCCTAGCATGCAACTGCTGAGACCGGCGACCCACGCCACCACCTCTTGGAGGAAGCAGAGCTATCTGCACAAGTCGCCTTGATGACGCTCAGCACTCACTGTCACTGACACAGGCAGGACGGGAGCTGAAGAGTATAGGATTCATCGGTACTTACAGCAGTTGCTGCACATATAGATGACATTTAATAACATGGTACAGATTTTAAAATGAAAATCTAGTGGGCATCTAAAATGTAAAGCCACCATGTCTAAAGTTTTGGATTATAATAGATTCAATTTTTTGCACATGCGGCTGAGACAATGAAATGCAGATTAGCATTCAACCAGAAGAACAAAAGCTGCAGAGTAATGTTCATATGTATACTGGTAATAAAAAAAGTAATTCATAATAAACAGTAAGAGTTAGATATGAAAATGCTGGAGCAGTATGAATGGTAATTTTCTAGTTCTACAGTGGGTTTGATGCACCTCTATGAAAGTAATGGCAACCCATCAAATGTAATCGAGATATTCCAGTCTGGACTAAAGTGGTGAATCGACTAATTAATTGACAGACTGCCATCCCTTGAGTCGTGCTGCTAGCATGGCTAAAAAAACATGAGGGTCAGTATTTCATCAAAAAGTGAACAAATTAGAGACACGATTTTCATTCCACATCATCAAAAACCAGCTATATATCCATAAATCCAAGATATGCTCCCCCGCCCCCCCAATAATTGCATAGTTTTAAAAGTAACCAAAATGGACTTTTTACCTTATTTGTTGGTCACCATCATTTGCACAAACCAGTGCCCAGTCACTAATTCCTCGTAAAATTAAGAAATTGTTAAAGGGCCATACATCATTTTTCAGACTGTGCCTAAGAAAGCGGCTGCTTCGAGTAATTACAGGGAATCAAAGGCTAAGTGGTGTAAGATCAAAGGAAGGCATTCTTCTGTAATCCTGGGGTGTTGCAAATCTTTTGTAATCTGGTCGCTGCGTTCCACCACTGTTTGACATCTATTTACTGTATAAAAAGGAACGGTGCCATCAATTATGGGCCTGCTAGTGCTGTTGTTTACTTTTGACAAGCCCTGAGTGCCGGGGCCGGCTTTGTGAAATATAGATCTCCCCTCTCCCCTGTTTGCTCTCCGCAGTCGAAGGTGTGCTCCCTTGCTTGCCCTTGGCTTTGGGTTGGGGGTTGTCTGGCTGCTTCCTGGTCTGTGATGTAGGCTGAGAGATTAAGGGGGATAGAGTTTTGGCGGCTCTCAGGTTTTGTATGTTTGTTCAGTGTTGAGATGTGGAAACTGACATGTTCCTGTCTGTCAGCCGGCTGTGGTGGCTGCAAGACTGGCTGCATGATTTACATTGGTGCAAGAAGGAGTCAATGATTGGGACATTAGCATTAAACTGTTTGTAATATCAGTAAAATTATGATTTTTGCACACTTCACTGAAATACTTCGTCACATAATCTATGTTTTCTCTTTTTCTGCTCCATAGTTTAAGATGCATGAAATACCCAAATCCAATCTTCCAGAGAAAAGTGAAAGCATCCGAACAAATGCTCATTAACGACATATGTTCAGGTGAAAAAAGACTTTTTGTCCGTCTGGAGCAAAGAAGGAAGCAGTGTGACGTTACAGTGCCACAAGGTCCACTGAAGTAGGTTGGGGGTGTATCAGGCTATGTCACAGAAGACCATGGTTCACTTTGCGTTTTCCTACAGACAGCTAATGTTGAAACCTTGAAAAAGTAGCATTTTAACCCAAACCGTGATCTTTTTATAAACCTTACCAAGTTGTTTTAGTGCCAAACCCTAACCAAACCTTAACCAGCGTGGTGTCAAATGAGAAAACATTTTCACTTTTGCAACTGTCAAATGTCCAACTGGAATATGCTCCAGTTTGTGTGACTGAGATGTGCAGTGCATCGGGTGGCAGGCTAACCTGGTGATTATATACATGTCCTTTCATAGAAGTGACAATCACCTTTTACCTCTGCGTCTTGTTGAAGAGTCTTTAAGTCTTGAGGGATCTGGATCTTTATCACAAGTCATTCATTTTATCTACGAGCAGAAATTCCATAACGATGATCTTAAAAAGAACACAATGACTTAAATACAACCACACGCAACATCCTGCATTTTGATCTTACCTCTGATCTTTGTTGCGTGTCATCTGCGTCACTTTAAATGTTCAAATAAACTCGTTCCCTTATTTGATATAAAACTGTGATACCGATACAGAGATCAAAAGGATCCAGATTTCAACCCAAGCCTCTGACCTGGAGTCAGACTGTGTTTACCTATTGTCTGGTCGTGTTCCTCGCTGTGAGGCTTGGCCACAGCTGGTAATGGTGGAGGTTTGGCGAGGACAACCAGTCCACTGCACACATTTCCCAGCTAATGGAGAATTTGTGAGTGAGGGCCTTTAATTTTCTAAAAGGTGGGTGGATCAAAGATATGATATGATTAAAGGAGAACTAAAGCACGCTGTTCCATGTGGAATAAGTGGACAAAGGTTTCTTTCAGGAGCCTCCTTTACATGTTTTGTTGTATGTACTCACCCTCTTTGAGTATGGGGTCATATTGAAACAAGTGATTTTATAACAAAAGGTGCTTTACTCAATGATGTTAGTCTTTTCATTTATTTTGTTCTTTCTATTTTTATATAAACTCAATCCCCTTCTGTTGTAATAGAGCTAAAAAATGCATTACTTCTCTGTATTCAAGCCACCAGTAATTATAAAAATGATATTTGAAAAAACTTGCAGCACTGTTAATTGTGTTGTGTAAATAAAAAAAAACAGAAGAAATGAGACTTGCCACCACCTTACCTGTCCTGCCGTACTATGCACATGGTATATTATCAGAGAATATTGACAAATCCTCCATTACGTATGTTCTGCTCCTTAAAAAGTGAGCAGGGCACCATGTGATCCCACAAAATGCTCACTTAAATTAATGGTTTTGGAGAAAGAGTTCCCTCAGTTACACTTTGATGACGTCGCAGGTATAAGTCATCATTCCCTGGTTTCCTACCTTGTGATTAAGTGTCGTTTATCTCTGATTTCTAGCTTTGGGTAAAGGAGTTGGTCGTATTCTCAATTACTGGTCTTTACGGACAACAAGGATGATACATTAACTCATCCTTTATCAACTGAACTTAAATCATGTTACATTCCTGTTTAATCAAAGATCCCTAATCGGCTCTCCTGCTGCCAAAGCTTTGATAAGACAGAGGAGCGGGTCTGCTGAGAACCGACTGGGCGCTGAATCATCTGTAGGTGGTCTAATTATCTCAACTCCGCACCCGGACTCATCTTCACTGGCATTTTTTCCCCCCGTGGTGACATCACTTGAGTCTACGACACACACACACACACACATACCGCATATGTGGTGGTGCTGACCCAAGAAGACGAATCAGAAAAGCCGCGGGGCTCGGCCTGCCCGACCAAAGGGATGAGGTCATCCGACAGAACCTAATTTTCCCTCAAATTGCACCTCTGATCAGCGCAGTGTTTCCTGCAACAATTACATTGACCCCAAGCCCTCATTAGCAAATAGTGTGGAGGAGAAAAAAAAGGAGAAAAAATAAAAAAGGACAAAGACCACTTGGTTTGTGAAGAGCAGGATGTTTAATTCAGAGAGCGTTTTTCTATCTCGCATCATGTCTTGAGGCTTCTTCTCAACATCACCGTCTGATTAGTGAGGTTCTGCATCATGTGCTGGAAGTCTGACGGTGAGGGCGCTTACAGTAAAGTCGGGGTCATGGATGGGGCCACGTCCCTCACAAGATGCCCGTTTGAGCTTTTGACAAATGCATAGACTGATTGAAAAAAGAGATGTATGCCATTTAAAAGAACACCCACCATTAGGAATCCATTTGCAGACATGAAAGTAAAGCTTTTTAAAGTAGTGCATTTAGGTTGTTAGCTATTTTTGGGGTCTTTCTTTCTTTCTTTCCTTGAAAAATGAGGGACTTGTGGAAACGTTAACTCGTATTGCTACAACTCTGAAAACGTGCCACAAAAGCATTCAATTAGGAGGCTCATATTTCTCCTTACTACGCTTACACACAAAGACAAACACAATCACACACAGGCTGACTCTTTTAAAAGACAGTATGCACCTGGCATCATGGAGGTCAGATACAGGACAACTACGGTATCATGTGTTTATTATCTTTTAACCGCGCTAGCAGCAAGGCTTTATGAACGGCAGGGTCCACCACTTTGACCAGACTGAAATAACAACTGTGTGATTGCTGTCACATTTTGTACAGACATTCATGGTGCCCAGAGGATGAAACCTAATGACTTCAGTGATCCTTTCCCTTTAGCTTCAGCGCCACCAGCAGGTCATCGTTTTCACTTATCCAATGAAATCTCTCAAGATTATCGGGTGGATTGGTACCTTCCTGGTTTAATATATTTTAAAGACTTTGGAGATCCCCTCCATGAGGCAGACATTTGTGGTTTTGAGTTACAACTATTGGACTGATTGCCATGCAATTTGGTAATCATCTTTTTATATTTGGTGATCCCCTGAGTTTTTTTCTAGCGCTATAATCAACTAAAAGTTGGATGCTTACTTATTGAGGCATAAATTAAAACAAAACAATTCCCAGGTAGAGAAATCACAAAATAACTTAAAGTCTCGAATTAGGATATTTATCAGTATTGTCATCTTAAAATAATGATGATCACTCTATTTTTGCTGTGCTCAAGCTAACTTTATGATCATGTGTCACCGCACCCATGTCTTGTTTGCAGAAAAATATGATTTTAGCGCTGACTACAAGGTGATTTGCTAAGATGGACAGTTTAGCGATGTAGGACCTTGATTCATCCCCAAAACACGGGGGCCCTCCAAGCTAGAGCTGGAAACTGTTATAATTCATCCGTGCAGCTCTAGGCCAAACAGCTCCCACTTGAGTCAGCATGATCTACGAGTGTCCGTGAGCCCCAGACACATGTAAATGTTCACCAAACTAATTGGTGCCGCAACAGTCAGGGGTTTTAAATCAGCAGTTGTATCACCTGTTGCTTCAAAAGGGAGTAGGGAGCAAGAGATTACTTTATGATTTGTTTCAATTTCTCAGTTTTATATCTATTTGACAGAGTGCCCGGTTTGATCTTTGATCTGTGTTTTTTCCTGGTATTTTAACTTCATTTGAAGTTACATTCTTAAAGTCAATATTCTCTTGAAATATGATGCCTTTATAAGGTTTTAGATGGAAGGAAAGACAATTATATTCCCATGGCTTGAACATGCACACAACAGAAACACTGTAAATGTGCAACTCCAAATAAGTGCTTTAATATGTTATTTATTCTAACTCTATGGCAGTGATGGTGCATAAGGATTTAGGAAGTAAAAGAAAGAGAAACTTAAAAAAAACAGCAAAAAGAAAGTCTAAGGCAATTGATGGAAATGTTTGGCTGGTCATAACGAAGCAGTTTTATTTTGCAAACTCCACACCTGTAATTTTTAGAGTTGACAAGAAAACATGAAGGCAGGCAAAAAAACTGCAAGGAGAGCAAAACACTTTTTCATAAGACAACACAAAATGTCAGGTTACATTTTCATCCAACCAGATGATGCCTTGCAGTGTTAAGCCAAAAAGGCAGTCATGGCAGTTTTTTTGCTTTTCTCCAACCAGGTGTTTTGGGTCCTCAATAAGGATGACAATACAATCTCTCACACAGCATCAGTATACCTCCGGCTTGGTCTAACAGACTCAAGATATCAAAGTGCAATCTTTCCCTCAAGCCATCGACATGAACACCGTACTATCATTCCAACGATCCATCAAGGCACATTTTGATGGGAAAGTACAAGATTTTGTCAATGACAATTGAGAATGTCGACATGGTTTGGCTTGAGGAGATCCAACAACAAGCCAACCGCATGTTTTCAGGCGATTGTAATGCTGAGCCAGAAATAATGGCCAAAACAAGATCACTGGAAAAAAATGAAGTGAACGGTCACTCGCTGGGCAGTCTGCAGCACAGTATGACTGAGCCCAGTGAGCACTAACCCGGATTTCAACGTTGTTCTGGTTGAAAACGGGTTGAAATGGGGTCTGAACGTCTAAGACCTATTTTCACCGTCTTTTCAACCGGCTAAAATGCGGTTACAATATCAACGTGTCACAAAAACACCAATTTGTTTTAAAATATTGATGGTTTGTTCAGTTGTAGGTTGAATGAGACACTACATTGGTTACTTTGAATGTATTTCTCCAAAGTCATATTATGCTGGTTGGTGAAATGTGGTCTACACAAAGACGTGATTTCAACGCATTTAATATTTTATATAAAACGTCGTAAATATGGAACTATCGACTGTGTGCTGTCAACAAGAAGCTCCCGGGACATCGTAATGAGAGCAGAGCACATTCTGTCTGTATGTTAATGTAAAATACGTGTCTGTGTTTACTGCTGGAACACGCATGCGTATGGGACTTAGGCTCAGAGACCTTCTCCAACTTCATTCACTCATTTCCCTGTATCTGGAAACACGGCACGGGAGGAGCGAAGTGAACGAGCTGACGGAATGAACGAGGCTTCACACTAACGACGTACTCTGTAAGTACTTGAACTACTTTATTCCAATATTGCAAACCGAAATATCCACCATTAATATCATTTTATGCTCACTATGCGGGCGAGGCTGTTAGCTTGCAGCGTTAGCATGTGGCTACAGCAGCATGGACGAACAGTAAACATATGTGTGTTAGTTAATGTTGGAGACTCTTTGTGAACTGTCCCTGTAGCCTAATGTTATAAAAGAGTATTGGCCTTCAACTGATAAATGTGGATATGGTTTCTTAGTAAGCCTCTAAAATGATGATATACTAGTATTAGCACAATGTAGAGGAAAGAAAATTTGAGTATTGCAAATCCCCTTGAAATCTGGTCTAAGCGTGAACGTTCAATCAACGTCTATAAATAGTCGTCGAAAAAACTTTCACTTTTGAACCAATTCTAAACGTCTTTTCAACGGAAAAATGCTCACTGGGAGGTATCTGTCCGCCGCGCCTCACGCCGGTCCATGCTCAAGGGAAAGACGGCTGGCATGGGCAACTCCACTCCTCTGAAGGTTGACCCGAAGGACTGGAGGATGTTGGTGCGGCAATTGGCAGAGCTGGAGGAAAGAGATTGGGAATTGGAAAGAGTACGACAGCAAACGGAGTAAGAGAAAGCTTTAGCATTGGAACAAATGAGACAGCAAACGGAAAGGGCTAAATTGGATTTAGAAAGCGAGAAACTCAGGTTGATGATGGAAGGTAAATTGAGTGATGTGTCACGGAGTGAAGAGTCGGCTCGGCGTGATGATTGATGACTTCTTTGGCATATTTCCTCTTGTAAAGAGTGCTTTATTGTAAGTTAGCGCCTTCCCTAGATGCCGGTTGGGGGGGGGGGGGGGGGGGGGGTAACGTAATAGTAGTGGGTTCCCTTTTTTGCGCTCGCGTAGGGAGCGAAGAGTTGTTTTTCTCATATGTTGCGTTTATAGTTAGTGCTATCGGGTAAGGGCTTTGTCTATTTAAAGTTTCTGCAAAAATAGTCACGGGACAAAAGAAGGTAAGTTTTAACCTCTTAATGGCACAATTGTTGAATTGACTCCCGTGTAGGAATATCGCGTTTCCCATTAGGGATTCGTTTTCTTATGAATGTAGTGTGGGGTGAAAGTGGTTGCGAGTAGTTGACTCGGGAGCACGGTGATGTTTTTTGCGCATCGGTCGTTTGAGCGTCATGGCGGGGGTGGATAACTTCATTGAAGCTCCGTCCGAGGCGTTGTTAGATCAATGTACAAAGGATCAGTTAATGAGGATAGCCGACTACTATAACATAGTATTTAAAGAACAGCATGAGACTCGTTGCTTATGACCAAATTATGAACCAGCTACGTGTTTTTTGCATCAGGTCCTGCCTCCTGCACGCTCTACTCAGGCGCCGCTCCTCGCCTAAACAAAACAGAGTATTTACAATAGGTGAGAGTGCGTCAATCACCTGTTGTGTGCTACATGTGTGAAATGGGAACCTCCAGAATTCAAATGAGAAAATGAATAAGATAAGTCAGCCGATAACGGGAATCAAACTGGGGACATTGGGATTCAGGCCACCAGGGTGCAGGGAAGGACTGTACTGCACCTACAGTATATGATCAGAAACGCAAAAGCCTTTTTGGGAATATCTTACTAAACTGAATGAGATGCCATATTTGAACATAGCTTTTCTTGATACATCCCCGATTCCACGTGGTTTTCGGTTAGGAAGCAGGTGAGGGATCAATCCTTGTCAATGTAGTAGCAACTTGTTGAATGGGGCGTCTACAGCAGTAAACTCAACGTGAAGAGGAGAAGTGTCTCAACCTGACAACTGTCCACCTCTTGTTGTTCTTCTCATTCTTTTACTCTTCTTCTTTTTCCCCTGTCTTCAGCTGGTTCCTTTTCTTCTTCACCACAACAAATGTACCTCATCTCTTACTCATGATTGAGAATCATTCATTGCAGCAACCCACCATCAAGCACTGATAAAACAGTTTTGAAAATATTTAGTCCCACTCATTACTGCCTCATTGTTCGTCTCTTACAGCGTCATTGTATCAAGACTGTCCTCTGACAGAATTAGACTCAACCATGTAAAAGCCTGTCAAACACAGTATGCTTTCATTTATCTTTGCTGTGTAAACTTGACACCATACCTAAACTGTCATATCAAAAATGGGTGGGGATGGATTCAATATTATACCTTTGCTAAAGAAAATATTAACATATTTCTGTAGTGATCTTGCGCTAGCTGCCACGCTCATTGGGGGAAAATAGAAACTCTCAGTTTGTTTGGATGATGTTAAA
The DNA here is from genome assembly GCF_910591455.1 of Pholis gunnellus. Lineage (NCBI taxonomy): Eukaryota > Metazoa > Chordata > Actinopteri > Perciformes > Pholidae > Pholis > Pholis gunnellus. The sequence goes on from NC_136537.1 coordinate 22,552,267, forward strand.
TCTAATGTCCTCGCGGTACTCTTTGATGTCCAAAGTTTGTGTTAGCGTGTGGAGACAGCTAATGCAGCCCATACCTCAACTGTACCTGAATGACAAAACATGTTGGAGAAGCTGTCCACACAGAAATGATCTATAGAGCATTCCAAAAGGCAGACATGGATTTTGACATCCCTTTGGTCAGTTGAGCTGTTACATCAAGGGGTTGCAGACTGCATGACTTAACTCAGAAAATTCATAGGTGATATGCACAGTAAACTCTCAACTTTACCTCCATTCTCCACTTCAAAACACTGAGTTCCAGCTTGAGAAGACTCCCTTTAGTTAATCATCCCAAACTGAGAGCTAACTAGCTAGAATGGGGGCCAGGGGCCTACCCCACTTCCTACCCCACTACTTCCAACGCCCTCGCTCGGACCACACCCTTCTTCGACCTCGGCCTTCATTTAGATCTCAACTACACACCTGTAAAGTTTTGTGACTGGTTGACAAGATCTGTCCACGGACAGAAATATAAACACCTGGCAAACTACTCAAAACGGCTCCTGTGGTAGTTTTCGTTACAGAAGGTGTTTCCAGGTCCACATTTTGCCATGATGACTCACACAGAATAAAAACAATACCAGCCGCATGCTGCAGCTGGTATTCATTAAATAACCCATTCCCTATCAACTCTGCAGTTGCATTTGAATAATGTTGATCTTTTAATGCCTATAAGTGGTATTTTATGTAATTGAGCAGCTGGTTTAGCACCATATATTTTGCAAACAGCTACTTGCAGACAACTCCTTTCCAAATCAAATCTCAGTTTAATTGTTTTGTTTTATTTAGCTTTTCAGACAGATATGCATCTGCATTCCAATACAGTATGGAAATAAATACAAAGTCTTGTACTACGTTTTGTCAAAGTTATGTTACTGTTCCATGATAATGCAGTGCAGTCTGTTTAAACAATATAAACTATGTTATTGGTGAATTAACTTGCTTACTAGTAGCATCAATATGCATCAGATGTGTGCATTCGACGGTTGGCAACAAAATCGCCAACATTATTGTCATTTGTTTCACGTCTCCAACGTGAAAACATTTCCCTCATCTACTTTGTTCTCCATCTTGTCCGTAACTATAAGGGTGATGGTGATCCCCACTGTCTCATGTCAGTGACCAGTTTGCAGTTTTTGTCCAGCCTTAAACAAACCTTTCAAACCAAGTCTCTCCAAAAGTCAAGTCACACCCCAATATGCAGCCAGGATTTCATGCAGAAACACAACTACGAATGAGAATTATGGTCTCACAGCTATTTCATGGCACGTACAATGGATTAAAAGTATTTATAGTTCACGTCTGAGGCCCTGAACTCTTCTGTTACTCACTGTGTTTTTGTAAGCACTTCTGCTTGGTGAAACATACCTGGCTGCTACCAAACGTATCCTGGCAAATGTTGGACAACTCTCAGCAAGTTTTCTGTTCCTGCATTGCTTTTTGACAGTACAAATGGTCTCTGAGATGAACAATACAAATGTCCAAATGAGTTGTCATAGTCAAATGCATATGCCATGTTTCAGTCAATCATCTCGTCCAACGTGTAACCTTGCTCCTACGTGGCAAGCTGACACCACTTTTGTGTTCTTTCAAATTGTTTTTATCCTTTTCTGTACGGCTGACACATCAGTTGACTGGCACGCTGATCAGGTGCCTTTGCACATGCTCGTTCTTGCTCCCTGACACAACGTTGAAGCCGACTTGCCAGCAGAGACGGTGGTGCTGTCACTGCAGACACCTGATTAAAAAAAAGTTGCAAATAGTTTGCAAGCAGATATGTGCTGGCTCGTCGGCACAGTCGAGGGGCTTTTGTGGTTCAACAAGAAGCAACTGAATCCAGTGAGTGTGGAGACGGAGGGAGATTGAAAGGCTTCCATGCAAAGGTAGGCAGGGATATGCATGCACCAGCAAATGTGTTAGCAATTGCATGTCTGAGACATCTCGAGGACGCTTAACAACAGGAGATTTTGTGAAAAGTAGAAAATGAATATCGAATAAAAAAATTTGGCATTGTGCGATTTTGCACAAATACGTTGAATCTTGACAATTTTGCATTCGTCAGAGCAAGTGACGTATAACAACGAGTGACACGCAGAGCAAATTATGTAGTACATGGAGCGGACGTTATTGAAATATACGTGGTATGAAAGTTATGGGGTATATTAATGAGTATAACAAGCGAAAGAGTCAAACACAAGACTTTCACCCAGGTGACTGTTGTTAGTGTCCCGTGTGAAACCAAAAGTAAACATTGACTATAGGTTGTCACACCAGTTGCATAATGTTACGTAAGAAAGTCTGCTAAGGGCAAGTCATGTTTACACGAGTTATGTTGTTACTGTTGTTACGTTCGTTGTTATTATAAAGCACAAACCATCTTTTTTGCAACCGTAACCAAGTTTTGTTGCCTAAACCTAACCAAACGTTTCACAACGATAACCACGCGGTATTGTGCATTTCTGCTAATGTTATGGGAGGCTGATATGATATGTATTCATGAAACATTGTAGGCTTAGAAATTATATCGATCAATGTATACCGTGGGTTGCAGAAAAGTACAATCCCAACATTTTTTCCGGGCGACTGGGTTTTGGAAACAAGCCATTTTTAGAACAACACATGCAAGAGAAAGATTCAAGAGTCTCAATGACAGAGGGAAGCAAAAGCATTTTAACTACAGGAACATTTTACGCATTAAAAATGCATATTACAAAACCTTTGAAATGCATCCTTTTTGATGTGATTAAGTATTTAATTCATTAATTCGGGCAAGTTTACTATTGTTTTATTTCTTAGCTGTGTTTAGCTTTGTGTGTTATACAAATTAAGCAACCGCCCCAACAATGTCATTGTAAGTTCTGTCTTGCAATTAAACGCTACAAGACAATGAAGAACTGTTTCCCAGCTCTGTTGTGACTACAGCCGCCCTGTTGTTCTCCACGCTCAGATGGGAAAAAGTCAGTTCAGTTTAGGAATCACACTCCTGCAAACTGGCAAAGCCAAACGAACATTCTAACGTCTCCATCGGCGTTCCAGAAGATGATTTCCAATGCCACCCAAGGACTGTAACAAATGACTCAGTATTTCTGAGCATCAAAGCCGCAGTGTGCAATGTGGCGTCTGACCTGCGAGGTCGCTGGACTCCATGACATCAGAGCCAGTATCACGTCATGGTCAACCTCAGCCCCTGAGTGCTAATTAACACCAGACAGAGGGATCATGGACAAAGCTCAGGGCATTACCATCCATCACTGAGCAGCTTAGTTTGTTTATTTGCAGATGTAGAAGAGAGAATAATAACAGATTGTGCAAATTAAGAGGAAAGAAAACCCCATGGGATATATAAATTAACAAATAAAAAGGTGGGTAAACTTAGTGTAGGAGGTTTCAGCGTCTGCTACATCCCAGCATCCCTGCCACAGACTCCTGAGCTGATTACACTGCAGCACAGCACTCCAGGCTCCTCTCTCATGTGACCCAGCGGCCCGTGAAGTGCCATCAACCTTTTATGAGATGGACGGGCCCAGAACAGAGGCCTAAAAGCTTGTACATGAAAGAGACAATGTTTGCTTTGCTGCCTTTAAATGGACTCGGAGCAGAGCAGTGGAGAGACGACGAAATGAAGACAGAGAAATGGAGGAGAGCAGATGCAACGGTTTGGTGGAAGATCTTTTTCTCTAAACAGTGAGCAGCGAGTCCTCCCTGTGCTTTTAAATGTGAATTAATGTAGATTCCAGGCGTATTTTAAGTCCGTCTGTGACGTCTCAACTCACCGGCGAGGTGGAATTTCGTAGGGGTGCGAGAATCTTGCCGTAATGGGCATTCCAGCGCCGCAACATTACCACTGTTTCCCAACAATCAATCACGGTCAGTGTGCTTCAGGGGGAGAAAGAGTGAAAAGAGGCTGCGAGGGTATGTCTCTTTTTGTGCGTGAGTTGTACTGTAGGTGGTATTTATAACTAATACATTGTCAATCACATCAATCTTTAAAGATTTTTTTAAAACCAAATCTTATCGCCTCCCCAGTTGCCTAAAATAAATGCTGTTTAAGGCAGGCCAGAGAGGCGTAGCCATGAAGGATGAATACACATTTCTACACCAGATAAGCAGTCTAATACCTATACAGTACATCCTTATACCTTAAGAAGTTATCTTAAGCTCTACGTCACGTATAAATCAACGAGAGGGAGCAGAACACTGCCAAGGTTAGCAGTTTAACTCCCTCTGTGGCCACCCATATAAAAACATGTATGCAACCACAGTGCTGCAGTCAGTCTGTTCCGGATTAAAGCGTCCACCAAACTACATGTTACCCTGACTTTAGAATATCTAAACAGCAATGTAAAGTTTCTCTATAAATATTGATGCCAGTGACCACAGCAGAGAAAGGTTTGCAGATATCAGCAGTTTTCCTGTGTGTTGTGGTGCTTCTCAAATATAATATATGAATATAATATAAGTTACATTTGGAGGAGGCTTTACTGTGTCAGAGAAACAGCCTCTATCAATAAAGATGTCGCATTACAAGCTGCACCAATGGTATGGGTCTGGGTGCAGTTTAATGTATTTACATTTTCTTTTGCTAACATTACAGCTAACAGCCATAATTAGCTAGCTCAGGTGTTGGCGGATGGCAGTTGAGATTTGATTAACATTTTGACAGTTTGGCTAACGAGAATTTGTTTGCAGAGACAAAGACAGGTCTCCTGATTTGCCATTTTAGCGTCAGAATGTTTGCAAGATATGTGGCTTGTGAAACGTGTCCGATGTTTACTTGGGTGGTGAAAGAATCAGTCATAATCTGTGTTCACATTCACTTCTCCCATTGGAGTTAATAGACTCAGGACCTGCCACTGGTCTCCTAAAGGGGGGAGGCAGTAGCGTGACACAGATACAGGAAACTGACTCTCAGGGCCTCACGCTCCTTTCTGAACCATCTCTGACTGTGTTAAAGCTGCAGCTAAAAAAACAACTTATCTAGTCCGCTGTTGAGGCAGTAACTAAAAAGAGGAAGACAAAAATCGAATATTCATATTAAATATTCTCGAAACAAAAGGAAACCACACACTTGCACACTTACATTTGCATTGTAATGCACAACATTTCTGCTCTCACTGACTCATCTCTGTCATGTAAAGGTGACTTTACTCTTTCTGTCATACACAAACTATCCTAAGCTGTGAGAGCGATTGTTACAGTTCCCACTGGACACTGATAGAGGACAATCAAAGGCATAACTTTTACTTCATGCATTACTTACTTTGTTCCCTTTTGATGGCCGCCACCCATTTCATTAGACACACAATGTGTGCACACACCCTCCTGTTGCATATCAGAAACACTACCAATCTTCCCCATGCATGCTTAGGGTCTCTTGCTGTAAATTACTTGCACATTGCAGACACAATGTGCCATTAATCCAGTCATGTGCAAAACCTACAACTGTTTACGTTTAGTTGTTTTTTTCCCCATCTAGCTTATTGCAGAATTACACATCATCTTATCTCAATTTACATCATCAAAGTCATGCTTTCCTCATTCATTTCTCATTCATTCTTTAGTTTTCATCAATTTTGCTGGTGATATTCAAGCAGAGGTACTTTATTAAAATTAGAACGTAGATGAAGGTTTTTTAAACATGGGTTAACCCGCTGTAAATAGGCAAGAGACTCCTTAACCATAGCGAGAATGTTGTGCCGTTGCATGCTTTTTTATTCCGTCTCCCTTTCAAACTCTCAAACCAGAATTGGTGGTTGTTGAAAGAGTGAAAAGACTAACAAAGACGGTTTCGAAGAGTTTTATTTTGTTTCTGTTGAGTTTCAATGAAGTGTGTTTTACAACAATCAGCAAGTGAAATGACTGTTTCTGTCAACGGAGTCCTGGGACTTAGAGGAGAGCATATAAATTGTTTGTTTTGTAGGTTAATACATTATGATTGTCCAAATCCCTGTTGCTTTTATTTATTACTCATTCATTTCTGTCACAAAGAATCGCGCTGAAAAAGCTGCAAACGTGTCCACCCGGGTGTCATGTTTTCAACACTGCTGATCGGAGACGGAGCCGATAATTACTCTTGACTTCTGCAGAATCATTTGTCCTGTGGATAAATACAGATTGTAACTTTTCCCACTGCTGACAAAAGCCAGATGTTACTGGGTGTATTTTGTCCAGCGGGAAAGGGGCTTCAGAAACGTAAGTAAGGGTGCATGCACTTGAGATATTTCTTCCTCCACAATTCTTTTTTTAAAAGCAGGGCCAAGTGATCAGCAAGGAAACGTCACTACGTTAGGGATGCCTTGCCTTAAAGAGGTATTTTAGTGGATGCTGAACTATAAGTGTGATCTACAGTATATAGTTTTCTCCAGGCTGTTTCAGTCAGGCATAAAATTACATCACTCCTAAAAAGACTAACTTTCTGGCAAACTCCTGATGAAACGGAGGGTTACATGACAAACGTTTGTGGACCATTTGCTGTTCGAAACAGACCTGATCCTCGATGGGAAAACTGTAAGTGGAGTTGAAGTATTGAAGTGCTGGGCAGCTCCTGACTATTCGACAGTGACACTGCACATACGCACATTATGACATCGCTGACGGCCGGCACATGTGCTCCACTTGCTGTCAGATCACGTTCAATCCAAACCGAAGAGGGAGGCGGACAAAAGGGCGTTCACCGCCGACTTCCACACATACTCAGCTAATCAGGAACTGCCCTGCTTGGAGACACAGTGAATAACAGCATGCAGTGATAAGGTCACCAAATGAAATAAAGCTGGAATCGAGAATCTGAAGCCTTTGTTAATCCGTGACCAACAAGATTAGAGGGCTTCCACTCAACATACAGTGTGGGTCGCTGGAGGAATCACTCAGGGACCTGAGCTGTACTGGACACAGAGAGGAGCCTGATTTGAAACATCCACCTTAAAATGGAAGTTATATACTGGTGAACCACTCAAGTAGAGCGGGTCACGCCGTAAACGTAGGGTCTGTGGTTTGATTCTCAGATAAAAGCATAAAGTCTATTTAAGATACACACTCAACCCCAAACTGATCCTGAGGAGTAGTGGAACTGTCATGCACAGCCTGACTGTGTGTGAGAGAAGACTTTCTATATAAATGGACAACGCATCTCCACTCCCTCCCACTGTACAGACATGAAGCCAAAATATCCCGGATACAGAGGCTGCCATCTTGCACTTTTGACGTCATTTGGAGCCATACTGGATAACTGAATAGGCCTACAGGGCACGGGCCAAAGTGTCAGGGGCCACCGTGGCATTCACCTACAGAATGTCACTCAAAGAGACAAGTACCAACCAGTGGAGACTCAAAATAACCACGAAGAAACAAAACAACTACAAAGATACACAAAATGACTACAAAGAGACACAAAATGACCACAAATGGACCAGAATGTGTCCATAACTTGTTAGCGTGAGAGCATCACAGCTGTCAATAATCAGGTCACACACCCTTTTTTATAGCATCAAATAATGAAAACCAAACTTATCAGAAAAATTTTAAATTGGGAAATTGGGAAAAATGTATTTGACGTATACTTTTATTTTTTTAGTTGTCCCATCCGCTAATATGGAGGGGGCGGAGTTTATGACCTATACTGCATCCAGCCACCAGGGGGCGATCGAGATGTTTCGGCTTCACTTTTTTTGGGATAGACAGACAATCTAACCCCAGGAGGGGAGGCTTTGCACTGCTGTCAATATGTAAATACAACAAATGTACGGTTAGAAAAGCACCTGGTACACAAAGTCCTTAAATAGTTTAATAAACTGTTTACATTTTTACACTGCATGCATGTAGGTGTTTTACTTTAAAAAAGACCGATTTGGGTTCAAACCACAGCGAAGATACTTCATAAAGTATTAGCTGGTCCTTTCCTCTTCAAAGGTTTGTTTGAGGATTACAACTTGTTTCCTTTACAGTAATAGTGACCTGAGATTAAAGTTTTTTATGGAAATCTTCTAGAAATCTGAAACACTCGGTGTTCTTCGTACAGCGAAAAGCACAAAGAGACAGTGAGAAGACTGTGTGTCTGGTAGAAGCTGTGCAATATGCAAAACAAGTCTGTCTTTTCCCAAAGCAAAGGCAGCCTCGTCTCTGAAAAGGTTCCATACATGAGGTAGCGAGGAGAATGCCACACAGGCTAAAGAGACGAACTGGGGAGAGGAGAGAATACACTTTCTCCCTCCCTCTCCTTGCTCAGTGATCCAGCACAGTGAACACAAAAGCTACTGTTTGCCAGTGTGCCGAGGAATCCAACCAGTTACCTCGATGACAGAAAAGCCTCCAAAGTGCTTCCCATAGAAAACACGGGCCTGTAAACGACGCAATGGATCAAAACTCAGTGAGACACGACTCAATGGAAAGTGAGATACGTCATTAGACATAAACAATAGTCAAGGATTATAAAACTCAGGGTCCACTTACAATTATGGATCCGACTATACGGTACGGTTTAACAAAATGAATGTCAAGGTATCACTTCATTACAATGACATGGTCAGTGCTTTAAACCCCTTGCACAACAGGGCGCCATGGAAATGTATTTTGACACTTTTCTATTATAAGGAACAAAAAACTGGGGGCTTCGAGATATCATGAAGCCCTTTTTTGCGAGAAGTCTGCATCATATATTAGTGTAAAAAGTCACTCTCTTTGAGACCAAAAATATCGAAAAGTTCCCACTTAAACCGTATATGATTGGATGAGCATATGTAGTCAATCCAGTCCAGATTTATTTCCTCGGGTCCTCTTATGTCCATGATAAATCTTCAATGCTTTATGCTGCTTTTAGAGGAGCATAATTCTTGCAGCTGAGTTTTCTTCTTTTTATCACCCAGTGTTTATCCTGGGAACACATCTCCACTCGACAAATTACACATAGAAATGGGGGATGACATTTATCTTCATCGGAGGGAGATCTGTCTGCAGCTTTGTGCCTGAACATCTCAGTCCGGGGGAAAAAGAAGCGCTCGCAGAATGAGAAACAAATTATCTGCGAGATAAGACCCGATGATGGGGTTTACAAGTACCACCGCGTTCATGAAGTTCTCCTCTATCAACACAGTTTTGTGCTACAGCATACACCTTGTCAAGGCTTGATGGGTGAGATTACGGGGTTTAAGTATAAGATGTGGCCTGCTATGTTACAATGCACGCACTTCAACAATGATGAGATGAGGTTATAAGTCTCCAATTCTCAACAGCATTGAGAAACTGATCGTACTTTATCAGGGAAGAGTTGATTTAAGGCCTCGACTTGCTAAATACTTTCACAGATTACATATTTTAGAGATGAAGTTCCGAGTAATGGATTTTTACTTTCCGCTACAAAAATAGATATATGGCATTTAAGAAATGCAATTCAGTTTATTTTATTTTTCACCTGTAGCAACTGTCTCTCCTGTGTTTTATTTAGACCTGCATTCCAACTGGCCCACATTTAGAGGAAGGTTTATCATACCTGTCATACTTTCAGAGACGTTTCCCTCCCTCATGAAGCCTAATATGCTCAATCACATTCTCATGGATGAGACCACACAGCCTCTTACACAACGGATAGTTTCAGCCTAGCCACCCGATTGGTCACTGATGCGTTCCAGCCGTGCCGGTAATCCCACAATGCACCAGCTGGATGTTGTGAAAAATGGAAATGGTGTCGATACTAACTCACGGTAACGAGGGAGCTCGAAGACAATCCGTCTTGCTCCTCCACTGTGTCAGCCTCATATTTGTAATTTATTTACACTGACTGTTTTAAAGGAATGGTACAAGGCCACGCCATTGGTGTACACAAACATATGTTGAAGAATCCTCTCTTGGATTTTATGGCTGCCATAAAGAATGTGCGCTGAATCTTCACTGGGACTCTCAACGCTCTGCTCAAATACGCGTTTTCCACTGGGCTACTTTGTTACCCTGAACACATCTCGTCACTGCACAGTATGTTTTCCTTTTTATTTATTTATTTTCTGCCTTTTTTTTTATGTATAGTACAATTATTCTCTTCTGAGTTATGCATCTGTCAGGACCAAAGATCGAAATAGCGTGTTGTTGGTAGCTCTGCAAAACCTCTTAGAGAGGAAGGAGGCCACGGTGGATGGATGTGACTCTGAGACAGCAGCAACACTGGAGGCCCGAGCAAATGGCTGAACAGGCCACTGCACGAGTATTAAAAGACAACAACAAAACTATCCGCACAAATGGACAGCAAAGAAATACACTTCACCTCATGCAATGACCCCAAAGGTGAATGCAAAAAAATATCAGATTTTTGAGATAGTATTTTTATTTATTTAAAATTCATTCCCTAAGTACTGACCGATATTATATTGGCAAACTGGTTTTAATTCTGTGCAACACCGTCTTTAATAGCAGTCTTTAATACCATTGTAACAGCATCACCACACCGTCTGATTTCGATCAGTGAAATACACAGTGGTGTAATGATTATGTCATGCAGATGGGCCCGGATCTAATGGCACAGAGATAAACTGGGGTTATCCAGCAGCAGAGAGCTGAAGACCAGCTCAACAATGTGCCATTCATTTTGGATGCTTATCAAAATATCTGATTGATTTAATGATATGTTTGGAATCTGTCAAAACATTTCAGGTGCATTGAGAAGACCTGACGGCGTAGCTGGATGAATATTCCAACGTCACAGATTCGGGAGTGTTTTGGTTAAAGGGAGGCGGGTTTGATTCTGAGCAGAGCTCGGCACTCCACCTCTCCAGCATCACATAAAAGCGTGAGCCTCGACTCGGCACTGTCCAATCGTAACGACGCTCCACGAGAACATGACTGAGCAATGCTAAACCCATGACCCCACTTACACTTGTTGAGAAGAGTCATGATTACTGAGAGCATAAAGTGATTGCATGTTTCAGCAGTTTTAATTTTTGCAACTTGCGATACAAGACTATTGTACCTTTCCTCTACGGCAATTGAATGTTAGAATATAACCATAATTATTTGGGGTTCATAATGAATAACAAAACCATCTAGTGGAGAATTACAGCTATAGAGCTCCAGACCACCTCAACAGAGAAGCACAGATCACATTTTACACTTCTGACCACAGATAAGCGCCACTGGAGTAGCAGTATGGAGGACGGCTCACAAGGAGCTGTGGTTGTCCTGAGTGTGTTCATGTGTACTTGTATCAACCACATTGTGAGGACTCAACTTCAGTGAAGCCTCTGGTGAAGCCAGATCAATCATTTGAGATACCTTTCCAAGTGTACAACATACAAATAGCAGGACATTTGAGTGATTTGCCAGAGCGTCACATACAAGCGTCTCAGGGTGCTTGCACTCCTGTAGTTGGGTTGATTTGGTCCTGACCAGATATACATTGAAGTATTTTAGTTGTGGTCCGGTTCCTGTGTTGTCACGTGGAGGGCAAAAAGGGCAACAGGGACCCAAATGCAGGTAGACATGGGAAGAAGGATATATAACAGTGATTTTAATAAAGAATAGTCCAAAAACAGGCAAAACACAAAACAGGATCAGGTAATTCAGACATGTGCAAGCGATATTATCAGAAACAAAGCAGGGAACAAAGCAGGAACAAAACAAGAACATAGCAGGGAACATAGTAGGAACATAGCCGGGAGCAAAGCAGAGAGCAGAGCAGACAAACCAACAGGAGACAGAGGAACACAGGGTACACTGGGCGGTGCAAGTGATTAGACACAGGAGGATTCAATCAGGGACAATTACAAAGGTGGGAAGTGAAGTTAACATGGGACACAAGAGGCAGGGAAATACAAAATAAAACAGGAATGAAACGAAACCAACACCGTGACATGTGTACACTGACTTTTTACAAACTAACCAAGAGGAGTAAACATGAAGCTGTACAGATTGACCGGTAACTCCTCGATTGGAGTCTTGTCATCCTGCATCATCAGGACCTTTGTGGGGAAATCAAGTTCCGGTGGCTGACAGAAGTTTATGCAGCACTAATGCTTCTGCTGTGTCCTTACGTTTTGTGATTAATATGTGATGTCAGGCATTATTAGCATAATTAGACTGTGATTCTACTGCATGTTATAATTACTAATGGCATAAACAGGACTGTACAAGTTCAAGGACCAGAGCGTTGAGTTTTAACAAAGTGTTACCTCTAAACCATGTGTTTTTCTCTGAGTGCAGACAGAACTGGGTTCAGCTCAGTTTAGTTGAGCTTGGTTCAGCCAGATTTGGTTTAAGTAGTAAACATTTTCCATTAGCCCCACCATCAGCGACTGAAGACCCAGCTCGGGCCTCAGCTGGGACCCCGCCCACCTCCCCGCTCAGTGACAGACCGATCATTGTCTCTCCACCTTTGCAGCAGCCGAGGATTCTTTGGAGATTGAATAAACGCAGGTGAGTTACTGCTTTGACAGGGAAGTGAAATATTCCTATATTGTACAAACATTACATCACCCTCGCTATAAGCTGTAACTGGCAATTGTCCACAAGTTATTAGATGGAGGAATCCGATGCTTTGTCTCTGGGGTCTCAGTGTTCCTCTTTGCGGCTCTTTTTAAACTGACAGACAAACTCCGATGGGACTTTGTTTTTTAGATTTATTTCTGATTACAGTGATAAAACATCACTACTTGCAGCAATTTAAGAAAAGAAAATGTGTTCGAAAATTGTTAAATCCAGTGGTGTTTGTGATGAATTGTAGTAATATTTACGAGGTTGTGAAAGGTTATTCTTTTGTACTTACATGAACGTTTGTTTGTGGAGATACATTTTCATTTAACTTTTAAAATCAGAACCCTCCAGTCACTGAGCAGCACAAATCTACTGGGGTTGATGACAGACAAATATCGTCATCTACAAGATAAGCTCTGTTTAAGACCAAGACATTTTCTTTTAATGCCTCTTGTCACTTTTAAAATATTCCGCTTATTTTGTCTGTCCTCCACTCATCCATACAAATCTGATAAAATAACCAGACTTCAACACTTAGGAAGCAACTGAATATCTTTCCTTTTTTTGGTCACACAGTAAATGCCCCCTTTTTACTTGTGTGGTGCACTCTTCAATGTCAACCAGACATTTTATAGTTCAAGAAAATCTGTGGGAAATAAAAAGAAGAAGACCACATTCAAAACAAAAGGTCACAAATCTGTGAAGGCATCTATATCATATTTCTCCTCCCTGGGGAGAAGATGTTGACACACAGCCACACATCTGCAGAGCTTTTCTGACACTGTCAAGCGATACTTGTTATGGTTATGATTAAAGTTATGCTCAAGGATCTGTGAGAAAGTATTTCAACATGCATTCTCAAGCTAGGAGGAGGATGCACGTTGCCATAATGTTTCACTGTGGATGAGATGGAGAACAATGTATGGGTGACTTTAGTACATCAACATCAGTCCAGTCTACTGTCTGTCTGTCTTTTCTATAATAAATAATAAAAAGTGAATATTTTCAGGATTCCTCTGCCACATCGTCACCATTTCTTTTCTATTGGAGGTAATCTGCCTACCGACCTAGTAGCAACAATTCCACACTACATGGAGTCATTTGACTTTGTGTTAATGTCAAGAAATATAATTCCATGCATGTTTGAATAAAAGCTTTTAAACTCCTCTTCTGAGAGATTTCTCAAACTGCAAGGCCAACTCGCCATTCTGTCTGCAGCTTCCATGCAGTAATACATCCACGCGTACTGTGTTAAGCATTGTGTTGTTTTCCCCGTGGTGCATTGTGGTCACTGCTAATTCCTACTGGTGCACTGCTGGTGTGGGTGTGGACAGCTACGTTAATTCTTGAACACACATGTAGTCACCAGCCACGGCACAAATCAGTGTGTTCATGTAAATCATTGATATTAAGAAGCTGAGGAAGGCCCTGATCAGTGTGTTTTACCAGGCTTTTTGTAAATCTTTTAATAAGATTGAAGCGTGTTGCGCGCTGCTTTTGCATTTTTGAGCTGCTCACTTTTTTCCGCTCTACGCACTTTGCTTTTTTGCAGGAGTGCCCTGAATGCTTCACGGGCCTTGAATAAATGCCACTCAAAGCGAAAAAGCGCCTTACGTCATCATATTTCTTTTGCTGGATACCTTCAGCTATATGAGTTTAAAACCAGACCATGACCTGAAAAGAGAACAGCAGGAGGCAAACGCTACGTGAGATTTCAGTTAAACTGTACTATCAACTATTAGATAACGTGCAGTTTATGGTTTGTATTGAGTTAACATTAGCACTCATTTCGGGGTTGTCTAGCAACAAAAACGTAAAACTGCATAAAATGCTCTGTTTGATCTAGCACGTTTTAAAGGGGCACAACAATTTATTTGGCGCCCACCAGTGGTAGTATAAAAAACACCGTGGCAGACAGTGAATCGTGAATACACTGCACCAATTTTGCACCAATTCTAATTTTTCGACAAACAAATTTAACATCATTTGAATTATTCTCTAAGTATATACAATTTTACACATAGTGTCTTTAATAAAACTAACAGTGGAATTGTATCTGGATACACTGAGAAATGGAGTCAAATAACTACTTGTTCATTGCTATTTATTTCTACTGCCGGCATTCATCATCTTCCTCACAGCTTGGTCAAATCATCCTGGACTGAGGTAGTCTGCGATCCCATCTATAACAGCTGACGGGTCAGCAGGAGCTGCTGTAATCTGATCACAGACAATTTGCGGGGTCATACATCACAGCTGTATGAAAACAGTCTCAGTTTTGAACTCCTCTAACGTCTTGTACGACTGTTGTGCAAACAAAAAAGCTTCTGACTGGTCATCCGTCACTATCTGTGCAACCTTTACATGACAAAGCAACAAATTGCCTTTGAATTGCTTGCTGCGGGTGAAAGCCCGGCTTCAGGGGAGAGTTTTTCTCCACCTCCTCTCAAAGCAATGAATCATTAAAATGTGACAAATATGGTTTGACATTGCTTTTTGGGGGCTGATTAATGAGTGTAGCTATAGTCACGGTGGAAAGTCCCACACAGACAGGTTTGAGGATTTCTGTTTAGCACTGGAGCAGTAAAGAAAAGCCTCTTCATGTGTGTCCTGGCATTGAACACAGGTTGGCTGGGAGACATGCAATCAGGCAGTTCCCCTTATGTGAACCTTGAAATTCACTTTATAGCTTGCTGATGTGTTTTTTTTTTTTAACTGTTCCTTTTGCAACAACAACATGTTCAATTAGTCATCTATATATTGACACTTTCAGTAGTCATAGCATTGTTGTAGCAATAGAGGTAGTAGCAGTTTTGTAACAGCAGTGAGGCTTGTAATATAGCATCGATGAGAAAAGAAACCAAACAGTCAAACAATAAACATGGCTAATAGCTCAAACTAATGTACAGTCCCAGCTGTAGTAAAGAGCAGGAGAATGGTGGTATTGGCTTTGACATTTAGATTATATACAAGGCATGGATAAAAATCATATTTTTTTCCATTATTGAACAACTATTTACTCTGGAATAGTATTGAAAATAGGTTTCTTTCAATGGTTTCATATTTCTTAGTGTCTTCCCTTTTAAAAGAGACCAGAAATATGCAAGCTATTCCCGATTCATCTTAGCTGTTATTTTTTGGGGCAAGGGCCAAGAGCATGTAGCTGCTAATACTTGTGTATTTTTTACTTAAGTACGATTTTAAACCCCTAACCATGATTGTAGCAAAAGTAGCAAGTTGTGGTAATTGCAGAAACAGTAGTATTAGCAGAAGCAGTAGTGATTTCAGTAGCAGTATGAAAGTACTATAATTAGATTGGTCCTGGAAGTAGTGACGAAGCCTTCTGAAAAATGGGAAACTTCAGGTTCCTGCATTGTTTCAGAGCTTCACCACACAGAGAGGACCTGCCTCGATGCTCGCTGGATATTTTACTGTTGAACAGTTACAGCAGTTAAATATGAAATCATCATCTTCAACTATAAAAAGTCGCTGGTATTTCTGGTGTCGGCGCCGATGATAGTAACCATGACTTCTTACAGAGCTGTTTGGAAACAAGCTCTTCATATTTGTTAAACCCTCGCTGCTTTATTTTATTTGTCACCTGTAGCAACATGCTCGTCTGTGTTTTATTTAGACCTGCATTCCAACTGGACTACATTTAGAGAAAGGTTTATCATACCTGTCATTCTTTCAGAGACATTTCCCTCCCTTATGAAGCCTAATATGCTCAGTCAGACCACACAGACCACACAGCTTATTATGCAACATCCAAATGAAGTCATCGGTCAATGATGCATTCCAGCCATGCCGGTAATTCTCACAATGCTGTGCTTTACTAAAAATGCAACGGGTCGCTGTGATGAATAAGAGCAACCACGTAAAAAAGTCAGTAGAAAACGTACAACATAATCATAGTAAAGAACACTTTATTGGGGATTTAATGTTTTTAAATGTGTTGTTAACACATTCAGGTATGTGTTTAGGACTTTAAAAGACAGCAAGGTTGTAGCTATGATTACTGAGTAACAATGAAGTCACTTAACAGCTGATATACCAGCGTTTCCCATCTTTAAATCTGGCAAAGACATACATACATCAACATTATTGTTCAGTATAAACACTGTAATATCCTCTGAAACAGCATTGAACTAAAATGTATTACAACCCAACACTAACTACACAATACATCAGTACAACAACAGTAGCTGTTTTGACTAGCCCCGTTCTGTGACCAACCTATAACTTTAGCTACATTACCATCTTTATTGTATCCCACCAGCTGCTGGGCGATCTCAAGCCATATATTGTGCTTTCTTTGGTGGTTAAGGTAGTCGTCACTGTGTGTGTCGTACAATATTGGTTGTTGAGAAACCAAATTAATAAGACCCTTCCCCCATTTCGACAGCAAGCTACCTGGAGCTATACCTGGAGGTATGACATCACTTGGAACAAAAGATGTCATTGGTCTATTTCCACGGGTGGTAATCCACCGAAATCGAGGTTGAATACTTTTCCCCCGCAAGAATGTTCAGCAGGGCCATGCAAACATTCATAACCCGTAGATTAATGTTAAATGGCCTTTCTTTTCACAGAAGACATTTCCTACTGTGACAAGTGTCATAGTACGGATTCCACACGTGTAAATAATCAAATGAATGATGATGGATGAATTCCATTTAGCTGCTTCGGTTTCAGCTCCATGGCTTGTTGGCACTTTTTGAGTGTGAGTGAATGTTTTAGAAATAAAAATGTTTTTAATGAAAAAGGCCTATTTTTATCTATTTAAAGAAAAATAATGATAATATCAGCAAGGTCCATCATTTAAGTAATTGACAATACCAAACATTTATTTAAAAGTGCTTTGAAATTTGAATTGATTGCATTGATGCAACCATGAGAAATACATTTTTACATACGAGTCACACATCAGTGAAGAAAGACTGACATTTAAAGATAAACAAATCTATCCACAGCAGCCACAGCAGGAGAACACCTGCCTGGTTTATTTCAGGTCATATGGAAATGACGTAGAACACTTTGCAATGTAAATTCCCGTGGTCTTTTATGTACTGAGGGGATTTTGTGATCTTCAAGGCCTTGAAACTTGTTGAAACGCTGCCGTATTCATTTCAAAAACTACTGGTTGTCTTTAAGAAGAAAAAAAAAGCATTCTTCTCATTCTTTCCTTTGTGGTTTTTGTCCCTAAGCTGTAAAATAGCTGTAACAACCCTCGTCCCATTACAACAGACTGTGTGATTTCAGCATTGTTTGGGAATTTCCCTCAAGAATCTTGCGGAATATTATTAAGCCGCAAGACTTCACGAAAGACTTTGGCTTTGGAAAAGGTAGAGACAATTTTTCAGATGATTTAGCTGCTACAATAATAAACATTGACATTCCTTTCTTTATCTCGCTATCTAGAGTTACGCTGCCAAAATGAGCAAGGTGTTCTTTTTGTGTGTTCCATGTGTGATATATATGATTATACACAAGAATGTTTGTTACATATCTTGTCAGGACATTGTGCCCTTCAACCGTGCTCTCCCTAGAAGTAGTTGCATATAAAGTTCTGCTAATGAAACAGTAAACAGTGTTCTGCTGATGTGTTCCTGCATGCCAGCAAACAAAATGTTCAAAATGCTCCAATTGAACATTTCTGCGAAACATTTAGTGATTATGTTTTTCTATTTCGCTCACGCCAAACTAAAGCAGATGATGAAGGTAAGGCGACCTAAACCATTTGGTTAACCAAGTCCCTCTAATTAGAGGATTTCAGTGATCTGTTCCAGCTTTGATGTGTGCTGTGAGCACAAACTCTCACTAACGAGGGCTAACACAGGTGAGTGAAATGAATCTCGTTAAACGTAGACCAGGGTTCCACAGTGAGGACATCGCTGATCCAAATTTAAAATGGGTCTCAGGGAGGATTAACTGTTGTAGATAAAAGCCTACACTCGCTTTAATGTATATCCTTTCCGGGAAGCTGACTCAACCCGGCTTCATGCTCTTGACATGGAGAAACACACACAGTCATCATTAGTGTTATTAGTAACACCTGTTCTTATATATGTACAGTCGGTAAACTGTGCTGCTTTCCCGAAAAAAAGAGCTACCCTCATGTTTAAATAGTACACTGATAAAAAAAAAAAAGGTTAAAGCAGCATTAACTGACTTTTGTGGCCACTTGAGGGCAGCAGAATCCACTGTAAACACAAACACTGACATATTATCACCTTAGAAAGTTGTTGTGGCAAACTTTAGCAAGTTTCTTGACTTGTGGAGAAGTTTTTCTGAGCGTCTAATTCTAAAGCGGATGGGTTTTACATTCGAGTTGCTCGAAAGCCCAGTGTGTTTCATATAGACGCTAAAAGGTGCCTTCTGCATTGGTATCAGACACCAAAGGTGGTGAAAAAATGGTATTTGACTCCCTGTGCATGAGACTGGGCTGTCTCACCACCTCACCTACACAGCTACTAAATGCAAAGTGATGTTCACCAGCTTGCAACTAACCTAGCGTATCAATTTGTTAAAGAGTTTTTTTGCTGAAAATGGTATGAAGTTATTCATACTGATACACAGCAATGTCCATATTTAGGCAAAACAGCTTTTTATCCTCAAACACCTTTTCACTCAGGACTGATCGCAGGAGGTGAACACCTCCTCCGTTGTGTTGCCGACTTTCCTCTTTCGTGCCCCTCAAGAGTTCGTCCAGTCGTGGCGAAGTGCTATTGGCAGCCTGTGTTGCCGTGATTGGTGGTGCTGATACGTTTCATGAAGAGGTAACTCTAGCTGCTCATATCTCCGTTTCATCCTCACGGAGTCTCCTGGGAGCGTGCTGGAAGACAAAGGCCGCGGGGTCCTTTGTGGGGTACACTTAGGACTGGTTCAGTTTACTGTAAACACAGTGGCAGGGGCTCAGCAGGGGTCACATATGAGTGTTTGTGTGTGGGTGCAGGAGGCTTTAGTCACGGTGCTTTCATATAGAGTTAAGTTGCAGTTAGTGATGGAGGATGAAAAGATGAAGAAAAGAAGACTTGTCTTCAGAGAACTGGAGGGGAAGTAGAGAAGAATTTAGATTCTGCAGTATTTTCAATGTAGTAAGTGAGTTTGATCAATACAGGTTCAACATGTTTTATTAATTTTTTTATTTATTTTTAGGATTATTTTTGTATTTTAAACAAATGGTTCTATTTCAATTTTTGACATGTAGTGGGCCCCATACACAATAGAGGGTCCCCCTTATGAGTGTTTTCACAAACTGGCTCAAGGAATGTGACACGGAGGGAGTCCATGCAAGGAAACATCGTTTATTAACTAAGGTTTACTCAAACTAAACGATGGATGGTGCAGATCAGTAAGTTCAGCAAATGGCAATAGGATGTGTGGCATGTGCGCTAATGATGCAGAGTGGATGTTAGCTGTAGGACGAGAGAGAGAGAGACAGTGAGCACGTGGATCAGATGCTACAGCCCGAGAGGCCCAGGTGAGCTTCATCAAGCTAACGACTCTACCTGCTGAGGACAAGAAGAAGAACAAGAAGAACAGTACTAGTACCCCCATTTGAGAAACCCGTATGAAAAATATAATAGACGTATTAAATAATGTTTAAGTGGCATAAATTAGATTAACCGTACCTAAACAAAATAGCAAAGACAAATCTAACGGCTAAATTAAAGTTTAAAGTGAATTTCAGAACATAAACACAAGTGCTTCACATTTATTGTTGTTAGAACCTGATTTATGAACTATTTTAGATTAAACAAATATAATATTCATTGAACTATGAAGCCTTTTGTAAAAAAAAAAAAAAAAAATGAATATTAAAATAAATAACATTTTACAAAAACTATAAGTAAATAAGAAACAATCACAGCATATATGTGTATAAAGTACTCGTGATAATTTCCTTGGCACATTTTGACTCGTTAAAGTAGGATCATTAATGACGTTAATGATGGCTGCATTCCATTTAGGTCAGTTAGTTCAAGCCGTCTGTTATTGTGCGTCCACACTCACTGATATGGCTAACTGGGACACTTAATGGAATGGAGCCGTTGTTAATGTTATTTACACCTGTGCTATTCCTGCTGTAATGGACCTCATATGGGGACTTAATGTCATACTTTTCTTGTCATCAGGGACAATTTATTGAAGCCAGTTTCTTTGTTTCTTTACTTATACTTATTTCTCTTTCTTATTTAATCTATTGTGTTTTTATCCGATCCTGTTTTTACAATAGACCTTTTTCACGGCAGACATTTTGACTTATCATAGTCGGCAAAACACAGTTATGAATGTTAATAATGGGTTAGTTCCATTAAGTGCCCCAGTTAGCCATGACAGTGAAGTTTTTGTGGAAAGATGAGGCTTTTCCATCATAAATCATTATTATTATATTTATTATTATCTTATTTTAACCTGTTGTACACATTTTAACCTTTTTTTTCCTGTGGTTTTGGGAAATGTTTTCACAAAACAACAGTTGTAAAACCATTTTAAACTGTGAAACTGAAATGTAAGGCAATAATACAAATAGCATTATGAGAAGATGTTTTCTCTAGCAGTGACCTATCAGAGGAGGTAGGTTAATTGTAGGCCGACTAGTTAGCGGGTGATCAACTCACAGAAGATTTATTTGGTGTTTGCCATTTGTCACCTTGACCCTCAGCCATCTGCAAACAGTATGAGGTGCAGACTCTGATGAGGCTCTGTGTGTGTTTACGCTTGTGCCTTTTCCGACACCGAGGTCAACCAGTCAACTAGGTGCTGAGGGAAACAATTTTTCACAGGCTTTGATTTGCCTGTGAGTAAGTTGGCAGGTATGCTTTCAAAGTCCAGTAGTCTGCGGTCCCAGCAGACCACCACAAAGGAGCTAATCCCCTCTATCACAGCCAGCGCAAACACATTAGCCACACAACATCAACACTGCACTCAAGAGCCCCATTGACAAATCCTCCCTGCCTTCCCAATGAAATTCAGGCGAGGAGCCACGATGTTCCTTTCCCAGCAAATCAAGGAGCTCAAATGTTGAAATTCAAGATGCTGTGAAGAATGATTCAAGCTGTAGTGTGCAGAATGTTTCATTAGATAAACAATAAGTGAATAAGAAGCTTATATCAGTGTGTGTTTTTGACAAATGAAGTCATATGGTTGAGCTTAGCTTTTTTGCTAAAGACAAGACTGAAGAACAAAACACCACGGTACGGTAGAAAAGGCCTGTGTGAAAATCAAACTGAACTTACTTTCAAGGTTTTTTGTTGTTGTATGTTGTTACGTTTTTCTGTCTGTCTGCTACCTCTGCTGGTCTCACAGTGGCAGGTTCCGCCTAAGGCTCGAAAATCAGACACGTCATTATCATTTTCATACAACGTTACTCTTCATTTTTGGTTCGTTTTCCTCTGAAAGCCAGCAGCACATGTCAATTTCCGCTTGTATCATGCACGCACGCTTCAATATAAACTTTCGTCTTTACAGGACACAGCTTAGTTAGGTTCAGGCAACAAAACGTAGGAAAAGATCGTCGTTTGGGTCACAAAACAATACGGAAGTGCCGTTACTGAATTCCGCAAGTTACGTGACAAATAAATCAACTTGGACTTCTCGTTTCACATGGAAAACAAATAGTCTCCTGAGTGAAAGACCAGCGTTTGATGGACCCATCCACCTCCCCCCACACTACCCCAAGTGGGCTTTTGCGGTCTTTACACTTGCTCGCTCATGGTTACGTGAATGACGAACAAAATCATTTTGTGAGACATCTACAAATTACGACGCATTATTTTCCGTAGCATCAGGATGACTGACAAACGCGTGAACTTGACCGAGACAGAGGTAACGATAAACTTCCTGCCCTGCCTTGCAGCTTTAACTGCGCTGCTTACAATCTAAACTTGAAATAATATAGAATTCAACACTTTTTAGCATTTTTGGAGCAAGTTTGTTCTTCCATATTTGTATATGTGTGGCAGAGGGAGAACAGAAAAACCTGTCAGAAATTGGCAGCATAAAGTCGGAGTCACAGCTCATGCTCGCCGCATTCCTCCTTTTCCTTGTCTGACAGGTGGACGTTCCCCTTTAGCAGCCAATCACATAGCGATGATGTTCAGCCTCTCTCTGTGACTGTTGGCACCACACCTTGCAATCAGGCCACTGAAAAGTGTCTGAAAAGAATTAGTGTCGAGCTCCTGAGAGGACGTCATCAGAGGCACAATGGGGAGTAGGCAGCGAGCCCTTGGGCCCCCGTGGGGGTTGCCGGCTCCCGAGTGAGAGCCCTGTGGACTCCCAGCTGTTCTATGCAACATGCTGAACAGTAGGGGGTCGCCCTGTGTTTGTTTAAAACTAACAGAAGTCCCATTAAAGCCCTGACTCCCCTCATTTAGGACTGCCATGGGGACACAAAGGACAGCCCTGGGAAGCGGCACGTTGCAAGGGACACCAATTATTGAGGCGAGGACACAGGCCAGCTTGTTCGTGCTCAGGGACATGTCAACTCGTTGGACGACCCCCTCCGTCAAACCCATTGACCAGAGCGCACAGAGAGGCATCTTAATTGGTGTTGGGCAAACAGATTTTGTCACAAAGTTGCAAAGGAAGCTAAGTAGCTGAATGTTCACATTGTCCAACCCCTGACCTGAGCTTCAGGGGCCGCTCCGAGACATCATTATGCTCCATTACTTTGAGTAATCGTCTCAGACTCGTCCTATATCGCAGCGGGGAATCCAGGACAGCAATTAAAAGCAATATTCTGGCAATAACAGCGGCGTAAATAAAAAGTGAGCCCTTTTCTCTTTGTACGATGATATGATAGCGGCGAGGGGTAAGATTTGGCACAGGAAGTAGCTGGAAGGGTCTTTGAGCGGCACCATGTTGAGTTAGTTTTTTTTGACAATGTGGGGTCTCCTCTCAGTCTCCTTCTTTGCTCCAACCTGCCCAGCCCCCCCCCCCCCCCCCCCCCCCTCATCTTCTTCAACGACATCCCCTCCCCTCACCGGACCCCCAGAGCCCCCCGCACTTCCATCCCTCTCTGCCTCTTTCATGCTGTTTTAAAAGGGATTCTGGGAGAGGGAATCACTTGACATCATTAGTTTTGGAGAGCGGCCACCATGGCAGGGTTGCTTGTCTTGGCTCATGAAAACATATGTCAGATTAGCAGCAGAGGACCAGTGTTTTGACCTCAGGTGAAAGGTCCGCATGAGTGTGTTCTTTTCTTCTGCTTTTGTTTCCTACTGTTCTTCCTCCTCCTCCTCTCCCTCTCACCCACCCACCAATCATACTGCAACTTAAAAACAAATGAAACACGAGTGAAAAGATGGGCCCCGCCTTTCGTGTAAGTTAGCATTTAATTGTAATGTGGAATTAAATTGATGTGCAGATGTACAGGGACAAAGCAAGGAATAAATTAAAGAAAGAAGGGTCATTACGTCATTGTGACAGCGTTCCAATTTTGCATTGTGCCAGACTTTGGTGCCAGTTCTGTTGAAGTTAATGGGGCTGGCGTGGCAAGTCCCACTGTTATCATATCTGTGTTGTTTCACCTTTGGCTGAAACATGTTTCTACGCAATTAAAAAGAAAACCCATTACGTGATGTTGACTGATATTTTTCTTTTTTTGCGAAATGTGCGTGTTTGTTTTCCTTGTTATTTGTCTCCAAACAGACGATGGCTTTGTCCCGTCGCTGCATCGAGCTCTACTCAAGATAGCTCCATCTTGATTCATGACCAAACTGTTATCGCTGACCGGACTGCAATTATATCTGGATCAATGTATTACTGGCTCTGACCGGACTCAATGATATGAATCAGAGTTAGGTAGATTCAGGACTTGACCGTGTGCTAAAGTGGCTGCAGTTTCCCTCAGGGATTTACATCCATACTCACCCATTTAATTAGCTAGCACACACATACAGCACCCGTCTAGCAATGCATCCTTCTACAACGGTTCGTATGATATCTCATGAAAAGTGATTTTCGTATTTTTCACGAAAGAGGCGTTACCTAAGAATGGAAGTTACTTGATATATATATAAGTCAACATTGAATTCTGGTCTTACACAGAACAGCAACCTCCTGGGTGAAAGTCTAGTGTTTTTGTTGACCCACCCCGACCTCCTCTCTGTGTGTCACTCTTTGTACGACATCACCCTTCCTGACTCTTGATCACGTGAAGAACATGACAAAAATTCGAAAATTTTGCAATACAAGAAAATTTACAATGAGACACGACTCAAAGTGAGAGTGAGAGTAAGTATTTAATTAAAATTATACACGCTATCATATGGTAAAACCTGTTCTACATGTCAATCAATGTGAAAATATGTCGCCATATTATTAGGTAAATGGTTACGGTAAACATTCTCTGAAAGGTATCTTCTCTGCACAAAAATAATTTGGGAAAATGTGGAGGCTGCACCGCTGAGAGATTAATTGTGTGCGCACTTGCCGGTCAGCCACTGTTTTTATTCAAGTTTTGACGTTGTTGTCGGAATGCTTCGAGATTGAAAGTTGGAAATTTCAACTGGGAAAATTTCGACCTCAAGCATTTTATATCCATTACAGTTCGTTACTCTTTGTGGATTTAAGCTACGAATTAGAACGGACACATTTTACTTTCTTTCTGGCTTCTTCACAGCTTTTGATGTTGTTAGCTGTGAACTTTTTTTGTGTCACATTGCGTTTGTCTTTTCATACAATTAGCTTTTTTTAAAAGTGTCTTTATTATAATCTACAACTATCTGTGTCATCCTCTCTCTGTCACTGTGCAGGGATTAGACACAAATGCAGACGGTTGAGGAGGCAGCAGGATACTTAGAAGATTCAGTTGACAGGTGAAAAAAAACAGGCAACATTAGACCACATAATGATGACAAACTGACAAAGAACAAAGGAACTGGGCTGGTATATACAGTGAATGACTGATTGGGGAAGTGAGAGCAGGTGAGCAGGAGGTCTGGTGAGTGCGGTGCTTACGAGGGACTGGTGAAATAATCAGGGGGGGGCAGACAATTAAAACTAGTGGAAAAACAGTGATAACAAAAATATAACAGGAAACACAAAACATGAATGAATGAAACAAAGGAAAACATGGCAAAAAAATATGACACTCTTTTTGACTCTTTCATTCATAAACACACACATTACTTTGTTTTGTCATTGTACACCTGTTAAGTGATATTTTGCCGTTTTGAAAGAGTCATAACAGCCCTGCGGTTATGATAACCAACCAAAGACCACAGATTTATGAAAATAAACAAACTGGTATGAAAGAGGGTGAAGCAGTACGAGATGAAGGAAAGGATAATGAGAAAGCAAAACTATTTATCGCCCAATAGATTCATAGGTTAAAGTCACGAAGACAAAACAAAAGCACATCTGAGTCAAATAGCATTTGCATAAAAACGTGTAACTTATGTGCAGCTCCAGACAGTTGGAGCTTACCAGATCAGGTGTTCACATATCAGGTAAGTTGCTGCTTGCTGAACTAATGTGATTTTCAAAAAAATCTCCAGTGATAGTCCGAACTTTCTGGCACTTGCTGCTTTATTTTATGCATCAAACCCCAAAAATCTGTCTCTCTCAAGTGGTGCAATGTATCCATTCATTTGTCATCCTACAATTGTGGCATCTATTCTCAAAAGTTGTTGTTGTGTCCTGATATTTCCATTACTGGAAAAAGGCGTCACAACTTAAAAATGTGGCCTTGATAGAATCAAGCTTCTGCTTCTGCCCATTGGTGGGAAAGTGCTGATTAATTGTGTCGTAGCCCTGTGAGAAAGTACGCCCAGCGCAAAGCACTAATTATGGGCCCTGGCTGGCCGAGAGAAAAGGGGGCAAAACTCTCAACAAAGGCTCATCTCATATCTCAAGACAATGAGGAGCCAAAAGAATAGGAGAAAGGAGAAGTTAATGAGCTGTGTCACCTGGCATCTGTTGATGCTGCCTGGGACAAGGCCTGACTGGTGTGTCTGTGTGTGTTTGTGTACACGAAGGAGAGAGTGATGAAGTGGTTGTGCATGTTTACATGTGGTTCATCACTGCGTGTCCCTTTTTCTTCCTGCAACAGTACAGACAGGACAATGGTGCAGGGAAAGGTCATAACTCAAAGGTGAGAACAAAAAGGAAAGTTGTTTTATTTTGTCCCCATCTTTTGTGCCATGTGATCGCCATGTTTTTTCCTCTTACCTATAGTGCTTTTTATCAGTGTAGACATTTAGTAGAGATGCCTGCCTTCTCAAATGGAACTAGATCGGCTTGTGGTGCTCAGAGCGCCACAAAATTACATTTGAAAAACTCAACAGCAGTGTCTCTTTCCACAAATCATGACCCGGTTACTCGAGATAATCCACAGACGTTGTTGTGAGCAGTTAGATGGAGGAACTATTTTCTTTCTACCAAACTACAACCGCCCCAACGGTATCACCGCGCAGAAGACAACATGCATCTTTACTCAATACTGCTAGCTCACCTAGCACCACTGAGCTAGCACACAACGCCATTAGTGTCAGGACCCCTCGTCCATGAGTAGCTGCCTTCTCGGCGGTGATGAGGCTGGAGGGTGTAGTTCGGTAGAAAGAAAATAGTTCCTTTGTGACACTGCTTTCAACAAGGTCTGTGGATTATTTTCAATAACCGGGTCATCATTTCTGGAAAGAGACATTGCTGTTTAGTTGTTTTTATTTAAACTGTCCCTTTAATAACTTTATATATATATATATATATATATATATATATATATATATATATCAGAAATCTGGAAACCAAACTAAATGTGGAATGAAGCTTCCTCAATGTTCTGCTTGTCTTTTCTTTGTATGTGCAGCCATAGTGGGTAACTGCCCATTCTGAAATAAAGAAGTATGAATATTCAGTCTTTGTGTCAGAGGTTTGCAGAAGTTTCAAATTTCCCTTTGCTGGCACAGCTGCTACAACTAACGCTTATTATAAGTAGATTGGAAGCATCAAATCCAATGAAATGTCAGTGCGGATGCAAATTCCCGGTGAAGCCAAAGTCAAACTTTTCAGTTATGGAGGTGATTATACTTTCTATTGATGTGATCAAACACTTTATTGATTGGGGCTTTAACCGTCGGCTCTACATTTTAACATTGGAGTTAAATGGAATAATGCTGAGACATTAAACCTACCGACCTTTATTTTGACCCATATTCATAACACGCCGCCGGCCACATGTTGTTATGAGGAGAACACAGAAGAGGTCTGGCTTTCCAGAAACTGTATGTACAGTAAGCACATTTGTGATCCTGTAAAAACACAACTCAGCCATGTGTTCAAAAATACTTTGTGAGATCCACAGGGGAAACACTGTGATTCTCAGTCATAAAAGGCGACCAGTCGACTGTGGTTGAGCGTTTAGCATGAGTTAGAAGGGCGGCAGCAGCGGTCCTGTTTTGACAGTAAATGTCGTGACGTGAAACTGCATTTTAATGACACGAGGTATATTATAGCTCAAACTCTGTTTTCTGTTTTGTTTGGCGTTGGACGTTTGTTTTTTAACTGACCCTTGGGGGACAATTTCAGTGATATTCAGAGAGACAAAGCTTGTTTTGTGTCTCAAACAGAACACATTTCTGTTGACAGGGCTAATTGTAAAGTGCGTGGTTGCTGATCTCGAGGCCAAAGAACCACTTTTGGTCGTTCCACTGAAATTTGTATAACTTACGCAGAACCACAAGGTCTTTCTCTACATTGACGCTGCTTTCTTGTCATACTGTATCCATTGTGCACCGTTTGAGCACGCTGAGATTTTCTAATAATAGAATATAAACTACTTGGCAATGAACGATTCCACCTCCTCCTGAAAAGGGGCTGGGCTTTGCAAAAAGGGAATCCTAAGTTTCATTTTGAAGTTATTGGTCCAGTTCCAAGACCATCTAGCCTCCAAAGATCAAAGGTTGAGTCAGAGAAAAGCCTAGCGGGAGGCTTATGCAAAATGTCGTCTCCTTATTGCGAATCGGCCGACACGTTGGAAACCATCGGCGCTCGTTTAAATGTCAATATACCCAGATGCAGTTTGGCTGTGCTTGGTCAAGTTTGAAGTATGTGGCTGACAAAAAAAAAAAAAAAGAAAAGCTTCTCACTCGCATAAATAGAATTTGGAGGGTTTCGAAAGTTGCATTGATTAAATTCCTCGACGGAGGCTGATTTTTAACTCCCAGTATTTCAGAACACTAAATATCTGTAGACGGTGACGCACAAGACAACACTTTAGCAACTCATATGGAAAACAGTGTCCTAAAAGTTACCTCATTACCTTGTTACTAGGACACAATTAATAAATAATAATATTTGAGAGGAAAAGAAGATTTGCTGCAACAAATGGCACACAGATGAGAATATGTATTAAATGTCTTATACAGAGGAGATAAACAGTTTAAAGACATCATGACAAGATGAAGGGACCTTCCTAGACATCCTGCAGTCATCTCAGCTACTTCTCCCACCGCTCCCCCTCCCCAGACGTGCAGGACCGTCCGTGCTGATCCGTTATGTTTTTATTAATGGTGAATTACTGGGTCACACATCAAGCACTATGTTTCCACCTTTTAAAAGCAGACCAGACGTCCAAAATCCCATGACGGAACGGGGGACTTCTGGGTCCGTTGGAGGTAACTACCGGAGTGGAGGGGGCTGATAGCATCGCAAGGAATTTAAACAAAAGTATTTTTTTTTTCTCCCTCAAAGCCGCCATCTTTCAGCCTGACGGTTACTGTAAACATCATTCCAGCACACAGCATTATAAGACGTGCTACTCCACATTCCTTTCATGCTTTTTAAAAGATGGAAAAATGTCTAAAATATTGTGTGTTTACGGGTCTGGAGGACGGATCTTCTACATGAAAGTGAGTTGTGTTTTAAGTGCTCAAAAGGTCAGCGAGGGTACATCTCAGATCATCCTCTTAAATCTTATTTTTGGGGGTTTGTGGGGTTTGTGGTTAATGATGCAATATTTAATCCCATTTTATTCATACATGTTTATCTAAAAAAAGAAAAAAAAAAGTTAAACACTTTCTTTGCCAAAAATACTTTTTATAAATATGTAATGATATTGATGTTTAAAAACAGCACACGCTGTCCTTTTGCAGGGATATAAAAAGCCTTCAGAGATGTTGCAATAGGCCTTTCTCAATTTACAAACCCCTGACCTTAAAAGCAGTCCTCACACTTTGGGTTTGTATATAAAAATGCATACCTTGGCAGTATGCAGAGGAGGGAATGTACTCTATATCCAACCAATCGCTACCTGCAGAATTGCTATTTTAGGCAGCAGGATATTCAACGTGCACATCAGAAGAATTCCAGTCTGAACAGGGACATAAAGGCGCTTTACTCCACAGTGCAATAAAGACGTAAAATAGTTCCTTTTTAAAATATAGTCCTCATTTTATTAACAGAGGCCAAATAAAACTCATCACATTTTATTTACAAAGGGAGGCAATAAATATCTTAATAATAGTCATAAAATTATTTTTGCTTACATTTGTTTAAAAAGAAAAAGAAAAAAAAGAAATCATAAATGTGTCATGTTGTTAGTAGCGACTCATACAAAAACCTGCCAGCGGACAGGTGAATACATACTACAGGTGAAAAGAGGCTGGAGTTGGTCGTCAGTGAGAGAAGGAATGATTGAAGCACAGACTTTTCCCTTTTTTTTACGATTCACACACAAACTCGTGTCGTTGAAAATGTTCCCATAATCCTGGACAAGTTGCTCATCTGGGTTTCTGGGGAGAAGTCTTTTAATTGTCAAAAATGTGGATTCATGAAGTGATCAGGGGTCGTCAGAGCGACAGCATTCCTGTCTGTGGATCACTGATCTGGAAAAAAAAAAGCACAGGGATAAGCTTTCTCCAGAAAAGCATCTTTGAGACTTTCATCCAGTGAGAGTGAAAGGAGCGAAGATGAGCTCACAGTCAAAAGATGATTTTGGAAGAGAGAAAACCCCCCCCAAAAAAAACAGAAGAGCTCAGTTCAGCTCAGCGTCGAGTCGACTGAAAGGTTCTTGAGATTAACTGAACACAGACAGTCAGACTAGGTGAAGATAAACAAAGAAGAACAAGGAGGTAGAGGAAGTCTTCATCACCCGCCCCGAAATATCAGCGAGCTCACACTCAGAAGGATCAAGGCATCCTTTTCTGGAGCGACTTTAACAGGCGTGAGGAAGAGCTTTGAAAAAAAACAAAAAAATCCAAGGGGACACGAGAAGGGATTAACATCCGTCTCCCAAATGTGATGAAGCTGGAAGACTTTTGTGGAATTATGAATCACACGAGCTGTAATATTTTTGCTTGTATTTGTTTTCTTTTTCTAGGTGTTTAAACAAGACTAAAGCCCCGGCTGGAGCCCGACTAGTCAAAGCATGTCGTGTTTTTAGCTGAATCACACGCTGCATGGAAATGTCAAAGGAAATCACACACAGTACTCGGAGGCTTCGGCGCATTCCCGGAGCCACGAGTGGAGCTGAGAGACATATGGAAAAAAAGAAAAAAAAGAAAAGAGAGAGAGAGAGGAAGAGAAAGAGACCTGTAAAATATTGCACTCAAAGCTACACAGTTATCCCGGCAGCACAGTGTCACTTGCGACTGCCACCTCACTCCGTTTCATCTCCATGGTGTCTGGTTCCAGTGGAAAGTATGGGATCCTCGTTGTCAGGTGGCAACACAAACAAAAAACCGACAGGTATTCCAATAAATCTCTAGTTGGCTGATTTTTATAACGTCGCGTCAGCTCCACGCTTCGGCCCCCCATTGTCAAAAAGAAAGTAGGCCTTTCAGCCCGCAGTTCAAACGTAGCTGAGGACGACGGCGACAGGAATTCTCTCAGAGGTCCTTTAGTTTATCCAGTATAAATAACATGACAGACACGTTAGCACAATGACATCAACCCAGAAGAATCCAAGAGTTAGGAAATATTCAGTCGTCCTGAAATACAAAAATAAAACATCTTTGACTTTTTTTTTTGTTTTGTTCTTTTTGTCCGTCTTTCTTTTACAGAAGTGAAGTCTTTAAGGTGATTCTTTTAAGACAAGAAGCTTGAGATTTTTTCAGTTACAGTTTTGTTTTTGTCCCCCTCTCCCCCTCCCCCGAGGAAAAGTAGTGCTGTCCCATTGGTCCCCCATCAGTTCTTCTTGGAGTTGGGTTTTAACCGTCGAGCCCTTCGTGTCCGCTTAGTCACTGTGGTGAAACGAAACTCCTCCAGCGGGTCCGGCCTGCCCTTCGGCTGGCGCTTCATGAAGTGGACTTCCTGTTGCCTCTGCGTGGTCCGCGAGCCTTTCTTGGGCCGCCCCTTCCTGTTGAAGCCGAGGTACCATCCTTTGTACTTGGCCGACACGAGAGCCGTGTAGTTGTTCTCCAGGAATTCCTCGACAAAGACGCACTCCTGCTTCCTTCCATCGGGCTGAGAGAGGGGAAGAGAAATAGGACGTTAATTCATTAGTAACAGCAGCGTGACCCTCTTTTTCGGCTTATCTCCATTTAATCAGTGTGTTCGGGCTCAGAACGGTTTGCTTTTCTGTCTGAGTTTTGTCTTTTCAGGTTTAGTGTGAAACAGAATACAATTATGTGTTAAGAACATGTAAAAGGTCAGCCAACAGATGCATTTAGATTGGAAAGAAAAACTGTTTAGTAGAAAAGGTCTTCTCATGAGTTAACACTAAGCTAAGGTTAAATGTCTTCACTTTA
The DNA here is from genome assembly GCF_910591455.1 of Pholis gunnellus. NCBI lineage: Eukaryota > Metazoa > Chordata > Actinopteri > Perciformes > Pholidae > Pholis > Pholis gunnellus. Next base: position 22,584,450 of record NC_136537.1, read on the forward strand.
ACTAGTGCCCTCACCTGCTCACCTTTACTGCACTATTCCTGTCTGGTTGCTCCTTTTCACACTCGTTCACTAAAGTATAACAGGTACCACATTACAATAGTTGTAGTGGTTGTAAAAGAATAGTTTGACATTGTAGGTACATTGTAAGAAAGGGAACCTCCCAAAATGTCAAACTATTGCTTTTAAGTAACTGAGCTACAAATTCATTAACAATTTTAAAAGATCTGGCTTCTCTTTCAAAAACATGCTGGTGACGAATATAAAAAAGTTAAATAAAACCTCTAAAGATGGACCCATAAAAAAATAATCAATTTGCATAGCAAAAGTCAGAAAATCTTTTTTTTCCATAATTTGGGTGAAAAGACACTTAGTTTAATCAAATCTGTCCAAAACGTCTTTGATTTCCAGTTCAACTTATTTGTTATTATTAAGGAAGCTGAACACCACCAGCGATCAATAATTCAACGTTGTCTTGTCCGATTGTTAAAATAATCCTTTGACTTCCTCCTTTAAACCACCAAAGACCATTCTTTTAAACAAATGAAGCCCCAGCAACTAAAACAACATAAAAAAATGCATGTTTCTAACAGACGACCTTGATGAGAGAGTGAAAACGTGTGTGCGGATTGCTGCAGCCCCTCCGATGCCGACAGAGTGAGTTATTAAATGCAACACGGTGACACGTGTGCCTCCAACAGTGAGCGTTTTCAAACATCGACTTCCTTTTCCATATCGAGAGCGGCCGTCCGCAGAGTCGCATGCAGTCATCCCGCGCTTGTGGCCACCTGGTGTGACTAAGTGATATAATTGCAATGGCATTCCTCCTAAGTGACCATTAGTCTCTCAATGCATTGTGGTGATTGCAGTCCGTAATTGACTGATCGAGTGTCAAAGGAGTAGGCCGATTACGTAATGGAAGAAGGGCTGCGAGTTATCAAAGGGGTTTTGTTAGGGTGTACAAAAACAGCAGGAGAAAGCTGATCAAGTCAGCCAGGATTAAGAGCTCCATTTAAAATATTAGAATATTCATTTTGATATTAGAAAGAGCAACCTTTATTCTTGTCAAATGAAAACCAAAAGATACTCACCCTTCCGACTATTTTGCCCTTCTCGTTCATGCAAATGTAATGTTCGCTCTCTTTTCCTTTTATTCGAATGTGGCTCCCGAAGGTTTCCGTCTCGACGACGAGAAGAGCTGGAGTAGAGAAGAAAAAGAAGACTCTGTTAAAGTCTTTCCACGAGCTTTAAGGACCCCCGTACATTTAGACAGAACACTTTTTCTCGCTCATGGTCGACAACGTCCCGTACTTTTAGTCAATACAACATTTTTTGGAGTTCCCACATATTTCCAGTCCTGTAATCCTGAAAAATTGAACGGACGAACACAGAGCGTTATCAAGAACTGAGCCTCATAAAGAAAACATTGTGCAATGATGATTAACTATTAAGTTGCTGTATTTCTTCATATACCGCCACAAAACAGTCAACCCCCAATTTTAGTTGTACCAGAGGTTAGATTGTCTTAAATCACATCAAACATTACGGGAAATCATTTATTTGAACAGCTGAAAACACTCGAGGCTACAACATCTATACTCCAGAGCACATGGTTCTTTTTAAGGTTTATTAAGTGTATAACTTTCTTTACACAATACCATATATGAACCAAAACAACAATGCCACCACCACTTCAGCCTGACACAGCAGTAATCCACTCTCGAGACGCATCCCGGCGGCTCTTTTATCCCCCCCCCCCCCCCCCCCCACCTCCAAAATGTTAACCCCTGCGAGGTCACCTTTGTCTCTGCTCGCCCCTCGACCAGCAAAGAGATCTGCCAAACATTTGTGCAGCGGTTATGTGCCCCTCAGGATTAGGTTTCAAGTTCCCTTTAGTCTGTGCTCACTCAATCAAAAAGTTAAGATGATCCATTTGTTTAACACACAGGGCCATTCAGTGGCGCTCAAGGGAGCAGAGGAAGAATAGGCGAAGGGGATGGGACGGGCTCGAGGGCAGAAGTAACCCCCCCCCCCCCCCCCCCCCCCCTCCTCCTCCTCCTCCTCCTCCTCCTCCTCCTCCCTCCCCCTAAAATCCAACCTTGGGAGGAAAGTGGGAAGAAGGAAACCTGTCTCAAAAAGGTGAAACTTTAGAAGTTATTCCTTCTCTTGTTTTGAGAGATTTCTGTTTGTCCATCCAGATCAGTCTGGACCTTTTTGGAGTCCTTGCGAAGGGAAAATTAAAGGGAATGATGTTTAAAAAGATACGTCAGCTCTGCAAGTCAAATCAGGAGTCACTTGACAACACTTTGGCCGTCTCACTCTTTGCTGGTTTTGCACGGAGACCCAAAATTCAACCTCAGCTATGAAGCCTCGACCCAGAACATCAGATAAAACAACATTTTCCTCCCCACTGTAAGTTAAATCACAAAGAAATGGAGTCATTTCATTTGATCTGAACAGCATCCACAAGCAAATATCTTCAGGAGTCAGTGAGTGGTCACCGTGATGTTTTGTATATTAACACTGTATGTTTCTTTAAACAATTCTCAGGCTCAGGACTCTGCTGGCAGCCATAGCTGGCATATAAAATGAAAAAATTCTGACAGAAATGTTTGAATATCTGATCAATGTATTCATTAAATACCACTTGCAGTGATCTCTTAACCAGTGAAGTGTTTTCTTCCTCGGGGCGGTATAAACAATGAGGGGCCACGGGCTTTTATTAACCTCAGCATGGGGGTCATCTGTCAAGATAGCTGAAACTCCTGCTTTAATTCCATGTTGCAGCATTTTTCAGTTTAAAAGCCTTTGCAGTGACCCACCGTCTGCTCCGAGTGGACAACAGGCATCATTTACGACAGATTGCTCTGGGAAAAGGATTGTTCTAGTCTCTTAAAAGTAATGAATATGCTACGCTATTGCCTAAGAAGAATGATAACGCCCGCTCTTTTGACTGTGCTGATACGGACTTAGCGGAGATAAAGCTCTACATCCAAGCAATGTATTTCTTTTGTGGTGCTTTGTTGCGCTCCGCCGTGAAGCTGCAGTGACTGAGAGTGGATCGAAGTGTCTTCCTGAGCGTTATTAGAGAGTGCAAAGGAGTTCACAGGTGCCAGGTACTGCAGCTGGATGGGGAGGAGGAGGAGGAGGAGGAGGAGAAGGAGGAAGAGGAGGAGGAGGCGCGGGACGGGAGAAGGAGGAGGAGGAGGAGGAGGGGCGGAGGGTAAAATTGGCAAGGCCTCATGGGAAAAATTGGATCTGCTTCCACTCAAGCTCTAACAAGCAGTGAGGAAACTTCGCCTCGGCGCATCTGTGACTGAACACACTAACTCGGAGGCATTCAAGACCCGCAATTTCAGAGCCGTGAGTCAGCTGTTGTGAGCAAAATACCTGCAGGAAAGCACAGAACAAGTCCTGTTGTTTGTGCCGCCGCATCAAAGAGCGCTTCACTGACCGCCGATCTACTCATCCGCCGTGTTGTTTTTGATTTGAAATTGTCGACAAGGCCACACAGAGATGTTATATGTGAGGTTGATAGGAGCATAGCTGAAAATAAATAAAACTGAATCTTTAAAATGATCACTGTGTAGTTTAGAACATGAAACATCATAAATTTAACCCTTTCAAGTTCAAGGACAATACCGTTGAGACTTCACCAATTTTAATTTCCAAATATGGGCACATATGAAGTGAAAAACACCCACATTTTCGGATAAATTAAGAGACAGTGAAGTTGAGTAAAGCCACAGAGTTTCATCCTACATGACCTTAAAAGCTCACAACCGAAAACAGTAAAGATATATATATTATATATATATATATATAATATGTTGCAGCGTGGCAAACCAACCAGTCAGTTTTGGTCCATATTAGTCATTCTGGCAAAAATTCACACCGTTGGCCTATAAATCCATCGAGGTAAACATAGACTTGCTCTGGATACCCAGATGCTACAGTAAACATCAATTGCAAGGTCAGCAATTTCAGAATGTTTCCAGCCACCCCAAACCAGCACTTGGTGGCTTACAAAAGTCACCATCCACTTTGCCCAAGTCAAACACAGAGTATGGAAAACAACCTCCACACACAATGGTTAGTAAACAGCCAAAGGAAAGGAAATCTAAAGAAGCACCAACATCTGGCAGGAGGGTGGCGGTGATTTCTCATCCTCTCATAACAAACTAGCTGACGTGTCGGGTGAGATGCACAGGAGTTCTCCCATACCATACTTGCCCCCATCATCTCCGTTGGCGTTGACTTTCTTCCCCAAGATCTGGACGTGTTTGCCCGTGGTTCTGCTGTAGAGCTGGTAGATCCGGACCTGCTTGCGGCTCAGGTCGTCCGGGTTCCTCGTGTGGTTCTCGATGTAAAACCTGAAATCGGCAGTGGTCTGCTGGGATTCCTGCACAGAGGTGTGAGACAGGAGGAAAGAGAGCGAGAGAGAGAGAGAGAGAGAGAGACGGAAAGACAAGACAGTGAGAGATCGTCACGGCACAGGTGTTGATAGTGATGTGTGATGTTGCTTTTATGGGCCCTGTGTCAAAAAAACCTTGTGCCTCCAGGGCTCAAAACCGAGATACCAACCGGGAAACTGTGACTGCTGCATTTTTAGAGTTTTCTCTTCTCGCTTTTAACTGGCACATTTTTATATGCGTTGCATTTACAAGCCGATAACTACGTACAAGGTGCGTTAATGAAGTCACCGTAACCCCCAGAACAAGTGCAAAGCCTATAGTGCAGCCTTCTGTTGCTTCACATTGAGACAGCCGTATACTATGTGCCCCCGGCGATATTGAGAAACCTTTACTCCATTTCCACAAGCAAGCAAGCCACTAGCAATTATACACCTGAAGCATCCAGACCTGTTGCACTATCATCAAACAAATATCTGCCTGCAGGCCAAGAAGGGTCCATAAATTAGGAAACGCAGCAGACGGAAAGACAAGACTGAGAGGTGGCAAGAGGCACCTTGAACCACAAAAAAGCTCTTGTAGGAGGACCTTCTGATCAAATCGTCCGAATCCACCTTTCAGAATTCACTCGCCGGCTGTTCACGAGTCAGCTTAGATCTGACCATAAAAATAGAGGAAATCGCAGACGACAACGGCACGTCAGGAGAGCAACCGTGTCACCCAACACGTGGAAGTGCGAGAGGAAACGTATACTTTCAGAAGCCCTGGAATCTCAGTTCACGCCAAGATCCCATTTCCCCAGCTGTATGGTGTGGTAATTGCACAGTAATGGCTTTTTATGTGACTGTTCTCAGGTGGCTAATTATATACACATTACATACCCAGAGTCCTTGTTATTCTAACTTCAGTGAATTAACGACATGTAGCAAACATGATGGGAAACTGTGGCTTTGGAAGAACAAATCCTTAAACTAAGAGAGAGGTGCCTTACAATAATCCTTAGAAGAATAAACGTCCACGAAGATGAGTCCTTCATGTTGGACCTACGCCGCGCCCCACCAGCAATAGTTTGGACGTCGACTTCTAAACGTCATCTCAAGGATTTTTCCTCTCAAATGCTCAATAGATTGTGAGACATAGGCAGCATTTCTGGGCGGAAGGACTTGTTGGCTCATCATGACGTATTCGGTCTAGAAATGTGGCCCTCGGAGGATCCAGCCCCCTGAACTGGGACACAGCTTCTGTATCTTGACATTTAGGAAACACGCCCATAATATTACTTTTGGCTTTAAAGCGGTGTGGAAAATGAGAGGCTGGATATCGAAACGCATAACCCACTGATGCAACTCATGTGTGGTGTTAATATTGACTGCAAAGCATCAAAACCTAAGAACTATGATGACTTTATATCACGCAATAGGATTTTTATTAGGGTTTTTTATGGCCAGTAAGCTTCTCCTTAAAATAAAAGTATCACAATTAGTTGTAGCTCTATTGGCTCATTCTTTACCCCCAATTAGGTCTCTAATTTCTCCTTTATTACAAGGAAGTATTCCAACATGCAACACAACCTGCATGAAAATGCTCAGCCTTGACAACCATGATGTTACATTGTCCTCAAACATGTTTGTTTGGCCTACAGTACACAAAATATTGAAAAAAATAAAAATCAAGACCAGTACTTTGTGGAGCCCTAAAAAGATCACTTTATACCTACAGTCTCAACCAGGTCCTTAATCCTATAAACTCAGACCAGGACAAGCAGGCCTCAACCAGGAGATTTACAGTTTTACTGAGGCACATTAACATCAGACCAGGGAACTGTTAACCAATGCAACCTGTTCAATTCAAGGATTTGTCATTTCAACACACCAGTGTTCAGAACAATGCACATCTGCGTTACCTCACAGGTAACTTAAACTGTATTTTTATCGTCACATACATTAAATTTGACCTCTGCATTTAACCCATCCTAAGCTTTTAGGAGTGGGACGCTGTAACTCGGGGTTCAGTGTCTCACTAAAGGACACTTCAACATGCGGACAGGAGAAGCCGGGGATCGAACCGCAAATGACCCACTCTTACCCCTGAGACACAGCCGCCCCGCCCCGTCAATAAATGCACATAGACAAAATGTGCCAGACCACATTGACTGTATGTATATTGAAATTAAAGAGATGTTCTTGGTTAAACCTTTTAAACTTCTGCTCCAGAGACTCACGGAAGCTTTCACATTTGATGCTTTAAAACATTCAGCGTCTATTAAATGCTCCCAAGGGAAGATCCAGAAAATGATGCATTTAAAAGCTGAGCAGTTAGCATGAGCGGCAGCAGCAGCAGCAGCCACAACGGCTGAACAAACAAAGACAAAAGCAGCACCTACAGCACTTTTCATCCAAGGAAAAAGGCTCTAAACGTATGACTGACAAGTTATTACCGGCCTTCGCAGAGCACGACTAGAATGCTTGGAATCAAAGATACTACAGAAAAAAAGGAAAGACGCTGGATTACCACTACATGCCGGGTTTAAAATTAAACATTCATGCAACAGCAAAGTGCTCATCCAGAACTGCACACAAATGTGTTGAAAGTGATGCGTCCATTTCAAAAGCCGAACATCAGCATTTGTCAACTTTCTCTCAAAATGAACCTCAAAGCTGACGAGCAAGAAAGGAACAAAACCTGAACACACACCGAAACTTGGCCTAACCGGGCTGCTGAGGGATTTATCCCAAATCTCCCCGGCTCTAAACAAACATAAAGGTGTGTTTGGTAGACAGTTGCATTTTGCATCAAGGGAAAGGCAAGCCTAAGCACATGGCCGGGGTGAACGCTAGCGACAACAGTTTTTTTTTTTTTTATCACGCTGTCTCCTTTCTTCAAAGACACAGCATGAAAACGGATATGGTTGAAACTTCAAAAGTCTGGCACTCATCTTCACCCAGGAAGCTGAGTTGTCGCATCCATCTAAGATACACCTTGCTATCTGCTTGACACACACAGACAGGGTCACACACACACACACACACACACACAACTAGGGAGAGACACACATTCACATGCTGGCAGTGCATTCAAAGTTTACTTCCAACTGTGGTTGCTTCTGTTGTCTTTCCTCATGAAAATCACAACCACAGCATGACATGTAAGAGCCATTAGCCGTGCGTAGCGGCGCTGAGAAGCAGAGTGGGCCAACAACACGGAGAGGCGATGAGAAAGTAAAGGGCTATTACTGCAGATCTTCAGCTTGATCATTATCCTGGTATAGCACTCAAGAGAGCCACGATGATGCATTTCCTTTGTTCGATAAATGCCTTTATCTAATCTGAATTTTTCTCTTAAACCACAAGAAACATGCATATCACATATTAACAAACATAGAACGTCACCGATACGTCTGTTAGGCCACGTTCTGCATGAAGTTGATCCTCTCTTACATGTGAGGAGTGGTCAGTCGACACTATGGCTTTGTTTGTGCCAGCTCTGTTGGAATAATCAGAGCACATAGACTTATATAACTTTGCAGTTTTCTAGTTTTGGGGAGGTTTCAGGGTTTTATATTTTGTCTCTGAGAAATTATGATAAAAAAAGTTCTCGGTCAGAAAATGTACTTCAGGAGTTAGACCTGTTATTTTGTCGCTGAGACATACACACTGGCTACCCGACCAGGACAAGCTGCCCCGAGCAGCTCTGAAGTAGTAAAATATCAGAATGGTGCAACCAATAAAATGTATTTTACACAGTCTACAAACAGACTTTCCATCTAACAAGGTCAAATGTCAAAATGTTTTAATCTTTTTTTTTGTAATCTGTTAAAGATATAATTACATAAAAACTACAAGCAGCATGTTACCAACTGTTGGAAGCTTATGTGGATGAAAATGCTCCCAGAAGTGGAAGAAGTGAAAACCTAACCTGCTCTTTTCCTTTCTTCTTTTTTTAAAATCAATCAATGCTGTTTTAATATTCAAGATCGTAGCAACACTGAGAGCATAATCTAAAAACATAACAGCACGTGGGACATTACGATCAAACACGTCATATAGCAATAAAGTGATCGGGTAGCTTTATGAGTGAAGGAGCGTGCTCTCTGCATCTTATCTGAATCACAGCGCGCAATTAGGTGAGTGGATGCCTGCAAATCATTACCGTTCAAAGTGAGACGCGACTAATAAAAACCGAGGCAACGAGCCCATCTGTTCAGAGAACAACTTTTAACCCCAGGGATCTAAACATTTACTACACAATTCTGTTGTAAAACACCGAAACTGCTACTTGAACTCCAGATTAAAAACAACTGGTTTTAATTCATATCTGCCAGATAGATAGTAACAACACTGATTGGGGATATTTATTGATTAGCCTGGGTGCAAAACAGCTGATAAGCATCAGATAGGAGTTTCCTCAGTGCCTTGTTCCCTAAGATATTTCTTTATAACTGCAGGTTGTATTATTTTAGCATTAGTCATTTTATAGGGAATATACTTCGAGAACTGCATTAGTATCTTGCGATGTTGCTGCAATAATATTAATTACAGTGCTCAATACTGAGTTTGGTTACTTTCTTTCTCACATTTGTGGTACTTTTTCCATTGCGTATCTCTATAATCTCCCCTCGGTCCATTTATTGTTATCCCCCCTTTTTTCGCAATGTCCTTTTTGATTTTAGCGTTGATTTCTTTGCACAGCACATGCTTTCCTAAAATTATAGGCCGATTTTTAGATCCTAATTAATATTAATGAATATGGATTTAATATTAGCAAGTCATTTGAGTTTGTAGGGACCACATTGAAAATAACCTAAACCCATCATCAGCATTAAACAAATAAATCAGAGAAAGCTGCACAGTCACACACACACACACACACACACAGACAAAATGAGTTGATATAGGGAGTAAACGTACCTGTAGCTGGAAATAGAGTACCAGAAAATGTAAACACCTATGTGGAGGGAGAAAGAGAGAAGGCAGAGGAGGGGAGTGAATCACACAGGCAAATACATGAAGAATAAACGCAGCCTACCTGGATGAAAGCAACGCGCAAATACGAAGCTTTTTGGCGACTTCTATTGGTAAGAATGCATGGTTTAATGTGCGAAAGGCAAACGGAGATGTGGAACACTTACAGGTATATGAACCTCGAAGGCAGCACAGACATCTTGACTCGCAGAAATACACCTGCTTCCACAGATTTAGAGCCCCAGGAAAGGTTGGCGAAATCGCCCCCCTCTCTCTCGCTTTCGCTCCCCCGCGCGTCCTTTACGCACACGACTCCGGGGGTAAGTAAGAGATTGAATCCCAGCGTAAGGATAGATCACTGGAGAGCAGCAGCAGAGTCACGGAGTGCAACATTAGGTGTTTCCTTGTTGGGGAGGAATTATCCTGAAGATTTGGGGGGTTTTCTCATCTCGGTTTCCTCGGCTCCCCGATATCCCGCAACGTCTCCGTAAATCGGTGCCAAGCGTGGAAAGGATTCAAAATTCAACCTCTCCAAAAAAAAAAATTCCCCTCGCTCAATACAATATCCTTCGAGTTTTGCGCACACAATCCAAATCCTGCTGCTCCAGAGATCACAGGCTCCTCAACTCCGTCCGTACCTGCGGGGGATTTTTACACCTTGCGTGGGTCATTTTATTCTACCAAGTGCTGCGGTGGCAAAAAGTTAAAGCGCTGAATAATTAAACGCCTTTCCACCAAGAAAAACAAGTCGCTAAAAGTGGGCAAACAAACTTATCCAGGCAAACAGAAGAGTTATGCTATTTTTTTAAAAAGCAGTGTTGAAGAGTCGCAGCGGATCCCTGGAGAGGTTTGGGGTCTGGTGATGGCGCAGCAGTGCCTGTCAGTGGTGTTTGTGCGTCTGCGGCTTGAGATTTGGGCACAGAGAGGCTTTTTTGTTGTTGGTGGGTGGAAACATGTCAGCGGTTTGCACCTGATAGGGTAATCTTGGAGAGACCATCAGCTTGTAGACTTTTTTTTCTTCTCTCCTCTCGGAAGGCAAAGCGCGGCGCAAAGTAGATCAAGAACAAGAAGATACTGCTTTTTGAAATTAATAAAATATTTTTTTCCTAAAGAAAGTTTGGGAAATTATTTACTTGGTTTCCGAATATGGACAAAGACAACCTGATTTAAAAGAGCTACGTCTAGTCAGGCATGGGATGATATAAATAAGCAAACAAAGTAGTTAATACGTTTTATTATAAAAAAAAATTTAAATTAACTTTAACGTAAAACCACATTTTCAGTTTCTATCACTTTAAAGGCCTTTACACCAATGAACATATTGTTATTATGAGAGTGAAATATGAACATAGTTGCTGTGTGTAACAGCTACAAAAACAGTTTCTCTCTCTCTGTTTTTCGCGCTTTTTAAAGCGCTGCTGCTTTGTGGATTGGCCTCGGCTCTCCCAGACACCATTCAAATGCAGGTTGTTATCGACCTCGATTTTTTTTTTTCCAATAATGTGCTATAACTTATCCCGCATTTAAATGAAAGAGAGGTGTGAATGTGTTTATGAGCTGGCAGCAGTAAAGCGAGCCCACATCCCTGCTGCCATTTAAAAAAAAAAAAAGAGGGTTCGCCTTTATTGTCCCATTAAAACTGGATCCTCAGCATTCCTGTCCCATTGATATTCAAAATGAATCTAAATGATTACATACAAAACTTCCCATGTTGGTGATTTCAAAGGGCCTCCTGTGGTGAGTTTAGTGGGGAATGAAAGGGAGTGTTTAACTAAGAGCTCCAGCTGCAGATCAACATCAGCAAACCCAACCAAAAAAATTAAACAAAAGAAATCATAATGTACCCGGAAATAAATGTGAATTCATGGCTTTTCTTTAAGAAGACTTAATCTGAGTGTTTATGATTTACACTGACAAGTTAAAGCGTTTGTGTTGTGAGCAAGTATAAATGTGGATAAAGTGGGTTGATGTGGGTTTACCAGTGATTCATGGCTGTCTGCCTAACAAGAAGGCTTGATCCTGTCAACCACAGTGCACTTTAATAAGCCCTGTAACACAACCGATGTATAATGTCATTTAAAGCATGACTAATTTTCTCTGCCTAAGGGAGGGAAATCACAGCAAAATGACTTTGGCAAATAGTAATTATTGCGGAAGATAATTTGATGATTTCTTTACAAATTCAAGGCTTCGGTTGCCGTTTCATCAAACGAGGCTTATGTTAGCTGCCGCTCGCCACCGATCGAGATTTCTCTGAAAGTTCAAAACAAAAGCACCTGACAAGTGATTTAAAGAAAGCAGCACGATAAACAGCAATTACCACACTGACTGTGATGGAGCCAGCATCGTGGAGTCACTCATCGCCTCTTAAGCACATGTTTGTGACAAAACTTCTCGGAGCATGACTGTAAATCCACAACCGAGGAAAGAGCGCGCAGCAGCAGGCTTGTTGTGGCCACCTGTGAGTCACGAGGAGGAGGAAACGTATCTCTGCTCGCGGCAAAAAGGGACGATCACGGTTGTTTTCAAGAGGACTTTTATCATTGTGTCAGTCCTAAGAGTATGGGAAATACACAATGGCTAAAAGCCAAATGTTGGATGGTTTCTGCCATGCACTTGTCTGGACAACCAGTCATGTTGGCAGTTGGCCAACCAGGAGCCAGAGGGACAGATTTATTCTAGAAAAGTTAACTAACATGTGGCTCAAAAGGAAGCAAAGTGGACTAAAAAACACGTTTGTGCCCGAAAACTTAACCTGACTTCTAATGACTTTAATGAAATGACTTTATTGGCTTTGTCATGCAATGTCCACTTTGAGGACCCACTTGTCATTTTATCTTGTTAATCCATATCTAACTCTGTTTAATCTTTAAGCTGTTGAGGTTTCTGCATGTGGAGAATAAAGTGGCACGAGGTCTAATGCAAGGTGCCAGGCATTTAAACAAAATGTCTAATATAGGACACATTGCAGAGTTGAGGGGTCGGTTCACGCAATTTATAAAAAGAAAAAATACATTTTCTAATGAATCTTGTATACTGTTTTACTTGTTTCTTTATTATAGAAGTATTTCCAGATTGGGACTCTGTTTTTGACTTGTAATTTGTTGATGCTTTTCTGCAGTACAAAGCATTGACCGCCATTAAAAAGGTGTCGTGGCAAAAATCTCAAAGCCTAAGTAACTAAAATCCGCATGACACAATACTGTTGGAGTTAACAGACAATATATATATATATATATTCAATTTGGTTGAACTAACCCTTTAAAAAGGAAGAACCTTTCATGTGGATTGAAAACTACATTTTCACACCATCAGTCAAAAGAGTTGGTGTTCCGACAAATTGCCTGCTGACACTATATGGAAAAAGTAAAAAAAAAAAAAGATAAAACACCAAGAATCAATCAAGTGCAGTATGCTGCTGGTCGAGCAATAACAAGAGTGAGCTTTATGAATGGGGAGAGCTGTTTCACAGTCCAGTTTCTGAGGCTCGGAGGAGGGAGGGAGGGAGGGGGGGGGGGGGAGCCACTCAGGAGTTGGGATAAGGTTACCCACAGAGATTAGCTGACAAGAGTGAGGGAGTGAGAAAAACAAGCAAGCAAGTTAAAGGTCTTAGTTTACCTGGCTTGCTCTGCTTGGCAGCCAATGAAAGTGCTTTTACGAACCACAGATTCAAACGGGGCCTGAAAAGATCCTCCGCCGCCACATTTGCCAATTCTATTTCAATAAACAAATGTAACTTTTAAGTCAAGAGGCCGCAAAGCGGCGGACGATGTTATTTAGACGACTCCGGGGCTCCTTTCAAGCCTTTTGAATTTGAACCTTTGCCGCGTCCCCGTGCAGCTATGCGTGTCTGTCCGCAGCGACGGGACTGTGGGAATGTCACCGAGGATATCTCATTGAAGCTAAAGGAGGAGGCATCTGAAGGCGGGCGAGCGCTCAGCGGTTCAAAGGGCCCTAGCAGGCATTTAGGGCTTGACAAAAGAACTTGGCAGATCAGTAAGTGAAGCCCAATGTACTACATTAGTGTCAGGACCCCCTCCGCGTCCCTCCCACTTTGCACTTTCATCTCTGACACGGACATATTGACTTAAAGGAAAGGAGGGGTGCCAGGGCCGCCGAGCAGGGGTGGGTAGTTGTGGTGTGTGTGTGTGTGTGTATGTGTCCCATTCAATTCCCAAGGTGAGGCGATTGATGCCGAGGGGTGACCACTGACTCATATAAGCCACCCAGAAGCCCTTTTTTTAACTGGAAGTCACAGGCCGACAAGCGTGTGAGACCTAAACGGGACGGCCCTCTTCCTCTCCTCTCACTGAAATCAGCCTCACCCCATTAGGATATGCTGACCCTACAACCCCCTTCTCTCCAAACACATCCCTTTTCACACTGTCGGCCGTGCCCTTCTGCTATAGCTACTGAAGTCCAGCGGCTAACGTGGGTTTGGGTCGTAACGGGGTCGCGACACCTTGACATTGCGGAGGGTGACAGAGAGAGGAGCCAGAGGAAGGAGGGTGAAGCTACAGCCAGCTACCTCGGAGACCTTTCAAGTATCACCTGAAGGAGAGAAGGAAAAAAAGAAGTGTTTGAGTAATTTGTCCCCCGTCACACGTTGTTTGCATGGAGTCATTAAGGGCCATTTAGGTTTTGCCTCGGAGGGAGGAAGCCAGAGAATTTGGGTGCGGGCGCTCTTTTTTGGGAGGGGAGGGGGAGGCCGTGGGAGTGAAGGGTGAAAATGAAAGCGTCGCCCTTCGACAAATCATCTGTGAGCGCCGCACTGCATGCAGAACATATTAAACGTTCCCACTGAATTCAGTGGCCTGTTTGACATTAATGACGACTTCGCTCCCTCTCCGTCCAGCGGGGAGTCGAGAGTTGTTGCTCTCTTGTTGCTAGTTGCTAACACGTGAAATAACTTTGTGACTGCATGCGTTTTGAAGACATCACTAAACTATTCTTGCTTGGACGAATTCTTTGGCCGTCGCTCAGTGCAGAGAAACTGCCAGAATGTGTCACAGTGCAGCAATTGAATAACAACCAGCAGACAGACCCCATGTGTTCTAGGTTTTTTGGCCCGCGGTTGACAGATAAATGTCAAGTCTCTTGGACGAGCAGCGGTAATCAAAAAGTCTTGCTTCTCACACTTTTGCCGAACAATGTGAGTGCCTTAATGACATAATAAGCCTTCAGAGCTGGGTGGACTGGCGGTGAAAGAGTGGGAAGTCAAATGATGTAAGTGTTTTTTTGTCAGCTCTTTAATTTGTTTTTCCTCCCTGAATTGAACGACCCCATAATTGTTTTCTTGGATTGCCATAATTACCCAATTAAGGGGCTGGTTGTTTGTAATGTGGCACAAAATTGCTCTGAGACTCACAAACTGGCCAGAAGGTTTGACTCATTCACACAAAATGTGCGATTATTTGACAGTTATTAAAACTACACCTAGCTGCGCTGCTGTGTTTCTGGTAAATGCATCTTCAGCCCTTGATGAACGGCCGTTTATAGATCTCATTAACGGCACAAAGGCTGACAGCAAATTTAAAAAATCGGCTTAAAAACAGCTTTGAAAAGGTGGCGCTTTACAATCAAAAGGATGTTGAAGGCCACCAAGAGTGTGACCCGGACTCCCCCACATAATTTGATGAGGATTTTAAGTCATTACCTTCATGTTGGGGGTGAGAAGTACTAAGTGAGTGTTCAAAGGCGAAACCTGTCAGGCTAATGTTTATCTGATTACTGAGCTGTCTGGAAAGCACTTCCTCAGGTGCAACTGGTCTGTTGTGCGCTTGTTGTGGCAACACGTGAGTTTGGTCTCATCTTGTGCAACTCTATCACATTCAGGAACATTTTAATGATAACAATGGCATTTCGAAAAAGTGTGGGAGACCTGTATTGTTTAAGAAAACACATCATTCTATCTAGTAATTACAACTTTTTGGAATTAATCTCATTCTCCCTTTTTGTTCAAAACCTGCTTTGTATTTGTTATACCCAGAATTCAGGCTAAAGTGTGTGGTTTTAAAGCTAGATTCAGCAAGTTAGAGGCATTTTTATTAGAGAAATAAGGGAAATAGCAGATATAAGTCCTTCTAATCAATCACTTCCTGTTTGATGAAAAGCGTCCAAACCTTAGAACACAGCCTCATTAATAGGACAAATACACAGCAGGAAAAGTGTTCAGGAAAAGTGAGGTGCTTTGCTTTACTGCTGGCCCACTTCTTGTTTAAGGCTAACATTAGCCACGCTATGTTTGCTTTCAGGTTATAATGAACATTGTACACGGAATTAAAGACAGAGGTTTCTGTTTTGCAGCATCTGGACAGAGTGACAACCCCAATCCAGAGCAATACAAGGGGTCAGTCGGCCCCCTCTTAAACTCCCGATGCTCTCCCTTACAATTTAACTTCAACAATAAGTCGCACTGGAGTGCAGCTGCTGCACAAAAGTCCTCTTTTTTTCCCAGTCACGAAAGGTCCCACAGCAGTTGGAGTGGAGTCCCTCCTTGAGCGGTCTCTGCTCTGGTAAAGCTAGCCTGAACCTGCAGTTCCACTCATCCTAATCGCTGAGCCCAATCCATTCCCCTGTCTAGCACCTCTTCAGAGGCCGCTCGCCCCTTTGTTCTGACAATACACAAACGACCATTCAAATGGAGGGACTCTGTAATCAGTGAAATACTAGCCTCTGGGCTTTGTAGAATAGAAAAAAAGGGAGGGAGGGAGAGAGAGAGAGAGAGAGCAACATAGAAAGAGAGGAGAGAGAGAGAGAAAATCCATCCATGACCAATCAACTCTAACTACCTGTCTGGCTTTTTAGCTGCAGATGTTATTTGGAAAAAGAGGGAAAAAATGTGCCCGTTCCAGATGTAAGATGTACAAAGGGAAGGCAGGCTGGTACCTCCACCCACCGAGAAAAGGGCTGGACCGGTCCACACCCATCCAGCTTTTGATATGGCTGATGTTTCTGCTCTTGCCTTCGCCATTTCCTTCAAAGAACTATGTGATGCATTGCGTCACCTTACACTAAATTTAGACAGTATGAGAGATAACATAAAATATGATTGATGCAGTCTCACTGTCGAAGCATGCTGAGCTCTTACTGGATTCATTTGGGGCTGAACTTCACCTGAGAATGTTTCTGGATCATTTATTCCTATAATATTCATATGAATGGGTTTATAGTGGGTAGAATCCATCTCCTTTAATGATACAAGATGTTTTAAAAAGGCTTTATTATTAGAAATTCAGAGCAAAGTCTTTTTTTATTCATAAACCTTGAAATGATATTTCCTAAATGGATCAAAGGTTTCCTTTGTATTGTTTATGTGCTTTTCTTTAAGCTCATCTAGAGCTACTTAAATCCAACCGTAGAACAAGCTTCCAGTCATGCATTACAATGCAATAGCTAGAAAAATAAGTTTGCTAGGTCTAAGGTATCTTGAGTGGGTGGAATAGTTGTACTTGTGTATTTGGTTCAATTAGTTTCACTCTGCACCACAATAAACAAACCCTGGACTGTAAACAAAACTCACATGGGTCAGTCATGCAGGTTGTTTATTGTAGAGCTTTGGTAACCCAATAGGGTGCTGTCGTCTGCAAAGAAACAGGTTTTTTGTTTTTAATTGTAGGCCTGTAACGTCAAATCTTTATTGACAAATCAGCGTACCGTGGGATAAAGAATATCCGTTATTTTGTTCCCCAAAGAACAGAACATTTTTATGTTGTTTATGTTAAAGGGACCCTATGTTTCTTTTGTTTGTTATAAGTGTATAATGAGGACAACATTTTTTGAAATTTGTCAAGTATTGAGCGAGAGCGCTGCAGCCCCTAAACGGGCTACAACGCAATCCAGTGGCACACAGTCAATGTACGTCCACTAAAAGTATTTGTTTTCGCCACTGAGAGGCAGATTGTTATCTCAAGTGTCGGACAACATTACGGAAACAGAGAAATAAATGTTTTCTTTACCTTTCGCTTGATCCGGTCTTTTTGTTAGATTTGTCTTACCAAATCCCGCTCAGTGAGAAGTCTCGTTCTGAAATATGACCGGAACCATATATCAAAACACATCCAAATGTGGTTTGGATCCAATTTGCAAAAAATCCCCAAAAGTGGATTTGGGCTGGCAGCCTGAACAAGGACTCAGTGGACGTACACAGATGAAGGATTACATTGTAGCCTCTTTTGTTGCTGCCCGGTGCGGCGCTCTTGCACAAAATTGTTGTCACAATAACTCACTCGGACACAAAAACATGATGAAATTGTGTCCACAATGAAAAATACTGACGTTACCTTTAATCAAACCGCCCTGACAGTGTTCACGCATTGAGCCGTCGATAAGATAGAAAGCAAACGCTCGTAAATACTGTTCATAATCACATAGTAATTCACTCAAAGAATACACTTCACCTTTTGTTAATAAGTGATTGTGAACACAATTGGTGTCTTCTCATAATCGGTAGGATTAATAAATACATTAAGAAAACAAAAAAGGAGTAGGCGTGCTCAAATGAAAGCAGTTGAACCAGTAAAGCAGGTTATAGCCCAGTGCAGTGTTGTGTTGGAGGTCAAGAAATGCATTAGCTCAACCCAAATGAAGCGTGGGATGTTTTGCATTGCCAGCTGTACGTCATCCCTCCTCCGCACTCCTCTTGTGAAATCCATTTTATAAATGTGAATCATAATTGTCTGTAGCCCTGCAGCTTTGCTTACCTGTGCAGGGGAGGAACACATGGTTGAGATAGTGTCTGTTTTTCAAGAGGCACTTAGAACTTCTATCGGTTCAAACAGTGTTAGTGTAGTAACATCCTATTCCTGCTCTTCCTTCTACGTGAGCGGTTAAGGACTCAATGACAAATTGTATGTGATATATTATTTTAATATTTAGTATTTTTTCCCCCTCTAAAACCAACCAAGCATTGTAGTTAGTGTTAGTCCAAATGGAAGCCCTCACCTTGTTAAGACATTGTAGAGAATTAAGGAAAGCTGGAAACGATGTCAAGTGCGAAAACATGCAAGGTGCATAACGGCCTCACACAGAGCTCCGGGGCTGAAGTCATTACAAGATATCAGCTTTTTGAAGTTTGGGGACTGACAAATTACCTTGTTGAACCACACCGATGTGAGTGAGGCATGTCTGTCAAATATAGGATAAACGTGTTGCCTAAGGCTGCTGCTGATCTTGGACAGATAAGTGTGAAACAGATAAATGTGCGTTCAGTAAAGTAAACTTGTGTCGTAGTCATGTATCCATATGCAAGATACATTCAAACTTCTACCTGTGGTCCCCACAAGGTAGCGGAAAACATACATTTGTCAACAATTACTATCACGTAGAAAACATGTTACTCACCACTTAATTGCTGACACCTATTGAAGTTCTTTATGATGGGAGCAGTTGACGGTTAGACGGATTGCAGGTTAACCCTTCACATCAATAATGTCTGTTACACATCAATGATTAATGACCTATTTGAAATATTGATCTCAATAGTCAACATTACTTACCTAGAACTGCTATTTTTAGCGCGTCCATCAACTTGCCCCTGCTCATCTTGGTCTGAGTCGTAGTAGCAGGGTTAGCAAGGTAGCCAAGTCTCTACCGGCACCTTCTTCTTTAACGGGGCGATCTACCATGGTCACAGTTGAATAGGACCTGGCATAACGATTCCTGGGCAGGCTCAGACATGCATTACCACAATAATTGGTAAGTACTCCTTTTACAAAAATAATAATCACCACCTTAGTCTCTTCTTTCATGAGCCCTGTTCTGACTTCGTTACAACACTGGAAAGGCGTGTCAACCAATAATCATATCCAGAGCTCTTCAGCGTCTCAGGGAGATTCTCATCCACCACTGCCGCCTTGCTACTGCAGAGCATTTGGCCTTAATGACCTCAGCCAGAAAGAAGAGCAAGGTTTCTCCACAGTCGTCTGGCTCTGCACCTTCACGTAACATCAGACCTTTCTACCCATCGTTAGCCATCTCACAGTCTGTCAGAACTCCAGTGAGGTCGACCAAAAGTTCCTCTGTAGGTAACCAAAACTTTGGTTCAGTGGTGTTGCTCAACCTTTCACACAAAGGTGACATACTACACAGAGCTACTACAAAGAGCCAGATGACCACCAAGGCCCCCCCCAGCTGTGCCTGCTACCAGATTTGCAACCAATCCGACACCCACACCTGACCCCGTGGTCGGTGAGCCTATGCAAGGTAGCAGCCCCTTGTTGGTTCTTTGGGCTCCAGTGGGCCTCGCTCCAGAAATCAGTATTCTAAGTGAGCTTTACATAGCTTGTAACAAAGCTTCTTGTGGTCAGTTGGTTGGTTAAGAGAGACTTAATAATGGCACTGTTAATAATTAAGACCAAGCTGGCGTAGGCTGGAGCAACAGCGAGGATAAATTCCTTAAGGACGTAGAGGAAATACAGTTTAAGCGACTGTATTCCGACCTGGCATTAACATGCATCTTGGGTGATCTGATCACAAGTGGACAGCACTGAGTACAAGTGTGAATGCACTCAAGACTCATTGAAGACGCATTGAGATCCGGTCGCATTGTCAACTGCAGCACATAACTGCTTCAGTCCTTCCTTTCTCAATAAAACCCCTATAGACACTGCATCGAGGGGCCACTCAACAAAACAGCTTAATATACAGTCATACATTCATAGCTTGTCTGTGATGATTTTCACACAGATGTGACGCCTGGCCCGCCAGTCAACGGGCCGCGAGACAACCGTATATATTTATGTTAAAAAAAAATGTACCTGAATTCCCGAACATTTGGATATTACCGTCTACAGCCGGTTAAAAACACATTTGATCTTTGCAAACTGAAAAGATGCTGGCTACCTTTGTATTCGCATATAGAGCAGGGACGTGACATCCATCCATTTACGAATGGCAAGTCTTCTATCGGGTTGGATTTACAAGATAACCAATCGGCAGTAAGTCTCTCAGAATCCCACGAGGCTCTCGCATCTTTGACATTTCGGCTGCATCTAAACATGAGTAGTTTTATCTTTCAGTAATCTGACGAGACCTTAAAAAATGTCCTTATAGGTTTTACCTTTCTGAACAGTTAGATGGTTTGAATTGAATTATTCACCCCATGGGTTGGTTTAATCTGTTTTAAGTTAAGTGTTTTCAGAGCCTGGGACATTCAAACAGTGCACAAAGTCATTGTGATGTAACCAGACCAAAAGTAACACTGAGTCTTATAGAATTTTACTGGAATCAGCTGCATACTGTCATTATCTCTCTTAAGTCATACACTATATTTCGACCTTTACTGAACCGGTGACAGACACATATTTCCTCACTATATATCCACACAGTTGTTGTCTCAGACACCTTTTAGTCAAATGGTAACGAATAAAATGTAAAAGTACACCAAGCAAGTATAACGTGAGAGAGATAATAATGTGTGAGACGAGGCCACAGAAGAAAGTGTCGGTGAGTTTTCTCTTTAGAGTTTCTTCAGCCCTGAAACTCCCCCAGACCTGAGCCTGACTCTCAGGAGCCTCTCCTCTATGTTCGGGGGAGAAAAAACAAAAAGCTCAGAGTTTGTGGGCAGAGGAATGCAGCTCACATCTTTGCCATAGCAGCCGTAGAGGTAATGCGCTCGCATGTTGGCGCTTGTCGAGGTGAGCGCACCTCCCTCTTCTGTATTAATAACCGCATGTCCTATTGCTGTACCAACTGGGCTGTGTTTTACTGGGCCAGGGCTTTTTTGCTTACGGGAAGATAGATGATGGACTCCCCCCACCTCTTCCTCTAATTTACACAATTACTTCCCCCCGATGTCTGTTTTGCTGAAATGTTCCCAATCCCTGAATGAACAACACTCACACATCTCCACCCTGTCATCCCCTCACAATGCCAAAGAGCAGACTTCAGCAGAAATAATGTGACTACGGCATGAAAAGAAATCAAACAACAAAGTGCAAAGGACTTAGTTTACGACTGAAATACTTAAAAATAGCTCTGTTTAGTATTCACACTACGATAACGCCACAGAGTTCACAAATCCTGACAGGGAAAGTATTGCCTGCTTTTTTTTTTTGTGCAGAAAAATGTTTACATAAGCGCATCACCCGTGACAATTGACTTACACATATAAGGAATTGTTATTAAGATACAGTCAACTGTCAAAGTCTTGCCCTGAAAGAGAAAATCACTGGTGATGACAATGATGGCTTCCTTTCCGTCTAATATAAACATACCAGCATGATCACTTTTTCCCCCCAGGGCAAAGTCATTGTTCCATTTTGAAAGCTCTCTGTGAATGCTTGAAATGTTCCCTTGATATTTTTTCCCTCTGCTCGTTTATTTGCTTGTATCCAGGTGATGTGCCAACCTGTCACATCAAGCACAGACGGCCTTATTTCCTCAGAGCAAAGGTCAAAACAATTGTCATGGGAGGGATGGGCGTGTGCATGTGTGTGTGCGTGTGTGTGTGTGTGTGTGTGTGTGTGGTGGTTGAAAGACCACAGTTTTAGTTTGACGTGTTACAAACTACCCGAGGAAACAGACATTGTTAACACACTCAAACGTGACAGAGGTCTTGACGTCCTGGCAGACTTTTTCTGAGAGATTCATGATTTTTTTTTGTATGAAAACACGACATTCTTTATCAGTTTAAATCACAAACTGTGCATGCAGAGGAAACTATTTCATCGCTTTAACGCAGACAGAGTTTCGTCGCATATTAAAAGAAAATCAGCTGGCTCGTTTGAGGACACAAACAGGCGAGTGACGATCTAAAAACATTAAAAATACTCCGTCCACCTGCCCGATAACGTCACACTACATGGCCGATAAAGGGTAATTAAGTTCAAACATCCAAGTTATCTTTCATTGCCACTTGGAGCCGCCAAAGTGCAGATCTGACAGCGCAGCTGTAAAAAGAATGCTTCTTTTTCAACACATCTGCATGTCCCATTTCAGAGGAAAAACACTGAGCTGCTTCTTGATAATGCTTATCACCAGTTACAGCACTGGCCACATGTCTTAACCGCAGAATTATTATATAGTATTAACGCGTGTTAAACAACACCTGTTGTCATAACATGAGTTCTTTTTTCAAAAGTAGACGCACAGATGTGTTTAAAATCACATATCCCTTTGGGTCCTAAGAAGAAGAAGAAGAAGAAAAAAAAAGAGGGCAGAAATGTACATGCCTGCAGAGACATGACCTTACATTTCTTTCCAGCAGAGATGAGAATGAAAATATTGTCCTCAATTAGACGTCCTCTGCAGGTAAACCCTAGAGAGACAAATTGACTCATACATGATTTTGCTGAAGTTTTGCAGAACTTCTAATGCAGTGAAACAACCCAGAACCAAGAGAGCTCACACTTAAATATATATATATATATATATATATATAAGGTGACATTACTTTAAAATAACAATAGTTACGGTAGGTTTAGTTGCCACCCACCACTGCTTTTAGCTATCAAAACTGGAGCAGTAAAAATGCAGGCTGAGGCGTTGTGAGTGGAGCGATTCAGTCAGTCTGACAGTGGTGCTAGCGTTCCCCGAAGGCAGTTTAAAGAACAGTGTAGGGTGAGGTTGCATAATCTGTGCCTCAGTCGGATTCATGGAAAAGAGAGCCTGGTCTTTCAGAAAGATATACTGACACTTCCAAGACGTCTGGAGAGAAGCGTGTGGAGTAATACTCTTGGCAGCAACACAAGTGATTGTATCAAATAGAAATTTGTAGCTTAATTGATACTAGTTGCTACAAGCCGTACTAACAAAAGGAGGCGATCAAGTGTTGACATCAATCTGAATCTGTTTCTTTAAACCCATGTAAACAGATTCCTAAGATTATTATTATTCATTTTTTCATAAATGACTTCACCCCAATGGGGTTTGATCTGGATACCAACTTAAAGGGCACACTTAGCTGTAAACTAAATTATACGACTGAATGGTGATGAAACACATTCATTCTGGTGTTAATATTGACATTTCCTTCCAAAATTATATAAATATAAAGTATTTCATGGGTAAAAAATGGCAAAACAACACTGTTTTAATGTTTTTATGTGTGTGGGATTTGGTGGCATGTAGTGGTGAAGTTTCAGATTGCAACCAACTGAAACTTCTTCTGTGTGAAAATCGAGGAGGAGAATATGGAAGATGTGAAAACACGCATGTTCGTATCTAGAGCATCTGGTATGTCCGTTCTGGGCTACTGTAGAAATGTGTGTAAATATATCCAGGTAGATATAACACATTTGCAGCGTGCACATTTGCATATTTTCAGTGTTTTGCAAAGAATTCTGTCACGGCTCATTGACCAGGTGAATCCAGGTGAAGGCTGTAACACGGTGTTGCTTTCAGGAATTAAATCATCAATCAAACTACAACCAGCACACAGAGGAGACTGGAAATAGAGGAAAGGTGTAAGTCTAGAGAAATAGATTGTGTAAAACAAGGGTGCAAACTAAGTTTAGCTGGTATGGGCAGGAAGAGAAAAGGTTTAGTGATGAAGAGGGATGGAGTTTAAAAAATACTCCACTTCAGATGAGCATCTTTTCTCAGTCACTTGTGTAACATCAACTTTAAAAAGTGCTGATAAGTGTTTTAAGAGCAGTGAAAAGGTTCTTAAAACAGTTTGAATGTACAAAAACAACATGCACTCTAACTAACAGCAATACAAGGATACTCTCAATTTGGCCAAACTGCTGAAACTCTTCGATCCAGTCAAACTAACACTGCTATATTATAATCTTCACACGTGGCATCGGCCTATATTTTACGTTAGCCATCTGTGTGTACAGGTACATGTTGTCCTCACAGAAACACACACACAAACACACACACACACACACACACACACACACACACACACACACACACACACACACACACACACACACACACACACACACACACACACACACACACACACACACACACACACACACACACACACACACACACACGATGAAGGGATCACCTTCAGAGGTCATGACTGTCCCACATCGTGCGACTGCTGGATTAGGGAAAAGGGCAACATTTCCCTAATGGCCTAATGTTGTTTTTGGCTGTCACACACACACACACACACACACACACACACACACACACACACACACGGGTAGTGACACCTGCAGTCTCACATGCACCGCACCCCCTGCCTTGTCCCTGTGTGGTTCTACTGGTACAGTGAGGCACTAACAGAATAAGGAGCACCATTAAAGGGTCAGAACACCCAAATTACAAGAGAAACCTACATTGTCATGTGGCTCTCGTGACCATGCAGTTTTATTTGCACGACGGGAACTAAACTCTGCAAGAGTCGAAACTATTTTCTCTCCACTGGAGGTACACAGAGCAACTAGGCCCACCAATCTTTATACATGTGTGTGTGTGTGTCAATACCTCCAGGCTGGTTCAGTCAAACCCTGGACTGGAATTCAAGACAACCACAGAGGGGGGATTTCCACGTGCCTCCAAGTCGTCTTGTTCGGAACACAGAGCCGTGCGTCATCCCGCGGCCGCATCCGCCTCACTTCCTCGTGGCTACGGGGCAAGAAACGCTTCAGCTGGCAGTGAAGTAATCCCTGACTCACACTTCAGGTAAAAGCTTAAATTGATTTATATCGTTACGAAGCGTCGCTTTGAAGTGAACGCCTGGGCTTCAGTGCCATCCAGTGGTGGTCGCAATTAAAGGGAGGGTTCACGTGTACGCTTTAAACAGAACTCACATGCCCATGAGGACATTGAAAGCACTTTTGAGATGTCACACAGCAGGGTAAACACAGGTGTAATTGATAAAAATCAATTATGGTTCCATTCTATCGAGCAGCGTCACAACGTTTCAGTGAGCCAGCATGCACACTACCACGGCCCTGGGCCACCTAAATGGAACAAGGCCTTAATTAATGCAATTAATTGCACCGGTGTTTAGCCTGCAACGACCTGTTGCTCCTCCAGTTTTAATGCCAGCGACAAGAGACACAATAACATTTGTTACTATTGCTGCATCGCAGCTCAGCTAAACTGTCTGTGAAAGCTTTGGATGATACACTTGATTTGAACTCATGTGTATGAACCATGTTCCTATTGTGTAGGAAACATGGTTCATACACAATTCTACCAATACATTTGTATTTGAGAAGTTTTTCTTTGACCGTCCGTGAAAAATAAGAATAAAAGGTCGGTGTCTGACGTTTCCCCCTCGAAGAGATCAACCAAACATCAAGTGATGTCACTGATGAACAATAACAGCAAACGATGCTTTCAATGGACATGTGGTTTTGCAAGTTTTGTCTGACAACAAATTGGAGGAAAAAGGATATTGTTGGATTTTGATAATGAGGGAAACGTGTCCAACATCCTGGACTTTAATGTCTTTAATGTCTTCCTCAATGACCCGATGGCAGCCGATAATCCTGTGAACACAATGAGAACACATTCTGCATCGCCAAACATCTCAAAGCTAAATGATACATGTCGCAAAATATACTCGCAACTCATCCAACAATGTTCTTGCAACTTTGGGCAATGTCAGAAGGCAATGTTGCCCAGGATGCTTTTTGACATTTTGTTTTAATGCTGCAGTCACACAGTCCTCATCACATGTTTATCCACCACCAAGATGCAGCCGACAAACACCAGAACACTCACATGTCATCTCGCAATATCGATAATCATACAAAATAAAAAAAAATTTCTCTTGATTATTATTTCAGTAATCCTTTTGCCTGAACACATTCTAAATGTTACAAAAGTCAAATTATCCAGAGGACTAATATTTTGCTCTGGTTTACCTGTAAAAAAAAAACCTTAAAATGTGTGACACGAAACCAGCTGATTTACTTTATTCAGGTAAATGATACATATAGATTAAAAACAACAACAACGGATGGATATGTTCATCTCAACAAACCATGAATGAATATCCACCATGAGCAGTCATGCGTAAACTAATCAATAAAGTTTGACTAAATGGACAAAATGCACTTTCTTTCAACAGGTGTTGAGTCAGCCCCGCCACCGTCTACTCATACCAATATGTCGGTGTTTTACCATTTTGTTTGCATTGACATATGCAGTAAACACGTACGAGCCTGGTTTGTGGTCAATTCAAGTTGAAGATGCCTTTCATCGCATGCTGATGTTCTACTTTAGGTTGTTCAGGTCAGACAAAAGGCAATAGAACACACAGAAGGGTCATTCATTGGATGGAAACAGAACTTCTTTAGTCTGATACTACAGTAGACACTCACTTAAAAGCCAAATTCCAACCACATTTCTATGAAATGACTAAAACCAATGAGCCCTAAACACACATCAGGCTATCAACAAAGATCTCAATGTTTTGTTTCGCAAACAGGACGGTATTTTGAACATTTAAAAAAAAGGAGGTTTATACTCATTAAACACTTCTATACCAAACTAGAACACAACATTTCAAACAAAGATCCCGATAACAGAGCTGCAAAACCAGCTGTTAGCGAGGGCGGATTAAGCGCACACGTACAAATAATAGAATTGTTCAGCTGCCGTACGATGAAATAAAAGCAAGAGATTCGCCAACAGAAAATAAAGCAGGTTAAAGTTTGATACAAGGAAAGTATAAGATTAAAAAAAAATTAATGTTAAAGGACTCAATCATGAGAAGTCGGCATCCTGCTCCTACTGAAACCTCGCTACAAAAGGGACAATAAAGATATTACAAATGTAATATTTAGGTAAATTATCAGGGTGACTTTAACAACCTAAATTAGTTGAAGAAGTTAAGCTTAGAGTCAAAGAATTTAAACTATCCTTTGCAGACAACAGGAGGGCTGAACCGAGCAATTTCATTGGTTAAAGATGGCGTCTAACAGCCAACATTCGGCTCATAAATACAGAATCACGACCGGATACACGATCGTAAACACGTAAGCACAGAGCCATTGTATGCTTATTGTCATCAGAGCACTGATATACAAGAGTGCTAACTATTATGGGGTTGAGTTCTTTATGGGGTTTCTGTAAAGGCGACGGGATCTTCTGGCATACACCTTATGATTATGTTGTAATAAATAAGACGCTCTGTGTTCATAGTCTTGAAACCGGGCATTAGAGTGCATTGAAACACATTAAAAACGGTGTTAATGTCACAACATACTCAACATGCACTGAATGTTACTTTACAAGGAACACATTGTAGTCGGGGCAGCTGTGCTGGTTTTATAGAGCCCATAATATTCTTCTGAATGTTTTTCTGTACTGCTCTTATAATTGTTTTTTGCAACAGATGATTTTGTAATCACTGTAATAAAAACTCAGGTTTTCACAGACGTTAATGGGTTTGATATGAATTCACGCTGCACAAAAATATGCGAAATAAGTCGAGTCAGCAGGTTCGTCACATCTGCAGGTTGAGATGACCCCGAATATAAAACTCATCTACTTCAACGTTTAGAAAGAGTATTAAAGATTAAAATAAAAACAATAAAATAAAATAACACTGTTGGGTGTGTCTCCAATAAAAATATGATAAAACTCAATAGATTGACAGGAGAAGACGTGTGACAGTATCCCTGCACGTATGTGTGGATGTAACCGTTTCTAGATCAACAGTTGAATTCTTGGGGTTGTTGGTTAAGAAAAAAACTTGACTTACTCTGATGAATTCCTGTGCAGCATGTATAGAGCAATTATGGCAAACAAATTCATACTACAATCTGTGAGCGGCTTTTTTTTTTCACAAACTAAAAAACGCTGAGTAAAGCAACCTAAAAACCTAAAAAAACAACGCAACACTTTGGAGGGAAAACATGTCGTCATCAGCTGTCTTTGTATATTCTGCTCAAATTCACAAAAGAAGGGGGGTCTCTGATTTACCTCAGTTTACAGTAGAGATATTTAAAGGCACATTCTGCAATATCTCCTATTGCATTGTTGACTAAGGACACACAGTGTCATGGATGCGAAGCACCTGAAACCAGGCTCGGCCAATACCATCAAACTGCTGAGCATGCGGCGACTATATCTTCTGTAATATGACGGTTACTCCACCAGCAGTTCGTTTTTACAGCGGATGCTTGAAGATGTCTATTTTACATCGTGTGTAAGATTTGAAATGTGGTCAAAAGAAGATACTGATATAAAAAAAAACTGATTTTAGCAACGACTAACTCGTTTGCTCTGAGAACTTGTTTTGTTGCCAATTTACATATCTGTTAAGTTCCTGCAGCTATATAAAAAATCTGCAGGTGCGACATTTATTGCCTGCAGGTGGCGCAGCGTTAAGGTTGCAACAGCTATTTCTGTACCAGACATCTGCGGGTCCTAATTGGTGGTGCCATCACCTCGCTGCCCTGTAGGTGGTGCAGACTGGCATGCGATGAAGGTGGACGGCATCCCACTGGTGGAAAACTCTGCTAAACGGGAATGAGTGACTTTGTGAGTGGATTACGAACAAGCTCCAGGAGGTGCTTCGCATCGAAGAAAAAAAACAAAAACAATGACACCTGCATCAGTAATGGCTTTACCCATTTTTTTCAGCACTCGGCCCTCCTGTTCACTCCAAGATAGCAACGATGACACAATAAGGCCAAGTAGGAAATCTCGCTGACTGTGCCTTTAAATGTCTTGCAGGACGCAAAACGTACACGGTTTGTTACTTCTTCTCAATCTTCAGTGTTTGTACAAAACCCCAAAGGTCCTTCACCACCTGAGGAAGGTACGGAGAGAGAGAGAGGGAGGGAGGGAGGGAGAGAGGGATAACAGCAGAAGAGAGGAAAGAAAAGAGACATGAAATTATAAATCTCCCAAATGAAGTGCTATAACAGCATTGGACATATGACTCACTTCTACTACAGCATGCTTTTGTGCGTCTCGCCTGTGGGAACGCTGAGTGTAGACGGGGCTGTTGGGGAACGACGAGGGGTTGGGTGGGGGCAGCAGTACATACCAGAGTGTATGACTAGGTGCTCCAGGTCTGACAGATCTCAGACCTTGGCTGATGAAACCAAAGCACTTCCACAGATGTTTCTACACACTGGGATCAACAAGCTCCCCCCCCCCCCCCCTCTACTCTTTTCCCTGTCCACCCAGCCCTAGTGCCGGGCTGAAGAGCTCTCACCTGCTCTCACAACTGTACAGTTAAAACGCTTGAACCCTGCAAAGCGATCACAGAATAGTGTTAAAATAGAACTTTATAAGAGACTTCTTACAAATACAGACAGCACAGCTCTACCATGTGACACCCTGCCTGGAATCACTTAGTCTGTTGCGATAATCTAAAAGGGTTCTGAGTGATTAATTCGTGCTCCACCAAACAAAGTGCAGGGTGCTGTTGTTTTTCTTCTGAAATGACAAGCAGCATTAGAAAAGATTTAAGTCCTGCATTTAGAAAGAGGTTTGGTCAAAGGCCTTGAATGTGAAAGAGACTGGTACCATCCACATACCACCAGTCCCTTCATTAAGGCTACAAAAGACACTCACGCCAGTAAATCACAGAGAAAAGAGTTCGCCTTTGGCAGGTGTACTCCCATTCCATCTCGAAAGAGCCCGCTGACACAGAATGAATATAATTCAAAGTGAACACGCTGTGCTGGAGAGACGTTTGAGGCCGAGTGGACAGAGTGCGGTATGAGGACAGCGTGAACAATAACGCATTCCTCCGAATCTATCACGGCAAAAAAGCTCTTAAAGCTCCAAAACGACGGTTGAAGTAAACGTACTGCTAAATGCATAGATCGCCCAAAAAAAAACAACCTAGAAATTGATAAAACTGCATTTTGAAAACATTAAAAATCTTCTTAGATGTCTCGTAATCAGGGCTCTGAAAGCCATGTGCATTCAATAAATATGTAGGCTGCATGCTACTTCAAACAGCTCATGATTACTTACTTTTTTGTCTGAGATTTTGAAAGAACTCTTCACGTAATTCTCAAACTTCTGCTCGGTCTTCGGTAGTGGTTTTCCCTAATGAACAGGAAAAAAAAAAAAGCCCGTTAAATCATCAGCTTACCCGCGCGACACACATTCAATTAAGACCGGTCATTTACAAAAGCGGATGACAGCCGTACCTCTTTGGCTGCCGTTGACAACTTGCTCTTAATCTCGGTCAGAGAGGGAGACTTAGACGGGCCGGCCTGGGGTTTGTCTCTTCCTGGGGCGGGTGTCTTAAAAAAAAATACACAAGATAAGAAACACTGATCGATACGTCAAATAGAGAGAGATTTATAGACATGTAGATCAAAAGAAACTTCATATTTTCTCTGTGTTCTCATTTGAACTTATTGCTGACGGGTCCGTTTGCTGACCAACAGGCCGGTCTGGACTACAGCCCTACCATGACCCGTTCAGTCTGGGTCTGTGTTTACGGGCTTGGCGTGGGCAACCAGCTGGAAGAGGATGAAAGCACGAGAACGGACAACAAATTCTAGCCTAATTACAACATTTTTTTTTTTTTCTTTTTAACAAATACATGAGGTACAAATTATGGTTTTATTGTTTGCAAGCAGGAGAGGGCAAGCCCCGACTCTCCAATGAGTAATAGAGATTGTTTGTCAAAAGTGTTTTTCCCTTGATGTCGAATCCTAACGACTGGACTAAAAGGAATAAATGTGCAATTCATGTTGAGCTGGTTTTTTTAAAATTTAAGTTATGCTCAAATTAACGACTTCCACAGGAAAAGATTACACTTCAACACTTCACAACGTTGACGGACGGTCAACACTAAAACAACGCGTCGCGAGCGACTCGTCTTCATCATTTCTAACATTCTAGCTGCTAGCGTGAGCGCTGAACCAGCCGGCCCACAGGTGTGTTCAGACCTGGGCAGCCGAGGCCCCAGAGGTCCTCAATTAGGAAGTGTCTGAATGTGACACAACAACAACACAGACACACACACAGACACACACACACACACACACACAGACACACAGCCATACGCCGGGCCTGCGTGTTACACAAGCCACGGAGCTTGTCCCTACATGTAAAGCCGGAGTGGAATCCAGTGAAATTGCAGGTTTCATTGATAGCCAGAGACGCATTTGAAAGAGGAACAGAGCCGACTTTAAAGCAACTCTTTTGCCCGAGAGCCGAGAAACAGAAGAAGAAAAACGCACAAGCAAAACGGAGAGCTGTCCAGTTATTGATTATCTTTTTGGTTGCTGATTGTTTATAGTTCAGAACATTTTACGCCGCAGTTTAGGAGCTCAGTGGGTGGAGAACGGCACAGATACTTTTAGGGTAAAGGTCACGCATTGTAAGAAGGTTTAAATATCATTTATTTGTATCAGATTTGTACTTACTGGGTCCACCTTATATATTATTATTTGAGTCAGAACCAAAGTATATTGAAAGCAAATAGCTGTTTATCTTCAGCAGATTTAGGCTGCCATAAACACTGACTTGTCATAAATGTAAGATGTCGGCAGAGTGGCGGTCAGTAAAGAATGAGTGAAATCAAAAAGCAGATTTCTTAATCTCCCACTTGAACTGGTTGTTTGGATGAAAGCAATCAACAAGTCATGTGTTACTACTTCTTACTTCAAACACCTTGAGTAACTTCAGGCTTTAAAAAAAAAAACAGGGAAAGACTTGAAATAGTTAAAATCAGGTGGAAAGTTCTGGAGAAAATAAATTCTCTCGCTCTCTCGTTAGGAAAAGAGAAGAAAAAGCACTCATCTGTCCCTGTCCCCAAGAGAGCAGCGTTTTATAGCACAGATCAAAAGGTATAAAGGGAAGAAACCCTGACGCACACATACCACACTACAAAAGAAACTTATGCTGCTGGCTCCCGGCCAGACAAATGTACTACGTATTTATTATTTATGGGAAGCTCTCGACTTCCAAGGGACAGCTGCGGACCTGAAACAGCTGATAAACACAAGCACAAGCGTTTTCATCTGGACCAGACACTGATTACAGATGCCACGAGACATGGAACTTAATCACAAGCACACTATCATTTGATGCAGTGGCTCGTCTTCAGTCCAGTGCGAACACATGGGTGGGACACCTTTTGCTCATCGGGTCTGTCCAGAGAACGACACTTGTCGCTCTGTCGGAAAGAGAGCTTTGGAGGCCCGTTGTGACTTGTGCATGTAAATAAAGGAGATGACAGTTTTCATGTTTCATTGTTAGAACCCCGGCATCCTTACACTCACGGGAAAAGTCAATAAACACCAAGAACATAGGCACCTGCTGCAACACATGACAATCAGTCGCTAAAAACAATGACTCACACCCTTTTGGGATCAGCCTGACACAAGTGGTATACACTTTACGACTGTGACGTGTGCTTGAAGGCATCGTCTACTCCCAACCCATCAATCAGAAGACACCAGCTGCGAGATAAAGTGACTTCAGATCAGTTAGCCGGTTCTCACGTCGAGCCTGTTACACGAGAAGGTGCAGCTACACGCTGGGCCGCAAAGAGGTGAGAACTGCGGTCCTGGCAGCAGATCTGACAAGCCGGTCTAATGACCAGTCACCTGCGTTTAGCAAAGACAAAAAAAAACAAAAACAGACATCCACGCCCGCTTCCTCGCTCCTCAGGGGCATCTGGAAGCGCAAGCTGCACCAGACATCAAACGCCGGTAATGGGGAGCAATTGGGAGAAGGTGTGTCCAGGAAGTGAGGGGTGTGAAGAGGTTGGAGAGAGGGAACAGTTGTTGTGGAGAGGTGGAGATGGGATGGGGCGGGGGGGGGGGGGGGGGGGGGGGGGGGTTCAATTGAACCCCCACGGGCCAGAGGGTTAAACTGGCGGGATGGTTTCGGCAGACCGGCTGCCCGTCGGCTAATCCCCCGGAGCATTTCAAGAGCCACTGTGTTGTGTCTGGACAACGGCCACTACAGAATTAGCTGCACTCTGCCGCACACACCAAAAAAAAAAAAAAACCCTGGGGGCCCTAGGGTTCCCTAGGGGGGCATCGCTTCATCGCCTCAGAAATTCAGCAATCCAGAAGCTCAGTGTTCAACATGATAAAAATCACAGAAGCTGTCTATCAAAAAACGTCAAGACAGGAAATGACAATGTTCTAACGGGTGTGAGATCACCGCACGTGTTTTTTTAATCAGACAAGCGTCCGACATGTAACGCCTTATCTGACTCCGTCCGAGTCGTTTTTTTTTAATCACAGTAACATAACTCGTGAAATGTGTAAACTTGCAGAGGCGCTTGCCAATTTGTTTTCCCCTCCTGTGTTACATGTGCAACGGGGAGTTGGAAGGGGCATCAAAGGGGGCTGCAACTCAAGACGTCGGGGTCAGGCCGAGGGGTCACGGGTTTAAACCCTGCCCCGGGAAACCCGTTTGGAGGTCAGGTGTGTTTGCTTAAAGAGAGCCAGAGATCAAGCTGTGGGTTTTGAGAGGCGGCCGTCCGAGACATTCCATCCAAGAAATTAACTATCAGGTTGAGCTAATTGCAATGTGCATTTATCACATTCCTCGGCTGTGGAATGGGAAGGGGTTGTTTTTTGGGGCATGTTTTAATTGTGAAAGCCAATAAATGCAGACAATTACACCCTTTGTCTTCTCAGGCTCAGGTTTGACCAGAATTAATTCAACACAAAAAGGATTTTTTTTTGTTTTTTTTTAAGTGCTCTACATTGTGTCGTGCATTTTGCCTGCAGGCCGTATCAGGATTTCACTTCACACATACTGTCAGAAGTGAGAGGTCCACGTCTGTTTGCAAAGAAGTACGAGGCTTTACATGTGTAGCTCTCCACTGGTTTATTCTGTGAAGGAGTATCTATTCTCTGCTCGACAGGACACAAAACGTGAGGTAACACCGTATCCGTCCATCAAAGCTGCTCCTTTATAATCCAGTATACGCCTTCTTCTTTGTCTGTTCTTCTTTAAAACTCCACCATTACTTTACATAATTTTGAGAGCGACATGACGTCATTTATTACGTTGTTTACATACAAACAATAACAGGTTGGTTTTCACCCGTGCTACAGTATAAAGGCCGTCAATCAACGAATTAAATAAGCACGAGTGATCAACGCTGAGCAGCCGTTCCTACCTTAACCTGTGGTTTGGCGGCTGACCCTGACGGTTTCCCTGCGGGGCCGTTTTGTTTCACCGGAGTCTTGTTGGACTTCTTGGCCGGAAACGGTGAGCTCTGAGAAAAACGAAGAACACAACCACGACGTGTAAAGAAGACGTCTCCAGTACGACACCCCTGTGTTATCAGGAAACTGCTCATTACACCTGTAAATACATGTGTTTATGTGAAAAAGGATAAACAAGAAAACACGCACACCTTTCTTGCATTAAAAGCTACTTTTTACTTTCAGACATGTTATGTTGAATAATAAAATGATTGTTGGTAGTTGTGTCATGTTGTTATGAAAACTCCCATATCAAAGCTGTAATGGCCAAGCCTCTTTTTTCGCTGACTAATTATATTTGGCATGTAACATAATGTGAACCACATTTGTAGAATTTGCAATTGTGGTTAATTTTCTTCAGTCTTTTGCCATGAGGTATTTATCATAACGTCATGATAATATCAACGCTGCACATGTGAACTAAAAGCATTTTAACCCATGAAGACAAAAGCGCACATTCAACAAAAAGCAACAAGTAGAACATCATGATGCCCCCCCCCCCCCCCCCCTCCATTGGTCAGCACTGTTGCCGCCGTTTGCACTGTTGGTTTGGTCTGTTAGCACCGCTAGCTGCTAGCCCCCGGCTAAGTAATCGATCATAAGATATGCTCTGAATTTTGAATTTAGCACCTTTAAGATTTAATAGTTTGTCTGATTAAGTATCTCAGTAAAAAGGTTTGTGCAATAAAAACAGAACTGTGACCACATCAGACTGAAATCATCTCCCCGGTATATGAAATGACGAGGGAAGCACGAGACGCACTCGGTGATTTGTCACCGATCAGATCCTCGTCACTGCTCTCCACACACTGGAGGCCTTCCTGTCAGGTTACCGTTGCTCTCAGTCACCTGTGTAATTACCTTGTAATAGCCGAGGCAAGTACCTGCATTTCCTGAGCACCAACCCTTCCCTTGGAATGGGCTACAAGTGTAATTGCCTGTGTTGACATAACTGCTACAAGGCAATTACACATGTTATTTCCTAGAGCCGTGCCTGGTAGTAGAAGATGCTGTGAGGAGGCTCCAGCGTGGATGCCAAACTTCTTTTTGCAAATCAGAGGGATGTGAGTCGAGTTTTTAGATATGATCGTCTCCTTGGGTTTTAGTCTCTCCCTTCTGTGTTCACTATAATTCACCAGATCACTTGTGCTTCGACCACAAAGTGAAGCGCATCACTGAAAGACTGTTGTTGAGGTAGGAACAGAGTCCTTGTGCTGTTCGTGTGATGTTTGGATGGAGAAGTTAAGAAGTAGAAAGCTTTGCCACAAACGCTGCACAACTGTCGTAGTGAGGACCTGCGTATTTGACTCCTTTGACAAAAAAACCACATTGAAACAATTAGCAAAAAAAAAAAACAGCTTCAGTAACTCACTCATTATCCCACTTAAGAGTCCTCGTCTTGTTCTCTGTGAGACTGGTTGGAGGCTACATGACTCAAAGAATGCTGAGCACAAGGCGCAGCGGTCCGGACGCTCATGTTGAGTCTTCTTCGATATAAGTTAACTCAATTTATTTTATTTTTCTTGGGCTGCTCTGTTGTCAAAATTAAGATAATCATCTCAATTGAGGATGTGAGATTTAGTCATCATGGCAATGCCGTCAAATTGCAATTGGAACATCTAAATACAAAGGCACACACGGGACACACGCCTCAGGCTCCTTAATTTATAACACACACATCCAAAGTGGTCCAGAACACATCTGCATGAACAGGTTCGCTCTTCACACAATGGAAGTAAACATCAGCATCATGTGACCAACAGAAATCAACACAAGCACACTTTCAGTTGAGTGCAGTTGAACTTAAAATTGAGCTTCAATGTTTGTCGATACCAGTGTCGCTGTAATACTGTACAAAAAACGACATCAGTCAAACTGGAAGTTCAAAAATTAGGTACTACACTGGATTAAGAATCTGACCAAACATTTGATCCCAACTGTCCATACACAACGTTGTGGTTGGTACTTAAAACAGTAATGTAATGTGTAACCACATAAAAAAGGTATAAAAAAAAAATCTACATAGACATATTGCTGATTTAGCAGTCCAAACCATAATAATTGCTCCCAGCCCTACTTTCTTGCGTTGAGTTCTTTCACGACTAAAGCATGAGACGGGGATAACTACGGAGCTAAAGAGAGGACGGGTGAAGAAAAGGATCACAGTCATGGGGGGGGGGGGGTTAGGTATTGGACGAGAAGACAACAGAATAAATCAACAGGTGACAGAAACGCTCAGCTGTCATCTGACCCCGAGGCGAGGATCGGCGCTCACGTCGCAGGTATGCGCATCTGCCCGGCTTTGATCTCTTGCCTGGCACAGTTTGCACTCGGATAGCGTGTTTTAAAACACAACAAAAAAAAAAAAAAAAGAAATCACAAACAGACACCGACGTAAAAAAAAGCCAGGCAGATACACACATGCACCCACACACTTGCAAATGATTGCGGTAACACGCACAACAAGTGTTCAAAGGGAAAAGGCCAGGTGCAGCGCTGAAATGGCACGAGAGACGATAAAAAGGAGCAATCATATTAACAGTGGGATGACAGAGGGACGAAGATATGCAGTGTTGCAGAAAAATGGGGGAAGAGGTTTCCCATAACTGGTGTGTGTGTGTGTGTGTGTGTCTGCTTGCTTCTCTGCATATGTATTGTAGATATATCCTGTTAATGTTTGTAGACCGTGTGCATTTTTGCAAGTATGCAAGTGTGCTTACACATTTACAGTAAGTGTACATGTCTACAGTGTGTGTACACACTTCTGTGTGCGTGTGCGTGTGTGTGTGTACAGGATAACATAGTGCCGTCTTGTTGGTGAGACGGTGAGAATTCAAGCAGATTACAGAGGAGAAATCCGATCATTACGCCACACAGACCCTGTGTTTTACTCGGGGAAAACAGGTGGGTACATGAGCCAACAGGATGGAAAAAGTTCCATGTTGCGTCTCATACAAAAAGGTGGACGGTCAGTGAGTGCACGAATGGGAAGGGCCTGCTGGAATGACATGCTACTATAGGATACGGTCTGTGGGAGTTTACGCGGTGTGGTAGAAACACAAGGGGAGCGGGCCGACGGCAGCGACGCACACAAATTCCTTTTACACAAAAACATCAGCTGAGGGGAAGACCTTGAATACTCTGACACCTGGTGGACGACTGGGGACTGGAGACACTCCAAACTAACTTCATCTGCTGTAAAGATTAGAGTTTAGAGACCTGATCGTGACATGTAGTTTGGTTTGAACCGAACTGAAAAGCCTCCTCAAAAGTTCCACAGTGATTAACGGACGTTTATTCAGGATTGACCTCAGAATCATGATTCTTTTATCTGTAAAGCACTTTGAACAGTGCCGGACTAATAAACTCTCCTTGCCTAATGTTGACATAAAGAAATGACAAAAGACCACGCTTACTTTTTTGAGCTCTTTTCCGGCATTCTTCTGAGGCTTCTCATCATTTTCGTCACTTATGTCATCTTCGTCATCACTAAAAGCAACGAGGAAGAGGAACATGAACTCTGGTAAAAGGCAATATGACAAATTATAGAAACAAAGTGGAGAATAAAGTGATTCCTGATATTATTTGTGCATAAAACTTTAATTTTAGGGAGATAAATGTATTCTTTTAAGGTTTGCACCATGACAGGATAAAAAATCAGTATTAAAAGACATACTCGTCATCATCATCGTCACTGTCCTCTTCATCATCGTCAGAATCCATCTTTAGTTTCTTCTACAAGGAAAATGAATCATTGGCAACAACATTAGCGTAACAAACAAGCACCAAACTTATTCAATCTTATCATGTAAACTTAAATAAAGTTTAAAAATAGAGATTTTACTAAAGCAGCTCTGTGGCTGAATGAAAACACTGAGTCAGCTACCAAAGGAGGCTTCTTCCCCGACATCAGGCTCGCTGGCCGCTTCACCGGTGAGCTGTTGTTCTCCTCCTCTTCATCGTCTGAACCCTTCACGCCTACAAAGCAAACGCTGGTTACTCGTCATGAATTCTGTTTCACTCAGATTTACCTGCAGCCCTGTTATGGACTCAAACATCACTGGAAACAGAGAATCACACTTCGTCCACAGCAAAAATGCTAAAATTCTAACAATTAGAAATGCTACTTTCGACTGATATAGTGTGAAGTAGGTAAGTACTTCTTTATTATGATGTGAACTGTTAACCGAGTCATATTTCGTCTGTAATTCCAGAGGAAGAAAAGTCAGCAGAAGCAACTAGCAGCTCAACACTCACTGACAAAATGCTGCCCGCTGATGTGAACCGGTCCAGAGCCGGACTGCAGACGGAAGGTAACTGGAGGTGTGATCTCAAACCCACCTAAACTCATCTGGACAAGAAGAAGACCACAGTCACAACAACAAAACATGCAATTTAATCACCGTTAATATACTATGTACACCCTTTTTCTTTTTAGCTTTCGTCATTTCATTCAGCTTAAAAAGGTTGAAAGCTATTTCACTTTTACTATTAGGAGTTAACAAAAGAAAACTAGATTAACTCCTGTTATAGATGAAACATATCGCCTAATAATTCTTCACATAGACACCATTGAGTAGCCCCTCAAACACTTCACAAAATGATGCCAGCCACGGCGTTCACTCACAGACGGCAGGACGGACGGTTTCAGGACGACCAGCGGCACTTTGGTAGATTTCCCATCATACGTGAGGCCCTCGATTTCCACCATGTGGAACTTATCCTCCGCCTCGGCTCCCAGACACACCTGGAACAGCAGCACAGATGACTCGTACAACACCTCCATGTCTGACATTTTTTTCGGGACCTTTTCCAGTAAAGGTCCCGAACATTTTGTGGGGACACGTTGTTATAAACGAGCACCCAGATTGTATCAGTACGGCTCTAATTTTATGGTTAACGGGTTTCTTGCTTTTCTCTGTTTCTCATACATTTGGCCTATTTTATTAATTTTTATTTGTTTTAGATTTGACAAAATTATTGATAAAGTATAAAATAGAAATAGATTGCTGTGTGAAATCATGGAAATAACCAAAATAACATGTGTAACTACAGTCACATGGACATCAAAACAAAGACACATTAACTCTGTGTGTGTACAAAACATTAAACTATTCTATCAGAGATTTAAAAAGCACTTTTTCAGGCTTTATGACTCTGCATAGTAATGAAAAACATCCTTTTCTATTAGTGGAAAGACAATAAAACTGCATAACTAGCAGCTCATTTGGTTTAACTGCTGCCACAAGTCAAGAAAGACGGATACCAAAATGACTAACACATGAATAATGTACCACAAATCTGTAATTACTATGTGTAAACAACAAGTCTTCCTTACTGCTTTGAGTGACAGCTGTTGCTCCGTATCATCGTCGTCTACGTCAACTTTGAACTCCCGTTTGTCCGATTTCAGGGTACAACCTGGAGAAAACGACACGAGCAACGTGTAACTAGCCTTGCGTTTGCACAAATGCATTCAAATAGTTTGCACACAACACATGCTGGGATTCACTCCTTTTCTATAGCTGTTGTATCTCCACGCTGTGCTCGGCTAGCTAACAAAAGAGCTGAATTGGCGCGAGCAGAGGGGCTATTTTTAGCGTAACTTCCTCCAGCTAAAAGTGGATAAATGGCTAATTGTGCGTGATAACATGGAAGAAACGCTGTTTGTGTGACCGATATTTTTTATATAGGTTTGCCAGAATAAGCGAGCTCACCAAACAAGTACATTTGTGGTCTGCTCAAATCTGAGATATCGTCCTCCATCTTTGTTGTGGGTGGTTACACTTCCGTAAACTGGTGTGACGGACACGTCGCCTAGCCAATGGGAGAGCAGAACGTGATTGTTATTTGTAAACGCTGGAGCCAATAGAATTACAGACGGGGCGGGACAAATTACATTGTGTGTTCTCATGGTTGAACACTAGATAGAGCTCTCGTAATAAAGATTGAGTAAATAACCTATTAACAAAAAAATGATGACTACAATAATCAGGGAGGTTTGAGGTCATTCATTATCTGTTAACAGAGGCTATTACAATATTATATATTTTTAGATATGTGGTAGTTAGGTGCTTACTCATTCAAAAGTGTGCAAGGAAAAGGAATAGTAATCCTCTTCATGAGGGTCAACAAGAAGGTGGCAGAGAAGGCAAATAATGTTCAAATGTTTGATTATCAACAGGCTATTACATTTGATTTAAGTAGATATATTTGTACTTTGAACGACCCCCAATTTTCTCAACATCCGCACGGTCTTTATACAGTAGTTTGTATTTTCCTAATTTGTAATGGCTTCCTCAAATAAGCTTTACAGCTTTTATATTAAGATTGGGATATTCTCCCTTATGTCTATCACTTAATGCGCTGTTTGGACTAAATAGAAGAGGCCTTTGGTCAGTAATATTAAAAGGGCAGCCCAGGGGGCAGTTGCAGCCTTAAAAGAGTCTTCTGTGGTTGTTGAAAATATTGATAATAAAAACGGAGAGCCATTGCAGTCTCAGATATTACAGAGAAGAGAAATTAACCAAGTATGAAACTCACCAAACCGCACACAGAATAATTTTTAATAATTGTAATTGTTTGTTTTAGGGGGGAAAGCCCCAAACAACTTGTACATGAATACATTTCTCTTTTTGGTTTGTGATTTTGTGTTTTGGAAATGATATCCTCTTTTAAGTAGTATAATAACAATCCAATGATTAAATATATATGTGGCTAAAAGACTGAGGATGTCAGTTATACCATTACTTTTTTGTAAAGACAATATTTTTGTCACTCTGGATTCCTTGTCGTACTCTCAATATACTCGTAGTTCAGCACTGACAGATTTTTTTTGTGCAGCCTTTCACCTTCACTCCCTGACTACTTCACTTTGAAAAAAGTCTGTTGCATGAGACACCATCTCAGGAAACGCTCGTGGCATCTAGAACAAAACATCTGAAATTGTGCAACAGCAGCTGAGTTGCTTAATTGTGAAACGTCTTTCTCGGCCAGTATTGAGCAGGTGTGGAGTCAATGATCCGCAGTGCCAGTATAAGGCACCCTTAAGGAATGAGTTGTCTTCATGCATGCCTGAAAGCTCGAGAAGACTTTAATGTGTCACAGACTGCCAGGATACGTCCGCAGATCCGTTCTCATGGCAGATATGATGTTGTTGCTCTTGGACTTGGCCCATTTACTTTAGTGCAGATTCCTGAATCTGAAGGGATATGAGAAGTTCAATTATGTACTGTTACACATTCATCTTCTATCACCACAGAGCCTGTTTATGTGTTTTTATATTCTGTTCCTTCACTCACTGTCAGTGTCAGAGTGAAATGACTCATCATAATTGCCTCACCACTACTTTCTACATTCTAAAAATGTTAATAGGAAGATGTTCATATCTCTGTGCACCTTCAGTCCCTCCATGTTCTATTGTATACAAACACGCATCACTGTCTGTACATGTTCATGTGAGTGCATTTTGTGAGTGTGTGAACGTGTGTGTGTGTGTGACTGAAAGAGTGTGAGAGAGGGTCATGTCGGCAGGTCGAGTTAGCTCTGAAGTCTCTGTCATGCTGTCAGACTGCAGAGAGAGTTTCTCATTCTTCACTCCACTCGAGGATTTTCCTGCTACAGCAGCTTTAATAATCATCACATCAAACCGTGCATCCAGAATATGATGACTTACAGTACAAACCCATGTGAAGGTTTCGTCAAACGTCCCCTAATTGTTCTTCTATTTACATACTTGGTATGTTTGTATATTTAAAAAAATAAAAAGGAAAACAGAAACAAAAAGTGAACCAGTTACCAGTTGAACAAAACAAAATTTTGATCTTCATTTGTGTCCATTTGAAGATTGTCACAACTCTGGTTTCACCCACATGTAAAAGCCCTGTTTGTACTGCAAGAGCACTTCACACCTGACCAAACATCAGAGGGGAACTGTGCGGATGCTTCCACGTCATACCGGAGGCCTGCTCTTGTAGGATTGTAGATTCTGAGGCAACAACACAATACTTGTCCCTCTACAGCAGAATTCCTCTGTCATATGCAATCGCTGTTTTCCAAGTAACTCCTGTAATGAACCATGGCAGCGTTTTAAAGACAACAACCTTTCGACAATAAAGCCTCACATGTCAACGCATCAGCATCGATCTAAAAGAGTTTGGCAGCGTGAGGCTGCCGTTGCTTACTTCTAAAATCTGGTGGCTTCTGCAGCTGTCATGGCCTGAAAACGGTTGTTAGGAAAGTGGACCGATATTATTATATATGGTATCAAGTAGGAAAAAACAAAGACTTTTAATAACAGGCTTGGGCTCGTAGTCAGTGGTGGAATAGATATTCAGATGCTTTACTTCACTAAAAGTACTATTACCACACCGCAAAAATACTCCACGTAAAAAGCCTGCATTCAGAATAAAATAAAACTATCATCAACATCTAGTTAGTGCAGTAAAATGTAAGGCCGTGCAAATGATTTACTGTTGGCCAGTTTAATCTATAGCAATGCTTTATATTCTATAACATCGTGATATGTTTTTAGCGTCGCTGTCCTGTGAGAACCACGTGTCTCTCAGTCAACTTTTCATGAGCTCAGAAAAACAGCCCCGTTGTCAGCTTTGTGACGATTCATTTTTCCAGCTCATCCAACATGGTTTTTAAATAGTTTATTTGGATTTTCTTCTCAACACATAAAGGACAAGGACATACATGGTTTTCACTGGACAGGAAGGGGATGAAAAACTGCAAACTGCAAAGTAACTAAAGCTGTCGGACAAACTGGAGTAAAAAAAAGTACAACTTTCCCTCTGTTGAGTAGCGGAGTGGAAGTATGAAGCTGCATTAAAGGGAAAGTAGAGTGCAATTACCTTGACTGTGTACTTAAGTACGGTACTTGAGTAAATGTACTTAGTATTTACCAGCAGTATTAGTCATGTGTTTTACAATTGTGGAGGTGTTGAAGATAATAATCCTTTGGCCATCGAGTCCCAGTTAAACAAACATGTTAAATCAACCAGACTAATCTTTATTTAAACAGTATTCTTGTGCTCTTTGCTTTATATGAAGTAAGAAATGTGTCACTGAAATCACTCTTCATCTGGATTTTGTCCTGGGATGAAATCTTACTGCTACTTTGTTCCAAGTACGCATGAGTTTACTGAGTTTGTTCTGGTTTGACTTGCTTTTGTATAAACAATCTCTCATATGGTTATGTTGACTGTTTGAAGCTGTTGTCGCATTTGTGTTGGGTAATCTGTGGGAATGCAGCACATGACACATTATTGCACACCTTGTTTGTTCCTATTAGTATCGAATACACTGCAAAGTGACCATTTAATATGAAATATGACATTAGCTGGAGGCCTAAACCAGAGTAAATGAAACCTGCCTGTGCTCCGCTCTCCGTGAACATTGAAGTCTTATATGTCAACTGATTTTTCTCAAGAATGGAAACAACTGATAGGAGCAGGCGGAGCGTGTCACGGAGCACAACACAGCGAGCGCTGGTGAATAGTTTTTGTTGGTGGCCCGGTTCAAAACACAGCGCTTGATAGGAAGTCTGATATACCCTGAGCCTCTCTTGTTCATCTTGTGTGGTGACATTTTATTGGATAAGGACAGGGCCTTTTGGCGGTGAGAGAGGGGGGGGGGGGGGGGGGGGGGGGGGGGGGGGTGAGAGAACAAAAAGCCATGACAAGAGAGGAGAAAAAAAATAATCTTTAAGCACCTGTAGTGAAACACAATGCACGCTTTTGAAAACAGTAAAGGGGAGGAATTTTTCTAAAATGGGCCAAGTCACGTCTTCAAGGCATCCGAGACAGAGAGATGAAAGCAGCAATGAGCGGAGGAAATGGGGGTTGAGGAGGCGTCACCTGGAGAACTGCCTGCTATTGACAGGATCCCAACCAGGCGAGACGCCCCAAAAACTGACTGAACACAGGCGCTGTGTTTTAGAGAAGGCGGAGGGGTTGTCGGGGGTGGCTGCAGCTGCAGACAGCTGTTTCCAACCAGATCTGATGTGAGCAACAACTTGGATGCTCGTGCA
The DNA here is from genome assembly GCF_910591455.1 of Pholis gunnellus. Lineage (NCBI taxonomy): Eukaryota > Metazoa > Chordata > Actinopteri > Perciformes > Pholidae > Pholis > Pholis gunnellus. The sequence continues at coordinate 22,628,929 of NC_136537.1, forward strand.
CCCGGATGCTGTTTGGAAACAAGATGTTTACCCTGGAGTCTGCAAACCTAAGCACGTCATAAAGGTGAAATGTATTTGTCATCAGCATTAACGAAAGGCTGACAACACGCTCACGATCCAATGAAAAGCAGCAGTTCGATGTTCGAGGAGAGGAGGTGGGCCCAGAGCGAGGCCCGATTTACTGTGACGTTCATGGTGGCTAAGGCTCATTTACGAGCAAGCAACGTGAATGATGTGTCTTCCTGTGCTCGTAGATAGGTCGTTTTTGTTATGACTTGGCCGATAAGCATTTTTCCTGATAGGGTGGATGCGGTGATAACAAATGTTTACGGCTGTCTGGTGTCTATGTGCCCATGATTCACCTGGACAACAATGGAAGGCAATACCAAAAATGGAGTGGGCGCTCCCATCCAAAAATGGGTGTTTTTTTTCTATTTCTAAAGAGAAGGCTGGTGTCATTTAGGATTATTTTATACTGTATGTACACATTTAGTTTACATTTTTTCCCAGCATTTAAAAAAGAAAAAAAGAAAGTTCTACAACCAGCTCAAAAGAAACTCCTGTCTCAACAGAAATATACAGATGTGATGATAAAGTTCGTCATGTGACAGTTACAGAGGGATTGTTTCCATTCCTCCTGTAGGCGTCAGCTGATTGACTGGAAACAGAGCTTATTGTGAGCTTCTTGCTTTCTATGACTAATAATCTGACTCAATTGTTTTTCACACGGTCCAAGAACGAGGGCAGCGATAGACGGCACGATGAGGAAGAAAGTCAGCCCACGATAAGTGGATATATAGCTTGAGCCATGTGCTGACCGTGTGCAAAATCCGACAGGAAAAGTAACAAGTTGAGGCACAACCATGACAAAACAAACTCAAAGTGAGCCATCCTTTACTAAAAATCACAGGAACAAAACAAAAACATAAATAAAAACCAGGCCGCTGCATTTAAAGCGTTCCCTTGGCAGCTGCACAACGTGCACTTTACTCTCATTCTAATTTGAGCAGGCATCAGTCCTCAAACCTTTTATTTATCATGGGAGGGTTTTGCTGAGCGCGCTTGCTGTTCTTTTCGGCAACGCACCTCCTTCACACTCACACCTGGGAGCTGTAGTCATCAGTTTTTATGGATGAAAAAAGGTATTGCGCTGTCCTTCTGATACATTTCGGTGGTATCTTACCTTTGGGTGGTTTGAAACTTTAATGTGTAATCATAGCTAAATCCCATGAGGCTAACTAGCCAGCTAAAAATCATAAAGTATTATTGCGCGGTTTTCATAATGGTGACAAACAACAGAAAGGGCAGTGAGTGAAGGAAGCCAGCGAGACAAAGAGAGGGGAGAAAAACAGAGAGGTTTGTCATCTTTTCAAAAAGTCACAATATCATTTAATATAAAACACCTTTAAATTGAACATAATGAGGAATTCGTCATCGGGAGTTCCACCAATCCACTACCACTCGAACACCGCAGACCACCTCGGCGGCAGCCGACGTCAATGGTACTTCCGAGTGCACACAGAAAAGGGGTTTGAAACATGCATTTACTACATTGTACAAAGTCGAAAGCGAAAAAAAACAGGAGGTCTTTTTTTTGTTGCCGTTACTGGCAGAGAGTCTCTGCCGCCTCGTGAGGGATCCGGAGGCAAGAGGAAGGGGGGGGACAGTCTTGATAGTTGGGCATGTACAGAGGTGTCCATTTGTTTCCTGGCACTTATGGATAATGTGCCCTCCTCTCTTTTAGACCGTCAACTGAAGGGAAAGCGGAAACTTGGTGTAAGGCAGGAAAATGACTCAACATACTTTAGATATTGAAGATAACAGTTGTTTAATTTGGACAATGTCAGTGCGGCTCCTGTGCTGTGCAGTGTTCTGTGGGTGTTGGCAGTAACAGATATAGCTGTCTCTCTCTACACACTCTCCCCCACCATGTTGCTGGTAACGATCAATGAGTGAGGAAGCACAATGTCCATTCAATATATAATTTTTTTTCCACCCGCATCTATGACAATCCCATAATGATGCTGCGTTTTTGAACGTCAGACATGTCAGAAATAGTCTGAAGAGATTCTTCCCTTTTGTCCTCTCACACTGACGACACTTAGATAAACACATTTCATTCAAAGCTCCGTCCCTCCCTCTGCCTCTCCCTTCCCTCGCCTACACACACACACACACACACACACACACACACGCTCACACTACAGATGCCACAGAGGTGACAGAGGTCACCTTACTATCGTCTGCCCAGGGCTGCAGGTTCTGCAGGGCGTAGAGGGAGGAGTTGTGCAGGCAGAGGGGGTCCGGCTGAAGAGGCTGGCTCAACGTCTTCTGGAAAGCTTCCTGCTGAAGCTGCAGCATCAGCCGGTTGGCCTGCTGCCTCTCAGCCTCTCTCTCCTCTGCAGTCTGTCTCCTGGGTGGAATGGGGGGGGGGGGGGGGGGAGACAAAGGAGGAAGAGGAAGATATAAGACCTTGAAAGTGTGTACTCTTATGGGGCATGTACACAAGATTTATTAATGCTGCATACCGCAGCATTTTTCGCAATTTTTGTCTCATGTCCTCAGAAATAACATTTCTCTTTTAACATTTATATTCAAGCAGCGGCTCCCACACTGGGGGTCAAGACCCCACAGGGGGTCCCAAGTTAAAGGGGACATGCTCATTTTCAGGTTACTTCTTGAGCTTCAAATAGAACATGTTAAGTCTGAGAGTTGTCCTTGTTTTCGTCTAAACAATTTCAGAGCGTGTTTTCACTTCATGAAAGTCAATTGTAACATTTTGGTTGCCTAAAATTGTCTCATTCAGCGCTTGGTTGTACTTAGCTCCACCCTCTTGTGTCACTTCTGTTTGCAAAAAAACAAGATGGCGATGCCCACCATGCCAAACTTGAGGCTTCAAAATGGCAGTCCACAAGCCAATGGGTGACGTCACGACGACTACGTCCATTTCTAATGTACAGTATATGGGAGCACCTCTGCAAAGGTAGCAGAAATACTCAGAAGTGGTAGTATATTCTAATTAGACTGCATGTGACATAAGTAGGGGAGACAAATTGACTTTTTTCACAGTTTGTGGGTTGGTAGGCACTCCAGATACCCAAATGTATATGTGCACAAGCACTGAAAAAGTGTGTGTTTCATGTTATGTCCCCTTTAAATCTGTGTGATTGTGAGATAATAAATGCTATATATTTTTCTGATTTCCCAGAAACCATTGCATTAAAAGAGGTCAGACAGAAGAGGATTGGCAAATAAATGTTGGGTGTTTATTTCTTTTCTTTGGCAGCTGGTCGTGGCCATCACCGTAACATGTCAAAAGGCAGGGAAGCCAAAGCAGTACAGAAATCAATAAAAGAGCAGTTAAATGTGTCCCTGAAGTTTTGCTGAAACCTGTTCATTTGCAAGCTGTCTGCTTTTACTGTCTGCTCCTTCAACACCTGTGCCAGATACTTCAGCTTCAGGCTAAATAACAGCTGATCGGGATGAGTGACAGGTGCTGGTGGGGGGACGTGACTAACAGCGGGTGGGGGAGGTACAGTACACAATCTGCCTCAAGGTGAAAGGTAGCAGAACAGCATATGTTACCGGTAACATACATCCTACATTGTGTGTCAGGGCTGCGTTTTCCTGAAACATTAAAATGATACATGCTTTTGATGGAAACCTTACGTTGCTTTCCGGAGAAAAGAACAAACAACAAGTGAACTTTCAGTGATCGACATACTATGAGTCTGCAGGAAGATGTTAATAAGAGTTGATTAAGAATAAGTCAATCTTAATCAAATCCTGTCAGATATTTGCATGGTATTTAGGACATTTCCCCATCTGTGTGTTGGTGCTAATTTCAGCCAAGAAATGCTGAGAAAAGTCCTTATCAGCAACGCAAATTAAGGAAGAATGAAGACCGTACTAGGCTTTTTTGAAATGATGGTGATGTTGCTATAAAAACAAAACCACAATAAATAAATGATTGCCATCAAAATAAACTGCAAAATACAAATGGCAGGTAGAAATCACAGGAGGAAGCACACCTCTAAAACACTCTTTCATGCACACCGACCTCCATCCATTAGCCACACATTATTGTTAACAGCATTATCATAATCTGATTCCCTGGCTGTTGATTCGATCATCCTCTTGTTACTAGCGTAGTCGTCACGCAAAGACATCCCTCATGCTCATCCTATCAGGTGCACACTACAGGGAGATGCATAAATCTCAGCAAAACGAAGAAATCAGAAAAACCAGTTAAGCCAATTCCCTTGTTACTTGTGACATGCTGTTTAGTCTTGGATTTAGTTTGTCAGGTTTCATTTCCTTTTTATTACATCTTTTAGTGAAAAAAAAAGACATCCTAGTTTTTCACTGCTGCAGAATGTGATTGGAATTCAATAAATCACTTTTTTGAAGGGGATCATCAAACTAGGAGCCAATAAACTAACTTAGAAATGTTAACCAGCCCAAGTTTTTAAGTGTTTTCCATGTGTATTAAATTCAAAAGTCATTCGAAAAAGCTTTAGGGTCGTTTAAACATTAAAACCCTGAAAGGTAATTTAGCTGTTTGTAATACGCTTATGAAATATGTGTCCTGTCCCTTTAACTAAGGGCAGGGCTTCATAATTTGATTTCCTACTCATTTACTTCCAAATGGCTATAAACAACAGTTAGAATGAAGTGAAGGTGTGTGTGTGTGTGTGCGTGTTGGTGTGTGTGTGTGTGTGTGTGTGTGTGTGTGTGTGTGTGTGTGTGTGTGTGTGTGCGTGTGAGTGTGTGTGTGTAAGTGTGTGTGTGTGTTTTCTGTCTATGGACTTGGCAGTCAATTCCTCCTGTGAGTGTTTCAGTATTGCTTTGGACAGCAGCTTTCTAAAAGGCCTTTCAGGAGGCTCAGGAGTAATTGTGCTTGGTCAAGTGAACTGGCCTCGACTGGCAGCTACGCTAAGCAAAATAGGTGTTGTGTTGTACGACGCCCCGACTGCTTCAGCTGCGGGCCATTTTGCTCGCGTTTGAAGTAAAACACCGGTAAGCATTTTGGACCCAAGAGCAAAACACACAGATGCGTTCAGTGTCGATTTATGGCCCAGGAAAAAAAATTGGACGGAAGGAGTGGCTCTTCTGAGTGAACATCCTGCCCTCACAAAGACTAACGGCTTCGGAAAAATCCACCACGGCCTCTTTGTTTTGCTTAAGTACATCACAAGGGAGAAGATATGAGCAAAAATTTGGCATGTGGAAGAGAGAATTACGATGCTTTCGCTTCATTATTCTCTGCTCTCATGCCAGATAACACTTTAAGTGAAGGAACGCCCCCCCCCCCCCCCCCCCCCCAACTCCCCCCATCTGTAATCTTACCGCCATTTTGTCCGTCTGTTCTGAAACCAGGTCTTGACTTGTGCGTCCGTCATCTTCAGGGCCTTGGCCAAGGTTGCGCGCTCGGCTGACGCCAGGTACTTCTGGCGATGAAAACGCTTCTCCAGCTCGCAGATCTGCACCCGGCTGAAGGAGGTTCGAGGCTTTTTCCTCTTGGGCGGCGTCCGGTTCTGGTAAGGGTGGCCGATACGACGGGTCACGGAGAAGGGCGACAGGGCGGCTGAAAAAGAGGATTGATAAAGTTGAATTATTGTTCAGCAAACGGTGCGTCAAACATCATGCAATCATTCTTTAAAAAAGTCCAAGTTAGCATTAGCTATGAGGTTATTGTAACTAATTGGGACGTTTGGACTCCAAGATTAATACCTGCTAGTTTAAGAAGCTACTTCCATTTCTAAACCGCAGATTCTGAAATATAAACTTATTTCCCTCGAGGTTTTCTGTTTGTCTACGCTCATGTTATAAACACAATTTAGTTTTCCAGCCCTTGGTTAGATAAAATTATTGTCTATTTTGTTCTAACTCTGGAAAAGCCAGTGTTGTTTGGGGAGTCTAAGAGAAGGCCCAGAAGCTGCCAATTGAAGAAGATAAATGTAATTACAACTAATATTCCCCTGCCAGATTTTGAAAACCAAACAGCAGGTTTGTGCGGAGAGGACGTTTAAGGAAAAGTCAGAGAGCGAGAGAGACGTTTAGAAAGCCGGGATTAACAGCATCAGCTCCAAAAAACAATTCAAGAAAATATATATATATCGCTTTCAACTGCAATAAAGTCATGGGAGAAATATTTAAACTTCTGCTTTAGCAATATGTTTTACATAATTCACACAGACAAAACAAACGTTCAATAGCTAAGCTGAACACAAGGAATGCACTCAAAAATCAGGTGTGACAGATGTGTGAGGAGGGGAGGGTGGTTGGTTGGTGGGGGAGGAGGGGGTGACTCACCTGGGCAAGCCCCCTTTGGAAAGGGATAGTCTAGAAGGCCACTGCTGTCTCGCAGGTGAGCGAGCTCGGGGTAATAGCATTTGGCTAATGTCTCCACAGTGCTCCAGACAGGGACCCTGCCGATGTCTCCCTTGGGGAGAGGACAGAGGGACCCGACGGGCCCCGGCCCCCCTGTAGCCTCTCCGGCTCGGCTCTCCTCTGCCTGCTCCCCTAAAGGAAAGGGAGACACAGTAAGGTCCCACATCTGGAGCACAGCGGCAGATGTGTGGGCGCCAAAACGCATAGCAGCTAATCACATGAAGGCAGCCTGAACGCTGAACAGAGTCTACTTTAATGTCATTTACTGCTCGTCTCTTAAGTTAGCGTTAAATCCAGCATGCCTGTCAGCCAATGAGAATCAGGCAAGCAGGGTCAGTACTACTGACAATGTGATGAAGGTAAAAAAAAACACTATAATAATATCAGCCTACTTAAAACAATGCAACTAGCAATCTGTTCACAGTCTGGCGCAGAACGACTTTGGAGAGTCACATTTTTATAGTTTTATAAGAATTTTTTGGAACAATCAGACACAAAGATATTCATCACATCTTCCACACAAAACATTAAGCATTTGTCACTAAAACACTAAAACATTACAAGATTGATCATGAAACACTACAAAACTTCACACACAGTAATTTCAGAAAAGACCTAATTTACAGCTATTGCAGTTGAATTATTATTT